>NW_027361838.1:12057500-12657500 GCF_039654945.1 Dendrobates tinctorius | reverse complement strand
AGTACATACCTGTATGTTATCTCCTCGGTGTATAGTATATACCTGTATGTCATCTCCCCCGTATATAGTATATATCTGTATGTCATCTCCCCCGTATAGTACATACCTGTGTCATCTCCCCTGTATATAGTATATACAGTCATATGTTAAAGTTTGGGCACCCCTATTAATGTTGACCTTTTTTCTTTATAACAATTTCATATATCTAATAACTGATGGACTCAGTTATATTTCTGGATTCAAATGAGGTTTATTGTACTAACAGAAAATGTGCAATCTGCATTAAATATATATATATATATATATTAGATATTTATTATATATATGTATATTAGATATATATGATACAGGGTTTTGTGTGTGGAGTGAGTGTGGCTTGATACACACACACATACACTCATTGTTATATATATATATATATATATATATAGATGTAACCCTACATCTTTAATTTTTTCCAGTGCTCTCCTTTGTCTTTTTTTTCTTCATTTTATTTATATAATTCATTAAAATTATATCATTTATCATTTATTTTCTTCTACGTGATGTCTCTTCTTTTCATCCCCCCTTCCTTCTATTATGCTTTTTATTATTTTGTAATGTTTACTTTTATTTTTTATTGTATTTCCCCTTCTTCATATTTTTAATCATTATACTTTTTTTTTCCCTTTTTCCCCCCTTCTCATTTTTCCATGCCACTTTTTTTTCCTGACTGTCAATCTGGGTACGCCCACCCAGGTGCACAGTATATCCATTTCTCAAAAAAACACTACATTATCTGTAATCCACAGACAGCTCGTTGTAGCTGCGCATGCGCAGTCCTCATTTTTTCTTCACTCTTCTCTGTATCTGAACACTTGCGCATTCTCTTCTCTTTAGGCAGAGCTCTGCCCGCCCTTCTTGCACATGTGACTCCTCACTGACTTCCGTTCTGCGCGCAGCTGGCACTTGAGACATCGGTAAGCTATTACCTGTATTATCTTCATACTTTAAATTTGGGACTGTATTTCACAAGCTGCACATCCCTGATGAAGTTGCGCAAGACTCAACGATACACATGGGGTTGGCTCCAAGGCCTGCCAGGTGGCTTGTCTTCCAACTCCGCACCTACCCTTCCATACTTCTGTGGTCTCTCTGGCATCCTCCTACTCATGTGATATATCTCTCATGTAGGTATATTCTTTAGCACTGATTGCGCATATTTGGGGTTATTTTCTGCTGCAATATATCCAAATGGTAATCAACTGAGCCACCCTGCATGTATTTACTCCATTCACTGCTAGCAAGCAGCCTGAATGATACAACTTCCCACCTCTGCTGCCTCTATTCTCTGCTGCAATATATCCAAATGGTAATCAACTCCATACTTCTGCTGCTTTAACATTTTGCTGCATATTTTAATGTGCTTGCTAAAGCTTTGGTATAATTCATTTGTTGCACTGTATGTAATACTTACTGCTTTAGATCCATGACTGGGGCCTTTCTAGATCTTATCAGGTGGAAGGTGCTATAGCATATTGACACATCTTGGTCTAGTGCCTTTGATCATCTAACCATCCCCTGGTGTGCTGGCCCCAGCTGCCAAATTATACCCAACCAGCTCCCACAATCCCTCTCTCCTGACCCTGTAGTGTGGCCTATATATGTAGTAGTTCCTAAGGGGAAGCACGCAGTGTGGGGTGCACGCAGGCATCCCAAAGCATCACAGAAGCTAAGCATCCAGCAAAACAGCAGTTATACATGACATTTAGTCAGGGCAGGAGTCAGGTAACCCACACTTTGCTCTCCCTTTTAACCATGTGCTTTATTCTTATCCTCCTGTGTTCCCTTGCCATCCACATTCACCACCCTATCCCTCCTCCATCACGACTCATACACATCAGCCCCTCTATACTTCCCTCTCCCATGCACTCCTCACCTTCCTGAGAAACCTCAGCCCATCTTGCCCAAACACATCACAGAAAAAAACTACTTACAATTCCAACAACCATTTGCTCTTTTTCTTCCTACTCCTACTGATTTCAGGGGACATCTCCCCCAACCCTGGTCCACCATCCCCCAACCTCAACCCTTATACTACCCCATATCGAAACCATAATAATCTTATTAACATTACTTGCACTCCTTCATCTACTTCTTTCAATTGTGCCCTTTGGAATCCACGGTCTGCTTGTAACAAGCTTCCTTTCCTACACAACTACTTTCTGAAAAACTCTCTTAATCTGTTGGCCCTCACTGAAACCTGGATTCAGGATTCTGACACTGTCTCTCCTGCTGCCATCTCCTACGGTGGCTTACAATTCTCTCACTCCCCAAGACCCACAAACAGACCTGGTGGTGGAGTCGGCATACTCCTGTCCCCACAATGCACTTTCCAGGTCATCCCCCCAGTTCCATCACTCTCATTCCCTTCTTTTGAAGTCCACACCATCAGGCTCTTTCGTCCCCTCTCCCTCAGGGTAGCGGTCATATACCGGCCCCCAGGCTCACCCACCCACTTCCTTGACCACTTTTCAGCCTGGCTGTCGCACTTCATGTCCTCAGAGCTACCAACCCTCATCCTGGGAGACTTCAACATCCCCATTAACAGCCCTACTTCCACATCTGCATCCCAGCTTCTATCACTAACCACCTCTCTAGGCCTCTCACAGCTTTCAATCTCTGAGACACATAAGGATGGTAACACCCTTGATCTGGTCTTTGGCCGGCTCTGTTCAATCTCCCACCTAAATAACTCACCGCTTCCACTCTCTGACCACAACATTCTGTCCTTCACGCTCACAAATCCTCGCCCACCCCAGCTCACTCCTACCTACCACACAGTCAGAAATCTACAAGCTATTAACCCTCAGACACTTTCAGATTCCCTACACTCATCACTGTCCCCAATCTCCTCTCTTTCCTGTCCTAATCTGGCTGTTCATCACTACAATGACACTCTTAGAAGCACCCTTGACCAAGCAGCTCCCCTCACCCTCAGAACCTCCAAACACAGAGTAAAACAGCCCTGGCTCACATCGCAAACTCAACTTCTCCAGCGATGCTCCAGGAGTGCTGAACGCCTATGGAGAAAATCCCGCACACCTGAAGACTTCATCCACTTCAAATTTATGTTAAGAACCTATAACGCTGCCCTTCACCTCGCCAAACAGACCTACTTCACCACCCTGATCTCACTAGCCAACAACCCCAAGAAACTTTTTGACACTTTTCACTCCCTCCTCAGGCCAAAAGCACAAGCCCCTATCACAGACATTTGTGCTGATGACCTTGCCTCCCACTTTACAGAAAAAATAGAAAATATCCATCAAGAAATCTGCTCCCAACCACCAAGTGCTGTGACTCCCATCCCTTACTGCATCTACCCTGGCTCACTTTCCACATTTGATCCCATCACAGAAGTCTCCAGACTCCTCTCTTCTTCTCGTCCGACTACATGCACTACAGACCCCATTCCCTCACATCTCCTCCAGTCTCTCTCTCCAGTCGTTACAACCCACCTAACCACAATCTTTAATCTTTCCCTCTCCTCGGGCATTCTCCCATCCTCCTTCAAACACGCCATTGTTACTCCATTACTAAAGAAACCTGCTCTCGACCCATTCTGCACAAACAACTACAGACCAGTCTCCAATCTCCCCTTCATCTCTAAACTTTTGGAACGCCTAGTTTACACCCACCTTACCCGTTACCTCTCCACTCACTCCCTTCTAGACCCTTCACAGTCCGGCTTCCGCCCCCTACATTCGACTGAAACTGCACTCATCAAAGTGACCAATGACCTTCTGACAGCAAAACGTAATGGTGACCACTCTCTGCTCATTCTTCTTGACCTATCTGCAGCTTTCGATACTGTTGACCACCATCTCCTACTCTCTAGGCTCCAGTCACTAGGCATTAAGGACACTGCACTCTCCTGGTTCTCTTCCTATCTCTCTGACCGCTCCTTCAGTGTTTTGTTCTCTGGCTCCACGTCATCTCCTCTTCCTCTTGCTGTCGGGGTACCTCAGGGCTCAGTCCTTGGCCCCCTTTTCTCTCTCTACACGGCCCCAATTGGACAGACCATCATCAGATTTGGCTTTCAGTACAATCTTTATGCTGATGACACACAACTATACACGTCTTCCCCCGACCTTACCCCTGCTGTACTACAGAACGCCAGTGACTGTCTGTCCGCAGTCTCCAATATCATGTCCACTCTCTATCTGAAACTCATCCTCTCTAAAACTGAACTACTTCTGCTCCCGCCGTCTACTAACCTCCCTAAATCTGACATTTCCCTCTTCGTGGGTGGTACCACAATAACACCCCGGCAGCAGGCGCGCTGTCTGGGTGTTATGTTTGACACCAATCTCTCCTTCACATCCCATAAACAATCTCTTGCCGCTTACACCTAAAGAACATCTCTAGAATCCGCCCTTTTCTCACTATGGAAACAACAAAACCCCTCACTGTTGCATTTATCCACTCCTGCCTGGATTACTGCAACGCTCTATTAATTGGCCTCCCAGTCACTCGACTATCCCCTCTCCAGTCCATACTTAATGCAGCGGCCAGGATCGTCCATCTGGCTAATCGGTACTCAGACGCGTCCGCTCTTCACCAGTCCTTACATTGGCTTCCCATTCATTATAGGATCCAAATCAAAGTACTTGTTCTCACCCACAAAGCTCTCCACAGTGCGGCACCCCCTTACATCTCTTCCCTAATTTCTGTCCATCGGCCTCGCCGATCGCTGCGCTCTGCAAACGACTTTCGACTAACCTCTGCACTAATCCGTACCTCCCACTCCCGACTCCAAGACTTCTGCCGTGCTGCTCCTATCCTCTGGAATGCTCTACCCCAGAAATCAGGACTATCCACAATTTGCATAGTTTTAGGCGCTCCCTCAAAACACACTTGTTCAGAGCGGCCTATCACATTCACTAATCAAAGTCATTCTCTGTGTAGGTGTGCGTGTGTAGCCCATTCACTATCTACATCCATCCTTCACTCCCTCAAGATGGCTGGACCTTAATTGTAAATACACAATTGTAAATACACACCTGTACTTTGTATCTCCCTCACCTCATTGTAGATTGTAAGCTCTCACGAGCAGGGTCGTCTTACTTTGCTTTAATTATTGTATTATTAACGTTGTTACTTATGACTTGTGTTTTGAAACTGTTAAACTGTAAAGCGCTGCGGAATATGTTGGCGCTATATAAATAATATTATTCATAGCGCATATTTACTGTTTGTTGCCCTCTGGGCCGTGATACCAACCCACCCCAAGCGAGCTGACCTAGTGAGACCGCCGCTTATACATGGAGCGTCAGGGGCAGGCCCAGGGGGGTAAAGTACCACGACTGCTGGTACCAGGGGGACAGCTCGTAGAAGGCTACGAGAACCCGTAGGCGGACAAGTGACACAGAGGAGTGCAGATAGTATCTAGGGACTAACAAGGAAACAGGATACTGAAGCAGGAAGCGGAGACAAAGGAGCGGGGTCCTGGAACCAGACACCGGGGAGATTGGACCGGATTCGAGACCATCAGGACACCAGCGAAGGCAGGTGCTGTAAGAAAGGAAGGCAGAGCTGGGATCAGGTCGGAGCCGAGAACATGCAGGGAAGCACATGGGGAAAACAGGAGTAAGCGGAGCACAGACTGGCAGCACACTGGGCAGATCACACACTGGGGATGAGTTAGCAGAACGCACACTGGGAGCAGATAGCACACTGGGAATAGGGGTGAGCAGAGCGCTCACAGGGATCAGGAGTGGGCAGAGCGCACCTGAGTTATAGAAGGCGCACCCATACTGGTACCAAGACTGGCCCCAGGACAGGCGCTAGCTAGCGCAATAATCATACGCGTCCTCTTGCAGGAAGCGGCCTAATATACCTTGTACTCGCCGCCATGTAGGGAGGATGCTTCCGGGTCAGGACCTTCTGGCCGAATAAAACACTGAGGAAGCGCGCGAAAGTGGCCTAAGTTGCCTGGCGCGCATGCGCGGGCGACGGGGTCTCAGACGTGGCCAAAAACCAGGAAGTACAGGAAAGTCAACAGGAGGCCCCCAGTCAGATAATTCTTCCAGCAGGCTTGGCAGCACCACACAATCATCCACACGGTCCAGACTCATCAACCTAAAGTCTGAATCACTTAATCCTCATCCTGATACTCATCCCATCATGTTGAGTCCCAGGAGACTAGTTATCCCACACTATGACACTGGAGGAGCTCTATACCACTACATTTCTTAAAAACCTACAAAGAATTACTCCCATACAAAACAAATGAACAAAATAGATCTTTATTTCAACAAGAATTTATAAGAACAAAATTAAAAAAGGGAGATATATTGCAGAATGACAGCGACTGGTGTACCATATAATTTATACAGTTTGTGAAATGCTTAACAGCTGAATTGATCCATGTGGAGAATGGCCATATGCAGGCATATATTACCACTAACATAAAATATCAAACAGCAGCACAATAGTATAATATCAGTATATAGTATAATACTACCACCTAGTGGTTTTTGGAGGTATATATGTATCACTGAAAATACATACATGCATAAGCGAATGTGTTAGTGCAAAAAAATCTTTTAGAAAAACAATTCTATTTAAGCAGAGGCATAGCTAGGGTTTTGGTTCAGGGAGGCGAAGCTTCTGAGTGAGCCCCTAACCAGGTTGATTACAACTGGGTGATGCACCCTAATAGTGGAGGAGAACCTCAGCAGATGACTGCACTGTTTCTGAAAATAATCTCTATACAAAGATCAACACTGATATTACCAACATATGGTCAGTGGTAGAACATATAACAGATCAAAGTACAGTTACAGATGGTGACTTACAGCTCACGTTCCTTCTGATGGAGTTGTTCACGTTTCCGGTCTTTTCTATCTGGCCCAGATTGACACAACTTCTTCCACCCAGTACTCGTCTGCAGAGATTACGACAAAGACACATTTCACTTCTCATATTTTCAGCATGTCACCATCTATTCCCAACCTGCACAAACTTCTCATCCTACTGGTACCTCCAACGCTGCTGCAGTATGTGTCCTTATTACTGCACCTACTGTGTGGTTCTCTGTGCCCTCTAAATTCTAAAGCAAGTCTCTAGAATATAGTAATGCTGAGCACAAGTGCCCTAGAAAACTGTGCCCACATTTTGCCGTCTAATAATAATGCCCTGTGTGCCCCTTTGATAGTCACAGTAACCTGAGTTCCCCTATAACAATAAGTTCTCACTTAACATTGAATAATGTCCTGAGTCTCCCCCTATACAGCTCCCCTATACACAGTATAATGCTCTCATACATAACATGATGACTACTCACGGTAATGTACCCCCACACAGTATACTGACCCCTTAAGCCCCCGTTACACACTGTGATATTGCTAGCAATATCGCTGTAAAGTCACCGATTTTGTGACGTTGCAGCGATATTGCTAGCAATATCGCTGCATGTGATACTTGCCTCCGACCGGCTCCCCCGCTGCTTATCGTTGGTCGCGCGAGACGCTCCTGGACCATTTCTCGTCGGACGCTTCCTGTGGCGCCGACGAGCGAGGCGTGGAGGCGGGCGGGAGGACGTCAGGATCGCCGCGTCTGACAGGTAAGTAGCGACCCCCGACCCCCGCAATGTCGCTGGTGAGATCTGCCTGTGTGGCAGCTCACTAGCGACCACTTAGTGATGCACCAGCGATCCATATCGTTGTCGGGATCGCTGGTGCATCGCTACGTGTAACTGTACCCATAGTAGCCCCCAAACTGCTTGATGGCCACAACACTGTGATGGCCCCTTTATTGTAATCCCCACACTGTATGATGGCCCCCTAGATAGCCTCCATATAGTATAATGTACCAGATAGTCCTCAATATAGTATAATGTAATGCACTCCCCATAGGCCTGTATAGTACAGGGTGGGCCATTTATATGGATACACCTAAATAAAATGGAAATGGTTGGCGATATCAACTTCCTGTTTGTGGCACATTAGTATATGAAAGGAGGAAAACTTTTCAAGATGGGTGGTCATCATCGTGGACATTTTGAAGTTGGCCCTTTTGGATCCAAATTTAATTTTTTCAATGGGAAGAGGGTCATGTGACACATCAAACTTATTGAGAATTTCACAAGATAAACAATGGTGTGCTTGGTTTTAATGTAACTTTATTCCTCCATGAGTTATTTACAAGTTTCTCTTTGTTTACAGCCATTGACATGTAGCAGAGGTTAACACATGAGGAGCAGATAGAAATTGTGTTGATATTCGGTGAACGCAGTATCAGGGTCATTGCAGCAGATTTCAATGCAAGACACCCTACGCAAAAAAACTGTCACCATTCCCATTTTATTTAGGTCTATCCATATAAATGGCCCACCCTGTATAACGCACTCCCCATAGGCCTGTATAGTATAATGCATTCCCCATAAGCAGCTTGCATAGTATAATGCACCCCCATAGGCAGCCAGTACAGTATAATGCACCCTCATAGGCTGAAAGTATAGTATAATGTACCCCCTTAGGCAGCCAGTATAGTATAATGCACCCCCATAAGCAGGATGTATAGTAAAATGCACCCCCCATATACAGCAGCGGGTGTTGTGAGCTCATTTTCCCCTTCACCATTGAGGTCTGATGAACTCCCTCTTCTGGTGAAGGAAGGTAGTGAGGCTGATTACCAAGCACCTGAGCAGGTAGATGATGACTGGGTGACGGGAATTGCTGACTGGATATAAGGCAGCTGACGCCCTTCTGCCTTGCTGGTGATTTCTCTGATGGATTCTAGGAGACCAGTCTGATTCCTGCTCCTCAAAAGCTAAGTTTTCTGCTCTGCTTTTTGCATTTGTGTTTTGGTTTGCCTTATTTTTCTGGATTTCTGCCATTCCCTGCTGGGGGTGAGCTGAATTCCTTTTTGTCTTTTTGCTCTGTCTTCAGAAAATACCTGAGTACTGATATAGTCTTTTTGAAGCCTAGCGTCTTCAGGGCTTTTTTCCCTATCAGTCTGTTGGCTCATTTTTTGATAGGGTTTTTGCGGATTGCAGACAGTAGCTTTTCTATCCTGTCCTATTTAGTTAGCTTGGGCCCCATCATTTGCTCAGCCTATCTTTCTATCTGTGTTTTTTTTCATCTTGATTCACCGTCATTATATGTTGGGGGATGCCTATTGCTTTGGGGTCTGCTCTGGGGCAGTTTAGATTTCCCTTTCTGCCTTTAGGCTATTTAGTTTTCCAGCTGTGATCGAGGGGTCTAGGGCACCGTAGGAACCCTCCACGGCTACTGCTAGTTGTTGTTGATAGGTTCAGGGGTCTGCAATCCGATAGCTGCCAACTTCTCTGGTTTTCTGGACTTAGCTAGTATTTCTGTTTTTGCCTCCTACGGTGACTCTTTCATAACAGGCGGGATACAGTTACATAGGGTAGCTCTGAGTGGGCCCCCTCAGAGCGCGGGGTCGCTGCCCCCCCCGTGAAGTTACAAGGCTCATAAAATTACATATAGCAAGTGCAAAGAAGATTCAGAAACGTTATATGTAAAGTGCATGTATAACATTATATTCAATTATCTAAAAAACCTTTTATGTGGTTTGTAAGGCAGCGCTCACCGAGTGTATTGGGGAACACTTGGCAGATAATTCACGTCACACAGGAACACTTTCCGGTAAACAGTCTATGTGGTTTATTAAACAGCATAAACCATGTTAGGCAACACAAAGAAAACAGTCTTGCATCAGATTAATCCTTAATGTCCGTAGTATAGCTTCGCTCTCTCAGTCCTGTGGCCACACAGGATGTGCAATGTCCAGTAACAGGCTCTATTGCCTCAACAGTTATTTCCCCCTGTCCGGGGTTACCTCTGAGGAGCTCCTTCTCCAGACACCAACTCTTAGGCTAGTTTCACACTAGCATTTATTCGACGCAGTGCACAGTGCCGCTAAGCCCCGCCCCCTGCCGGCTCCCTGCCCGCCCCATCCGGTCATCGCCGCCTACTATCGCACATGGACGCTGGAGATCTGCGCACCCTATCTTTAGCATAGGGTGCGCAGATCGTGCGCTAGTAGGATTTTGGCGTGCGCTGCGCACTTTTGAAGATGCGCTCGTGCGCGCCGAACGCAGCATGTTTCATTTCGCCGCACCTTCAAAGGTGCGCAGTGCACGCCAAAATCCTACTAGCGCATGATCTGCGCACCCTATGCTAAAGATAGGGTGCGCAGATCGCAAGCGTCCATGTGCAATAGTAGGCGGCGATGACCGGAGGGGGCGGGGCTTAGCGGCGCCGTGCCGAACGCTAGTGTGAAACTAGCCTTAGTTAGTCCTTTCTCCCGGGGAAGCGGCCGCACTGGGCTCACTGATCCGGACAGTGCCTTATTCACTAGGCCGCCCCTTGGTTCCAGAACTACAACCGGGCAGTGGCTTCCCCAAATGCAGGCAGTCACAGACTCTGCTCACACATGTGATCGGTCCGGGTGATGTTCAGGGATCTGACCCTACTCCTTGGGTCTCCCAACACACCAGCCTCACCAGGTCCAGGGCCTCAGCGGGTGCTATTCAGGAAGGCAGCAGACCGTCCAACACCTAGACCTTCCACCCTGAACCATTCAGGTACATACTCTCTCCTCATGTGACCAGATCTCAGGCACCTTATATGGTCCATAACCACACCCAGAGGTGAGGTATGGATCACATGGTTATGACCTCACTAAAGGTCTTCTTTCACACAGCCACACACACGCTTTAACCTAGGCGTTCAGACACTCGCCCCTAGGTGGGTTTGTAGGTGACTGGTCCCACCCATTTCACCAAGTCACCTAGAAGCTTTCCCTGATACATTGCAGCAAACCCTCAGCAGTACCTCTGCAGATCAAGACATGTTCCAGCTTCCATCACAAGGCACCGACACTTGTGATACATATCGGCCATTCACAACCCTGCCGGTCACCATTTTCCCTATTAAAATGAAGGAACGCCTGCATGCATGTCCCATACAGCACCCCCTAGCTGTCACAAGGGTCACTGCATCACAGGTTCAATCCGAATATTAAGGGAAACCTTTTTGTAGTTCGGTCCATATGTTTGGGAAAGTGCAATGTGCACATACAGTATCGGTCAAAAGTTTGGGGTCACTCAGACAATTTTGTGTTTTCCATAAAAACTCATACTTTTATTAATCAAATGAGTTGCCAAATTAATTTAAAAATCTGTCCAGACATTGACAAGGTTCAAATAAAAGATTTTTATTTGAAATAATTTTCTCCTTCAAACTTTACTTTCGTCAAAAAATGCTCCCTTTGCAGCAATTACAGCATTGCAGACCTTTGGCATTCTAGCAGTTAATTTGCTGAGGTAATCTGGAGAAATTTCACTCCATGCTTCCAGAAGCCTCTCCCACAAGTTGGTTTGGCTTGATGGACACTTTTTGCGTACCATACGGTCAAGCTGCTCCCACAACAGCTCAATGGGGTTGAGATCTGGTGACTGCGCTGGCCACTCTATTACAGATAGAATACCAGCTGCCTGCTTCTTTCCTAAATAGTTCTTGTATAATTTGGAGGTGTGCTTTTGGTCATTGTCCTGTTGAAATTGTCTCCAATCAAGTGCTGTCCACAGGGTATGGCATGGCGTTGCAAAATGGAGTGATATCCTTCCTTATTCAAAATCCCTTTTACCTTGTACAAATTTCCCACTTTACCAGCACCAAAGCAACGCCAGACCATCACATTACCTCCACCATGCTTGATAGATGGCGTCAGGCACTCTTCCAGCATCTTTTCAGCTGTTCTGCGTCTCACAAATGTTCTTCTGTGTGATCCAAACACCTCAAACTTGGATTCGTCTGTCCATAACACTTTTTTCCAATCTTCCTCTGTCCAATGTCTGTGTTCTATTGCCCAAATTAATCTTTTCCTTTTATTAGCCAGTCTCATATGGCTTTTCCTTTGCCACTCTGACCTGAAGGCCAGCATCCCGGAGTCGCCTCTTCACTGTAGACATTGACACTGAAGTTTTGCATGTACTATTTAATGAAGCTGCCAGTTGAGGACCTGTGAGGCGTCGATTTCTCAAACTACAGACTCTAAAATACTTGTCTTGTTGCTCAGTTGTGTAGCGGGGCCTCCCACTTCTTTTTCCACTCTGGTTAGAGCCTGTTTGTGCTCCCCTCTGAAGTAAGTAGTACACACCGTTGTAGGAAATCTTCAGTTTCTTGGCAATTTCTCGCATGGAATAGTCTTCATTTCTAAGAACAAGAATATACTGTCGAGTTTCACATGAAAGTTCTTTTTTTCTGGCCATTTTGAGAGTTTAACGGAACCAACAAAAGTAATGCTACAGATTCTCAACTAGTTCAAAAGAAGGTCAGGTTTATAGCTTCTCTAATCAGCCAAACTGTTTTCAGCTGTAATAACATACTTGCACAAGGGTTTTCAAGGGTATTCTAACCATCCATTAGCCTTCTTACACAGTTAGCAAACACAAAAGTACCATAAGAACACTGCAGTGATGGTTGTTGGAAATGGGCCTCTATACACCAATGAAGATATTGCATTACAAACCAGATGTATGCAGCTAGAATAGTCATTTACCACATTAACAATATATAGAGTGTATTTCTAAAATCATTTAATGTTAGCTTCACTGGAAAAAATTGTGCTTTTCTTTCAAAAATAAGGAAATTTCTAAGTGACCCTAAACTTTTGAACGATAGTGTAAATATAAAGTGCAAATGCAGGAGCCTGCATCTACACAGTAGGTGCAAATGTATGTAAGTGGACTTACAATACATCTCCAGTAAAGGCACCTCCCCCCAACATAAGGAGCACACAAATTCTTCACAAGCATTTCATAAACCAGTCTGGACCCTCTAACGCACGTTTCGTGAATAGCTTCTTCAGAAAAGGTAGATCACTGCTGAAGCCAAAGCAGTGCGAACAGGTGGTCGGTTGGATAGCAGATAATTCTTCCAGCAGGCTTAGCAGCACCACACAATCATCTACACGGTCCAGTCTCATCAGCTTTAAGTCTGAATCACTTAATCCTCCTTCCTCCCACCATATTGAGTCCCAGAAGACTAGTGATCCCACACTAGGACACACCGAGGAGCTCTATACCACTACATTTCTTGATTCTTGCCTCTCAACGCATATGCTCCAAGAGTTAGTGATGCCCAAAACTTCGAGCAGCCACATCCACAAGAACATTATGGTGGGCAACAGCAAATAAATTTGAGATAAGGAGGATAATGAGGATGATGAGCACAGATGCCGCTAAGTCTTGTTGTTAAGTCATGAAGTTGGGAGGAACAGGGTGTGGTGGAAGATGAGGAGGTGGATAACGAATTCACCGACCCAACCCGAAAAGCTGGCATGCAGAGCGAGCCCAGCAGTGCTGAAGGGAAGGGATAGGTAGCACAGAAAGACAGGACGAGGCAGTGGGGTGATCAGAGGGACAAAGCGGGAAACTGTTCCGCAAAGCACCAACACTCGTGCATTTCTCTCTCAAAGAGTTAGGTGTTCCCCAGTTTGAGTTTTGAGAGTAATAAAATGGCCAATTGCAACCTGTGCCATGCCGAGATCAGCAGAGGCATGACCACTAAGAACCTAACCACCACCAGCATGATCAGACACCTCATCTAAACACCCGATTCGGTAGGCCAAACGCCTGGGTCCACAATTGGTGCCATTGGGTTACACTGCTGCCTCTTCCCCTGTGCTAGGTGCTTCCCAATCCCATGTCCAAAACACTGGTGCAGATGCCTCTCGCCCTGCACCTGTCCATTCACATTAACTTACCATCATCAGAAACTTCCATATCCTTGTTCCAGCCCAGCATTCAGCTGTTCCTACAGGGTTTTTTCCACCTCCTACAGCAGTTCCTGCACCAGTTACTCCTCCATCTCCAATATGGTATCTCAGAGCACGTCGTCCACATCAGCCAGAAGCTCTGCAGCATTGCCTCATTGAAAAGGCAACAGGTTCTGCTGAGGCTAATTTGTCAAGGAGACAAACCGTGACAGTTACTTAAAGGAATAACAGACCAGACAGATGTGTTTTTTGCCGCTGAGCCTCAACTTGGCATGGTTGTGTGTGATAATGGGTATAACCTGGTGGCAGCTGTGAAGTTTGGCAAGCTCACACATGTACTATGCTTGGCACATGTGCTCAACTTGGTAGTTCAGCGGTTTCTGAAAATATACCCAGATTTGCCAGAGCTTCTGGTTAAGGTACGCCGCATGCCCATTTCCGCAAGTCAGCTACAGCAGATGCTGCTCAAGCAGTGCTGTAGCAGCGCATTAAGTGCCAGCTCACTATCTGGTGTGCAACATCACTATGCACTGGAACACCACACTGTACATGCTGGCAAGGCTTTGGGAGTAGAAGAGGACAGTGGCTGAGTACCAGATCAAACACGCCCGTCTGTATTCTGGTAAGCCTCTACACATAAGAACTGAATAGTGGGCATGGATGTCTGACATTTGTTTGGGTCTCCAAGACTTTGAGGACTCCACAAAGATGGTAAGCGGTGATGATGCCATAGTCAGTGCATCTATCCCGCTTCTGTGCCTACTTAAACAGTTGCTGTCATAATTAAACATGAAGCTTCGCATGCGGACCAGGTGGGGATGGAGGAAGACATAACACAGAAAGATTATAGCCATCCCAGCCTCATCCCATCTGCTCAGGCGGATTGAGTAACAATGAGGAGGTTGACCCTGAGGAGGAACAGAAGCTAGTGGCTAGCGCAATAGAGTCTAGTAGCCACACAAACTTTGTCCCGTCTCTCCTACGTGACTTGGCTGAGGATGGGAATGAGGAGAAGATGGAGAGTCATCATCATGTTGAAGACAAGGATATAGGTCTGTATGGAGCTTGGCACATATGGCCTATTTTATGTACCATTGCTTTTTCAGTGACCCTCAGGTTACATTCTACAAGGAGAACTTTGCATCTCTTCTTCCTGAGGTGGAGAGGTCTTCTAAAATAGTGCTATATCAAAAGGCCATTGTGGAAAATGTGCTGAAAAAATTCCCAGTAGACAATGCTAGTGGCAGGGGGCAAGCTTCCTTTCCTAACCAAATAGAGGCCAGGGAAATACACAGGGAAACACACAGAAGAGGCAGGGTACACTGTTAAGGCATGGCCAATATCATGACACCAGCCCAGTTCCTGATGACTGGGTATTTTTGACAAGGAGGGAAAGTTTTTAAAGATGGTCAAGCAATACCTGGCCAACCAAACCAGAGTACTCCCTAATTCCACTGTGGTATGGGGGGTCATCTCGCATTTGGAGAACCTCTGATGTGCCCTAACAGTAGCAACCCACCATAAATTGTAACGCTCGCACCCTGACTGGTTGGCGGGAGCATGGGGGCATGTCCTCACTGTGCCACAAACCAGACTACCCTGGAAGGGGTGTGACTAAGCAGCTACCTTGGTGTTCACTGGAGCCTCTGATGGTGAGGTCAGGCTTGTGCGACAGGTAGCTGCCAAGCACCACTCCATTGTGGTGTTTGGCTGTGGCTGCTGATCCCACTGAGGGACTAGACACTGGTAGCAGGTGTGGCCAGGTACTG
Organism: Dendrobates tinctorius; assembly: GCF_039654945.1. Classification (NCBI taxonomy): domain Eukaryota; kingdom Metazoa; phylum Chordata; class Amphibia; order Anura; family Dendrobatidae; genus Dendrobates; species Dendrobates tinctorius. Next base: position 12,641,937 of record NW_027361838.1, on the reverse strand, counting down.
AGAGGCACGACTGGTACTCTGATGGACACGGCTGGCACTCTGGCAGGACAGGCGGGCACGGCTGGCATACTGGCAAAACAGGAGGGCACGGCTGGCACTCTGGCAAGACAGGCAGGCATGGCTCGCACTCTGGCAAGACAGGCACGGACGGGTATGAGTAGTATGTGGGAACAGGTAGTGAGCTGCTCACACAAAAGATGCAGGAACTGGTTTGGGAAGGATGGGAATAAAGACAGGTAGGAGGGGTATGAGGCAACAGATTGGGACCTGTTCACACTGGAGAAGCCGGTACTGACTAGGAACCAGTACAGACGGGTAGGACAAGGATCTGTATGATACGAAACGGAAATAAAGCAGAACCGCAGGGTTGCTTTGCAGAGAAGAACCGCAAGGAGCGGAGAGAAACTGCAGTTTGCAGCAAGAGGTTCTGCAGCAGCAGGAGCGGAGCAAAGCGGAACCGCAAGGTATGCGGAGAGGAACTGCAACAACAGGAGCGGAGCAAAAGGCAGAACCACAGAAGTGCAGAGCAAAAGGCAGAGCCGCAAGAGTACGGAGCACAGGCAGAGCTGCAAGAATGTGGAGCACAGGCAGACGGAGAAGACGCAAGGATAGACACGGCAGGGAAAGGAGCCACAGACAAGGAGAACAACAGACAGAGGTAGGACTGAGTTCAGACAAGGTCTGTAACAGGATAAGATACAGAAATAGGACAAAGTACACACAAGGACGGACACGTGAACAAATACTGGACAAACACACAGGCCCGAGTATGCAGCCCTCAGGTAGACGGAGACATAAGTCACAAGCACACAGAAACAGATCTGGGTATGCAGCCCTCAGAAAAGGCAGAAACAGGACAGGAGCTGGCACCTCAGCAGCAAGGCACTGACTGAGGGAAATAGTTACTCAGGCAGCTTCCACCGGGTGGAGCTGCCTCAAATACCGAAGGCCTCTTGGTAATTGGCTGGGGACACCATAGGAAAGTGCACACTAATTCTATAAGAACCAGAGAGTGCCAGCGCCGCCTCCTATGAACACAACCAGGAAGTATGCAGAGAACAGGCAGGAGGCAAGAGTCATACAGCATGGAGCCGGCAGCGGACAGAACTCACAGTATGGTCCGGGGTAGTGCGTAAGGCTGGTGGGGGATGGGAGGCCATGCAATGATGCTGGCAGGGTTGTTACACAAATGACCCTATATTGGAATTGATCTACTGTTTTCCTGGTATATTTATATTATCATGTCCACCAGGTTGGCATGGCATATGCAAGTTGTGTAGAGTGCATCAAGTTGGCATATATGAGCCTTGTATCAGGTTGGCATAAGTAAGTTGAGTAAGTCAGAAATACATTTAATAGTTCATGGATGAGTGGTAAAGTTTGAAACATTCTTTTATAAACAGGCCAGGTTTGTCATGGTAGTTGTTGCACTGATAAGTGGTGTCCTTTCTTATCCCCCCTTCTGTAACATGCTTGGCACTATTTTGCAACCTTCCTTTCTTTGACATTGAGGAACTCACCTGGAAAATGTTGCCCTCGTACGATACGGGCAACTTTAGTTTCAGAAGTACTGGGGATCACCTCCTTGCTGACTTCCAAATATTAGTGCCTTGATCACTATCTTCGGGAACTGAAGTAATGAGCCTGTCTGGCCTGTCATCATGATAACACAAAAGAGATATACAAAGGCATCTGTATAATGTGCACAACCAGCTGTTTGTGCCACACCTTAGCTTTTCTGCATGACACTCTAGGGCTGGAGGACTTGATCAGTAAGATCAACTCATCAAATATTTCCACTGTAACCCAGGACAGTGTCTGGTCTGTGGAACTGTGTAAATATACATTGTACAGTGTTGAGTTCGGACTTCTTCACTATCCCACTGTGAAGAACAAGGCTCCAAAACTTCATTTCTACTGCATCTATGGGAGCCAATTAGAAAATGATGAAGTGGGGTTTTGGGCCAAAAACTGCTGGGCATACAAATTTATTCTGGCCACCATGAGGTTTACAAAATCCTCAGAGAAAAATACTTTGAAACTGTCGATTTCTGTGAGGCTGGTAGAGTCAAATTTGATTCCTGATTAAGCCACAAAATCAGGAATCTGTGGCTCAATCTTCAGGGGGAGAGTCCCATAGGGGGTCGTAAACGGTGGGCGCTGGTTCATTTGTTGTCTTTGGGCATCTGCATGGTGGTTCGGAATCACTTGAGGAAGAGGATAAGGAAAAATAAAGGATAATGGCATTCTATCCCTCACCATCAGTGTCGGAAGAGCGAGACATTTTATTCAGGTGTGCGAGAGTGTTTTGGTGTAAACTTTTTTTTATCTATTCTAATAGAAGAGGAAAAAATACAAGAAAAGAATCTAGAAAGAAAAAGATAAAAATAAAATAAAAATTCTGAAAAATAAAAAGTAAATGGACGTCAGTAAAAAAAAAATAAATTACTGAGTACCTGCAACTATCTGACGCTAATCCTGACTATATTCAGTAAAAAATTGTAGTAGATGCCAATTAATGCAGTATATTTTTACTGTCCCTAATCTTGTCCTATCAATTAATTTAACTTCTTTTTGACCTTTTTTTGTTTTTCCACTTTATTATCTGACACTAACCCGACTATATATAGTAAAAAAATACTGTAGTGGACGCTGAATACTACAGTATATCTTTACTGTCCCTTATCTAAAACTAACAACTAAACTACATTATGATTTTTTTTTTCTTGAAAAAGAAAAATAAAGAACAACGGGATGCCGATCAGTGATGTGCGTCACTGATCAGTGTGCAGCAGCTGTAGGACGCAAGTGGTGCAAAAGCGAGGAAAAAAATAAGCAAAAAAAAGTCCTGGCCAAAAGCTAGAACAGACACTGATCAGTGTCAAAAAACGAGTGATCACGTACTTATCAGCACTTGGCGACAGAGGGGGTAGAGAATGGGTTAGGGAGGATTATAAAAATGTATTTTTTCTTCTAGCAGCAGCACTAGAAGAGATGGCACAGGCTTCAAAAAGTCTGGCACCACAAGGCCCAGCAGGTCAGCAGAAGATCTACACAGTGACTGCTCTGCAATGTCTCCCGAGCTGGAATGAGGCAGAGCAGAGCGCTCACTGGGAGGTCAGACAGCGTCTCTGCTCACTGATTGGTGCGATCGAACGTCGTTGTCTGATCGCTCCAATAAGTGCTGGTGACACTGGCGTTGCTAAGCTCCAGTCTATGATTAGTGCGGCAATAGCACCCATTGTAGCTGGACTTCAGTGTTTCAGGCATTTTGTTGTCTGAAACACAGAAATCGCTGTGCCTGGCTTTTCAGAATTGCCTTCGGTCACAGTGCAGCATTTTTGTCAGGACATATCCATACGTCCAAGATCGTGAAGGGGTTAAGTAAACCTGTGAGCATTAATTGAATCCAAACCTGTAATTTTATACATTCTGCCAAAACAGAGGACAGCATGAATGAGAGCACAATTGCAGCCTGGTATATTTTTGCTCTGAAACACTGACATTTCTGAGAATATATACTTTAAAGGGAACCTGGCACCAGTTTTGAGATATATCAGCTAAAAATATCACCTTATTCAGCGTCTCCGCTGCATTCCCTAAATCCTTGTAAAACCCCATGACTACCTTTGTATACTTCCGAAAAAGCTTTTTAACCCCTTAATAACCAGGTGTATTTTTGGTTTAGCATTTTCATTTTGTGTTCCCATTCTTCGCAGAGCCCTAACATTTTTAGTTTTTGGGCAAAATAGCCATGTGAGGGCTTGTTTTTTGCGGGATGAGTTGTACTTTTGAACGTCATGATTGGTTTTACCATGTCGCGTAACAGAAAACGAGAAAAAAATTCCAAGTGCTTTGAAATTGCAAAAAAAAAAAAGTGCAATCCCACACTAATTTTTTGTTTGGCCTTTTTACTAGGTTCACTAAATACTAAAACTGACCAGCCATTAAGATTCTCCAGGTCATTAAGAGTTAAACATGCCTAGGTTGTTGTTTTTATCTAAGTGGTGAAAAAAAAAATCCCAAATTTGTAAAAAAAGAAAAAAAACCACCATGGTTACTTACCGGTAGCCGGTTTTTCCGGAACCCATGACAGCACCACCTGAGAGAGGGATCCGCCCCGCCAGGACAGGAACCTACCGAGACATAAGGGGCGGCACCTCTCCCCTGCTCCAGTTGGGTTACAGAGCATTGAGAGGACTTCCCGGTTAGTTACATGTTTAATCCAACACCACAACACTCAAAAAACACCCTACTAATTGTGCACACCCATATGGTGAAAAGGGGGGGAATATACGGGTGCTGTCATGGGTTCCGGAAAAACCGGCTACCGGTAAGTAACCATGGTGGTTTTCCCTTCACCCATGACAGCACCACCTGAGAGATTTTTGGAGATTCGAAACACCTTAGGGAGGGACCACCACTTGTAGCACCCTTCTACCAAAGGTCAAGTCAGCAGAGGATAGATTCAACCTATAGTGCTTAAAGAAGGTTGAAGGTGAGGCCCAGGTAGCGGCCTTACAAATCTGTTTGATCGATACCTCTGCTTTTTCGGCCCAGGAGGTCGCCACGGCTCTGGTGGAATGAGCCTTGATGCCATCAGGAATCGGGATACCACTAGCTGTGTAGGCTACACTAATGGCCTCCCTAATCCATCTAGCAATAGTCCCTTTTGAAACCCCATAGCCTTTCCTGGCACCCTGAAAAGCTACGAATAGGGACTGGGACCTCCTCCACTGGCTAGTCATAGATATGTATTCTACAAGAGATCTCTTAACATCTAGATTATGGAACTTTCCCTCCCCCAGATTTTTTGGGTTCTCGCAGAAAGATGGAAGGACAATTTCCTGACCCCGATGGAAATCTGATGCTACTTTGGGCAAATAAGCGGGGTCTGTTCTTAACACTACCCTATCCTGAAAGACTTGCGTATAAGGTGGATTTACTGAGAGAGCCTGTAAATTGCTTATCCTGCGGGCTGACGTGAGGGCCACTAACAGGATTGTTTTTAGGGTCAGAAACTTTAGGGGTAGCTGATGTAATGGCTCATACGGATCTTTTGTAAGGGCCTCTAGCACTAGGTTTAAATCCCAGGGGGCTATCTGGGGTATTGGGATAGGCCTAGCTCTATGGGAGGATTTAATAAATCTGGCTACCCATCTATTTGATGCCAATTTGCAGTTGTAGAGCGCCCCTAGTGCAGACACCTGAACTTTAAGTGTGTTCACTGCTAACCCCATCTGCAACCCCGATTGTAAGAACTCCAGGATGGCGTTAATCGGGGGATCTTTCCCTAACGGCCTACCTAAGAACTGCAGGAACTTATTCCATGTTCTGCCGTAGATGTTAGTCGTCACTGGTTTCCTACTCTTTAGCAGGGTGGCCACCAACCCGGGGGAGAACCCTCTATCCGTTAAAAGCGACCTTTCAAATTCCACGCCATCAGATGGAATCCTTTGACCTGAGCGTGGAATATTGGACCTTGAGCTAGTAGGTCCGGGATTTCTGGTAGAACCCATGGATCGGAGAGGGACATCCTTCGTAGTAGCGCAAACCAGGGCCTTTTTGGCCAAAATGGAGCTATTAGAATCACCCTGGCCTGATCGTTTCTGATTTTCCTGACAACTGTTGGGATCAGAGCCACTGGGGGGAACGCATAAGCTAGTCTGAAGTTCCACTGGATGTGCAACGAATCCACTGCCCATGGATTTTCTCTTGGGTTTAGAGAGCAGAACCTTTCCGTTTGCCTGTTGTGTTTGTTGGCAAAAGGTCTATCACCGGTTTCCCCCAGAGCTGAGTTATTTTTTGAAAGATGGACCGGTTTAGCGCCCATTCCCCCTGCTTCAGGGTATTGCGACTGAAGAAGTCTGCCCCTTTTATATGTAGGGCTGTCAAGGAGTGTAGGTGTTCTTCTGCTCTGCCCAGAATGTCTGTCGCTGCTTAAATTAAGGAGTGTGATCTTGTCCCTCCTTGGTGGTTGATGTATGCCACTACTACCTTGTTGTCTGACATGATGCGTACGTTTCGACCCTGGAGTAGCGGAATGAAGTGACTTAGGGCCTTGCTCACTGCCCACAGTTCTCTCAGGTTGGAGGATGCTTTCCTTTCTTGACGCGTCCAGGAACCCTGACCTATGATGCCCCTTAGGTGTGCCCCCCACCCCGAGGAGCTTGCATCTGTTAAGATTATATTTGACGCCTGTCTGTCCCACGGTATTCCCAAGGTCAGATTTTTCTTGTCCAGCCACCAATTGAGAGAGTCTCTGGTTTTTAAGGAAAGCTCCAGCTTTCCTTCTAAACGCCCTCTTAGCGATCTTTGTGCTGTTAGTATCTCCCACTGGAGTTGCCGGGTGTGAAACTGAGCCCACCTGACCGCCGGAATACAGGATGTTAGGGTACCTAGCAGGGACATTGCTCTTCTTAAGGTCATACGTGGTTGGTTTTGGCCCGTGAAGGTCAGATTCTGCACCTTTTCTATTTTGGACACTGTTGCTTTTCTGAGTCTAGTACGAATCCTAGGAAGGTCTGTTGTTTTAGGGGTTGCAATTTTGATTTTTTGAAATTGACTATCCACCCTAATTCCTGCAAGGTGTTGATCACCCGGGTCAACTGCTCTGTACAGTGGTCCTCTGAGCTGCCTACTATGAGAAAATCGTCCAGGTATGGTATTATGACCATGTCGTGAATCCGGAGAAAGGCAGTCACTTCCGCTATGACTTTGGTGAAAACTCTCGGGGCTATAGATATGACAAACGGAAGAGCCCTGAACTGAAAGTGCCTTAGCGTGCCTTGAATATAAAGTGCTACCCTCAAGTATTTCTGGAAATCTGGGTGGATAGGGATGTGATAATACGCATCCTTTAAATCGACCACGGCCATGAAGCAATCCTAGTCTAGCAGCTTCACCGCCGTAGTTACTGATTCCATCTTGAAGGTCGAATTCCTTATCCATAGATTGAGCCGTTTGAGATTTATGATTGTCCTGAAGGTTTGATCGGGTTTTTTTTATCAGAAAAAGGGGTGAATAAAACCCCTTCCCTTCCTGTAGGCGTGGTACCTCGGAGAGTACCCGCCTGTCTATCAGGCTCAGGATCTCTGTTTCTAAGGCCACCTGCTCTTCGGTCACCTTCCTGATGGGTGTGATGACGACTACGGATTTTGGCTGACGGATGAAGGGAATTTCCAGGCCTTCTGTTAGGATGGTTAGGATCCAGACGTTGGAGGAGATCTTCTCCCAGGTTTGGAAAAAGAGTGCCAATCTCCCCCCTACTGGAACACTGGCGTCACTGTGGCGACTTTCTTGAGGTGGAGGTGCCTCCACCAAACATAAATCCCGATTCTTTTTTTCTTTTATCCTCCCATCTTCTCCTGTCAGCGGGAGGGCGCCCCCTATTGAATCTTCCCCGAAAGGGCTGTCTCCTCTGATCCATAGGAAATCTGGGGAAGCCTTTTTTCTTATCGCCTGCTTTCTCCAGTATATCGTCCAAGTTCTTGCCGAACAAGAATCGACCGTCGCAGGGGAGAGAACATAATTTGGTCTTGGACTGAAGGTCACCCGGACAGCCCTTAAGCCATAACGCGCGTCTAGCAGCATTTGATAGTGACGCTGCCCTGGCTGTCATCCGCATAGAGTCCGCCGAGGTATCGGCCAAAAAAGCTGCTGCCCCCGTGCAAGAGATACATCTCTGATAAGATTTTCTCTCTTGGGACCCTTGAAGCCAGCTTTTCTTCTAACTGCTGCAGCCAGATCATGAGGGAGCGTGCCGTACAAGTACCCGCTATTGCCGGCTTTAGTCCTCCTGCTGTCGCTTCCCATGCGTGCCTTAAATATGAGTCCGCCTTTTTGTCTAGTGGGTCTCTAAGAACCCCTGCGTCTTCCAGGGGCAGGGCCGACCTTTTGGAGGATCTGGACACCGCTGCATCTATTTTGGGGATTTTGTCCCATATCTCTGCATCCTTATGCTCGAAGGGATATCGTCTTTTGGAAGTGGATGGAAGGGCCCCCGATTTCTCGGGCTTTTTCCACTCTTTCTCAATAAGTGCCTGGATCTACTCGTTTACCGGAAAGGTCCGTTTTTTCCTCTCCTGAAGCCCCCCAAACATAACATCCTCTAGGGTTTTAGCCGCCTTTTCTTCCTGTAGGCCCATTGTAGCTCTGATGGCCTTTAGGAGGGCGTCTGTGTCTTCTACAGGGAAACATGGTTTACCCCCCATGTCGCTGTCTGAGTAGTCTGAGGAGGATGATTTTTCCGCCTGAGATGACATTGACGCGGAATCCGAGGGGGAACTAGGGGGATCCTTCCTGGGTTTTTTCCCTTTTTTCAATAGGGACTTAATCGAGCCTTCCATTTCTGACCTTAGGGCAGATATCAGATTGGCTGCAAAACTAGGCGCTTCCTCCGCCATAGTCCGCTGAATGCACGTAGCGCAGAAATCTTTTTGCCAATCTCTTGCTAGGGGAGATTTACATATAGCACAATCCCTATTGTTCTTCTTGCTTCCCGCTTTCCTAGGCCTTTCCTACAGGGTGAAGCACACAACAGAAGCCCTATTAACAAAAATGCTAACATTCACGAAGATCACTCACCACCCGAAATCAAGGGTACCGGACTCGGAGGCTGCGTCGGGGCACGTGACCTGCTCCATTACACCGTCGCCCTTCTCTGACGTCAGTCGGCGCACCCAGCATGCAATGCGCCGCAGACGTCAGCGGCCGGAAGACGCCAGCGTCTCTCCCCTGCTATGGGGATCGAGATGCGGCGTGCGCGAGGGGAGGGCGGCGTGGTGGGGGCTTCCCGCAGACCCCGGGGATCCCACCGACGCCCGCACGAACCCGGGACCCCGGAGGGCCCGGGGACTGCGCATCCAGCACCCGACGGCCGGCGCTGCAGGTGAGATACCTGTTCTTCTGCGCCGGGACGGGGCTGGGTCCATTTTCTGCCCATGACAGGCACCGTCGACAGTGGGGTTCCTTCCAGGACAGGAACCCAACTGGAGTGGGGGAGAGGTGCCGCCCCTTATGTCTCGGTAGGTTCCTGTCCTGGCGGGGCGGATCCCTCTCTCAGGTGGTGCTGTCATGGGTGAAGGGAAAAGTTGCCATTTTCCAAGACCCATAGCTTGTCCAATTTTTGGGATCTGGGGCCAGGTGAGGGCTTATTTTTTGCGTGCCGAGCTGACATTTTTATTGATACCATTTTGGTGCAGATACGATCTTTTGATCGCCAGTTATTGCATTTTATTGCAATGTTACAGCGACCAAAAAAACGTAATTCTGGCGTTTCGATTTTTTTCCTCGCTACGCCGTTCACTGAGTCAATTAATTCTTTTTCATATATTGATAGATCGGGTGATTCTGAAAGCGGCGATGCCAAATATGTGTATGTTTCATTTTATTTATTGTTTAATTTTGAATGGGGCGAAAGAGGGGTGATTTGAACCTTTTTTTTTTTAATATTTTTAAAAACTTTTTTCTTTTTTTTTACTTGCTTTAATAGTCTATGTATCAGAAATACTTACTTGCCATGAGCGCCGACCACCAGGTGGTGCTCATAGCGATGCAGCAATGACAAACACAGGGGTCTTCTCCTGACCACGGGTTGTCATGCCAACCCGTTATCGACCCGCGGTAATGTGACACGGGCGGCGAAGGGAGCAGTAAAGGATGCGCTTCCTGCGCTTCCATGTTAATAGCCGAGGGTGAATTGCGATTTCACCCGCGGCTGTTATGGGACAGCTGATCAGATCGGCTGTCATGTACCGGAAAAGGTGCGGGCTCATCGCCGGAGCCTGCACCAAACGTTAAAGGGAATCTGTCACCCTTTTTTTGGCCTTTCACCTGCCGGCATAGACATCGGGGGCTTATCTACAGCATTCTGTAATGCTGTAGATAAGCCTCCGATGTAACCTGAAAGAGAAGAAAAACACTATAACATTATACTCACTGAGGTGGGCGGTCCGGTCCGATGGGTGTCGCCGTCCCGTCCGGCACCTCCCTTCATGCGATGACGTCCTCTTCTCCCGTCCTGTAATGGCTCCGGCGCAGGCGCACTGCTCTGCCCTGTTGAGGGCAGAGCAGAGTCCTGTAGTGCGCAGGCGTCGGGAGAGGTCTGGCGCCTGCGCACTGCAGAATTCTGCTCTGCCCCAGAGCCATTTCAGGACGGGAGAAGAGGACGTCATCATCGCATGAAGAAGGGAGGCACCGGACCGCAACACCCATCGGACCGGACCGCCCACCTCCGTGAGTATAATATAATGTGTTTTTCTTCTCTTTCAGGTTACATTGGAGGCTTATCTACAGCATTACAGAATGCTGTAGATAAGCCCCCGGTGTCTATGCCGGCAGCTAATAGGGGAAAAAAAGGGTGACAGATTCCCTTTAAGGGGTTAATTTCTCCTGCGCTGCATGGTAATCTTCTCAATCCGGTTCGATGGGCGTGGTTTCGAGCCTCATAATTAGTGTTGAGCATTCCGATACCGCAAGTATCGGGTATCGGCCGATACTTGCTGTATCGGAATTCCGATACCGACTTCCGATATTTTTTCAATATCGGAATTCGGCATCGGAAGTTCAGTTGATTGACGGCCTGACGTCATCATGATGCGCGGTGTGTGCGCGCATCATGATGCGCCGTCATTTCGGGCCTTCCGGGGGTCTCTGCCGGCCTGCCGGGGGGCTGTGCCGGCCTGCCGGGGGGCTGTGTGGACTGCCCGGGGTCTGTACCGGCCTGCCGGGGGGCTGTGCCGGCCTGCCGGTGGTCTGTGCACCCTGTGGGGGTCTGTACCGGCCTGCCGGGGGGCTGTGCCGGCCTGCCGGTGGTCTGTGCACCCTGTGGGGGTCTGTACCGGCCTGCCGGGGGGCTGTGCCGGCCTGCCGGTGGTCTGTGCACCCTGTGGGGGTCTGTACCGGCCTGCCGGGGGGGCTGTGCCGGCCTGCCGGTGGTCTGTGCACCCTGTGGGGGTCTGTACCGGCCTGCCGGGGGGCTGTGCCGGCCTGCCGGGGGGCTGTGCTGATGTCCGGGGGTCTGTGCAAGCATCGTCCGATGGGACTACAAGTCCCATCGGGCGATGCCTGCTACCATGACAGTGATTGACACATTAGCCAATGATGGGACAGTAGTAGTCCCATCATCCGGCTAATGTGTTAAATGTTAAAAAAAAAAAAATACTACATACATACTACATGCTACATACATACTACATGCTACATACATACTACATATATACTACATACATACTACATACATGCTACATACATGCTACATACATGCTGCATGCTACATACATACTACATACATACTACATACATACTACATGCATGCTACATGCTACATACATACATGCATGCTACATACATACTACATGCATGCTACATACATACTACATGCTACATACATACCACATACATACTACATACATACTACATACTACATATATACTACATGCATGCTACATACATACTACATGCTACATACATACTACATGCTACATACATACCACATACATACTACATACATACTACATACATAATACATGCTACATACATACTACATATATACTACATGCATGCTACATACATACTACATGCTACATACATACCACATACATACCACATACATACTACATGCATACTACATACATACTACATGCATGCTACATACATACTACATGCTACATACATACCACATACATACTACATACATACTACATACATACTACATGCTACATACATACTACATATATACTACATGCATGCTACATACATACTACATGCTACATACATACTACATGCTACATACATACCACATACATACTACATGCATGCTACATACATACTACATATATACTACATGCATGCTACATACTACATATATACTACATGCATGCTACATACTACATACATACAATACATTCATACAATACATACATAGACATACAGTACATATAACAGAGTAACATACTTACCAATACTTGTCACATTGTTCCCCGAAGCCATTGTCTTTTCCGGAATAAATATTAACATAACAAACCACAAAAATACTCACCCACGATCCGAAGCAGTCCACGAGTGTGTCCCACGACGATCTTGGGTAGAGAACTGCAGAATCAGATGATGCTGCCGTTCTCTACGGGCTGCAGGAATCCAATGACGGAAGGTAGGTATCCTTCCGCACTGTATTCCTCCGCCACTTAAAAAAAAAAAGTCCCTAGTCTCACTTTATGCCATTGCTGTGTGGGAATTTCCCACACAGCAATGGCATAAAGTGAGACTAGGGACTTTTTTTTTTTTTTAAGTGGCGGAGGAATACAGTGCGGAAGGATACCTACCTTCCGTCATTGGATTCCTGCAGCCCGTAGAGAACGGCAGCATCAGCTGATGCTGCAGTTCTCTACCCAAGATCGTCGTGGGACACACTCGTGGACTGCTTCGGATCGTGGGTGAGTATTTTTGTGGTTTGTTATGTTAATATTTATTCCGGAAAAGACAATGGCTTCGGGGAACAATGTGACAAGTATTGGTAAGTATGTTACTCTATGTTATATGTACTGTATGTCTATGTATGTATTGTATGAATGTATTGTATGTATGTAGTATATATGTGGTATGTATGTAGCATGTAGTATGTATGTAGTATGTATGTAGCATGCATGTAGCATGCAGTATGTATGTAGCATGCATGTAGTATATATGTAGTATGTATGTAGCATGCATGTAGTATATATGTATGAATGTATGTAGCATGTAGTATGTATGTAGTATGTATGTGGTATGTATGTAGTATGTATGTAGCATGCATGTAGTATGTATGTAGTATATATGTAGTATGTATGTAGCATGTAGTATGTATGTAGCATGCATGTAGTATATATGTAGTATATATGTAGCATGTAGCATGCATGTAGTATGTATGTGGTATGTATGTAGCATGTAGTATGTATGTAGCATGCATGTAGTATATACGTAGTATGTATGTAGCATGTAGTATGTATGTAGCATGCATGTAGTATATATGTAGTATGTATGTAGCATGTAGTATGTATGTAGCATGCATGTAGTATATATGTAGTATGTATGTAGCATGTAGTATGTATGTAGCATGCATGTAGTATATATGTAGTATGTAGCATGTAGTATGTATGTAGCATGCATGTAGTATATATGTAGTATGTAGCATGTAGTATGTATGTAGCATGCATGTAGCATGTACTATATATGTGTTATGTATGTAGCATGTATGTAGTATGTATGTAGTATGTATGTAGTATATATGTGGTATGTATGTAGCATGTAGTATGTATGTAGCATGTAGTATGTATGTAGCATGCAGTATGTATGTAGCATGCATGTAGTATATATGTAGTATGTATGTAGTATATATGTAGTATGTATGTTGCATGTAGTATTTATGTAGTATGAATGTAGCATGTATGTAGCATGTATGTAGTATGTAGTATGAATGTAGCATGTATGTAGTATGCATGTTGTATGTATGTAGCATGTAATTTTTTTTTTTTTTTTACATTGAACACATTAGCCGGATGATAGGACTATTACTGTCCCATCATTGGCTAATGTGTCAATCACTGTCATGGTAGCAGGCATCGCCCGATGGGACTTGTAGTCCCATCGGACGATGCCTGCACAGACCCCCGAAGCCTGCACAGACCACCGGCAGGCCGGCACAGCCCCCCGGCAGGCCGGCACAGCCCCCCGGAGCCTGCACAGACCACCGGCAGGCCGGCACAGCCCCCCCGCAGGCCGGCACAGCCCCCCGGAGCCTGCACAGCCCCCCGGCAGGCCGGCACAGCCCACCGGAGCCTGCACAGACCACCGGCAGGCCGGCACAGCCCCCCGGCAGGCCGGCACAGACCACCGGAGCCTGCACAGACCCCCTGGCAGGCCGGCACAGCCCCCCGAAAGGCCCGTACAGACCCCAGAGAGGCTGTACAAGGGCAGGAAAGGGTTTTTCTTATTCCGATACCGGAAGTCCCATAGACTTGAATGGGACTTCCGGTATCGGAATCGGCGATACCGATACTTTTTTTAAAGATCGGCCGATACCATCCGATACGATACTTTGAAGTATCGGACGGTATCGCTCAACTCTACTCATAATCCCTTGTTGCCGAGATCTCAATCTGAGCATGCACCCTCCCCAGCGGCCATTTTCCCGGAGGCCACCACATCGCAGTAATAGATATGCAGGGGGCTCCGGGCTTTCACAAAATACCAGTGGAGCCCCCCCGAACCCCAGCCATTTTCACCTGCAGCGGCGCACAACGGAACACCCCCTCATCCCAGCCTGCAGCAACGTGCCACTCTTTCCTCCTCCAGCAACGACCCTGGGACCCTGCTCCACCACGGCTGGTAAGGTATATCCACATTATAAGATGTACCCCCATTCCACCCCTCCCAAATTTGGGGGGAAAAAAAGTGCGTCTTACAATCCGAAAAATACGGTACATAGCGCAGTAAAACGGGAGGATTTAATATATCAGCAGAAATGACTAAAATGCTTTTTACATTTCAATTTACCATTTCAATAGATTTTTGTTTACTAATAAAACTACTCATGCAAGGTCTGACATTTTATTGAAAAATATGACTCAAATTCATAAGCGTTTATTAATAAAAATCTTTTTCAAAACTTAAAATAAAGATTTTACAAAATAAGGAGCATTTGTCTTTGAAAATGAAGACACCATTTGTCTTTGAAAATGAAGACACTTTTTTTTAAACTACCTTAGAAAACAAAGTCTTAAAAATAGTAAGTGTAAAATATAGCATTCCAGGTTTTTGCTAGTTTACTAATCTAAGTGATCTTAAATTACACAAATAACCATTTGCAGGAATTGAGAAAGATGAACAAAACTTGAATATTTTTAGAAAAACTATAAAAGAAATGGGACTAAACCAATATGATCTAAAATGGTATAAATGTCCAGAACATAGAGCGAATAAAAGGGAAAAAAAATATTGCAAATGCTGGTAATTTAAAACTAAATGAACAATTTTTTCCTTAAAAAAAAAAAAAAAAGTTCACTCTGATTTTAAACGGAATCTGTCACCAGCAAAATGCTTTTAACATGCAGATATGGGTAGTGGAGGCATCTGCTGGTTAATAGCATTACTAACCTGCCCAGTGGTGCATGTAGCCAAATGTTGGGAGGAGAAAATTAACTTTATTCTTTCCGGCTGTATTTAGTTTCAGTCGCCGGGGGACCGTGCCCCCGGTTACAGCCGCCTCTATGTATTCTCAAAGCGGTTACTGAACCAGCCCCGAAGCCACCCCCATGACTGAAACTGAATGCTGCAGAGGAGAAAAAAGTTAATTTTCTCCCCGCAGCTTTCGGCTATATGCAGGCGCCGGGCAGGTTAGTAATGCTATTAACCTGAAGAATAACCCCATATCTGCAGGTTAATAGCATTTTTGCTGGTAACAGGATCCCTTTAAGGGTCTTAAATAAATACTGTAGCGTATATGATTGACCATTAGCAATTTCTTGCATATGATTTCTATTAGAAAAACCAAATTCAAAAGTTCAATACAGAAAACTGGCAATGTATCAGCATGTCTGAAAGGAATGTATTAAACTTCTCATGGCATAATTAACAGATCTGCACATGCAAAGTGAGACATTACATACTTACATTTACAAAATAGTCCAAAGAATCCTATACAGAACTCATACTAACATTAATTGGTTTCTTGACGGTTTCGATAAAAATACAGATAATAGCGAACTACAAAACCCCCAGCAAAAATAGATGTAGGAGCAGTTCTAATCTTTTTGTCTCCTGGGAACCTAAATGGAAATGAGACTTTGACCATTTTCCAATCTGTGGGGGGAAAAGTGAGAAGTGAACCAAACATTAAGACAGAAAATGCACATCTACGTCAGAGCAAAAACAAGTACTTACGAATGATTTGAATTAGATTATTTCCAGAAAAGATTTACCGTATATACTCGTGTATAAGCTGAGATTTTCAGCCCATTTTTTGGGGCTAAAAGTCCCCTCTCGGCTTATACGCGAGTTATATACCAGGGGTGGGCAGGGGATCAGAGACCATACTCACCCTCACCCCCTCCTGGCACGTCTCTGCAGCCCCTGCTTCTCCCAATGTTGTCTGCTTCCTGCGTTCAGCGGTCATGTGGTACCGCTCATTAAACTCATGAATATGCGCATATTTATGAGTTTCATGAGCGGTACCACGTGACCGCTGAACGCAGGAAGCAGACGACCAACTGAGAAGCAAGGGCTGCAGAGAAGACCGTGCGCCAGGAGGGGGTGAGTATGACAGGGGCAGAACAATATTCACCTGTCCTCGTTCCATCACCTTGCACCGCTGTCTCCGGGTCCTCCTGCTGTGACATTCAGGTCAGAGGGCGCGATGACGTAGTCAGTGCGTGCCCTCTGCTGAACGTCACTGCCGAGACCCGGGAGACAGAGCGATGGAACAGGAACCGGTAAATATCGCCAGTGCAGGGGGCTCAGGACACCGGCATCTGGCCCCCCAGCGACGGAGAGGTGAGTATGTCATTTTTTTTTTTTTATTGCAGCAGCAGCAGCAAATAAGGGGTATTTATGGAGCATCTTATGGGGCAGCATTAACCCCTGTGCAGCAGCATATGGGGGTATTTATGGAGCATCTTATGGGGCAGCATTTACCCTTGTGCAGCAGTATATTATGGGGGGCATTTATGGAGCAGCATATTATGGGGGTATTTATGGAGCATCTTATGGGGAAGCATTAACCCTTGTACAGCAGCATAGGGGGCACCATTAACCGTTGAGCAGCAGCATATGGGGGGTATTTATGGAGCATCTTCTTGGACCAGCATTAACCCTTGTGCAGCAACATATGGGGGGTATTTACGGAGCATCTTCTTGGACCACCATTAACCCTAGGCTTATACGTGAGCCAATAAGTTTTCCCAGTTTTTTGTGACAAAATTAGGGGGTCGGCTTATACACGGGTCGGATTATACACAAGTATATACGGTATAAGTGCACAGACAAGATGGAAAAAGTATAGACAATTGTTGACAAGATGCACACACACACAATTCTTCATTTTTCAATGCTTTTCACATAGTGTTTTACATCAATTCAAAAATGTTATCACCAAATGTAACTTTAAAATCCTTAGTAAAATACTACAAGTTTACACACACAACATTTGGATTTTTTTATAGGGTCAGTTTTTTTTCTCAAATACAGAAACTGGGTATAGCTTCCTCTAACACTTTCCCCATAGGCTGTTCTATGTTGATCAACTTGTTACAAAAAACAAAAACAAATGACCATAAGACAAAAACCCAATTTCTTGCAAGTCTTATGTACCCAAAATTAAAGAAAATTACAACAATTTGACCTGCAAAAAAGTTATCATGCTATATTTACTGCACAGTAATAGCTGTAAAAAGAATTTTGTAAACTTTTTACGCCCCACGAGAAAATAAGAATGCAAAAATCCAGTTAACATGCACACAAGGGATGTGTAATGTATTTTATGCAGATTTTAACATTGCAACCCATTCCGAAGTGGTGTAAATTCCTGATTAACTGAGTTACATTTGTGAGTAGATTGCTTTTATTTATCTCAGAAGGGTTGTTGCCTTACACACGTGGTCAACATGTACAACAGCACACAGATATAATGCTGCATGACACAAGTACCTTTTAACTTTTCTTCTCTTTATCTGGTTCTTCTTAATGTATCTCTTTTTACTCGTTTTGAAGGAACAGGACAATCGGACATATTAAGATGATTAAACTGATCATCTGTTCTTTTGTTAGTATTTTTTGGGGTCATACCTAAAATATATTTTGGAAGCAAAAAAGAACAAAATATAAACAATAAACAAATAACAAATGTTAAAATCTCCATTATTTGAAAAAACAGCTATTTCCAGAAAAATATAAAAAATTGTAAAACAAAAGTGCGTTGAAAGTAAATGGGTTCTTTAACCCCTTTCCAATATTGTTCATAATAGTATGCCCATGTTGGACTCCCTACCTTTGACGTGATCTCCGGCATGGAGCACACATCTTTCCCAGCACGTCAGCACTCTTGAACAGCTGACATGTGCCTGGAACTGCCGCAGGTGGAATCGCGATCCACCCGTGGCTATCAACCCGTTAAATGCCGCTGTCAAACGCTAACAGCGGCATTTAACATGCGATTCCTGCAACTGCAATGGAAATCCGCCCATCGGTGACCCCCGATGGGTTGGCATGATAACCAGAGGTCTCCTGGATCTGATCATCGCTTGTATGAAGCAGAGCTGATCGGATTATGGCAGCTTCTAGTCTCTTATGGAAACTATTGAAGCATTCCAAAAGTAAAATTTTTTTTTTTAAATATATATATATAAAAAAAATTATATAAAAGTTCAACTCACCCCCCCTTCGCCCCATTCAAAATAAAACAAAAAAAAACAAACACACATATATTAGGTATCGTCACGTTCAGAATCGCCCAATCTATCAAGAAAAAAAAAAAAAAAAAAGGATTAACCTGATCGCTAAACGGTGTAGCGAGAAAAAAAGTAAAACGCCAGAATTGCGTTTTTTTGGTCGCCCTAACATTGCATTCAAAGATCAAAACATTGTATTTGCACTAAAATGCTATTAAAAACATCAGCTCGGAGCGGAAAAAATAAGCCCTCAGTCCTAGATCACGAAAAATGGAGATGCTACGGTTATTGGAAAATGGCGCAATTAGTTTTTTTTAATAAAGTTTGGAATTTTTTTTTTCACCGCTTGAATAAAGAACCTAGACATGTTTGGTGTCTGTGAACTCAAAATGACCTGGAGAATCATGATGGCAGGTCAGTTTTAGCATTTAGTGAACAAAGTAAAAAAGCAAAACAAAAAAAACTGTGGGAATGCTTTTTTTAAAAAATTTCACCGCACTTTCAATTTCTTTCCCATTTTCCAGTACACGATATTTTTAAACCAATGGTGTCCTTCAAAAGTACAACTTGTCCCGCAAAAAACAAGCCCCCATGGCCATATTGACAGAAAAATAAAAAAGTGATGGCTCTGGGAAGAAGGGGAGCAAAAAACGAAAACCGAAAATACCTCCGGTCATGAAGGGGTTAACAGATAGCTGTATAAAACTAATTGTTTAACAATATGGCAGAGTAACATGCAACTTTTATGTCACTAATGTATTGTACAATTTTTATACAAGGTGGTTAATTAAAATTTGTGGCCCATTAGGTGATGGATTACTGGAACTTTATTGGGCTTTGGGCTTGACGCCTTACTAGGATCTTTTAAAGGCATCCTCACTTACAGCCACACAAGGTTCATCCATCATTTGCGACAAACTTAAAGTTAACGCCTTTTTTTACACTATAGTAAGTTATTCTGCACACAACGTATAATAAATTACATACTGTAAAAGACAGAACAGTTAGACAAAGAGCTATGCACTGCTGTATCAGAAGCATAAAGGAAAACTAACTTAGAAGCCAAGAAGTTAAAGGACTTTTCACCAGGTTTTCCAAATATAAAGTAAGGCCAACCCTCTTTTACAGCATTCTAGTATAGTGTTTGTATGTCCCAATCTGCTCTGCAAGGCACACAAAAGACATGTTATTATACTTAAAGATGCCGCGGTCAAGTCCGATGGTCATCTCTGGTCTTGATCCAGCGTCTTCCCTCTTCTTACTATCGCTGTTGTCTTTACCTGCTTCATGTGGACGACACATCCTATGTCACACATACACAGTGTCCCCCAAAGTGGTACTGCACTGGCACACTTCTCTATACCTGACAAAGAGTGCTGATGACCTGTAGGTAAAGCCGATGCATACGCAAAACAATACTTTGCTATGATCTTTGCAGGATGGAGAACTGACATTGGACTCGTCATCCACATGAAGCCAGAAAGGTGACGACGATAGTAAGAAGAGAGGAGGCACTGGATTATGACCAGAGACGTCTATCAGACCAGATCACTCCAAAGATGAATATAATAAAAAAGGTATTTTTTGTGCTGTGTAGGGAGCATTTCGGACATACATACAGCACACTAGAATGCTGGAAAAGAAGACTGAAAGGTTCTGGCCATACTTTATATTGGGAAGATCTGGTGACAGGTTCACTTTAATGTCAAACCTGTCACAGATTATGGCTGAACCTGCTTCCCACAGTAGAGGATAATGCAGTCCTCACTGTTACCCTTCTATAAGTCCCAATGATCTTTCTAATAATTTGTAAAAATGCTTTGTTCTGCCCATTCTGTGCAGCTAGATATTTTTAAGTGCTGTTCCAGCTATCGTCTGTAGGTGTTATAATTTGCCCTTCTCCTTTTATTCATGTGTTTGGAATTTTCTTTTCTCCAAATGGCTAATTGTTCAGAACAGCCCCTTCTTTCTGCCTGGTCAACAACATGTAACCATTTTTCCAGCTGTCTCCAGAGTAGCTTACAACTGCTCAGCTCAGTTCTTTGCAAACCATTGTTTATAACAAGCGGATTCCGGTAAGGATAATGCAATTATTAGTTATGCATCTCTGTTAGCAGCCATAATGCAGCCACCTATGAAGTTTGCATTGCATGCTCAGTTCCTGTGATGTTATTTCACTGCATGTTTGTTATAAGCATCCTCTAGTTATGCATTCTCTGTTCAGTGAGTGTAAAGCTGGCAGTCATTAGTGTGTTCGTTATCTTTCTCCTTTGCTGCTGTGTATGTTAAACTGCCCAGCTCTTATATAATACATGACAATAGCATCCTGTATCATTGCTACTGTTGTGATAATACCCTGCATTGCTACTACCTGCCAGTACTTGTGTATTGTACACTGCCTGTCAGTACTGACATGCTGTATTATCTGTCTCTTGTAATTTTTACCTGAATTTTCCACATTGTGTTCAACAATCTCTGATATCACCTACAACTTTGTACAACAACTCCTGATCTCATCTACTACTGTGTTCTACTATACCATCTGTTATCATCCCTATTGTTGTCCATATCATCCCAATAAATATAGACCATACAGTCTTGTTTCTGGGAATAGATGAAAGGTTAAGCCGTATGGTAGAATCCACACAGCGTCATACGTGGAAGAAGGCAGAACAGTAAAAAAGGAACCGCCGGTCGCAGGTGGTGGTTACACAGGCTGTACAGAGCCGCTATTACCCAAACTGCTCCGCATACGTGTATTACAGCAGCCACAGGAATAAGAGCTCAGGACTCAGTAAAGGACCGCCGGTCGCAAGCGGTGTTTGCATAGACTGTACGGGACCGCTACCACACTGCTCTGCATACGGGTATCACAGCAGCCACAGAACGCTACTGCAGCCCGCCAAGTAGTGCTATATCTTTCCCGCCACACAGAAGCCCGCCATATATAGACTCAGTTTCCCACCAATATACTCAGCAGTACACAGCTAAACGCACAATGTCTCGGAAAAGCACATCCTCACTCAAAACGAGGTCACGAGCAAGCTCCAGCAGGTCGTCATTAGTAGAGCTTGCTGCTGTCGCTCATGCTGAAGCCGAAGCGGCCAAAGCAAGATCCTACATCGCCGAACGAGAGATTATTATTATTATTTATAGCGCCATTTATTCCATGGCGCTTTACATGTGAGGAGGGGTATACATAATACATACAAGTACAGTAATCTTAAACAATACAAGTCATGACTGGTACAGGATGAGAGAGCACCCTGCCCGCGAGGGCTCACAATCTACAAGGGATGGGTGAAGATACAGTAGGCAAGGGTAGAGCTGGTCGTGCAGCAGCTTGGTGGATCGGTGGTTACTGCAGGTTGTAGGCTTGTCGGAAGAGGTAGGTATTCAGGTTCCTTTTGAAGGTTTCCATGGTAGGCGAGTCTGATATGTTGTGGTAGAGAGGTCCAGAGTCGGGGGGATGCGTGGGAGAAATCTTGTATGCCATTGTGGGAAGAGGAGATAAGAGGGGAGTACAGAAGATCTTGTGAGGATCGGAGGTTTCGTGCAGGTAGCGAGAGACGAGGTCACAGATGTATGGAGGACTCAGGTTGTGGATGGCTTTATGTCATGGTTAGGGTTTTGAACTGGAGTCTTTGGGTAATGGGAAGCCAGTGCAGGGATTGACAGAAGGGAGAGGCTGGGGAATAGAGGGGGGACAGGTGGATTAGTCGGGCAGCAGAGTTTAGAATAGATTGGAGGGGTGTGAGAGTGTTAGAGCGGAGGCCACATAGCAGGAGGTTGCAGTAGTCAAGGCGGGAGATGATGAGGGCATGGACTAGGGTTTTTGCAGATTCTTGGTTGAGGAATGTATGGATCCGTGAAAATTTTTTTTTTTTTTTTAATTCGTTTATTAGTACAAAGAATGCACATCATACACAATGGGTTGTGATAACAGAATACAAAGAAATTGCACACTCTTACAAATAAACAAGGTAACGTGTACATTTCCATCCGAACATATTTAAAGGATAACTGTTTATGTATTTCCCCATACATATATCACTTTAATTTAAATTTCACAAACCTTGTCATGTCATGTAACAGTAAGAGCTAACTAAAACTCCTAAACTACATCTACCACTATCTCAACTAACATCTACTATTTCCGCAGCTTGGTTCCTATATCACATTGTGTCGTGCGTGATGTCTCAGTTTTGTAGAGTAAGGTGAGAGGAATTCCACCTCTCCCAGATCTTTTCAAACTTACTCGGACATCCCCTGTTGTGATATAACGTACGCTCATATGGAACAACCGAATTCACCAACTTGATTCAAAATCTAAGAGAAGGATCTGAGCCCCCCATCCACCTCAGTGCCAGCACTTTCCACGCCATAAACAGCGTCTCGCGCAAGAAGACCCCAGCATATCGATCCCAAGTCTCCTCCTCCCATACCCCAAACAAGCAAATCAATGGCTCTAGAGGGACAGGGGCCTGCATCAAGGACGTCAGTAATGTGGTCACCTCTCTCCAGTAGTGTAGAATAGTGAGACATTGCCATACCATATGGATAAAATCAGCATCTGGCGAGTGACATCGCATACATTCTGATGATTGAAGCCTACCCATCCTAAAAAGTCGCAACGGAGTCAAATATGATTGATTTATTATATACATTTGTATCATTCTGTTATTGATAGATGGTGATACTCCAATCGGAGACTCCAGAATCTCCTCCCACTCCTCTCTTTGTGCTTCAGGGATGAGAAGTTCCCACTTCATCCTTATAGAGCTTATGGCCGATTCTGCCCCTACTGACAGCATATATGTGTACAAGGAGGATATAAGACCCTGGGGACCCTGTGAATTAAGAATTCCTATCAAAGGTAATAGTACGGTCCACACCCCTATCCCTCATGTGTGATTGTAGAGCCGATCTCAGCTGTAAATAGCGAAAAAATTGAGACTTGGAATATCATGCGCGGCTTGTAACTGTTCAAAAGACTTTAAGGTCCCCTGGTCATACAAGTCTCCCACTGAAGAAATGCCATACTGAGCCCAAAAAACGGCGGATGGGTGATTCAGTAGCTCCGAAAAATAGTTATTACTCCACAGGGGCATTTCAGCTACAACATCTTTAAACCCTATTACCTTCTTAATTTGCCTCCATATTAATAGAGCCAGCTGGAGCAGGGGTAGCAGACGTGGAGCATTAGTTTTTTCCAACTCAAGGAAACCCAATGGGCAATCCGCTTGTGCAGCGTGGAGTAGGTGGCTTTCAGAATTAGGGAGGCAATTACCTGGCATCCATTTATTTAAAGCTTTAGCCTGAACAGCTAAGTAGTACAGGAAAAAATCTGGCAGCGCCACCCCACCTTCCTTCTTTGGTTTTTGTAAAGTGGACAATTTAAGTTTGGACCTAGTTTTCCGCCAAATAAAGGACGTGACCAGAGAATTAAGATTAACAAAAAAGGACTTAGCTACTCGCTCCAGCACAGTGCGGTAGCGGTACCTAAGTTTAGGAAGTAATATCATTTTAACCAGGTTAATGCGTCCAGCCACAGATAGTGGGAGCCTACTCCAAGACGCAAATTTAGCTTTAACTAGCTCCAGCAGCGGGTGGACTTTAAGTTGTAGATCAAGTGTACTATTATTAGAGATGTAGATACCCAAATATTTAAAACTATATACAATAGGCAGCGAAGAGAGAGCCTCTAGCTGGGGAATCGGAGCATGGGAAAGGGGTAAAAGGGCAGATTTTTCCCAATTTATATGTAAACCTGAATATTTACTAAATTTATCTATTAGGGATATCACCTGCGGCAAAGTTTCTTCCACATTATTCAAGAATATCACCATGTCTTTGGCATATAGGCCAATGGTGTCTACCCTGCCTGCTATATCTATACCTCGGATATTGGGGAAGGACCTTATACGTATTGCTAGTGCCTCAATCGAAAGAGCGAAGAGAGCCGGGGAAAGAGGGCAGCCCTGATGAGTTCCCCTATGCAATGCGAAAGACTCAGATACAGAATTATTTATTACAATACGGGCCTTAGGTTTCATGTATAATATTTTGATCCATGTTATAAATTGATTGCCAAAGCCATACCTCTGCAAACATGCGGAAAGGAAAGGCCATTCAAGAGAGTCAAAAGCCTTGGCCGCATCCAACGATGCCAATGCCCATCTGTTGTCTGGTACCAGGGAGCTATATTGGACTATTGACTGGACTCTTCTGACGTTAATAGAGGTGCTTTTGCCAGGCATAAAGCCCGTTTGATCCGGATGTATGAGATTCAATATAATGGAATTCAGCCAGGTAGCTAGAATCTTGGTAAAAATTTTATAGTCCACATTCACTAATGAAATGTGACGATAGGATCCACATTCTAAAGGGTCCTTCCCCTCCTTCCGAAGCACTATGATATTAGCCCCGTAAAAGGACTCAGGCATAGAGTTCCCCTCCCATATTCCCTGAAAGACCTTTACCAGGAGTGGCATCAATATATCCGGGTACTTCCTATATAATTCAATAGGTAACCCATCAGGCCCAGGGGCCTTCCCAGAAGCCATGTCTGTCATAGAGTTATCTATCTCTTCTGGAGTAAACTCAGCGTTCATTAGAGCCCGCTGCTAAGGATCTGTGGGAAATGATATATCTGACAAATAGTCTAAGCACCCTAAAGTATCAAAGTCACTTTTAGATATATATAGAGACCTGTAGTAATCCTGAAAACAGCCGAGAATATCCTCGGTCGAAGACACCAGTGTACCGTCCACCTTGCGAATTTGCAAAATCATATTAGAGGTGTTATGTTGGAGCACCAGGTAGGCCAAAAATCTGCCCGCTTGGTTCCCCAATTCAAAATAGGATTGACGAGTAAAAAACAATTTACGCTCAGATTTAGTGTCCACGTGCCGAGTATATAACCTCTGGGCAGCCAGCCACTCACTCCTGTTCCCACTGGTTTGGCCAGATATATATACTGCCTCCGCATCTTTCAGTTGTTGCTCCACCTCGTCATCTTTCCCCGCGGTAACCCGCTTAATATAAGAGATCGTGGAGAACAAACAGCCCCTCAGGTATTCCTTAAGGGCATCCCAGAATAAATTAATATCCTGGGGCTCCGGGTGGGACGCGATGAAGCAATTTAACTGATCAATCGTTCTGTCCAGAGATCCCATCAGTTTTAACCAGAATGGATTTAACTTCCAAGCTATCCCGCTGTTTACCTGCCCATATTTAAGTTTAAGGACGACCGGACTATGGTCTGAGATCCCTCTACTTCCATGTTCTATATCAGCCACCCACATTGCTAGACCGCCAGAACCGAATATATAGTCTATGCGTGATAGAGAGCGTTTGGTGGATGAGTGACAAGTGTACTCCCTTAACTCAGGGTCACACATCCTCCACAAATCCAACCACCCGCCACCCTCCATAAATGATGACAACGGGGTTGTAGTCGCTGGGGAGGACCCCTCGGTCGCCACATCATCCAGCCTCAATTTATCCAGACGGTTAATCATAACCATATTAAAATCGCCCATACAAATAACATCCACGTCTGGGTAGTTAAGGGCAAAACTCATTGCTTTCTGCAAGATGGATATACGAGCTGGAGGGGGGTTATAAATACATAGGACTACATATTTCCTGGTGTTCACCAATGCGTGGACAAAAACAAAACGACCCTCAGGGTCCCTCCGAGTTTCCCTCGCCTCCCATCTGACGTCTTTATGTACCAACAGCGAACCAACAGCGAGACCCCTCTGGAATAGCTGGTGTGAAATGTATGGGCAGACCATTGTACCCAGGGTTTCTGCACGCACCGTACCGTATCCCTAGTCAGGTGTGTCTCCACCAAGGCCACAATGTGAGGGCGATAATGTCTGACCTGTGAAAAAACCTTGATCTTTTTTCGAGGTGTTTTTATTCCCCTCATGTTCCATGTCATATATATTAACTCCGACCCCATACTTTGCTACTCTGAACATGGTGCATGGTATTACCCGGGCAAAATTTAGAGACATCACCTGTAGACTGAAATTGTTGTCGACTGCGGTTACAACCTAAGAAAAAATACTAAAAACCTCTATGGAAAAAAAACAAAGTAAATAAACAAGGAACAACATGTGACAATAGATGCATTAGGATTCCTTTTCAGCAGACCCTCCATGGGATCTCAGCCACTCTGCCGCCTCCGCCGGATCTGTAAAAAACGAGGTAGAACCCCCGTGGACCACCCGGAGCCGGGCCGGGTAAATCATCGAGTACACGACACTCCTCTCCCGCAGACGTCTTTTGACCTCCATAAACTGCGCCCGTTGTCTCTGGAGTTCCGCAGAGAAATCCGGGAAGATCGAGATCGTGGCATTGTTGAACTTGATAGGGCTC
Source organism: Dendrobates tinctorius (assembly GCF_039654945.1). Lineage (NCBI taxonomy): Eukaryota > Metazoa > Chordata > Amphibia > Anura > Dendrobatidae > Dendrobates > Dendrobates tinctorius. The sequence goes on along the minus strand of NW_027361838.1, from coordinate 12,615,127 downwards.
TTTTGCCGTGCCAGTCGTAAAACCACGTCTCTATCCCTGCAGTTGAGAATGCGCGCCATAAGGGGTCTAGGTGGGGCTCCCGGACAAAGAGGCCTAGTAGGGACTCTGTGAGCCCTCTCCACCGCGAAGATCGAGGAGAATTCGTCGCCCAAAGTGGTTTTAAGCCAATCTTCTAGGAATTGCTCCGGATGTTGTCCCTCCAATCGCTCCGGCAGGCCAATAATTCGGATGTTATTTCGACGCATCCTATTTTCCAGGTCATCTGCTTTTTGCCTCCACGCATTAATGGAACCCGCCACTTTAGTTAGTTTAGCCTCCATGGGTGTGATGGTGTCCTCCACCTGGGATACCCGCGTCTCTCCATTTCCGTAATGTGGCCCTTCATGGCTTGCATATCTTGCCGGAGGCGTCCCACTTCATTATATACATCCTCTATCTTCCCAGTCAGAGACGTCCTGGTCAAGGAGATGGCCTGCATAAGTTGTTCAGACGCCTGCTTAAGGGTTAATTCCCGCTGCTCACACTCCTCCCCACCTTCAGAGGGGCGAATCTTACGCTGAACCTGTGGGGGGTTATTTTTTGTAGATCTAGAGCCCTCAGCATGGTCTATCCTGGCATATTCCTTTAGTTTTTCTGCAGCCGTTCCGGACCCTTTGCAACGACTCATTTTAAAGTCAATAGGGCACAGATGGAGGGCAGAGATCATGCACTTTGGGATCTCCAAATTAAGGTGGTAGACAGGGTATTATGCACAGAGGGTGATTGCAGGGACCCAGGCACAGCACAGATCCGTAGCATCTCACAAGGAGGCAATGTCCCACCCCAGGCGGCAAGCAAGGGCTCCCACTGCTCAGGGAGCGACTCTCACAGGGGCCACAGCCAGGGAGGGATCCAGGCCCCAATAGTTATGGCGCAGGGCAGGCAATATGGTAAGGAGGGGGACGCGGGGCCCAATTTTTCAGGGCTCACACCGCTTGTCCCTCACAAATAGTTAAATTTTCAGCTCACCGTCCTGCTCCCTCAGCGCTGCAGTGATGAAGCTCGGGTCGCGTCTCTCTTCAGCAGAGCGCGCGCCTCCAAGATGGCTGCCGCTCCCTGCAGGCCCCGCCAGCTGCCCAGGTTTCTAGGGCCGCCGGCTCCCAAATGTCCAGCCCCGCTCTACCGCAGGGGTCCCGGAGCGACCCCGAGTCCAGAGGGGTCAGAAAATGGTGAGTGTGCGGCGAGGACAAGAGCCTGCTGACCGTATTTTAATCAGGATGGCAGGAGCTTCCACTGCGTGCGTCCTACTACGTCACTGCCATAGCCACGCCCCCATCCGTGAAATATTTTTGAGTTGAAGTCGGCAGGAAGTGGAAAGGGCTTGGATATGTGGTTTGAAAGAGAAATCTGTGTCAAGGATAACCCCGAGGCAGCGAGCTTGTGGGACTGGAGAGAGTGGGCAGGCGTTTACTTTAATGGATAGGTCCATTGGGGGGGGGGGCACGTGACATGGGGGAAAGATGATTAATTCTGTTTTGTCCAAATTAAGTTTTAGAAATCTAGCGAAGAAGGAGGATGAAATAGCAGACAGACATTGAGGGATTCTATTTAGTAGGGAGGTGATATCTGGTCCAGAGATGTAGATCTTTGTCATCAGCATAGAGGTGATACTGAAAGCCATGAGATTCTATGAGCTGTCCGAGGCCGAAGGTGTAAATGAAGAAGAGCAGGGGCCCTAGGACTGAACCTTGTGGGACTCCAACGGATGGGGGCGTGGTGAGGAGGAGGTGTGCGAGTGGGAGACGCTGAATGTCCGGTCTGTTAGCGGTCTGTTAGGTATGACGCTATCCAAGATAGGGTCTGTGATGCCAAGAGATGAGAGGGTCTATAGTAATAGGGAATGGTCCACTGTGTCAAAGGCAGAGGACAGATTCAGGAGGAGGAGGACAGAGTAGTGTCGGTTTTCCTTGGCGGCTAGTAGGTCATTGGTGACCTTAGTTAGGGCAGTTTCAGTGGAGTGGTGTGGCCAGAAGCCAGACTGTAATCGGTCAAGGAGGGAGCAAGAAGAGAGGTGGGAGGACAGTTCAAGATGGACGTGTTGCTCCAGTAGTTTTGAGGCATAGGGGAGAAGTGATATAGGGTGATAGCTAGATACAGAGGATAGGTCAAGAGAGGGTTTTTTGAGGCATGTTTACAGCTTGAGGGGAAAACACCAGTTGTTAGTGATAAGTTGAAGAGGTGGGTTGGGGTTGGGATGAAGACTGTGGTGAGGTTTGGGATGAAGTGGGATGGGATCGGGTCAAGTGCACAGGCAGTGAGATGTGATCTTGAGAGTAGAGTGGAGAGTTGATCTTCTGTAATGGTGGAGAAGTTGGTTTTGGATGAGGAGGGCAGGTCATTTAGGAGGAAGGACACTGGGGGTTGTTGACCAAAACTGTCTCTGATGTTATCAATCTTCTCCTTGAAAAATGGGGCAAAGTCTTCAGCTGAGATGAGTGGGGAGGGAGGAGGTGCTGGGGGGGCAGAGGAGAGAATTGAAGGTGTTGAATAACTGTTTAGGGTTGTGAGACGGAGGATATGAGAGATGAGAAGTAGGTTTGTTTTACCGCAGGGAGTGTGGCCTTGAAAGTAGTGAGGGACTGTTTGAGTGCGATGAAGTCCTCATTGGAGTGGGATCTTTTCCATCTCCGCTCAGCAGCCCTGGAAGCCCGCCTCAGTTCTTTGGTCAGACTGGTGTGCCAGGGCTGTCTGTTGATTTTGCGAGCTTTGGTATGTGGGAGAGGGGCAACTGATTCCAAAGCTACAGCTATTGTGGTGTTATATAGAGCGGCATCCGCATTGCATAGGGAACTTATGTCAGTAAGAGGGAGGAGGGATTCAGACAGTGAGTGTAGATCGAGGTGTTGAAGATTTCTGCGAGGGTGTACAAGTTTTTGAGGTGGGGATTGTGGACCTGAGGAGGAGAGGGAAGAGAATGTAAGTAGGTTGTGGTCAGAGAGAGGAAGAGGTGAGTTAGGGAGACTAGATAGGGAGCAGAGGCGGGTGAAGATGAGGTCTAGTGTGTGGCCATCTTTATGAGTGGCTGGAGAAGACCATTGAGTGCGGCCGAAGGAGGAAGTGAGAGATAGAAGCTTAGTGGCAGCTGAGAAGGAAGTGTCAATGGGGATGTTGAAGTCGCCCAAGATGATAGTGGTGAAATCAGTTGAAAGGAAATGAAGTAGCCAGGTGGTGAAGTGGTCAAAGGAGGTGGTGGCTGGACCTGGAGGGCGGTATATGACAGCTAATTGGAGGTTGGAGGGGGAGTAGATGCGCACAGAGTACACCTCAAAGGAGGGGAAGGTAACAGAGGGTGGCAGTGGGATTGGGGTGAAGGAGCAGTTATCTGACAGGAGAAAACCAACTCCTCCACCATGCTTGCTGCTGGGGTGGGGGGTGTGTGAAAGGTGGAATCCACCATACAAGAGCGCAGCAGAAGAGGCTGTGTCAGAGGGAGTGAAGCCATGTTTCGGTGATGGCAAGGAAGGAAAGTTTGTTAGTAATAAAAAGATCATGGATGAAGGAAAGTTTATTGAAGACTGAGCGAGCGTTCCACAGAGCTCCTGTTAGTGGGACTGGGGAAGCTGGGGCCGGGCGCATGTGTATAAGGTTGGAGTGGTTAGAGAAAGTTGCGATTGGGCGTGGATGAGAGGTAGAAATGACTGTGGGAATATGGTGAGGAAGGCCAGGATTTGGAGAGATATCACCAGCAGTGAGGAGGAGCAGAGAGTGTTAGCAGGTGGGAGCAGGAGAGGGCATGAGGGGGCTGTCTGTGCTTGGAGATAGAGGATTGTATGTTGAGAAACAGATTAGAGTAAGAGGTGAGATGGATGGCGAGGATGCATCTAAAGCGGAGACAAGCAGATAAAGGTGCCAAAACCGCCCATTTTCAGGCCGTGAGAGAGACGGAAGCTGCACGTCTGCAAGCAGAGAGAGAGGCGGAAACTGTACGTCTGCAAGTCGAAACCGCAAGTTTGCAGGCAGAGAGAGGCGGAAACTGCACGCCTGCAAGCCAAAACCATACGTTTGCAGGCAGAGAGAGAAGCGGAAACTGCACGCTTGCAAGCAGAGCTAGAAAGACTTGTGGCAGACAAAGAGACAGCAGCTGCAATAGCTAAAACAGAGTATTTGGAAGCTATGAAAGATCCTGATTATGAGACGCAGCAACATTCTCGGACCAGATCTAGAGCAGCAAGATCCAGTGCAGTGCGTCGCAGAATACGTTTGTCAACATTACAGCATAGATGACAGCCCTGAAGCATCATATCGACCAGCCCATGCCGATTACCAGCGATCCAACCCGAACTTCACTACCATAGGTGAGGAGATGTCCAGCACAGAGATGTCGACCACAGCCACCGTTCCACTGAGAAGAAGGTACAGCTCCTATCCCGCCTTAAAGAAACACCTTCTTCACCGACAAGGTACCAAACAGACTATCCGGAGTCAGAAGCATCTTACAGGTATGGTGATGCACCACACACTAGACATGACTATTACACACTGGCTCGTGCCAGCACTGACGGAGCCACCATGGACCTTGCAAATTTCCTTTCCCGCCGAGAACTGGTTACAAAGGGATTTGTAAAGTTCACTGATAAACCTGAGAACTATCGGTCATGGCGAACCTCGTTCTGGAACGCCATTCATGGTCTGGACCTTTCTTGTAGTGAGGAGTTGGATCTCCTGGTAAAGTGGCTCGGAAGTGAGCCAGTCGAGCATGCTAAAAGACTGAGAGACATTAATGTAAAGCATCCTCGCACAGCCCTACATAAAGTGTGAGAAAGACTTGATGAATGCTATGGGACAGTAGAAGTCATAGAGAATGCTTTATATAAAAGAATTGATGATTTTCCTAAGATAGGACCCTAAAGGTTATCTAAAGCTTAGAGAACTGAGAGATTTATTGAATGAATTGCAGGTTGCCCAGCAGGAAGGAGACTTGCCCGGATTGGCATTCTTGGACACCGCTAAGGGTGTCAATCAAATAGTAGAGAAACTTCCTCACAACCTACAAGAAAAGTGGATTACAAGTGGTTCACAGTATAAGCAAAATCATAATGTATCATTCCCTCATTTCACTGTATTTGTTGATTTTGTCACCAAAAAATATAGGATTAGAAATCATCCTAGTTTTGACTTTTCTCTGTCATATTCCACTGCCCCTAGTGCCAAATCCAGTAGAACACCCGTGGCAGTCCACAAAACTAACACTGATTCCACAGGCCCTCCTCACAAGGTGAATAAACCCCTCCAGACGAGAGCAAGCCTCAGGATGTCAGTAAATATTGTCCTCTACACAAGAAACCACATCTTCTACTAATATGCAGAGCGCCTTCAAGGAGAAGACTTTGGAGGATTGCAAAGGTTTCTTCAAGGAGAAAAACATCTGCTTCAAATGTTGTGCCGCAACCTCTCACTTCGCCAGGAACTGTGAAGCTAGCGTGAAATATGCAGAATGCAGCAGCATGGATCACAATACAGTCTTGCACCCTGGATCACCTCCACGAGTGTTGTCGCAAGTAGAGGAGCACGATGAGAAGCAGAAGGACACTGACGAAGACACCCCTGTGGTCAGCTCTCAATGTACGGAGATCTGTAAGGGACTCACAGGAGGAAGGTCCTGTTCAAAAATCTGCCTTGTCCGAGTCTATCCTGCAGGCCGCAAGGACAAAGCCTTCAAGATATATGCAATCCTAGATGACCAAAGTAACAGGTCTCTAGCCAGGTCCATCTTCTTTGACAACTTCAGCATTGTAGGCCCTGGTTCTCCCTACACCCTGAGGATGTGTTCAGGTACCGTTGAGACGGCGGGTAGAAAAGCAACCGGATATAAAGTGGAGTCCATAGATGGCTAGACCTGCCTATCGTTACGGACCATCCTGGAGTGCAACCAGATTCCTGACAACAGGTCAGAAATACCTTCATGGGAGGTGGCGACACATCACCCCCATCTGGAGCGTATAGCTCACCTGATACCTGAGATGGATCCAGGAACCCCAATAGCTCTACTCCTGGGAAGAGATATACTACGAGTCCACAAGACTAGAGAATGTATAAACGGCTCCAGGAACGCTCCGTATGCACAGAGGCTCGACCTTGGATGGGTCATCATAGGAGACATCTGTCTAGAAGGATAATCAAAAAAATTTTGGCACTCAACTCGTTGCAAAGATGAAGAATTTTTATTTGCAGTCACAAATATAGACATTTCGGCTGTATCAACTAGCCTTCATCAGTAAACAAGACTGCTCCTATCTCTATAATTTTCTGGACATTATATTGTATGACCAATAGTAAATTAGGTGCTATTGGAGGTGATACCATCCACCATGTAAGAACTGGTATATAAACCTGTAGATTTCAAAGAGAAGGGGTAGTAGAGAAATATTCCAAACGAGATCATATGCAGGATTATTAGATCTGTGACTTTGAAAAGCTCCAAAGGTTGCACCAACCAGAAGTTGGCATAAACATCCTATGGCTATGCCTGAAGGGAATTGTCCCAAAGGGGATTACTTGTGGGATTGTTAAATCCTGTGACTCATAGAAAACCCCAATTTCGTGCTGTAAGAACAGCAGCTGGCTGTAGTTTCAAATGTCTGTCATTGGTGGGTGGCAGCAGGACCTGTGTCAACACGGCATCCACCGCTGGTGTACCAGCACACTAGAAAATGGACCTCCATCTCTCTTCCGGCCATGTCACAATAGTCTGCTGGTAAAGGAATTGCCAAATAGCACTCCACTACCTTGCTCTTTCTCAACACCCATCAACAAAGGCCACGCCTGTGAAGGTGAACAAGACCACAGAGGATGTACAGTCTTCCACAGGACAAAGGAGGATGACAAGGTAGCGATGTCCATAGAAGATAGGATGTTCCTGGACATCATGGATACACAAATAGTCAAAGACAACCTCAACAAAAGACAATCTATTCCTGGAGACAGCGTGCTAAAGAAGCTCGATCCAAATGTTGACCAAGACGGGCTGCTGAGAGTAGGTGGCCATCATCAAGAAGCCGAGGTAGAAGTTTCAGAGAAACACCCGGTAATAATCCCTGGACGTCATCACATCACAACCCTGCTCATTCAGCATCATCATGACTTGGTGAGACACCAAGGCCGTTTGTTTAGTGAAGGGAATCTGCGGGCGGCTGGTCTATGGATAGTCGGTGCAAAGATAAGCGTTAGCAAACTCATCTTCAACTGTGTTACATGTCGCAAACTCCGTGGCTCGTTCCAAAATCTGAAGATGGCCAATCTTCCATCTGACAGACTCAGTACCGAACCCCCCCTTCACCAATGTTGGACTAGACGTATTCGGTCCTTGGTCCTTGTCTACTCAACACACTAGGAAAGCCAATACTGAAGAAAAGTGTTGGGCAGTTCTATTCACTTGTCTGTCTATCAGAGCGGTTCATATCGAAGTAATCAAGTCTATGGACACTTCAAGTTGCATAAATGCGTTTCATCGCTTCACCGCAATCAGTGGCCCTGTGAAGCATATTCGCTCTGATAGAGGTACAAATTTCATTGGAGCGGCAAGAGAACTCCAAATCCCTTCCAATTTGGACATCGCTAATGTTGAAAGGTACCTAGGCGGGCAAGGATGCACCTGAACTTTCCATCCGCCACACTCTTCGCACATGGGAGGTGCCTGGGAGAGAATGATAGGCATAGCACGCAAGATACTAAACTATCTTCTTGCAAACGAACACCAGACTCATACTTGAGAGTTTAAACTACATTCTGTCATGTCGGACGCTGTTCACACCACAGCATCCGGCAGGCAGAGGTAGTTCCACCTCCAGCCACTATAGCCTCAGTGGCGCCGGTTTGATCTTCAGGCTCTCGGGGGTTAATCCTGCTGGAGACCAGGTTGGAAGGTTAGTCACGCCCACGGTCTTTAAATAGTCATACTGGCATATGGGCGTCGCCGATTATAGCTTGTGTTTCATACCAAGTGGTTCCGGTCTGGAGTGGAGGTGTTGCAGAGAGAGATTCGTATCTGGTGTCGTATGATCCGTCGTTATCCTTTCTCCTTCCCATATTTGTGTTTAGTTGTGCCCTGTTCACATTACTGTTTATTCCTGTGTGTGTGCGGCGCAGTGCAGTTTAAGTTCTCCCTGTCTGTCTTTATTGTTTGGGGCTTTGGTGGTGTGTCTCCTCACTGGGTGGAGGGTGGAGGGTTAAGCTTAGGGCTGAGCAGGAGATAAGGAAAGGTCGGAGGCTCAGGCATTTGCACCTTCAGCAAAAACCCTGGGTTGAGGGTCAGACAGGGTTTCCCCTAGTAAAAGGGACACCACAGGGGCCCCGGGTATTTCAGCCTTAGTTGAACTAAGCCCCCGTGACATTATAATCGGCCCACATTTTTTCAGGAGTCCATGGATCCATCAGATTCCATAACCCGCCAGTTGGCGGCGCTGTCCATACAGGTCTCCGAGTTGAAAGGGGCAGTTCAGCAGCAGGGCCTGGTAGTAGCAAGGGTGCAAACGGCATCTGCAGGTATCGGTGCAGAGCCGAAGTTTCCGCTGCCAGAACGATTTTCAGGCGATCGCAGCAAATTTGTCGTATTTCGGGAGGCCTGCAAATTATACTTCCGCATGCGGCCAATCTCCTCAGGTAATGAGGCCCAGCGGGTAGGGCTGGTGTTGTCATTACTGAGTGGTGACCCCCAAGCATGGGCATTTTCCTTACCAGCTGACTCTGCTACATTTCATTCGGTCGATAATGTTTTTTCTGCCCTCGGGCTCATTTACGATGACCCTGACCGACTGGCTTTAGCAGAATCTAAAATCCGCGCCCTCCGCCAGGGGGAGCGCTTGGCAGAGGACTATTGTTTGGAATTTCGCCGCTGGGCAGTAGACACACAGTGGAATGACCCAGCACTGCGGAGCCAGTTTATTCATGGGGTATCAGGGAGGGTGAAACAAGCCCTCCTGATGTATGAGACTCCGGCATCATTGGAGTCTGCCATGAGTTTGGTTATACGTATTGATCGCCGTTTTCGTCAGGGGGCACAGGAGACGCTACCTCTGGGGGAAAACAGAGGTGCAGGTGTGGTTGAAGTAGATGAGTCCCCTGAACCTATGCAGATTGCCGGCGTGGCACAGGTTCAGCCTCGCGCTCCGGAAACCCGGAGCATGTTTCTACTGTGGTAAAGGAGGTCATTATGTTAACGTTTGCCCGGTACTACCTAAGAGGGTCACACCGGCGGAAAACTGTTAAGCTCAGAGGGTATGGAGGAGACCCAACTGAGCGTATGCATATCCTCCATGATGGTATCTCAATGTATGCTCCCTGCCAAGGTTATTATCGCCGGCAGAGAGCTACCAATATCAGTGTTTGTGGATAGCGGTTCCGCCACCAATCTCATAGATGAGGAGTTTGCACACACCGCCGGGTTTAAGATCGAAAAACTTCCTCACCCCATACAGGTGGTGACCATTAATGCTGTTCCCCTCCCTCAAGGGGAGATTACGGAGTTTGTGGCAGAGGTGAGACTCCACATTGGGGTCCTACATTCTGAGTCGGTTACATGTAGGGTCCTCCGTAATCTCCCAGCTCAAATGGTCCTAGGTTTTCCATGGCTGTCCAGGCACAACCCGGTAATTGATTGGAAAACTCAGGACATAGTACAATGGAGTGGTTTCTGCCAAGACAATTGCTTGGCCACATGTGTGTCCGCCGTGACGCCCAGCCTGCCGGAGGCTTTGCAGGATTTCGCGGATGTTTTCTCTGAGAAGGGTTGCTCAGAACTGCCTCCACATAGAGCCTATGACTGTGCTATTAGGTTAAAACCCGGGGCCAAATTACCTAAGGCCAGGATGTTTAATATTTCTGGTCCTGAGAGACAAGCTCTGAAAGACTACATCGCGGAGAGTCTGAGCAAAGGTCACATCCGGCCTTCGTCCTCGCCTGTAGCCGCGGGGTTTTTCTTCATTAAGAAGAAAGATGGGGGGTTACGCCCGTGTCTGGATTTCCGAGAGTTAAACCAGATTACGATCCGTGATCCCTACCCAATGCCGTTGATCCCGGATTTGTTCAACCAGGTAGCGGGGGCGAAATGGTTTTCCAAGCTGGACCTCAGGGGGGCGTATAACCTCATAAGGGTCCGTCAGGGGGATGAGTGGAAGACGGCGTTTAACACTCCTGAGGGTCATTTTGAGAGTCTGGTTATGCCGTTTGGGTTGACCACCGCGCCTGCCGTTTTCCAACATTTTATTAATGATGTATTTGCTCATGTCCTGGGGAGATTTGTGATTGTATACCTGGATGATATCCTCATTTATTCTAGCGATCGGGACACTCATTTGAAGCATGTTAGGCTGGTGTTACAGTTGCTCCGGGAGAACCAGCTCTATGCTAAGCTGGAAAAATGTTTATTTTTTGTCCAGGAGTTGCCCTTTTTGGGATATATTGTGTCCGCAGCCGGTTTTAAAATGGACACCGCTAAGGTGCAAGCGGTGTTGCAATGGGAGAGGCCGGAGAGTCTGAAAGCACTCCAGCGGTTCCTTGGGTTTGCGAATTATTATAGGAAATTTATAAAACACTTTTCGACTGTCGCCAAACCGCTCACGGACATGACAAAAAAGGGTGCCGATCTGGCGAACTGGCCTGAGGTGGCTATACGTGCATTTGAGCGTCTGAAGAATAGTTTTGCTTCAGCCCCCATTCTGGTGCAACCAGACGTGTCTAAACCTTTTGTGGTAGAGGTTGATGCGTCGGAGGTGGGAGTGGGGGCAGTACTGTCTCAAGGCTCGTCCTTGAGCGAGATGCATCCATGCGCCTACTTCTCCAAGAAGCTGTCGCCGGCCGAACGGAATTATGATATCGGCAACAGGGAGTTGTTGGCCATCAAACTGGCTTTTGAGGAATGGCGACACTTCTTGGAGGGGGCGGCTCACCAGGTCACAGTTATCACCGACCATAAGAATCTGCTCTACCTGGAGTCGGCCAAGCGTCTGTCTCCTAGGCAGGCTCGCTGGGCATTGTTTTTTACTCGTTTCAATTTTCTTGTGACGTACCGTCCCGGGGCTAAAAACACCAAGGCGGATGCTTTGTCTAGGTGTTTTCCGGGGGGAGAACCGCGGGAAGAGCCGGTACCCATCCTCCAGAAAGGGGTAGTGGTCTCGGCTCTCACGACTGAGGTAGAGGCGGAGATTGCCGAGGCCCAAGAGGAGGTACCACCAGGACTTCCCGCCAACAAATCATTTGTACCCCTGCATCTTCGGCCTAAGGTGCTGAAGGAACACCACGATTCGGTACTGGCTGGTCACCCAGGGGTGAAGGGCACCTTAGAGCTGGTATCGCGTCGTTTCTGGTGGCCCAAAATCCGGCAGGACGTGGTCTCGTACGTGGCAGCTTGCATCACGTGCGCTAGGGCTAAGTCACCCCGAACCCGTCCTGCTGGCACGCTACAGCCTCTGGGGGTACCCAATAGGCCATGGACAGAAATCTCCATGGATTTTATCACTGACTTGCCAGCCTCGGCAGGGAACACGGTCATCCTGGTGGTGGTTGACCGTTTTTCAAAGATGGCGCATTTTGTGGCGTTGTCCTCTTTGCCCAATGCTAAGACGTTGGCTCAGGTATTTGTGAAGGAGGTGGTCAGACTCCATGGAGTACCGTCTGACATAGTATCTGATAGGGGTACGCAATTTGTGGCGAGGTTTTGGAAAGCTTTTTGCTCAAGGTTGGGGATCAAGTTGTCACATTCATCGGCGTTTCATCCACAGTCTAATGGACAAACTGAGCGCATGAACCAAAATCTAGAACAGTATTTACGATGCTTTGTGTCCGACAACCAGGAGGAGTGGTCTACTTTCCTTCCTCTGGCCGAATTCGCATTAAATAATCACCGCCAAGAGTCATCAGGAGAGTCTCCATTCTTTTGTGTGTACGGTCAACATCCTCAGTTTTGTACCTTACGTCAGGGTGACTCCGGGGGTGTCCCGGAGGAGGATCAGCTAGGAGCCCAATTGTCATCAGTCTGGAGGCGGGTGAAACAGCGTTTGTTGAGCATGAGTGCCAGGTACAAACGGGTGGCTGACAGTAGACGCGTGCCAGGTCCGGACCTGTGTGTGGGTGAATGGGTGTGGTTAGCTACGAAGAACATAAAACTCAAAATCCCATCTTTAAAACTGGGTCCAAGGTTTATTGGGCCTTTTAGGATTTCTGCCATCATTAACCCAGTGGCTTATTGGTTGGAACTTCCTGCGGTGTACAGAATACATAACGTTTTCCACAGGGCTTTATTGAAAAAGGTGGTAGGCTTGGTGGACACGACGCCGATGCCACCTCCAGTCATGGTGGATGGCGAGTTAGAGTTCGAGGTCGCCAAGGTAGTGGACTCTCGAGTAGTACGCCGTACTCTTCAGTATTTGGTGCACTGGCGGGGGTATGGTCCAGAGGAGAGGTCTTGGGTTCCAGCCTCAGACATACATGCGGATCGGCTGGTCAGTTCTTTTCACCGTCGTCATCCGGACAAGCCAGGTCCTATGAGTCTTGAGGGCCCTGGGGTCCCTCGTAGAAGACGGGGTACTGTCATGTCGGACGCTGTTCACACCACAGCATCCGGCAGGCAGAGGTAGTTCCACCTCCAGCCACTATAGCCTCAGTGGCGCCGGTTTGATCTTCAGGCTCTCGGGGGTTAATCCTGCTGGAGACCAGGTTGGAAGGTTAGTCACGCCCACGGTCTTTAAATAGTCATACTGGCATATGGGCGTCGCCGATTATAGCTTGTGTTTCATACCAAGTGGTTCCGGTCTGGAGTGGAGGTGTTGCAGAGAGAGATTCGTATCTGGTGTCGTATGATCCGTCGTTATCCTTTCTCCTTCCCATATTTGTGTTTAGTTGTGCCCTGTTCACATTACTGTTTATTCCTGTGTGTGTGCGGCGCAGTGCAGTTTAAGTTCTCCCTGTCTGTCTTTATTGTTTGGGGCTTTGGTGGTGTGTCTCCTCACTGGGTGGAGGGTGGAGGGTTAAGCTTAGGGCTGAGCAGGAGATAAGGAAAGGTCGGAGGCTCAGGCATTTGCACCTTCAGCAAAAACCCTGGGTTGAGGGTCAGACAGGGTTTCCCCTAGTAAAAGGGACACCACAGGGCCCGGGTATTTCAGCCTTAGTTGAACTAAGCCCCCGTGACACATTCTTGGCCGAGGTGTCGGCTATCATGAACGGCAGGCCACAGTCAGCCCTCTCCAGCGATTCCTAAGACCCGACAGTTCTTACTCCAGCAATGCTACTCACGCAGAAAACCTGTGTCCCGAGAGCTCCACTCGGAGAATTCAATGATAAAGATCTCTTCAGACGCTAGTGGAGGCAAGTGCAAAGCATGTCCAATGTCTTCTGGGACAGATGGAAGAAACAATATCTCTCCACTCTACAAAACAGGACAAAGTGGCACAAAGACCGCCCAAACATCCAACCAGGCGATGTGGTACTTGTCAGAGACACTCAGTCACATCGTAATGAGTGGCCACTCGGCCTAGTCACCAAGCCACTTCCCAGCAAGGACGGGAAATTGCGCAAGGTAGAGGTCAAAATGAGCAAACTTGGGGAGAACAAAGTGTTCCTCAGGCCTGTTACTGAACTTGTACTGTTATTATCCCCAAAAGAGCCAAATAGTGGCATCTGTTAACGCCAAGTTGGGAGTCTTCTGCCCATTCTGTGCAGCTAGATATTTTTAAGTGCTGTTCCAGCTATCGCCAGTAGGTGTCATAAGTTGCCCTTCTCCTTTTATTCATGTGTTTGGAATTTTCTGTTCTCCAAATCGTTAATTGTTCAGAACGGCCCCTTCTTTCTGCCTGGTCAACAACATGTAACGATTTTTCCATCAAGTCTCCGGAGTAGCTCACACCTGCTCAGCTCAGCTTTTTGCACACCATTGTTTATAACAAGCGGATTTCGGTAAGGATAATGCAATTATTAGTTATGCATCTCTGTTAGCAGCCATAATGCAGCCCCCTATGATGTTGGCATTGCATGCTCAGCTCCTGTGATGTTATTTCACTGCATGTTTGTTATAGGCATCCTATAGTTATGCATCCTCTGTTCAGTGAGTGTAAAGCTGGCAGCCATTCGTGTGTTAGTTATCTTTCTCCTTTGCTGCTGTGTATGTTATATTGTCCAGCTCTTATATAATGCATGACAACAGCATCCTTTATCATTGCTACTGTTGTGATAATACCCTGCATTGCTATTACGTGCCAGTACTTGTGTATTGTATACTGCCTACCAGTACTGACATGCTGTATTATCTGTCTCTTGTAGTTTTTACCTGAATCATCCACATTGTGCTCAACAATCTCTGATATGACCTACAAATTTGTAAAACAACTCCTAATATCATCTACTACTGTGTTCTACTATACCATCTGTTATCATCCTTATTGTTGTCCATATTCTCCCAATAATTATAGAGTTAAGAACCCATACAGTCTTGTTTCTGGGAGTGGATGAAAGGGTAAGCCGTATGCTGGAATCTACACAGCGTCATACATGGAAGAAGGCAGAACATGCTTTATTCAGAAGATTACAATGCTTGTTTTAGCACCAGGAGCTTATCATTTCTGTGACGCAGTGCATGCCTCCTGGGTTGATGCGCCCCCTCCTGTGATAGGCAGCTCACTGTCTATGTACATTGTATATACAAATCCTGGTGTGGGTGGGGTCAGCTTTCTCAGCTGATTCAATGCAAATCTAAGAACTCTGATTGTGTCAAAATGGCTGCACCCAGTAATCTAAGTGATACATCATTGGGTTTGGCTCCTCTTTGTCTACATCAGGCTGCTTTCGGTGAGGTAGCAAAACCTGCTGACAGATTCTATTTAAAGAGATACTTTTATTTAATATATTATTTGCTCCTTCTTACATTTGAGATGCCTAGAAGCCCCAATTGTCCACATTTTACTGTAAGCAATTATCTGATCACATTTATCTCATGTACAGTGTGTACCCCGATAGCTACACAAATGAACAAATCTTTTTACTGGGTTAACTGCAGGGCACGTACCAAGTTTTTTCTCAATTTCCTTTAGAGCCCTTTCTTGTTGCTCAAACTCCATGTTTTTCTGCTGCATATCAGGCGAGTTCAAGCTTTGAATCTGCTTCGTAAGCTCTTCACTCACTGTCTGGGACCTTTTTACTGCTTCACGATACTGCTGTAAGAGATCTTTAGACAAAAGACAAAACAGAATGAATATATAGAAAAAATTACTCCACCAAACATAGAATTTACTCGTTGTATTCTCATTGGGGTATTCTCAAGTTAGAAAGCTATCCCCTATCCATGCTCGGCTGGTCTTCAGAACTACCATAAGAATGAAAGGAGCAGAGGTGCCCATGATCAACCTCTGCATCTTTCACACTGAGCTTTCAGGCCCACAGTTATTGTAATTAGTGGGGGTTAGAGCAGTCGGACACGCTCAGCAATTGGAAGTTATCTCCTATGCCAAACTATATCTAACTTGAGGATACCCCTTTAAAGCAGACTGATCACTAGATTTCACAGTACAAATTGCACACATTATTAAATTATCTAAAACCTTACTTAATTCATCTCAAAATGGCTCTATTATTGGACATTGAAGGGAGTATGCAGCTGGACTCATAACATACTCATCTCAATATCAAATGGCAAAACTCATTTATACAGCCAATCCTACATATATTTTAATACCTTTATACTCCAGGCTCATCATGTCTAAACCCTAAGGCCTGTTTCACACTTCCGTTTTTGTGTCCGCCAAACGGATCCGTTTCCGTTTTTTTGACGGAAACTGATGCAAACGGATCCGTTTTTAAAAAAACGGATCCGTTTTTTTGACGGATCCGCGGTAACCACTAATGGAAGTCTATGGGACAAAAAAAACGGATCCTGCAAAAAAATGGCGGATCCGTTTTTTTACGGAAACCAACGGTTTTTGACGGATTTGAAAAAACGGAAGTGTGAAACAGGCCTAAGCAATCCATGGTAAACTATTACATCATGGAGCCTGTCAGGGCTTAGAAGCAGTGACTGCTCCACACAGGACAGATATCGGCTTTATTACAAATCTGGCATCTTTAACAGCAGCCTTCAGTACTGCTGCCGATCACTGCTATTAACCTCTTAAAAAGCAGCTGTCAATCACGGCGTTCAAGCAATTGCATCAAGCCTGACGAACGGTTTAGCCATAAGCTGAGCACCATTGGAGACACTGACTTGTACTATTTACGCCAAACCTGTATAACTGCAGTACATAGTCCAAGCAATCAAACAATAGCAGGTTCAATGCAATAAAAATCAATCAAAACATAGGCGCCAATTAATCAAAGCTTTTATGGCAGAAAAGCTTTGAAAAGTTCAAGCTTGTCCTGTGGCAGTCTTGATGAACTAGCATATTATGTTACACAAAATAGTATGAAATAAATGACCAGCTCACCACAAAAAAAAAAATGCCATCATACATCTCCAATGACAAAAAATAAATTAGTATGGGCCGATACCAGTCATCGGAATGTTTGAGTTGTCATTCAATAGATGCAGATTTTATTCATATGATCTGGAGCTATCCTGTTGTTGCGCAATACTGGAGGGAGGTGATGTCATTATTAACATCTTTAGTACAAACCCCAGTTCCCCTTGAGCCACTGATTTGTCTGTTTGGAGTGTGGGATGAGGAGGCATGGGGTCATTATGTTGGGATTTTTCTACGGGAGACGCTGTTCATGGCACGGAAGATACTTGCATTACGGTGGATGGGGAATTCACCCCCTTCTCTTGGGTCCTGGATCACAATGGTAAATTCGATTATCGCATATGAACGTACACTGTATCAGAATAGAGGATGCCCGGGTAAATTCAAAAAGATTTGGGAGAAGTGGAACTCCTCTCACCTTACTTTGCAAAGCGGAGATTTCGCACAGTAAACTGCTCATTATATAGAAGTAGGCTGCGGGATAGTTTGTTTTGGTAGATGTAGGTAGGGTTTAGAAGTCAGGCAGGTTTTATTACCGATATAATAACACAACACTATTGTGATTCAATTGATATTATGCTTGCTTTATTTACACACAATTGATGCACATATTATGCCTCATGTTTTCATACTGTCTGAACATGTATATAATTTGTATCAAGCTTAGTGTCTTATACTAAATGTGTGTATTGTAAAACTGCTTATGGTTTAATAAACGAATTTAAAAAAAATAAATAAATAAAATAAATAAATAAAATAAATAAAATAAATAAATAAATAAATAAATAAATAAATAAAGTGAAAGAACTGGGAGCGCAGGTGGTCTTCTCTTCCATCCTCCCAGTGGATGGCCATGGAACAAAGAGGTGGAATAAGATTCTGCAGGTGAACAACTGGCTACGTCGATGGTGCCGTCAGCAACGATTTGGATTTCTGGATCACGGAGTGAACTACTTATACGATGGACTACTTGCTAGAGATGGGGTGCACCTTACGAAGACTGGAAAGCATGTATTTGGAAGTCGCCTTGCTACACTTGTAAGGAGAGCTTTAAACTAGAACAACATGGGAAGGGAAGCAAAAGACCAGAAAAAGCCATACACCTGACAAATGCTATTGAGAACTCTGCTATTAGAAGTGGAAAGGAAGAACAAAGACGAAAGAATCTAATTAATAAAAATATTGGAGAAAGAGAAACCAATCACAAACTAAAATGTTTCTATACTAATGCACAAAGCATGGGCAACAAACAAGGAGAATTGGAACTACTAACACAGGAACAGAAATATGATGTAATTGGAATCACTGAAACTTGGTGGGACAATACACATGATTGGAATACAAGACTAGAAGGATACAACTTATTTGCAAGAAACAGACTTGATAAACGAGGAGGGGGTGTCGCATTGTATGTTCGAAACGCGTATATCTGCACAGAGATTGAAGCTTCAGAGACTGGGAGTTCTGTGGAAACTGTTTGGGTAAGAATACAAGGACAGAACAATGGAAAGGACACCATTGTAGGCATTTACTACAGGCCGCCTGTGCAAGCCGAAGATATAGATGAACTCTTTATGCATCAGATGGCCAAGTTCTCCAAAAAATATGACATAGTTGTCATGGGAGATTTCAACTATCCAGACATTTGTTGGGAATCTCTCTCAGGCAAAACTAACAGGTCAAGGAAATTCTTATCCTCTCTTGCTGACAACTTTATCTTCCAAAAGGTAAGGGAGAAAACAAGGGGAACTGCTACCTTGGATCTAATCCTTATAAACAGGGAGGAAATGGTTGAGGAGGTAAAAGTGGCTGGGACCCTAGGAGTTAGCGACCATGCTATTTTAGAATTTTGGATTACTAGAGGTGGAAGACCTGTGAAGACTCAGACGTCAAGGTTAGATTTCAGAAAGGCAGATTTTAAGGGATTCAGAAAGAGAATTGGAGGGATCCAATGGCTGGATATCCTTAAAGACAAAAATGTCCAGGAAGGATGGGAAATCTTGAAAAATGAAGTTCTCAAAGCACAGTTGTTAACAATTCCGAAAAGAGGGAAGAATAGGAAGCATTTAAGGAAACCAGGATGGATGAACACAGAACTTAAGCACATGCTAAAAAGGAAGAAAAAAATGTTTATAAAATGGAAAGAGGGAGGCATATCTAAAGAAGAATATAATGCTGTCTGCAGAACCTGCAGGTCACAAATCAGATTATCTAAAGCTGAAAATGAACTGAGGCTTGCAAGAGATGTCAAAAGCAATAATAAAGGATTTTGGGGATATGTCAAAAGTAAAAGAAAAGTCAAAGATGCTATAGGATTTTTACAGGATGAAAATGATGAAATGGTAAGACAGGATGTTGAGAAGGCTGAACTTTTAAATTCCTATTTTGCATCTGTTTTCTCTCAGAAAGGTAATGCAACATCAACTGTTATTCACTGTCCTATTAAGGGAATAGAAGAATCCAGGATATATATAAACAGAAAGATAGTGAGGAAACACTTAGCTAACCTAAATGAATTCAAGTCTCCAGGTCCAGATGAATTACACCCCAGAGTACTGAAGGAGATAGCAGAAGAAATTTTTGAACCCCTCTCCATAATCTTTGAAAATTCTTGGAGAACAGGAGAAGTGCCAGAAGACTGGAGAAGAGCAAATGTTGTTCCTATCTTCAAAAAGGGGAAGAAGGTGGACCCAGGCAACTATAGGCCGGTGAGTCTGACTTCTATACCAGGAAAGATCTTTGAACAAATTATTAAACAACATGTATGTCAATACCTGGATAAGAATGAAGTGATTAAACAGAGTCAGCATGGGTTTCTAACTAATAAGTCATGTCAGACTAACTTAATTTCCTTCTATGACGGTATCACTGATTGGGTGGATCAAGGAAATGCTGTAGATATAGTATATCTTGACTTCAGCAAAGCATTTGACAAAGTCTCTCATACAATCCTTATTGAAAAAATGATTAAGTATGGAATGGACAAGGCAACTGTTAGGTGGATTCATAACTGGCTTAGTGATCGGACCCAAAGAGTGGTCGTAAATGGCTGCACATCCAGTTGGAAGAATGTCTCAAGTGGGGTACCACAGGGCTCTGTCCTGGGCCCTGTATTGTTCAACATCTTTATCAACGATTTAGATGAAGGAATTGAGGGTAAACTGATTAAATTTGCTGATGACACAAAGCTAGGAGGGATAGCTAATACTAGAGAAGAGAGAGAGAGGATTCAAAAAGATTTAAATAAACTGGAGAAGTGGGCAGCAACTAACAGAATGGTTTTTAACAGGGAGAAATGCAAAGTACTACATCTGGGCAATAAAAATGAAAAAAGCATATATAGAATGGGAGGAATAGGGCTAAGTGACAGCACATGTGAAAAAGACTTGGGTATACTAATAGATCACAGACTGAATATGAGTCAACAGTGTGATGCAGCAGCAAAAAAGGCAAATGCAATTCTAGGATGTATTAACAGAAGCATACAGTCTAGATCACGTGAAGTCATTATTTCCCTCTACTCCTCTTTAGTCAGACCTCATCTGGAATATTGTGTCCAGTTTTGGGCACCACATTTTAAAAAAGACATCAACAAACTGGAGCAAGTTCAGAAAAGAGCGACCAGAATGGTGACCGGTCTGCAAACCCTGTCTTATGAGGAAAGGTTGCAGGATTTGGGAATGTTTAGTTTGCAAAAGAGAAGACTGAGAGGAGACTTAATAGCTGTCTACAAATATCTAAAGGGCTGTCACATTGTAGAAGGATCAACTTTATTCTCATTTGCACAAGGAAAGACTAGAAGCAATGGGATGAAACTGAATGGGAAGAGACACAGATTAGATATTAGAAAAAACTTTTTGACAGTTAGATTGATCAATGAGTGGAACAGGCTGCCACGAGAAGTGGTGAGTTCTCCTTCAATGGAAGTCTTCAAACAGAGGCTGGACAGACATCTGACTGGGATGATTTAGCGAATCCTGCTTTGAGCAGGGGGTTGGACCAGATGGCCCAGGAGGTCCCTTCCAACTCTACGATTCTATGATTCTATGATTCTAGTACTTATGGGTCTAGGAAAATGGCGGCACAACCCAATTTTTTTTTCACACAAAGTTCAGAACTTTGTTCATCAGTAAAATAGTAAAACAATGGAGGTTTGGCATCACTGTAATTGTACTGACCTGTGGAATTAAATCCTCAAGTAATTTTTAAAGCAAAAAAAATAAAAATGGAGGAATTTAATTTTTCACCATACCTGCCATTAAAATAAAATGAAGGATGTCATCAAAATGTACAACTTGTGTCACAAAAAATAATCCCTCATACATCTAAGTCCCGTATTCTCCGGTGTATGAAACGACTTTTTAACCCCTGAAAATCTTCTCAAAAGTCGGGGGTCATCTTATTCGCCGGGTGTCATCTTATAGGACGGGTGCGGAGCAATCTTTGGTCGCCACATATGCTGGGGGGAACGGTCCCGAAGATGAGGTGAGGTTGTGCCTCACTGGGAAGGTGTAAGTGAAGCAAGTGTAGGCGTCCGGGAAGCCTGGGTATGTAAAAAAAAAAAGTGGTGTCGTGCCCAGAAAAACACGCCTCTTTCACCGGTCTGGCCAGCTCTTGTATCCAATTCTCTCCTTCTCTGCCTCTCAGATCTTGCACAAGTGCGCCTGCGCTGCTTCACTGCAGTCCTCAGGAGTAGAGGTGGGCGAACCCGAACAGTAAAGTTCCGTACTGTTCGGGCTCGGCTGCCCGAACACCGGGTGTTTGTCTCGCTGTCAAGTGCATGACAGCGCGGCAAACATCGCTTCTGATCAGCGGTGAAATCATCCCTGCCGGTCAGAAAGCCGCGGTTTCCAAACTATCAGAAGACAGAGCGACCGCTCAGCTGTGATCGAAGGTATACAGTTTATCTTCGGTCACTGGTGTCAGCTGATGGGACTACTGCTGCCGCTAATAACAATGAGAGCAGGAGCGACTGACAGGAGTATTCATTAGCTGCTCCTGTGCAGTAAGTAAATAATTAAAAAAAAAAAAAAAAAAAAAACCTGCATGGGTCCCCCTGTGTTTTTGATAACCAGCCAGGCAAAACTCACAGCTGGGGGCTGCAACCCTGAGCTGTCAGCTTCAGCAAGGTTGGCTATCAAGAATAGAGGGGTCCCCATGTCGTATTTTTTAATTATTTAAATAAATAATTAAAAGAAACGGCGCGGGCGCCCCCCATTTTTGTCAACCAACCTTGCTAAAGCAGACAACTGTGGGCTTGAATTCTCAGGCTGGTAAGGGGCCATAGATATTGCCCCCCTCCCCCCAGCCTAAAAATAGCAACCCGCAGCTGCCGAAAAAAGGCACATCTATTAGATGCGCAAATTCTGGTGCTCTGCCCAGCTCTTCCCAATTGCTCTGTAGCAGTAGCAAGTGGGGTGAGAGTTGGGGGGGGTTGATGTCACTTTTGTATTGTCAGGTGACATCAAGCCCTGAGGTTAGTAATGGAGAGGCGTCACTAAGAAACCCCCACTACTAACCCCATAATCACATTGTAAGAAAACACGAACACCCAGAAAAAATCCTTTAACTGAAAAAATGACAGACTCATTTAATAATCTCAATTAAACCATACTTACGACCTCGCATAATTCCACCGAAGCCCTCATTCGCCTGTAATAAACTAAAAATAAGAAAAACAACAATATACCATACCTGTCCATCGTTCTGTTCCATGCCGTAATCCATGTCTGGGGGATAAACAGTTTTCAACCTAGAAAGTGCCAAGATGTGAAAGTCCAGGCTGAGAACCACTGGTGACTGAACTGCTGTGAATGCAGTGTCAGTGACTAGCGGTGACGTCACTGAGGCTACGTTCCCAGTGGGGCTGAACTGCAGTGACCTCGGTGAGATCCCCACTAGCACCGTGAGAGTTGTTGGCGGTGATGTCACAGAGGTGACCGCAGTTCAGCCCGGCTGGGAACGGAGCCTCATTGACAGGAGGTAACCTAGATGACGTCACCACCGGTCTCTGAGGCTGCTCAGTCACCAGTGGTTGTCAGTCTGGATGGTCGCATCTTGGCACCGTCCAGTTTGAAAACTGCTCATCCCTCAGACATGAATTACAACGTGGGACAGAAAGACGGACAGGTATGGTATATTATTGTTTTTTTACTTTAGTTTTACTACAGGAAAACGAGGGCTTCGGTGGAATTAGGCATTTACATAAAAATGGAAAACTGTGTTTAGTCTTATTTCAAATAAAGGATTTTATTCTGGCTGTGTTTTAATTTACCTTACAACTATAGGATTAGTAATGCACAGGTGTCTTACAGATGCATCTCCATTACTAAGCCGTGGGCTTGATGTCACCTGACAATACAAAGGTGACATCAACCCCACATATATGAACCACACTTGCCACTGTTACAGGGCAAGTGGGAAGAGCCGGGTAAAGCGCCAGTATTGGAGCATCTAATAGATGTGCCTTTTCTGCGTAGCTGTGGACTGCTATTTCTAGGCTGGGGGGGCAATATCTATGGCCCCTTACCAGCCTGAGAATACCAGCCCCCAGTTGTCTGCTTTAGCAAGGTTAGTTGTCAAAAATGTGGGGGACCCCACACCATTTTTTTTTAACTTATTTATTTAAATAATTTAAAAAAAACGTGGTGAACCCTGTATTCTATTGCAGCCCCCAGCTGTGAGTTTTGTCTGGCTGGTTATCAAAAATACAGAGGAACCTAGGCCGTTTTTTTTAAATTATTTATTTACAGCGCAGCAGCTGCTGATGAATGCTCCTATCCACCGCTCTTGCTCTCACTGTAATTAGCAGTAGCTGGTGTCGATGATGAGATCAGTAGTCCCATCAGCTGACACCACCAGTGACCGGAGGTAAACTTTATACCTCTGATCACAGCTGAGCGCTCTCGCTGTCTTCTGACAGCATGGGAACCGCTGCTCTGACAAGCCGGGTGGGATTTCATCGCCGAACAGAAGCGGTGTTTGCCGCGCTGTCATGCACATTACAGTCTAATATGGCGAGTATATTCCAAACTCTATATTTGAACTGGAAAAGTTGGGGGTCGTCTTATACACCCAGTCGTCTTCTACGCTGGAAAATATGGTAGGCAGAAAAATGTAAGTTATGGTTATTTGAAAAAGCACAGGTAAAAAATGAAAATTGTGTCCTTAAAGGGATATGAGGGGTGTGAAATTGCTGTCACTAGTATAGCACTTTACTTATACATATTAAAATAATATCTTAAAACTGTACTATTTTGGGGTTGTACTTATTCTTGCTGTCTAACTTGGTTACATAAGTGGAATGCAAAACAAGCAAAACAAAAAGGATGGCACATAACACTATGGCCATATTTAGGATAGATACACTTGACTTAGGAAAGTCTGACTGACGGCTTCACTGTAATGACCCCTCCCAAAAACCCACACTTACCCCTTCTTAACTTAAATAAGACACGACTGCGTGACATTGGATGTAAAAGGCCACAGCAGCCCCGTTTATTAACACCAAACAAGCAATAACATTTTATCCATAAACGTAGAAATATTCCATAAACATAACCAGCAGCAAAAGGAGGGGGGGGTAAATGAAGAGTCCATTGTACATGATTGCAACACCAGCTCCACCACGTGCCCTCAGCCGCAGCACACCGGCTCGAGGACACCCAGCCAAGTGTTGCCCAACCAATGTCCTGCTGGGACCCAGCCCAGCAGGGAGCCACGTTAACATGCCCCACTGTGACCCAGCACAGCAGGGTCCCACGTTAACATGTCCCGCTGTGACCCAGCACAGCTGGGACCCACCTTAACCAAGTATACCATTGCACCACCAGGGGTAACCCGCTCCTGCACTGGGTTCACCCCCCCGCTCTTTGTGCAATCCACCGACTTCAAATACCCCCCTCCTTTCCGCCACCGCGAGCACGTATGACACCTTGTACGTGCGAGTACCACCACCAAAAAAAAAACAAAAAAACCCAACCCGAGCCGACTCTGCGGCTCGAGTAACCAATGCTTCTGTACCAAGACCAATCGATCAAAACTGATCCCCATTAGACCTCACAATGCCAACCTACACCAAACAACCAGTACAACAATGTCAGCCACACCCAAGACCTGCAACTAGCCAACCGCATCGTCCAATCCTATGCACCGCCTGCGCAACCAGTCCCCAACCTGAGCCGCCGCCTCTGCCTCGTTGAGACCGCAACATTGCAGGCGCCTCCGAAAATTGCACTTCACCTAATAATTAATCAAAGCCAACCATTATTGCCGTGAACAAAAGAACCTACATTGGTTCCCCAAACCTCCGATAGATTCTTGAAAATGTGCCCAGTAAAACCCACTATGTAGTCATTCCAAACAGGAGCCCCTATGAACAACAACACGAGCACGGCTCCCAGGCAGAAAATTGCACTCCACCTGATAATAATCAAAGCCAACCATTATTGACGTAACAACAGAACCTACACTGATTCCCCAACCTCCGACAGATTCTTGAAAAACGTGCCCAGTAAAACCCACTATATAGTCACGAGCATGGCTCCCAGGCAGGAAGAAATGAACCACAGCATTCAGGCCCGATGTCTCAGATCAAACCCCTTGACGCCCCAGCGACCAAGTCTCCACCACACACGTGCAGTACCAAAACGCTGTTGGTCCAGTCAACCCTGCGTGATAGCATCTATCTTAAAATATCCACCCAACTAGAAAACATAAACCAATCCACCCCGCAATCACCACGACCTGGAAACGAATTAATTGTGTGCATCACCCGTGCACTTCGAACCCAGAATCACAACACTATTGTTGCCACCCTCTTACCAAAAGTGAGATGTACTCCGCACCCATTCCCCGCTGAACTGCGGATTCAACACTACTCACAAAAGAAAAAAAAGCGACTCCACACCATCTGAAGTCCAGGAAAACTCAGACACACATCACGTCTCCCGAAAACCCCAGACACCATAAACCCGGGCCATCCATCAAAACATTGCACTCACCGGTGCCCGATGCTTGTCCACCACTCAGCCTTAAAGCACCGCAAAAAGCACCCCCAAACGGAGTACAGCCCCAGACGATTATCAGGTCCTTAGAATCATTAAAAGTCAATGCACATCGCACTAGCTTCCTCTGCCACGGCGTACCACCAGCCCGACATTAATGAAAGTAATGTTATAGTTGCAACCTGCTCACCCACTACCTAAAGTACACCTCCCCCGCAGCAGCGCTGCACCACAACCGTGTCCCCATAATACCAGCCGGTCCTGACAAGTGCGCATAACGGAATGAATGACATAGCCATGTATTGCCGGACGGGCTACACCCACGCGGGAGACCATTCACACGGCCATCGAAACAACATGTCCTGCCTCATGCTCTATACAGAATTCCCGACAAATGGAACAACACCCGCTGGATAAACAAACCGTTCACCAACCAGGACCCCCGAGACCAGTAAAGCACACGCTTGGTTACCCAACTCAAATGTTGCATCATCCTTGCGCAACACTTCACCCTAGCCCCCCGTCCGGGGGCACCCAAAAAGAAAAGACTCTAAGGAGAGCTGTATACCCAGAAGGCAAGGCAGGACCAGCTGCACCCACAATAAACCTCCTAGCCCATCGTAACGAAAAACTATCCACTCTGTATAATAAACTCCTACGTAGCTGCCATCAACGGCTGTAACAAATATCACCCGATACAGTCTGCCAAAAGCTCAATCGACAACCCTAAAGAACCGCAGTGAGAACCCACCAGTCCTTACGTACAAGAGTTGTTAAAACTGCCCCTGGGCAGCCACGACCAGCAAATTACCGTAAGAACGCCATATGACTGCAGATCATGCAAAAGCCCCCAGTGGATCATAGCCCCACGTATTCAATAACCAAACTCAACCCCCAAAACAGCAGCGCGATATACACGGGAACCTAATAACGACCCCCGACCTGACACGATGTACTCGTTAACCTAACCTGACTTAGACATAGGGCCCCAGGTGAATCAAACACGTTGACTTATCCAAACACATGATAACCGCAACTACGCACTGAGCATGAAGAAACCCAAAGTAGTCAAGGGTTGGACCATGAACAGAAATAAGCACACCACCTTCCCTAATACCAGATAGTAGTCCCAGGTTTGACCATGAACAGAAAATAAGCACTGCACCATCCCTAATACCAGATAATCCCCGACTACCACACAGAAACCAAACCACGGACCTCAACAACCAGACATTGACCAACCATAAAACCCCAGCTCCACGCCATATCTACGTACCCCCAGAAATTAACCAGGAAAACAAATCCGATAAAAGGTCAACTCCAAGCCCCCCAGGGGAAATGTCATCCATTGCTGCCAGAAAGGCAGGTTCCCAAAAGGTCTGCCGTACCAAGCATCTCGACCTCTCGTGAACGTCTGCCGCAACAAAGCATAATGCCCCTAGTGAACATGAAAACCCTTAGTACACTCAAAGCCCCTATTGGAGAACCGAACCCGGACCGAGGCATATAAATAAAACACCGTAATGAAAACTCGACCACCGACCCCCTCCCCTCTGACCAGCAATAGCACACACCCCACTGTAACGTGAAAGATTAAGCCGCCCGATGCACTCCCCAAACAGCTCACCACGTCAGTGAACTGCCATCCAACCCTTATCAAATACTAGGCGCGGCGATAAAACTGCTCACCACATCAGTGAACTACCATCAAACCCTTATCAAATACTAGGCGCGGCGATAAAACAGCTCACCACATCAGTGAACTACCATCAAACCCTTATCAAATACTAGGCGCGGCGATAATCCTCCAGCCAAAAGACCCCATGCCTATAACAATAAACCATAAAACCGGCATGGATATGGCTATCCACCACCGCTCTACCAATATCCGTATCACCACCTGAATTACTCACAAACCGCCATGGAATCACTACCAGTCATACACAAACACCCAGAGAATGCAAGCACAATTATACCAACCAAAATAAAATGATGTCGTCACCTATAGATATACCCACTATCATAAAAGGAAACTAGCATGAAATTAAAAAATACCTCCCAACACTCATGAAGTGCACAAAACAGCCTCCTGGACCACAAAGCAACCATTCCTTCACAGATTCGAACGCTGTCCACATGGACCAGCCGCGCATCTTTCCGAACCCCCAGACAAACACCCTACCACCCTAGTGCACCCGAAACCATACGTAGCAACACCCTTCCCAACCAATATAATCTAGACATTAATAAAGGTTTAAGTGTGCCTTAGTGAGCCTTACTTACTATAGATATACCTACTATCATGAAAACAAACTAGCATGAAAATAAAAAACCACCCAACACTCATGAAGTGCACAAAACGGCCTCCTGGACCACAGAGCAACCATTCCCTCGCAGATTCGAACGCTGGCCACATGGACCAGCCGTGCATAGTTCTGATCCCCCGTGACAAACCAACTACCACCCTAGTGCGAAACCATACGTAGCAACACCCTTCCCAACGAATATAATCTAGACATAATAAAGGTTTAAGTGTGCCTTAGCGAGCCTTACTTACTATAGATATACCCACTATCATGAAAACAAACTAGCATGAAAATAAAACCCCCTAACACTCATGAAGTGCACAAAACGGCCTCCTGGACCAAAAGCAACCATTCCCTGACAGATTCGAACGCTGGCTACATGGACCAGCCGTGCATCGTTCCGAAATCCCGTGACAAACCAAATACTACCCTAGTGCAAAACCATACGTAGCAACACCCTTCCCAACCAATATAATCTAGACATTAATAAAGGTTTAAGTGAGCCTTACTTACTAGGCTGACTCAGCGGAACACCACGGAACAGCCGTCACGTGTCCTCCGCATCGAGCACTGCAACTGCGATCTTCTCCATGGATCTACGCCGACTGCAGCCCTCCTGGGCCGCAGCGCCAGCGCCCAGACCAACTGTCCGTCCGGGAACGCATGGCAAAAAGTCACCGGCTCGGAGCCTCAAACAATGGGGGGGGAAGTTGGCGCTCTAGCCACAGGCAACACCTCCTGAATCTGGCACCCAACACCGGGGGAACGCGACGCCGGACCACATGACCTGTGGCCCTTGGCAGCTGAAAGGTGGCCACATGACCGAGCCACCGCCCGCTTCCCCCAGCGCCGCGAGAAAGGAAATGAGGCCGGTGACGTCACACACCACCTCGCCACCGGGCTCCTTGCCGCGTCACGTCACCGCCGTCCACTGATGCCGATGACCGCGCCGGGTCAGGTGACCACGCCGGGTAACGTGGCCGCGACGTGCGCGTCACCACTGTGTGCCGCGATCCGAAATGGAGGGGAGGCCGGCCACGTCACTCACCGCCCCGCTACCTTGCTGCCTGCTTCTCGACTTCTGGCTCCGGCCCCGCGATGTCTTCAGCAATAGGTCTGCTAATGGGGCTCATCCTCCGCTGCAAACTTAACTCCGGGCTGAGGTGCTCAGGAGGCCGTGATCGTCGCTGCTGCTTTGGAGGCAGAGGGGTCCCATCTTCTCCGCCGTCGCCATCACCGGACCATCGCTGCAGCTGTTCCTTCATCCACTGCTGGCCGCGCTGCTCCATCATCCTCTTCATCTGTGCCACGAGGTATTCCATCTTCTGGATCCAAAGATTCAAGCTGAAGTCCCAGATGTGAGGGGCTGACGATTCCGGACGTCTGCAAGGTAAGGAATGACCATCCCCCCACAGTTCTGCCCTATATATCCATCCCACAACTGACCACTCCCTGCTAACTCACATTGCACCATAAGCCCCATAGCTCCAACCCACACCTTCCCCACAAACACAAAAGCACTACACCTTAACCCTTCACTAACCCTCAGGCCTAGCATCCCTCCTTAGTCATGTGCGCCCTCCCTGTAGCCTCTTTGGGGCAGGCGTCCGGGCTTGCCTTTAGTGGCAAACGGGTTGATGTAATGACCATCGGAATAATTTTTTTTTTCTCCATTTTATTCAATATTTAACAAGGACGCTGTCAATTTTCATGCTTTCATTTTTTCATGCCCTTCTTCAAAATGCCATAACTTTTTTTTTTATTTTTCCCGGACAAGTTGTAGTCCAATATCGGCAGGGAATAAAGAGACATTTTAGAATGGAGCAGAGATATTTCCTTAAAGTGTAGTGTGATTTATTCTGCCGTCTGTTTATTGCACACTTACTTACAAATATTTCATCACAAAAGTTAATGTAAAAAGCAAAAGCACTGCTTAACTGGATCAAATATTCCAAACCAAAATTTTTCTAAAGATGAACTTTTTATATTATAACAAACCTATTTCAGCATTTGTAGTCTCAAATTCTCTGGGCAGTGGAGCCCCAAACACAATTCCTTTAAGTTTGTCAATAGGAGGGGCTTTGTTTTGCAATCCGCCAAACTTTCCATTGCTGCGGATTCTGTCTCCATCTCTAGTCAGCAACGTTGGGCAAAATGAAAACTGAACAAGCTACAAAAAAAAAAATAATTAAAATCTAAATTAAAAAGGAATAAAATGTGCATTACATATATGAATACATGAATCGAAACTGCCTCTAATTTTTGTCTACACAGCAGGACAATATACTTTACCACACCTCCAAGTTTTGTAAACAGTGCAGTAATCTCATTCCTGCCTCTGTCAGTTCCTTCAGTAAAGCGTTTCACTAAATTAATAAAAAAAGCTAATACTAGCAACAAAAATTACTAAGAGAAAGAAAGTATGCAAGCCTAAGGCCTCTTTCACACATTAGTTTTTCGCCGTCAGGCGCGATCTGGCTTTTTTTTGTAAAACCGGATCCGGCGAAATGCAATGCCGGATCCAGTTTTTCCCCATTGACTTGCATTAGCGCCGGATCGCGCCGGATGGCATTGTGTTTCATCCGTTTTTTGCCGGATCCGGCTACTTGTCTCATTCCGGCGTCTGGAAAAAACGGCTACTGTAACGTTTTTTGTCTCCGGCGAAAAAGCCGGAAGCGCCGGATCCGACGCTTCCGGCTTTTTGCCACAATGAAAGTCTATGGGCGCCGGATCCAGAAAAAGACGGATCCAGCCACCGGATCAGTTTTTTTAAGTCTGTGCATGCTCAGATCCAATTGGCCAGCCACCAGGAAACAGATATAACCTGCTAGACGAATCCGGCAGAAAAACGGATCCGTTTCTACAGTTCTCCAAAATTTATGCCGGATCAGTTTTTTCTAAAAATAGCCGGATCCTGCCTGACGGCAAAAAACTGATGTGTGAAAGTAGCCTAATGTGCATTAAAAGCAGAACAACAGAGCTAATAGATAAGGGATGACTTGATAAGACCATAGCTTTTACTGCAAGGAAAAAAGCATAGTCTGTGTGGTACTGATAAAGGAGAAAAATAGTTTTGACAATAGTATGTTAAAGTTGTGAACTACTTTTAATCTATATTTATGTTTTATTGCACTTTTTCACATACTGGTTGTCCAGAGTGGAATATTTGAGCGTTTTCACTGCATCCACATACAGATTCCTAGTCTGACATAAGTTTGCTGCTTTTAAGCAATTTTCTTAAGATGAATCTCAGAAATGATGATGGATATTAAGGCATATGGACAAACAATAACTCTTGCATACTTTGTCTCTCCATGTAATACATCTGAGCCCCATGTTATTCTTGCTTCCTTTGTGTCCCATTTTAAAATGTGCCCGTGATCGGGTATATGAAACACAGATGTGGGAAGTGTTAAAGTACATTAAGTTATGTCATAATATAATAATAATACATTTCTACAGCGCCAACATATTCTGCAGCACTTTTCATGTTAGAGGGGACTTGTACAGAAAATAATGTGAGGGCCCTGCTCCCAAGCTTACAATCTAGCACCTTTAAGGCATGTGCACACATTGCAGATTTGGTGCGTTTTTGCCATGCAGATTTGCTGGCAAAACCTGAAGCAATCCTCATGCCAGCAAAGTGAATGAGAAACCTGAAGTATCATGCACACGTTCAGTATTTTTGACTGGCAGACTGGTGGAGAAAATGATCTGTAGAATGTCAATTATGTGCGTTTTTGCCAGCATTTACACCATTGACCTCACTCAAATCAGTCAAAAAAACACATCAAAAACAAGTTTTTGCAGCTGCGCTTTTTCCTGCCAAGAAATACAGAAATGTATGCATCCATTTACTCAATGTGGGCACATAGCCTTAAGCTAGTTATGATGGATGCACAGCAGTTCATACACTCTGTATTAGGACAGCTACACTAAGAAAACATGTTAATATTACTGCACACAAGTTGTAAGATAATGGGGACTGATTCATTAAAGTTTTTATGCCATAAAAGTGGTGTAAAAGCATTAAAAAGACATTCTTTTGTGCAATGCTGAGTTTTGGCGTTTTCTCATCACTTTAGATCAACTCCGCCAAAGTGGATGGAACTGGGGCGACACAAAGGTTGTGATTTTTCCGTCCGATTCATGAAAAAGTAGAAGTATTTCTGGCACAGCGTATGATGGCTCCATTTTGAAATAGTGCCGAATTCATAAATTGGCATGTGCCTCTTAATGAAGACAGTACCTCTTCTACTCCATGAAGACTAGTGTAGAGAGAGTGTGTGCTACGCCAATCTTCATGAATCGGCTCCAATGACTGCTAAATCTATAAAATGATTTTGCTCCATTTTCTCTTTCCTGTGCAAAAATGTTTGCAAGTGGTTATACATCTTGTACAAGATAGAAAGGTCTAGCATATGCCGATGGTGCACTCTGTCGGATAGCACGAGTATTTGGTTTTAATAAAGCTAAGGAAGAATTAGCAGGGCTTTTCACAAAACTGTAAATTATTGTCTCTACTTCCAAATTCCAATTTTCACTTACAGCCTAGTAATGCTACAGCTGAGACAACTGGTTTAAAGAAGCACTCCCGTCAAAGTTTTTATCCTTGCAATACACTACCGTTCAAAAGTTTAGGGTCACTTAGAAATTGCCTTATTTTTGAAAGAAAAGCAGTTTTTTTTTCCAATGAAGCTAACAATAAATGATTCAGAAATACACTCTCTACATTGTTAATGTGGTAAATGACTATTCTAGCTGCAAACGTCTGGTTTGTAATGCAACATGTTCATAGGTGTATAGAGGCCCATTTCCAACAACCATCACTCCAGTGTTCTTATGGTACTTTGTGTTTGCTAACTGTGTAAGAAGGCTAATGGATGGTTAGAATACCCTTGAAAACCCTTATGCAAATATGTCAGCACAGCTGAAAACAGTTTGGCTGATTAGAGAAGCTATAAACCTGACCTTCCTTTGAGATAGTTGAGAATCTGGGAGTATTATATTTGTTGGTTCCATTAAACTCTCAAAATGGCCAGAAAAAAGAACTTTCATGTGAAACTCGACAGTCTATTCTTGCTCTTAAAAATGAAGGCTATTCCATGCGAGAAACTGCCAAGAAACTGAAGATTTCTTACAAGGGTGTGTACTACTCCCTACAGAGGAGAGCACAAACAGGCTCTAACCAGAGTAGAAAAAGAAGTGGGAGGCCCCGCTGCACAACTGAGCAACAAGACAAGTTCATTAGATTCTGTAGTTTGAGAAATCGACGTCTCACAGGTCCTCAACTGGCAGCTTCATTAAATAGTACACGCAAAATGCCAGTGTCAACGTCTACAATGAAGAGGTGACTCCGGGATGCTGGCCTTCAGGGCAGAGTGGCAAAGAAAAAGCCATATCTGAGACTGGCTAATAAAAGGAAAAGATTAATATAGGTAAAAGAACACAGACATTGGACAGAGGAAGATTGGAAAAAAGTGTTATGGACAGACGAATCCAAGTTTGAGGTGTTTGGATCACGCAGAAGAACATTTGTGAGATGCAGAACAGCAGAAAAGATGCTGCAAGTGTGCCTGACGCCATCTGTCAAGCATGGTGGAGGTAATGTGATAGTCTGGGGTTGCTTTGGTGCTGGTAAAGTGGGAGATTGGGACAAGGGAAAAGGGATTTTAAATAAGAAAGGCTCTCACTCCATTTTGCAACGCCATGCCATACCCTGTGGACAGCACTTGATTGGAGACAATTTCATCCTACAACAGGACAATAAGCAAAAGCACACCTCCAAATTATGCAAGAACTATTTAGGGAAGAAGCAGGCAGCTGGTATTCTATCTGTAATGGAGTGGCCAGTGCAGTCACCAGATGTCAACCCCACTGAGCTGTTGTGGGAGCAGTATAGCATGCAAAAACTGCCCATCAAGCCAAACCAACTTGTGGGAGGGGCTTCTGTTAGCATGGAGTGAAATTTATCCAGATTACCTCAGAAAATTAACTGCTAGAATGCCAAAGGTCTGCAATGCTGTAATTGCTGCAAAGGGAGCATTCTTTGACGAAAGCAAAGTTTGAAGGAGAAAATTATTATTTCAAATAAAAATCTTTTTTTCGAACCTTGTGAATGTCTGGACTAGATTTTAAATTCATTTGGCAACAAAATTAATTAATAAAAGTATGAGTTTTCATGGAAAACACAAAATTGTCTGGGTGGCCCCAAACTTTTGCACGGTACTGTATATAACAGTCATCTTATTATATAGCACTGTGTACTTACAATTGCTCATTTTGCTCTTCTACCCAGCTGATTATATTATTTTCTATGCTGTATGTAGAAACATGAAGTTTCTTGTCCTTGCATGTATCATCCTCCTTTTCAACTCCTGACCCGGCTGCTCCCTCCTCCCACAGTCAAAGACTTTGCAGTATATCATGACTTGTGCAGTCAAAATTGACCTGCTGTTTCTACATAGAGCTTAGAAGGATTCAGCCAGTCTGTTTTTATCATGTGATTTTGTAGACCTAATGAAACAGAGAAGAATTAACTTGGTACAAGGGCAAAATGGGTAAATGGCTGCACATCCAGTTAGAAGAATGTCTCAAGTGGGGTCCTACAGGGTTCTGTCCTGGGCCCTGTATTGTTCAACATCTTTATCAACGATTTAGATGAAGGAATTGAGGGTAAACTGATTAAGTTTGCTGATGACACAAAGCTAGGAGGGATAGCTAATACTAGAGAAGAGAGAGACAGGATTCAAAAAGATATATATAAACTGGAGCAGTGGGCAGCAACTAACAGAATGGTTTTTAACAGGGAAAAATGCATCTACATCTGGGCAATAAAAATGAAAAAAGCATATACAGAATGGGAGGAATAGGGCTAAGCAACAGCACATGAGAAAAAGACTTGGGTATACTAATAGATCACAAACTGAATATGAGTCAACAGTGTGATGCAGCAGCAAAAAAGGCAAATGCAATTCTAGGATGTATTAACAGAAGCATAAAGTCTAGATCACGTGAAGTCATTATTGCCCTCTTTCTGAGCTGGAAAACTATCCAGTCTGGCCTATGCTTTTACTAGTGGGTCAGTCCCTCGATCCTTGTTCACATTCACGTCACTTGGCAAGTGAAAAGGTTTTAAATACTAGAGAAGGACTGTCCCACAAGGGTTGCCGTGACATGGCGGGATGGCTTGTACATTATTTTGATCAAAATTATGTTTAGTAAATACCCTTATTATTATTACCTTTATGCATTATTTGCAGTTTATTTTTTACTTTTTATTTGTGTTTTTTGCTTTTTGTTTTCTCTGGTTAATGGTCATGTGTTAATATACACTTACATTGTGTATACACATTAATTTATTTTCTCAGTTCAGACTTTAGTTTTTTTTATAATATGATTGCAATATATTAAGAGGATAATGTTGCTTCTTTAAACCAATAGCAAGTATTTTAATGTATTTTGTTCTTTACCTGTTTTCTATAGTTGTTAGCTGCATCAAGGTTATCCAGAATTATCGTTTCACCCAAAAGCATTGCAAAAACTGAATAACAAAACAAGAAAAAAAAACACATGGAAAATTATACAATGTTATCATATTAAACTGTGTAGAAAAAACCTGTTCAGGCACATGGAGGATGTGTCCATGGAGGATGTGTCCATTGAGAAACCCCCCTTCCATAAATAGTCAGAGACCTGTTAATCAAGCTGAATGGGGAGAAGCTGAAGGAGAGGCAGCACCCAGCAGGCCCTATTTATTACTTTGCAATTGTCTTTTTTAAAATTGATTTTTTCTAAACAAACGATCGTGTGTTTACAGACAATAGGCTGGGGGTGAAATGACAGCAGTACCAGCCCCCTGAACTGCTTATTCGCATTAGAAATAGTGCTAATAACAAACTCTGCAAAGCACTAGATAAGCTAACAAATGATGACTATATTTTATGGGTAGTCGCTCTGCTTAGCAATGGTGTTGTCTCTGGGCACAATAAATATCGGCTGCAGTGCATTAAGGTGAGAGTGCCATCAGAATTCCTATGGCTCCTACCCTTTTATAGTCAGACAGACTGTTTCTGGAGGTGTGGGATGTTAACCAGAGCTGCTATGAAGAGCTGGGAAAAGGACATGCATAGGAAGACTTGAGGACTCAAAGTTAGATATTGCTTGCACAGATTTCTTTGGTTCAAATTAATATCATTTGACTACGGTAATACAAGAAAAAAATTTTCCCCTCTCATGGATCTACATGAGCACCATTAAAGCTACATTTACACATTTAAATCTTGCTTTTTTTTTAATGTCTTGCGTGTAAATCAGCAACATCTTTAGGCATATCCGTAAAGTGGAAGCGGTGATGGCATTAAATACTAAGACTACAATAGCGTTGTTCCGTAAGCTATAAGCTGTTCAGCCTGAACTGGTTACGTGGATGCCATTATCATAAACAGATCATGAATACCATTGTTGGCCATCTGTTGATAGAGTAGGCGATTCTGAACATGGCAATACCAAATAGTTGTATTTTTTTAAATTTTGTTTTATTTTGACCTTTATTATTTTAACCCCTTCCTGACCAATGACGCCACATAGGAGTCATGAAAACCTGTGCCATTATGACCAGTGACGCGTCATGACTTTAAAGCCCCCCTGCGGGCCGGGTGACCGGGTTCACTGAAAGGTCACCAGACCCGCACACAGAGGACTCTTCAAAGTTAACCCCAGGGGGCGTGGCTTAGCCCCCACGTGCCTACGATCGCTCTGATTGGCTGTCAAAAGTGAAACAGCCAATCAGAGCGATTGTAATATTTCACCAATGAAATTTGGTTAAATATTACAATCCAGCCCTGGCCAATGCAGCAATAGCATCTGCCATGGCTGGAAACACCGAACAGCCCCCCCCCACCAACTGGAGGCGCCGATCGGCTGCCGCCACCGACTGACGGCACCGATCGGCAGCCGCTGTCATAATTTGCTCCCCCTCCCCTTCCCTCCGCTCCCCCCCTCATCCTCCACGGTGCCTCCGATGTCCTTCTGGCCTTTCCGGTGTCCCGCCGTCTCTGTGCATGGGCTCCGCCATCTTGGAAAAAAGCGGGCGCATGCGCAGTGCGCCCGCTCGAACTGCAACGCTGCAGATTCATTCATTTATTTTGATCACTGTGATAAACTCTAACAGTGAACAAAATAAAAAAAAAAGTAAATCACCGCCTCCCTTATCACCCCCATATGTAGGGACAAATAATAAAATAAAGAAAATATTTTTATTTTTCCATTACGGTTAGGGTTAGAATTAGGGTTGTAATTAGGGTTAGAAATAGGGTTAGGGTTGGAATTAGGGTTATGGTTGGAATTAGGGTTACGGTTGGGATTAGGGTTAGAGTTGGAATTAGGGCTGGGATTAGGGTTAGGGTTGTAATTAGGGTTAGGGTTGGCATTAGGGTTAAGGTTAGGGGTGGGTTGGGGTTGGGATTAGGGTTGTGGTTAGGATTATGATTAGGGTTGAGATTAGGGTTAGGGGTGTGTTGGGGTTAGGGTTGGAGATAGAATTGAGGGTTTTCCACTGTTTAGGCACATCAAGGGGTCTCCAAACGCGACATGGCGCACCATTTATTCCAGCCAATTTTGCGTTCAAAAAGTCAAACAGTGCTCCCTCCATTCCAAGCCCCGACGTGAGCCCAAACAGTGGTTTACCACCAAATATGGGGTATCAGCGTACTCAGGAAAAATTGCGCAACTTTGGGGGTCTAATTTCTCCTGTTACCCTTAGAAAAATAAAAAATTGGGGGCTAAAAAAAATTATTTTTGTGGACAAAAAATTATTTTTTATTTTCACGGCTCTGTGCTATAAACTTCTGTGAAGCACTTGGGGGTTCAAAGTGCTCACCACACATCTAGATTAGTTCCTTGGGTGGTCTAGTTTCCAAAATGGAGTCACTTGTGGGGGGTTTCCACTGTTTAGGTACATCAGGAGCTCTGCAAACGTAACATGACGCCCGCAGACCATTCCATCAAGTCGGCATTTCAAAACGTCACTACTTCCCTTCTGAGCCCTGTTGTGTGCCCGAACAGTGGTTTCCCTCCACATATGGGGTAACAGCGTACTCAGGACAAACTGGGCAACAACTTTCGGGGTCCAATTTCTCCTGTTACCAATGTAAAAATAAAAAATAGCGGAATAAAAAAATATTTTTATTTTCACACCTCTGCGTTATAAACTTCTGTGAAGCATCTGGGGGTTCAAAGTGCTCACTATGCATCTAGACAAGTTCCTTAGGGGTCTAGTTTCCAAAATGGGGTCATTTGTGGGGGAGCTCCAAAGTTTAGGCATACAGGGGCTCTCCAAACACGACATGGTGTCCGCTAACGATTGAAGCTAATTTTCCATTCAAAAAGTCAAATGACGCTCCTTCCATTCTGAGCCCTGCCGTGCGGCCAAACAGTGTTTCCCCCCCCACATATGGGGTACCAGCGTACAAGACAAACTGGACAACAACTTTTGGGGTCCAATTTATCCAGTTACCCTTGGGAAAATAAAAAATAGCGGGCTAAAAAATCATTTTTGAGGAAAAAAAAAAATTTATTTTCATGGCTCTGCGTTATAAACTTCTGTGAAGCACTTGGGGGTTCAAAGTGCTCACTACACATCTAGATAAGCTCTTTGGGGGTTCTAGTTTCCAAAATGGTGTCACTCGTGGGGGGTTTCTACTGTTTAGGCACATCAACGGCTCTGCAAACGCAACATAACGCCCGCAGAACATTTCATCAAAGTCTGCATTCCAAAATGGCGCTCCTTACCTACTGAGCTCTCCCATGATTCCAAACAGTGGTTCCCCCCCCACATATGGGGTATCGGTGTACTCAGGACAAATTTCACAACAACTTTTGTGGTCCAATTTCTCCTGTTCGCCTTGTGAAAATAAAAAATATCGGGCTAAAAAATAATTTTTTAGGAAAAAAAATGATTTTTTATTTTCACTGCTCTGCGTTATAAACTTCTGTGAAGCACTTGGGGGTTCAAAGTGCTCACCACACATCTAGATAAGTTCCTTCGGGGGTCTAGTTTCCAAAACGGGGTCACTTGTGGGGGAGCTCCAATGTTAAGGCGCACAGGGGCTCTCCAAACGAGACATGGTGTCCGCTAACGATTGGAGCCAATTTTCCATTCAAAAAGTCTAGATAAGTTCTTTGGAGGGTCTAGTTTCCAAAATGGGGTCACTTGTGGGGGACATCCAATGGTTAGGCGCACAGGGGCACTCCAAACGCGACATGGCAACCGCTAAATATTCCAGCATATTTTCCATTCAAAAAGTCAAATGGGGCTCCTTCCCTTCTGAGCCCTGCCGTGCACCCAAACAGTGGTTTATGACCACATATGAGGTATCGATGTACTCAGGAGAAATTGCCCAACAAATTTTAGGATCCACTTTATGCTGTTGCCCATGTGAAAATGAAAAAATTGATGCTAAATGAAAATTTTTATTGGAAAAAATAAAATGTCCATTTTTTCCTTCGACACTGCTTTAGTTCCTGTGAAGCACCTGAAGGGTTAATAATCTTGAATGTAGTTTTTAGTTTCTGTGAAGCACCTGAAGGGTTCTTGAATGTAGTTTTGAGTACCTTGAGGGGTGCAGTTTTTAGAATGGTGTCACTTTTGGGTATTTTCTGTCATACAGACCCCTCAAAGTTACATCAAATGTCAGGTGGTCCCTAAAAAAAATTATTTTGAAAATTTTGTTGCAAAAATTAGAAATCGCTGGTCAACTTTTAACCCTTATTAACTTCCTAACAAAAAAAAAAATTTTGTTTCCAAAATTGTGCTGATGTAAAGTGGACATGTGGGAAATGTTATTTATTAACTATTTTGTGTCACATAACTCTCTGGTTTAACAGAATAAAAATTCAAAATGTGAAAATTGCAAAATTTTCGCCAAATTTCCATTTTTTTCACAAATAAACGCAAAAATGATCGTCCTAAATTTACCACTAACATGAAGCCCAATATGTCACAAAAAAACAATCTTGGAATCGCTAGGATGCGTTGAAGCGTTCCTGAGTCACCACCTCAAAGGGATACTGGTCTGAATTGCAGAAAATGGTCTGGTCATTAAGGTCAAGTCAAAATAGGCTTGGTCATGAAGGGGTTAATATTTTTTAAAACCTGTTTTTTTTACTTCACACTATAGTGTAATGGTTAAGTGCACAGCCTACAACATGCGAGACTGGGGTTTAAATCCCGACTCTGCCCTGGAAAAAAAAAATTATAACCACTGTTTGGGCGCATGGCAGAGCTCAGAAGGGAAGGAGCGCCGTTTGACTTTTCAATGCAAAATTGACTGGAATTGAGATCGGACGCCATGATGCGTTTGGCGAGCCCCTGATGTGCCTAAACAGTAGAAACCCCCACAAATGACCCCATTTTGGAACGTAGGCCCCCCTAAGGAATTGATCTAGATGTGTGGTGAGCACTTCGAACCCCCAAGTGCTTCACAGAAGTTTATAACGAAGAGCCGTAAAAATAAAAGATCATACTTTTTCACAAAAATGATCTTTTCATCCCCAATTTTTTATTTTTACAAGGGTAACAGGAGAAATTAGATCCCAAAAGTTGTGCTCCAATTTGTCCCGAGTACGCCGATCTAGTGGTAAAATTTGAGCACATCCATTAATGCAATGCGGTGGTCTCCGGGAAAATGGCCGCCAAGGGTGGCCCATGCTCAGATTGAGAACTTGGCAACAAGCATGCGTCGCCCCGGAGGCCACCACATCGCAATAATGGATATGTGGGGGGGCTCTGTGCTTTCACAAAATGCCAGTGAAGCCCCCCCACACCACAGAGCACCGCAGTCATTTTCACCCGAAGCGGCGCACATCGGAACACCCCCTCTCCCAGCCTGCACAACGCGCCACTCTTGTTTCTTCCAGCAGTGACCCTGGGACACTTCTTCACCGCAGCCACCACCCCCAGTAAGCAATAAGATGCATGGATTATAAGAGGCACCACCATTTTATTTAAAAAAAAAAAAAAAGGTTTTCCCCATTTTTCTCCACAAAATTTGGGGTGCGTCTTCTAATTGGATGCGCCTTATAATCCGCAAAATACGGTATATTTCAGTAAGCATATTCAATACTTTTATCCTGTGTTATCTCTGTTAGTTACATATAACAATTTATGGACATCTATGGTTTAATTTCTTTGTCCACATAGATTGGATGGGTTGCTACAGACAATTGTTGAGACATTAATGACAATAGGACATTTCGAAATATACTTAGAAAATTGGTGACATGTTCGATACTTATGTCACCAGCTGTGTGTCCTTAATTATATATATTTAATTTTATTTAGTTTCCCATATGTAGGTTCCATCTCTTTATGGACTGTCAGTTTTTCTTAAGATCAGCTTCACAATGAAAGGTTGTAAGTGCAATGATGTCTCCCACAGTTACCAGAACAGATCCCTCACTCTTCAACCCACAAGTTTGTGTACGATTTTAATTAAAGGGGTTGTTTGGTGCCTATCTACCACCCTCTCTGACATCCGGCGTGTGGAGACTACTGTATGAGGATGGGATTGTAGCAGAAGGAACCATTTATACTCCTTCATTGAGAAAATTTCACAAATTTCAGTAATCTTTTAGTCGGTGACTGAAGAGATTCTAGACAATTAGAGAAAATATTATACCAGGAACAGGGGGAAATAAACAAGTATTTTTTAACTAAATACACTGCTCAAAAAAATAAAGGGAACACGCAAATAACACATCCTATATCTAAATGAATGAAATATTCTCATTGAATACTTTGTTCTGTACAAAGTTGAATTGGCTGTCAACATAATCACACAAAAATCATCAACGGAAATCAAATTTTTTAACCAATGGAGCCCTAGATTTGGAGAGACCCCCAAAATGAAATTGGAAACAAGTCAAAATGAAAATCAAAACAAGACAAAATTAAAGTGGAAACAAGTCAAAATGATGCTCAGTATTGTGTGTGGCCTCCATGTGCCTATATGACCTCCCTACAACACCTGGGCATGCTCCTGATCAGGTTGCGGATGGTCTCCTGGGGATCTCCTCCCAGACCTGAACTAAATAATCTGTCAACTCCTGGAGAGTCTGTGGTGCAACGTGACATTGTGTAAGGACTTGGCCTGCATATCCGTTTCCCTGAAATCCTTGCCTTATGTCTGTCGCTCAGTTTCTACTTTCCCCTTAGTTTAGTTAATTTTTTCCCCTCATCCAAGATGGAGTCACGAGCCTCAACGGGGGCCATCTTATTTCCTGTGTTGATCTCTCTTGTTCCTGTCTGCTCTGTATATAAGGATGCTCTGTATGAATACTCATTGCTTGAGTATACTTGTTCTTGGACTTGCTATCAAGCTGGAAGGACTGCTACCTAGCTCGTCTCTTCGTTACCTTGGGATACCCCGCCTGCCTGTGAATCTTGGTCTCATTGTAAAGACTTGTTTCTTCAGGATCAGCTCTGCACCCACCTCCACTTCAAGGACTGTTTCCTGCTAGCAGGCCTGGCCTGCTCTCCAGGTCTCTGGATCTGGCAACTTGGACTTCATACGTCTCCACGGTCTGTACGTTTGCTCACTGCGTTATTATCTTCATCTGCTTTTACCCTGCTGTGTCTTATCTGTAAACCTGCTTGATTCTGATAAATACTACAGAACTGAAAACCTATGAGCTCAGGCCTCTTTTCTGATCCACGTCACTGACCTCCATTACAGAGTATATAAAGTTATAACACATTGGTGGATGGAGCGAGACATGCTGTCCCAGATGTGCTCAATCAGATTCAGGTCTGGGGAACAGGCGGGCCAGTCCATAGCTTCGATGCCTTCATCTTGCAGGAACTGCTGACACACTCCAGACATGAGGTCTGGCATTGTCCTGCATTAGGAGGAACCCAGGGCCAACCATACCAGCATATGGTCTCACAAGGGGTCTGAGGATCTCATCTTGGTACCTAATGGCAGTCAGGCTACCTCTGGCTAGCACATGGAGGGCTGTGTGGCCCTCCAAAGAAATACCACCCCGCACCATTACTCACCCACTGCCAAACTGGTCATGCTGAAGGATGTTGCAGGCAGCAGATCGCTCTGCACGGATTCTCCAGACGCTGTCACGTCTGTCACATATGCGGAGTGTGAACCTGCTCTCATCTGTGAAGAGCACAGGGCGCCAGTGGCAAATTTGCCAATCCTAGTGTTCTCTGGCAAATGCCAAGTGTCCTGCACAGTGTTGGGCTGTGAGCACAACCCCCATATGTGGACGTCAGGTGCTCAGGCCATCCTCATGGAGTCGGTTTCTAACCGTTTATGCAGACACATGCACATTTGTGGCCTGCTAGAGGTCATTTTGCAGGGCTCTGGCAGTGCTCCTCCTGTTCCTCCTTGCACAAAGGCGGAGGTAGTGGTCCTGATGCTGGGTTGTTGCCCTCCTACGGCCCCCTCCACGTCTCCTGGTGTACTAGCCTGTCTCCTGGTAGAGCCTCCATCCTCTGGACACTGCGCTGACAGACACAGCTACCATTCTTGCCACAG
This sequence comes from Dendrobates tinctorius, assembly GCF_039654945.1. Taxonomy (NCBI): domain Eukaryota; kingdom Metazoa; phylum Chordata; class Amphibia; order Anura; family Dendrobatidae; genus Dendrobates; species Dendrobates tinctorius. Next base: position 12,571,790 of record NW_027361838.1, on the reverse strand, counting down.
CTTGCATTAATGTGCCATCCTGAATAAGCTACACTTCCTGAGCAACTTCTATGGGTTGTAGACACTGCTTCATGCTACTTTACAGTACATCTAAGGATGAGAGCAATGACAAAATGCAAAAGTGACTAAAGCAACAGCCTAAAAGGATGAGAAGAGAGAAATGGTCTGTGGTCCCCAACTGCAGAACCACTACTTTATAGGGGGTGTCTTCCTAATTGACGACCATTTCTACCTGTTGTCAGTTCCTGTCACAGCAGGAAAAATTGATTCACAATTGGTGTTGCTTCATAACTTGATAGGTTGATTTCACAGAAGTTTAATTGACTTGGAGTTATATCGTGTTGTTTACGTGTTCCCTTTTTTTTGAGCAGTGTATATTACCCACTTCATGGTCTACTAAACAGTATCCCCCATTGTACCATCTGGGACAGGAGACAAAAGATAAAGTCTTCCCTTCTCAGCCTGCTTAAAATGGAAGGAGATTAACACTACTATTCTCTGCAAGATTTCAACAAAACTGTTTAGCCAGAAATGGCTGTTCTTATATCATAAAATAACTACAGTATATGATCACGTTTAAGTGCAAGTATAACAAAATTTTACCTGTTTCACACTCCTCTTTGCTTTCTGGGAACACCAGGAGATCCCTAGCGTACACTGGATTACCTGAAGCTTCAAAGAAACGTATGTGTGGTAGAGGCCTTCAAAGAAATATAACAAGCTCTTAATATAAGGACAATACTGATACATCTATATAAAAGTAATCAATGTCAACTTTACATGATCCAAAGTTCTTAACACTTGAAAGAATAAATAATAGTACTGATTACAGAATAATACTTACAGGGAACCTGTGAGCAGAATTTTACCCCTCTATTTATATGCACATTTAACTCTTTCAAAGTCAAGTCCAACAATAACTTTACATGACCAATTCATTCCTCCATTACTGATAAACAATTTGTGAATGAGGCTGTATACTGTATATGAAGCCTGTCACTTCAGCTCTATTCCTTACCCATTTCTGCTTAACTGATGACACCTTTGCCTAAAGTCACACAGCATAGAGACAGTCAAGCAGGAGAAGGAAGCCCTGGGCAAGAAATGGATCTGGAGTGACATAGGCTTAACATCTACAGCCTTATTTGCCTAGCAATTCAAACACTGATTTCCCAGTAACGGAGGAACAGACTGACCATGTTATAGGTATTGATGGATTTAGCTTTGAAAGAACTACATGCACATATAAATTGTTTGGGGTGTGAAATCCAGCCAACAGATTTCCTTCAAAAGTGACTATTCCTTTATTATGCCATTAGGGATATCAATTATTAGCAATTACTTTTAACTCAATTTTATAGTGACAGTTTTGTTCTTTTTAACAAATTCATCAAGTATTACAGCTTAGTGACATTAGGTGAATTGGGCTGTGCTACAAAATTAATTTGCCAAAATCCAGACATTTAACTCAAACCTTAAAAATATTTGTGTTGCAAATTTAACTTTTTATATATCTGTTTTACTAGTCAATGTTAACATCTATCTGACCATACCCCACTAAAGCAGGTCTCAAAAGCGCTGGGTTTTTGGATATGATTTCTTATCTTGTCATTTTGGGAAAATGGCTGAATTTTGTTAAAAAAAAAAAAAATTAAATGTAGAAGACATTTACCTGTTCACGTCAGTTTTTGCATACCTGTTTTATTAGTCCAACTTTACATCCATATATGCCACACCTCACTAAGGTATGCCACCACATTTTACATTATTTTATGCGCACGTACCTAACTAGCATTTTTTTGTATGACCTTGGGTTTTGCTTTTACGGCGTTTGTTGCACAAGAAAAATTAACAAGAAAAAAAAATTGTCCACGTCAGAGCAATCCCAAAGATACCAAACATACATTTTGCTTTTGTATTTAACCCCTTAACGACAGTTACAGCCCATGCCGGCTCTCTGACAGTTGCTGACCATCTTTCCTGGCAGATGACTGTGATAGGCAGCCATCATCAGCCTCTTACAGACGTTCATGGAGCAGATCCAGCGGCTGCTAACCTGTTAAACACCTCTGTCAATCTCTGACAGTGACATTTTGCTCACGCTAGTAATGGAGAGCGTCAGTCTATTTCAAAACATTGTATCTTCCCCAAAACAGTATTAAGAAAACAAACCCTTAACGTATTGAGGTCATTCCATTTCAAGTGAACCAATGCATTTTTCCTACATATTTTTAATTATTTGATATTTTGTTCTGTGGTAATAATGTGTTAGCGAATGCAAAAAAAAATTTATATACTTTACTTTTTTTTGTCTTTGTTTTAATTCATTTTCAAAGTTTTGAAAAAAATAGAATTTCTGTGTTTGATGCCTTTACGTTTCTCTTCATAACTCAGTCCAGAACAAAGATAGAAAAACTGCAGTCACATTCTGAACTGTTAAGGTCTTCACCCGATATGTCACAAGAGCATCTTTGCTAATATTTTACCCATGCTCACACAAGCGTAAAATTTTGAAAATTATTTCTGAAAAAAAACATGCTATAAAATATTTAAAAAATTCACATGTGCCTCCTATGCTCCTAGCCACAATTCAATGTACCAAAATTCAAGTTGGGATCATACTTCAAAAAATGACTAAATAAACAGTGTTAATTTTAAAATCACGAATTCAGATCTGTTCAGCCTGTGGTCTGAAGGTGTAGGCTCTATATTTTCCAAATACAATAAAATAAAATGAAAGTTTTATGACTTATCCTGATCTTAAACCAGGTAGATCATTAGATAAATCCAGAGTAGATACAGTGAAGGGTAGGTTTTTACAAGTTATGAAGTGAGCCGAATTGTACCTGGCAAGAAAGACTGTGTCTATGAAAGTGAACAGTAAGAAAACTCATGTCCAAAAGAGGCTGATTCTTGCCAATTTGAAAGAGACATATGAATTAAAATACCGTAAATAATTTTGCTGACCTGCGATCTAAGAATTGTGTCCTGGCTGGTGGTAATGACACACACTGAGTATGCATATGTATAACACACCAGAACACTAAGCTTATGATTGAAGGATGTAAGCTTAAAGATATTCCGGTTGGCTGAGTCCACCCTTGGCGATTACAAAGTATGTTTCTACAATAATGTGTCCAGAAAAGAGTTCAAACTGTTACCTAAATATCTGCAAAAAATGTCCTCAAGTAATGGCTCACCAAGAAAAAAAAATATACAGAATTGTATAACTTATAAACAGTGGATATCTTGTGACAGATGTACTTTTGACACCGTTTCTAAAAGTGCAGAAGACTTTGTAGAACGTTTTTGTGACCAGCTGATAGTCCTTAAAGGGTTAGTTGAAACCCAAAAGTAAATTTCAGATAATAAATCTTTAAAAGCGAATACTTTTGTAATTTAAGTAATGGTAAAACTTCCTACCAGTTACTCTGTACTAACACCAAAAGAACGAAGTAGAAAGAATCCACCAAAAATAGCTAAAAATAGAAATGGTTTATTAAACAAATTTCACATATAAGGTAAATTTATTGTAGAACAAACATTATAGCACAGAGAGGGAAATATTGAGGAGACATGCAGATACAGCAAGGGGAGGGTGGGATATTGGGAGTAGTTGTCCGGTGGCACTGGCTGATGTGGGATATTAGGGGTAGTAGTCCTCCGGCTGTGATGGGATGATGTGGGATATTAGGGGTAGTTGTCCGGTGGCTCTGGCTGATGGGATGATGTGGGACATTAGGGGTAGTTGTCCGGTGGCTCTGGCTGATGGGATGATGTGGGACATTAAGGGAAGTAGTCCGGTGGCTCTTGCTGATGTGGAATATTAGTGGTAGTAGTCCGGTGGCTCTGGCTGACGGGATCATGTGGGATATTAGGGGTAGTAGTCCGGTGGCTCTGGCTGACAGGATGATGAGAAATATTAGAGTGAGGGTGGCCATGCAGAGTGGGCGGGGCTATGCACTCAGCTATATATATATATATATATATATATATATATATATATATATATATATATATATACACACACACACACATATATATATATATATATTCATTATAATTTGTTTTAACTACCCATAGTTAGTTACTATGCCTGGGAAACGCCGGGCTCTTCAGCTAGTAAAATATAAAAATGTAATTATGATATCTAAGCGCTTACTTCATGATTCAGCTGCTCATTTGTTGCAAAAAAATAGATTTCAATGAAAAAAGTCACATCCCACCAAGTTTGTCTACTTCTCAGAATTCTCTTCTGCACAGCAAAAAAACAGGAGAAACTTTATAAATGTATGCCAGCACAATAAAGATTTGGGAGTGGAAGCTGAATGGCACTTTAGGTTTAAGAGGCCCAGTGAAACGCAACTTGAGCCAGCCCCAGAGGCCATATTCAGACCAAATCTGCCGCCGGCACTCGGATCGGAGCATTCAGCTGCATGTATTTCTATGCAGCTGAGTGCTCCGATTCGAGTGCCGGCGGCAGTGCCGGGTATTGACGTGCGACACTCGTGCAAGTTTCTCGCAAGTCTGACCCTGGCCTTAATTATAGCCTGTGATATGATAAAAAATGTAAAAGCATACAAGCCCAAAATTCAGGCTCTCTTAAAATAAAATAAATATCCTAAGATGTCAGGTAAAAAAAAATTCAAATTTGGATCACTTGAAATGCAGTGACTCATTGACCAAATTTTGAAAACGTTACGGGCCTTGAAAAATGTTAATACAAGCGAAATATACAGCTCTGGCAAAAATTAAGAGACCACCACATCAAAACCCTGTCATGGGCAGCTCATTCTTCAGACCTGAACCCCCAGTGTAAACCTCTGGAATGTAATCAAGAGGATGATGGATAGTCACAAGCCATCAAACGCATTAAAGCTGTGATTAAAAATCATGATTAATCCACAAAATATTGATTCCTGAACTCTCCTGAGTTAAAACATTAGTATTGTTGTTTCTAAATGATTATGAACTTTCTTTGCATTATTTGAGGTCTGAAAGCACTGTTTTTTTTGTAACCATTTCTCTTTTTCAGAAAAAAAAAACCAAAATTCATTGCTTGGAAATTCAGGGACATGTCAGAAGTTTGTAGACTAAAAGAAAAATTTACATTTTACTCAAAAATACATCTATAAAGAGAAAAATCAGACAAACTGAACATTTGAAAGTGGTCTCTTACTTTTTGCCAGAGCTGTATATATTTACAAACGTGCAATTTCTTTTTCACCACTTACCATATTTTTCAGACTATAAGACACACTTTCTTATGGTGGTGCGTCTTATAATGTGGATATACCTTACCGGTACCGTTGCCACAGGCCGCAGACAAGGATGAGGAGGTGTCCGGCGGCGCTGCGGGGGCTCTGCCAACATTTTGTAAAAGGCCAGAGCCCCTGCAGTTTCATGGTTTTTTATGCGGTGGACTCCGGAAAAATGGCCGCCGGGAGGTGGTACATGCGCAGATAGAGATCTCGGCACCAAGATCTCGAGAGATGAGATCTCAGCGCTGAAATCTCATCTCCCGAGATCTCCCGGAGTCCACCACACAGGAAACCACGGAACTGCGGTGGGCTCTGACCTTTCACAAAATGTCAGCAGAGCCCCTCGCAGCACCGGAAACCCCAGCAGCACCGCCGTACACCCCCGGAGCACTGCCGGACACCCGCAGTGCCGAACACCTGCAGCGGCGCACTGCACATAGGACACCACCTCATTACAGCCTGCATCACCCCACTCCTGCCTCCTTCAGCAGTGACCCTGGGACCCCGCTTCACCGAAGACACCACCCCGATAACCAACAGAACGCATGGGCCCGGATGGGATACACCCCCGAGTACTGCAGGAATTAAGCACAGTCATAGATAGACCATTATTTTTAATCTTTAAAGATTCCATAATAACAGGGTAGGTACCACAGGACTGGCGTATAGCAAATGTGGTGCCAATATTCAAAAAGGGGACAAAAACTGAACTTGGAAATTATAGGCCAGTAAGTTTAACCTCAACTGTGGGTAAAATCCTGGAGGGTTTTCTAAGAGATACTACACTGGAGTATCTGGAGAAGAATAACCTCATGACCCAATATCAACATGGGTTTACAAGGGACCGTTCCTGTCAGACTAATCTGATAAGCTTTTATGAAGAGGTAAGTTCAGGACTAGACCAAGGGAATGCAGTGGATGTGGTGTACATGGACTTTTCAAAAGCTTTTGATACGGTGCCACACAAAAGGTTGATACATAAAATGAGAACAATGGGGATAGGGGAAAATATGTGTCGGTGGGTTAAGAGCTGGCTCAGGGAGAGGAAACAAAGGGTGGATATTAATGGAGCACACTCAGACTGGGTCACGGTTAGCAGTGGGGTACCACAGGGGTCAGTTTTGGGCCCGCTTCTTTTTAACATATTTATCAATGACCTTGTAGGGGGCATAGAGAGTAGAATTTCAATATTTGCAGATGACACTAAACTCTGCAGGGTAAACAATACAGAGGAGGACAAATTTATATTACAGGAGGATTTTTGTAAACTAGAAGCTTGGGCTTATAAATGGCAAATGAGCTTTAATGGGGATAAATGTTATGAATGAGTCACCGTAGCAGGCAAAAACAGAAATACTAGCTAAGTCCAGAAAACCAGAGAAGTTGGCAGCTATCGGATTGCAGACCCCTGAACCTATCAACAACAACTAGCAGTAGCCGTGGGGGGTTCCTACGGTGCCCTAGACTCCTCGATCACAGCCGGAGAACTAAATAGCATAAAGACAGAAAGGGAAATCTAAACTGCCCCAGAGCAGACCCCAAAGCAATAGGCATCCCCCAACATATGATGACGGTGAAGCAAGATGAAAAAACACTAACACAGATAGAAAGATAGGCTGAGGAAATGATGGGGCCCAAGCTAACTAAATAGGACAGGATAGAAAGGCTACTGTCTGCAATCCGCGAAAACCCTATCAAAAAATGAGCCAACAGACTGATTGGGAAAAAAGCCCTGAAGACGCTAGGCTTCAAAAAGACTATATCAGTACTCAGGTATTTTTATGAAGACAGAGCAAAAAGACAAAAAGGAATTCAGCTCACCCCCAGCAGGGAATGGCAGAAATCCAGAAAAACAAGGCAAAACAAAACCAAAACACAAATGCAAAAAGCAGAGCAGAAAACTTAGCTTTTGAGGAGCAGGAATCAGACTGGTCTCCTAGAATCCATCAGAGAAATCACCAGCAAGGCAGAAGGGCGTCGGCTGCCTTATATCCAGTCAGCAATTCCAGTCACCCAGTCATCATCTATCTGCTCAGGTGCTTGGTAATCAGCCTCACTACCTTCCTTCACCAGAAGAGGGAGTTCATCAGACCTCAATGGTGAAGGGGAAAATGAACTCACAACAGTACCTCCCCCTTGAGGAGGGGTCACCGAACCATCATCCACGCCACCAGGGCGATCAGGGTGAGCCCGATGAAAGGCACGCACCAATCTTTTGGCATGAATATCAGGCAGAGACCCAGGAATTATTCTCCTGACCATAACCCTTCCACTTAACCAAATACTGGAGTCTCCGTCTAGCCAGACGGGAATCCAGTTTCTTCTCTACCTCATATTCCATGTTACCTTCAACCAATACAGGGTCCGAAGGTGCCACTCCAGGAACTACTGGTTCAACAAACCTCTTCATCAAGGACGTATGAAACACATTATAGATTTTAAATGTGACAAGAAGAGCCAACCGAAAAGAGACCGGATTAATAATCTCCAAAATCTTGTAAGGTCCAATAAATCTAGGCTTAAACTTAGGAGAAGCCACCTTCACAGCGATATTTTTTGATGATAACCAAACCACATCACCCACCTTAAACTGGGGACCAATGGTCCTATGTCGGTTGGAAAACCGCTGGGCCTTTTCCTGGGAGAGAGACAACTTATCCACCACTTGGTCCCAGATCTGGTGCATTCTCTCCACCACAGTGTCAACACCTGGGCAGGCAGAAGGCTCCACCTGCCCTGAAGAAAATCGAGGATGAAACTCAAAGTTACAAAAAAAAGGTGACCTCAAAGTGGCAGAACTAGCTCTATTATATAAAGCAAATTCGGCCAAGGGCAAAAATGAAACCCAATCATCCTGATCAGCGGAAATAAAACATCTCAAATACGACTCCAAGGTCTGGTTTGTTCTCTCCGTCTGCCCATTGGTCTGAGGGTGAAGAGCAGAGGAGAAGGACAACTGAATTCCCAGCTTGGAACAGAAAGTCCTCCAAAATCTAGACACAAACTGAACTCCTCTGTCAGATACAATGTTCTCAGGAATCCCGTGCAAGCGAACCACCTGTTGCAAAAACAGGGGCACCAACTCAGAGGAAGATGGCAACTTAGGGAGTGGTACAAGATGAAACATCTTAGAGAACCTATCACAAATCACCCAAATAACAGTCATTCTCTGAGAGACAGGCATATCAGAGATGAAATTCATTGAAATATGGGTCCATGGCCTCCTGGGGACCGGCAAAGGCATCAACAACCCACTAGAGCGAGAATAAGGTTCAGACCAGGAGCAAGTCCCACAGGACTGCACAAAATTCCTGACATCACGAGACAAGGCGGGCCACCAAAAAGACCGACTCACCAGATCTCTAGTACCAAAAATACCTGGATGACCAGCCAATGCAGAGCAATGAACTTCAGACATCACTCTCTTCTTCCACTGGTCAGGAACATACAACTTTCCACTGGGACAACGCTCAAGTTTGTCCTCCTGGAACTCTTCCAGAGCACGTCTCAAATCGGGCGAGATGGCAGAAAGAACTACCCCTTCACCTAAGATGGTAGCAGGCTTGGTCACCACAGGAGAATCAGCAAAGAAGCTCCTAGAGAGAGCGTCTGCCTTGACATTCTTAGTGCCAGGAAGAAAAGAGACCACAAAATCAAAACGTGTAAAAAACAAGGCCCACCTAGCCTGTCTAGGGTTCAAGCATTTGGCCGACTCCAGGTAAATCAAATTCTTGTGGTCAGTGAGGACCATGACTTGATGTTTAGCTCCCTCCAACCAATGTCTCAACTCCTCAAATGCCCATTTCATGGCTAACAGTTCCCGATTCCCCACATCATAGTTACGTTCAGATGGGGAGAACTTTCGGGAAAAGAAAGCACAGGGCTTCATTTTAGATGTTACAAGATCCTTTTGGGACAAAACAGCTCCTGCACCAATCTCAGAAGCGTCCACGTCTACCTGGAACGGGAGTGAGACATCAAGTTGCCGCAAAACCGGGGCAGAAGTGAATCTTCGCTTCAGCTCCTGAAAGGAAGAAACAGCCTCCGGAGACCAATTCAACACATCAGCACCCTTCTTAGTCAGATCAGTCAATGGCTTGGCAATACTAGAAAATGTTGCTATAAACTTCCGATAAAAATTAGCAAAACCCAAAAACTTCTGGAGGGCCTTCAAAGAAGTGGGCTGAACCCAATCATAAATGGCCTGTACCTTGGCCGGGTCCATTTCAATAGTTGACGGAGACAAAATAAATCCCAAAAATGAAATCCTCTGTACCCCAAAAAGGCATTTCGATCCTTTGACATACAGGGAATTCTCCCTCAAGATCCGGAACACAGTCCGAACATGTTCCACATGAGAATCCCAATCCTTGGAGAAGATCAAAATATCATCCAGATAGATAATCAAAAATTTAACCACAAAGTCTCGGAAAATGTCGTTCATGAAGCACTGGAAGACAGAAGGGGCATTAGTGAGCCCAAAAGGCATCACCAGGTACTCAAAATGTCCCTCCGGAGTATTAAACGCCGTCTTACATTCATCCCTCTGCTTAATGCGGATAAGATTATACGCCCCCCCCCCCTGAGGTCAAGCTTGGTAAACCAGCAAGCACCTTTAAATCTGGAGAATAGATCCAAAATCAGGGGTAACGGATACTGATATTTAATAGTAATTTTGTTGAGGGCACGATAATTAATACAAGGCCTTAATGAACCATCCTTTTTGGCCAAGAAAAAAAAAAACAGCACCTAAGGGTGAAGAGGATGGTCTAATATGACCCTTCTCCAACGCCTCCTTAATATAGGATCGCATAGCCTCGTGCTCGGGTACAGATAAATTGAAGAGCCGACCCTTGGGAAATTTACACCCCGGGCTCAGTTCAATTGCACAGTCATAACTCCTATGAGGAGGCAAAGACGCAGACTCATTCTCACTAAATACATCATAAAAGTCCGCCAAATAGTCAGGAACATCATGCGACTGAGGAGAGGTGGAAAAAACTGGAGCCTCACTAAGGGCACACCGACAACCCCAACTCACCACAGACACAGATTTCCAATCCAAAACTGGATTATGAATTTGCAACCAGGGAAACCCCAGAACAATGGTATCATGCAAATTATGCAACACCAAAAATCTGCAATTTTCTTGATGGTCTGGGGCGACCCGCATACCACCTGGGTCCAAAACTGAGGTTTATTTTTCGCCAAAGGAGTAGCATCAATTCCCCTCAAAGGGATAGGCGTCCGCAGAGGTGTCATAGGAAATCCACAACGTTTAGCAAAATCCAAGTCCATTAGGTTCAGGGCTGCTCCCGAATCCACAAAAGCCTTGGCGGAAAATGTGGACAGGGAGCAGATCAGAGTAATTGCCAGAAGAAACTTAGGTTGAACACCACCCACAGAAAACGTGTGTGCAAAACGTTTATCTCGTTTAGGACAGACAAATAATATGCGAGGCATCTCCACAAAAAAAAAACCAGCTTATTACGCCTTCTGAACTCCTGACGTTGCTCCCTGGACAAAACTATCACATTGCATAGGTTCAGACACTTGTTCAACAGGTGGCAACACCTCTCGTGCAGTCCTGCGTTCACGTAAACGCCGATCAACCTGAATGGCTAATGACATAGAATCGTCAAGACCAGAGGGAACAGGAAATCCCACCATAGTATCTTTTACGGCTTCTGACAAACCCTTCCGAAAGAGAGCTGCCAAGGCATTATCATTCCAGGTAGTAAGGACCGCCCATTTTCGCAATTTTTGACAGTACAATTCTGCAGAATCTCGACCCTGGCTCAATGCCAACAGGGTCTTTTCAGTCTGATCAATAGCATTAGGTTCGTCATACAACAACCCCAAGGCTTGAAAAAATGCGTTCACATTAGTCAGAATAGGATCATCTGTTTTCAAAGAAAACGCCCAATCCTGGGGATCGCCACGCAGCGAAGAGATGACAATTTTAACCTGCTGCGCGGAGATCCCTGACGAGTTAGGCTTCAAGGCAAAAAATAATTTCCAATTATTTTTGAAATTCAAAAATTTAGACCGATCCCCAAAAAACACATCAGGAGTAGGGATCTTTGGTTCAGCAGCATGTGAATGAGCAAGGTAGGCGGAAATTCCCCGCGCTTCCGCAGCGAGCTGCTCCACACGATCAGACAATTGCTTTATCTCCATTGAGAGAAAAAAAAATTCCCCCTACGGCCTCAGAGATATATAGGAAAAAATATACACACTTTTTTTTTTTTTTTTTTTTAATTCTTTCCTGCTATTGAGTACCCTAGGATCTGCGGTATGGCTGGTGATTCTGTTATGAATGAGTCACCGTAGGAGGCAAAAACAGAAATACTAGCTAAGTCCAGAAAACCAGAGAAGTTAGCAGCTATCGGATTGCAGACCCCTGAACCTATCAACAACAACTAGCAGCAGCCGTGGGGGGTTGCTACGGTGCCCTAGACCCCTTGATCACAGCCGGAGAACTAAATAGCCTAAAGACAGAAAGGGAAATCTAAACTGCCCCAGAGCAGACCCCAAAGCAATAGGCAGCCCCCAACATATAATGACGGTGAAGCAAGATGAAAAAATACTAACACAGATAGAAAGATAGGCTGAGCAAATGATGGGGCCCAAGCTAACTAAATAGGACAGGATAGAAAGGCTACTGTCTGCAATCCGCAAAAACCCTATCAAAAAATGAGCCAACAGACTGATTGGGAAAAAAGCCCTGAAGACGCTAGGCTTCAAAAAGACTATATCAGTACTCAGGTATTTTCTGAAGACAGAGCAAAAAGACAAAAAGGAATTCAGCTCACCCCCAGCAGGGAATGGCAGAAATCCAGAAAAACAAGGCAAAACAAAACCAAAACACAAATGCAAAAAGCAGAGCAGAAAACTTAGCTTTTGAGGAGCAGGAATCAGACTGGTCTCTCCTAGAATCCATCAGAGAAATCACCAGCAAGGCAGAAGGGCGTCGGCTGCCTTATATCCAGTCACCCAGTCATCATCTATCTGCTCAGGTGCTTGGTAATCAGCCTCACTACCTTCCTTCACCAGAAGAGGGAGTTCATCAAACCTCAATGGTGAAGGGGAAAATGAACTCACAACAGATAAATGTAAGGTCATGCACTTGGGTAGAACGAATAAGATGTATAATTATGTGCTTAATTGTAAAACACTGGTCAAAACTGTCACTGAAAAAGACCTGGGTGTATGGGTGGACGACAGACTCACATTTAGTGGCCAGTGTTAGGCAGCTGCTGCAAAGGCAAATAAAATAATGGGGTGCATTAAAAGAGGCATAGATGCTCAAGAGGAGAACATAATTTTACCTCTATATAAGTCACTAGTGCGACCACACTTAGAATACTGTGTACAGTTCTGGTCTCCGGTGTATAAGAAAGACATAGCTGAACTGGAGCGGGTGCAGAGAAGAGCGACCAAGGTTATTCGGGAACTAGGGGGCCTGCAATACCAAGACAGGTTATTACACTTGGGGTTATTTAGTTTGGAAAATCGAAGGCTTAGGGGTGATCTTATTACAATGTATAAATATATGCGGGGACAATACAAAGACCTTTCTAATGATCTTTTTACTCTTAGACCTGTGACGGGGACAAGGGGGCATCCTCTACGTCTTGAGGAAAGAGGGTTTTAGCATACTCACAGACGCGGACTCTTTACTGTAAGAGCAGTGAGACTATGGAACTTTCTGCCATATGATGTTGTAATGAGTGATTCTCTAATAAAATTTAAGAAGGGACTGGATGCCTTTCTTGAAAAGTATAATATTACAGGGTATATACACTAGTTTCCTTACTATTGCGTTGATCCAGGGAGCTAGTCTGATTGCCGTATGTGGAGTCGGGAAGGAATTTTTTTCCCCAATGTGAAGCTTACTGTTTGCCACATGGTTTTTTTTTGCCTTCCTCTGGATCAACATGTTACGGCACGTTAGGATAGGATATGGGTTGAACTAGATGGACTTAAAGTCTTCCTTCAACCTTAATAACTATGTTACTATGATACTATGTATTATAAGAAGCACCACCATTTTATAAAAAAAAAAAAAAAATCCATATTTTTCTCCTCAAAATTTGGGGTGAGTCTTAAAATCCGGAATGTCTTATAATCCAAAAAATACGGTATGTACATTTTTTATTGTTTTATTTTGAATGGGGCGAATGGGGGCGAATTAAACTTTTATATATTTTTTTAACCCCTTTCCGACATCGGGCATAGATGCACGCCGATGTCGGACTCCCACCTTTTGATATGGGCTCACCGCTGGAGCCCACATCTTTTAAAAAATTCTTGACAGCGGCATTTAACATGCGCTTTCGGCAATCGCGCCGGTAACCCCTGTCACGTGATCGCGGGTCACCGATGGGCTGGCATGACAACCAGAGGTCTACTGCAGACCTCTATGGTTGTCATAGCCAGATTGCTATGAATAGCAAGTGAGCATTTCTGCTGCATACAGGCGATCTGATCATCGCCTGTATGTTGCAGAGCTGATCGGACAAGTGCAGCTTCTAGTCTCCCATGGAAACTATTGAAACATGCAAAAAGTAAAAAAAAAAATATATTTTTAAAATTTAAAAAAAAAAAAAAATATATATAAAAGCTCAAATACCCCCCTTTGGCCCCATTCAAAATAAAACAATAAAAAAAATCAAACATACACATATTTGATATTGCCGGGTTCAGAATCGCCCGATCTATCAATATAAAAAATAATTAACCCCATCACAAAATGGCGTAACAATAATTAAAAACACCAGAATTACCCTTTTTGGTCGCTGAAACATTTCATTAAAATGAAGTAACAGACTATCAAAAGATTGCATCTACACCAAAATGGTATCCTTAAAAACACCAGCTCGGGGCAAAAAAAAAAAAAAAAGCCCTCACCCTATCCAAGATCACAAAAAATGGAGACTTAAATAAAAAAGAACCTAGACATGTTTGGTATCTATGAACTTGTAATGACCTGGAAAATCATAATTGCAAGCCAGTTTTGGCATTTAGTGACCCTCCCACCCGCAAAAAAAGTGTGAAATTGCCCTTTTTTGCAATTTCGCCACACTTGGAATTTTTCCCGTTTTCCAGAACACAACATGGTAAAACTGATGGTGTCGCTGAAAAGAACAACTCGTCCCACAAAAAACAAGCCGCCACATGGCCATTTTGACAACAAAATTACCTCTGGTATACCTCTACGCACGGTTGTTAGGGGCACATGTCAGGTGATAAAATCAGCTGATATGTGCTAGAAAATTTGAAAATATGAGGGCTCAGTGCCAGAGCCTGCATGGAGCGCAGGGACACGACCTCTAACATATATACACGTCAAAGGTCGTTAAGGAGTCTAAGGGAACCTGTCACCAGAAAAGTATTAAGTTACGTACCAGTAACGGCATTATTCGGAAGCCCATGACAGCACCACGAGAGAGGGGATCCGCCCTTCAGGAACAGGAAACCTACAGATACAAAAGCGCGGCACCTCTCCCACGCATCAGTTGGATTACAGAGCTTGAGAGGCTACCATGGTTAATACACAGCATATAATATATACAACCTATCTATCTTATTTACCAAAAAAATTTTCTATACCATCTCCCACATAAGGTAATTTCGTGAACAATCTTCCAAAGGAGTGCACCGCTATATGTGAACAAGAGAGGGAACTAAGGGTGCTGTCATGGGCTTCCGAAAAATACCGTTACGGTACGTAACTTAATACTTTATTCGGACTCCCATGACAGCTCCACGAGAGAATTAGAGATGTAAAACTAATTTAGGGAGGGACTACAGCCTGCAGCACCCTTAGCCCAAAGGTGAGATCTGAGGAGGCACCCATGTCTAACCGATAGTGGTTAAAAAAGGTGGAAGGAGATGACCAGGTGGCCGCCTTACATATCTGATCAATTGACACTCCCGATCTCTCTGCCCAAGATGATGCCATGGCACGAGTGGAGTGCGCCCTCAAATTCTGTGGAGCCGGACAGCCACCTGCTGTGTAGGCAAGAGAGATAGCCTCCCTAATCCACCTTGCTAACGTGCCTTTTGATACTCTACATCCTTTCCTGGGACCTTGGAAGGATAGGAATAATGCATTCTCCTTCTTCCAAGGATCCGTGGCTGATAAATATTTAAGTAAGCATCTCGGATTAGGGAGGAAAGAAGGCAGAACTATCTCTTGTGTCCTATTAAAGTGTGATGCTACTTTGGGAAGGTATGCCGGGTCCGGGCTTAGGATTACTCTATCCTGTAAGAACCCAGTGTAAGGGGGCAATCTGGAAAGTGCCTGTATCTCTTATTCTACGTACGGATGTTATCGCTACCAGAAAGGCTGCTTTAAGTGATATAACTTTTAATGAGGCTGAATCTAGAGGTTCAAATGGTCCTTCTGTCATGGCTGTAAGGACTAAATTTAAGTCCCAAGGTACACATCTGTCTTTGTGTATGGGTCTCTATCTAGACGCTGCCTTGATGAACCTCGCTACCCAATAGTTATTGGCAATATCACATGCACACAGGGCCCCTAAGGCTGAAACCTGTACTTTTTAATGTTCTTGTGGAGAGACCCAATTCGAGACCCCTCTGGAGAAATTCCAGAATTTGTTTCGTGGGAATTCCGCCCCTGACATCAAACTGAAACGTGGACAGGAATCGCCTCCAGGTTCTAGCATAAATATTTGTGGTAGTTTGTTTTCTGCTTTTCAGGAGGGTATCAATTAAATTTTTGGAGGACCCTCTATCCTTTAATAGTGTCCTCTCAAATACCACGCCGTCAAATGGAGTCTCGCTACCTGTGGGTGGCTGACTGGCCCCTGGTAGAGGAGATCCGGAAAGTTCGGCAGTACCCAGGGATCGCATACAGACATGGTCCTTAACCAGGCGAACCAGGTCCTCCTGGGCCATAAGGGGGCAATTAATATGACCCTTGCCCGATCTTCCCTGATCTTCCTTACTACCAGAGGTAGGAGATTTAATGGCGGAAAGGCATATGCTAGAGAGAAGTCCCATCTTATCAGGAGGGCATCCACTGCCAGTGGATTTTCCCTGGGATTCAGAGAGTAGAACGATTTTTCTTTCCTGTTTTCTCTGGTGGCAAAGAGGTCTACCTCCGGCTGACCCCACTTGCGGACAATCTGGTGGTAAATATCCATGTTTAAAGCCCATTCTCCTTGCTTTAGGGCCCTGTGGCTTAGAAAGTATGCCTTCATGTTGTCTTTTCCCCTGATGAGGAGTGCAGTTAAAGATCGAAAATTTTTCTCGGCTATCTGAAGGAGACGTTCCGTTATCCGCATCAGGGCGTCGGAGCGAGTTCCACCTTGGTGGTTGACATAGGCTACTGCTACCTGGTTGTCCGAGAGTATCCTCACATGATGGCCCTGTAGGTACATAATGAGTTTTTTGACTGCCAACTCAATCGCCAATAGCTCCCTCTGGTTAGATGAGGTCTCAGCATCGGAGTCCCAATGTCCCTGTACCACTATGTCCCCCATATGGGCCCCCCAACCAAAAGGACTAGCGTCTGTGGTTATTATGCGGGTTATCTGCGTCACCCAGGGCACCCCCGAGGCTAAGTTTCCGTCATCGAGCCACCACCTAAGAGATGTAAGAGACCAGGGGCTTAGCAATACTTGACCCTGTAAGGAGCCCTCTAAGGCCCTGCTATTAACCAGGACGTCTTTCTGAAGGGCCCTAGTGTGGAATTGTGCCCACTTGACTGCTGGGATACAAGAGGTTAGAGAGCCTAACAGAGACATGGCCTGCCTGAGGGTCATGGAGGGTTTATCAATTGCCCGAAGAACCTGCTGCTGTATCTGTTATAATTTATCTAATGGTAACAGACACTGCTGAGTTTCTGAATTTAACAGCAAGCCTAGAAACTTCTGGACCCTTAAGGGCTGAAATCGTGATTTCTCGTAATTTATTATCCATCCGAGGTTTTCTAATCTGGACTTAGCTTTCTCTATCTGGGATAGACAATGGCCCACCGAATTTCCCACAATCAAAAAATCATCTAAGTATGGGACAAATAAGATGTCAACTTCCCGTAAATGAGCCATAACTTAGGCCACTATTTTTGTAAATACCCGGGGCGCTGCTGAGAGACCAAAGGGAAGGGCTCTATACTGATAATGACGGACTATACCGTCTATTGAAACCACCACTCTCAGGAACTGCTGGAAATATGCCTGGATAGGTACATGATAGTATGTGTCTTTCAAGTCCACGACTGCCATAAAACACCCTTCAAACAGCATTTTTATTGTTGAATTGATGGATTCCATTTTAAAGTTGTGATTAACCAAAAACTCATTAAGGAAACGTAAATTAATAATCGTTCTAAATGTTTTATCCGGTTTTTGGATTAGGAATAAGGGAGAGTAGAAACCTCTACCTCTCTCAGATTCCGGAACCTCTATCAGGACGTTTTTCTGGCACAGGCTCAAGACCTCCGCTTCTAAAGCAGCTTGTTCGAGGGGTGAAGATCTTAAGGGAGTTGGTTTAAAGGTATCTCGTGGAACATGAGTGAACTCCAACCTAAGCCCGGTGGATATTACCTTCCGCACCCAGTCACTATTGGTGATCTGTAACCATGCTGGGAGGAAGGATGACAGTCTACCCCCCACGGGAATTGCTAGTCATTGGTTCTGTCTCTCGTTTTCTCGACGAGCGCCTGAACATGAAGCCCGTACCTCCTCTTCTTCTATCCTCCCATTTGGGACGGTCTCTATTAGGTGACGGTTTGCGCCTTCTCCCCTGACCGAATCTCCTTCTATTAAATGGACGTCGGCAGGACGCAGACCAAAGATTTGGGAATTTTTTCTTATCGTTCCCGGCCTTCTCAAGCAGTTCATCCAGGACAGCTCCGAACAAATATTCCGCCTCACACGGGATAGTACAGAGTTTCGCCCTGGATTGAATATCTCCCGGCCAGCACTTTAGCCACAGGGCTCTACGAGCCGCATTAGAGAGTCCTGCTGCCCTGGCGGCCATTCTTCTTGTATCAGCCGAGGCATCCGCTAGGAAGGCTGCGCCCTCCTGGATTATTGGTAGGGCCCCAAGAATTGTCTGTATAGACGTTCCCTGTTTTAACTGCGACTCTAACTGGTCCAACCAGACCATCATGGACCTGGCCGTGTATGCTGATGCTACTGCTGGTCTTAAGGAACCGGCTGCCATCTCCCAGGTATTTTTAAGGAAGGTATCTGCCTTCCTGTCTAAAGGATGTTTAAGGGACCCCATGTCCTCAAAGGGTAGTGAGGATCTTTTTGATGCCTTCGCAATTGCTGCATCTAATTTGGGGGCCTTGTCCCAAGTGTTCACAGTCGGATCGTCAAAGGGATATCTATGCTTGAGGGCTGGTGGTAGCGACCCTCTTTTATCTGGTTATTTCCACTCTCTGCGGATCAGATCCTGAATTTTTTCGTTCAATGGGAAGACTCTTCGCTTCCTCTGCTCCAGCCCCCCGAACATGATATCCTGCATGGATAACTGAGGCTTAGGCTCCTCCACTTCCATTGTCCCTCTGACTGCTTTTACTAGCTTGTCTACTCGGTCAAGCGGCAGACAAAACCGACCAGAGTCCTCTTCTTCTGAGGAGGAAGAGGGAGATGAAACATGGGAGCCCTTACTTCTCCTCCATTCTGCCGAGAAATCGGACTCCACCGGGTCCCCACCCCTTAAAGTTTCTGGTTGGGACAGGGATTTTAGGGATTTCCTTCATTTCTGCCCTGACTATGTCCCTTAAACTCGCAGCTACCACGGGCGACTCCTCCGCAACTGTCTGCTGGATACAGGGGGGACACAACCTTTTGGGGCATGAGTCTGGTAATGGGCATGCACAGAGTGCGCATTCCCTGTGTTTGGTTTTACTCGTAGCTTTCTTCCCCGGAGAATGAGGGGGATTTTTCTCAGTCGATGCTCCTGTCCGCCTAGAGGAGCCCTTATGACTGGATTGGTCACTTCGTCCCGCACGCTCCTTACTGTCACGGGACTCTTTCTTCTTTTGTTTGACCTGCCGAAGGTCATCCATGGGTGGCCATGATGATTGTCGTAGCTGCTACTTTTGCTGAAGCAGCTCCGGATCGCTCTCCATTACTGCGCGCAATAATGTGGCCAAAGCATGGCACCCACCTAGGGTCCTGCCTATATACCCCTCCTCCGGACAGCAGATTTTCCTCCTGCCGTGCCCTGCCCCCTAATAGGGCCCCCCTCCCCAGCTGGAGCCGCTCCTGGCAGGAGAACCGGCGCTTACCGGCGTCTCTCCGATGGGTGCCGCCATCTTGGGTCCTCGCGCCTGCGCAGTGGCGCCGCCGACCTGGAAGCGCCCCCGGGCTCCGCCCCCCCTGATGTCACCGCGACTCCGACGTGACCGGAAGTCACGCGGGACGCCCGGGAGCTCCAGTATGCCGCGCTCCCCGGCCTCAGCACCCTGCAGCCGCGCCGCCCCCCCCCGGCGATCGCGCTGCTGGGAGCCCCCAGGGGGCATACTTACCGGCGGCGGCTTCTTCTATGGAGACGGACCTCCTCCGGATGCACACGCCACTGCCGTGCCACCCATCCTGGGCCACCGTGGCGTCCTCCAGGAGCTCCGCACCAGGCCGAGGTAGGAGACCCCCTCGCTACCTGCACCGGCCAGCTGGCCTGGGATCCGGTTTTCTATAGGATCCCGTCCCCTCAGGAACAGGAAACCAACTGATGCGTGGGAGAGGTGCCGCCCTTTTGTATCTGTAGGTTTCCTGTTCCTGAAGGGCGGATCCCCTCTCTCGTGGTGCTGTCATGGGAGTCCGAATAAATTAACTTTATTCTTCCTACCAGCATTCGGTTTCAGTCATGGAGGCAGGTCTGTTGCTGGTTCAGTCACTGCTCTGAGAATACAGAGCTTTGGAAGTAACCGCACCCTGGCCCTAACTGACACTGGCTCGGCATTGGGGCTCAGTCAGACCTCTGCATTTTCAGAGCAGTGACTGAACCAGTGTCACTGCCACCGCCACACTGGGCAGCAGTACTTCCAAACCAACGTTACAATTGGGTCCCTTGGCCTTAAGCTAACGTATTAGTGGAGTGGAAGTGGAGGGAGCTATGGAATATATGGCACATCACTCGGCTCAGTCACGCAGTATTATGTTACCTCTGACAACGTTATCATCAGTCAGTGTTTTGTACAGAGTGGTCAGTGTTATCACAAATAACTAAGAGATATAACTATTTAAAGAGCACCTGTCACCAGGTCAAAACTTGCTAGTTTTTGCTCTTATTTTATTACCACTGATCCCCCAAGCCATTTTTTTTTGTTACATCTGCTTTATGGCTCCAGTGATATGGGCCTTTTATTTAGTGCACATTTGTACAGTCTTTTCAAAGGGGGTATGGTTGACAAGATTCTCGATGTCTTTAGGCTGCTCTGCATTATTACCCTGTGAGAAACAACCCCTTATTTGTATTATAGAGTTTAAAAGGATATGGATACAGTTTTCGTACAATACAGAAATAAACATGGCTTTCCCATGCAATTTAAGGCTTTACAGTATTGTGATTTGCTGCCAATCAATTTTTTGGAAAAAGTCATCAAACCTGGTTAATCTGAATTTCAAAAGATTAAATCTTTAACATTTGCTTTTTACACTACCTTTCCTTTAATTATGATATGGCCCGAGTGTAATATATAGAAATGGCACAAATATCCCTCGATCCCCCACCACTTGTCCATCCTGTTAGCAAGCTCTCCTATACCTTACTGGTTTAAATTCCATTTATGAACAACACTCAATTACATAAACAGGATTTCTATCCAAAACAAGGGAAAATTCAACCATAAATTGAAAATTATATGTTGGAGAGTTAATTCAAATAGATTTATCACACCTAATCTTGATTAAGAAGTCAAGTGTGTTACCAGGAACAGCAGGAAATTATTTTACCTTCCCCAGCTTTTCAGACCATTTCGATATATGGAATCTAATGGTAGGACTTGTTGTCGGCCCTGTGTCTCATCATAGATTTGACGGGCAGCTTCAGTGGTCCGAGTCACCACACAGTCCATATCACTAGCTAAATGCCATGAGATTACAACGGCAACTTGCTCATCTTCAATGTTTGCTAAATGAGCAATCTGAATAAAGAAAAGCAAAAATTGTTATGATACCCTAAATATTATTTTATAACAGTGAATAATCAACTTAACAATATGCAAGAGACTGTTCACACTACCATTGAGGGGGTCTACTGGGGTCTCTGTCATGATGTTTGGTATGATTGAGAGCATAAAAAGAACAGTCACCAGCACTAATCTTGCCTTCAAAAATACAAGAAACTTTACCGAACATATTATAGTCAGTGAGGTCAGTTTTTCTTTCAATCTATCAAAAATAGATCTGTGTTGGTGGCTAAAATGCAAGCAGTGACAACTGTGGAGAGAGCCTAAAGCTCTTATGGCTTTTCAGGTCTTGGTTTTCAGCTCTGTTCTAGTCATTTCAAGCTAAGTTTTTCTGCTAATGTTCACACTTGATTTTGTTGGTCTATTCAGTTTTTTGTGTGGTCAGCCAGCCCCGGCTGGGGCTGTGCTGAATTTCCACTCTTATTTATCTGTATTTGCCAATTTGCTTTTTGTCCCTTATTAGATTGGCCTCTTTTTTGCTCGGTCTCAGAATATTTCAGAGTGCTGATATAGTGGGAGAAGTCTAGTGACTTCAGGGTTAATTTTGCTATCAGAAATGTTAGACATTATTTTTGTAGGGGTTTTGGCAGATTGCAGACAGTGTCTTTCCTTTCTTATTCTTTCTAGTTAGTTTGGGCCCCATCGTTTGCTCAGCCTATTTTCCTGCCTGTGTTTGTGCTTTCATCTTGTTTCACTGTCAATACATGTGTGGGGGCTGTCTTTCCTTTGGGGTCTGCTCTGGGGCAGTTAGTTTTCCCCTTTTCTTGCTTTAGGCTTATTTAGTCCTCCGGCTGTGACGAAGCGTCTAGATTCATCGTAGGTACGCTCCACGGCTGCTGCTAGTTGTGTGGTTAGGATCAGGGATCTGCAATCTGCATAGTTACCAACCTCTCTGGTTTTCTGTGACTTAGCTTGTTTAGTTTTTTTCTCCTCGGTGACCCATTCATAACAAAAAGCTCTTAGAAAAACATTCCAATGTTATCAAATGTCTTTTAAAAAAGACATGTTTGGGGCTGTGTATCAGATATTTCCACTTGGTGTCACTGTTTCAGTGTTAGCCGATGAGTCTTTTTCGCTTTTTTTTCTGTCCTGCTGAGGAGCAATTTCCGAGGCCGCCTCTGCTTCTGAGCCCGGGGTAATGGCGCAAGTTCGCAATAAAGCTGGCTGATGTCCTGCCTCCGAGAGCAGAATATCGCACCTCCCCACCGCTCATTCTGAACCCGAGTCTGTGGCGCGGTCCGGTCCCTGCTCGGCTGCTCCTGCTGCATGTGTTGTGAGTGTGACTCATACGCCTTGCCTGCTGACAGCAGACTGCTGTGACTGTCTAGCCATCATCATACTCACCTCCTCCTGCTGCAGCTCCGATGGTCCAGCGCCCACATCTTCCTGTATGAGCGCGTGGTCACAAGTCACGTGGTACCGCTCATTAAGCTCATGAATATGGGCACCACGCCTATGAGAGTGGAGTGGCATCCATATTCATGACCTTAATGAGCAGTACTACGTGTGACTGGGATTTCACATGCGAGACTCGGCCGTGTTTCTCGCATGTGTGATTCCGGCAGAAGTGAGGGCCGCAAACTATTGTCCCGAGGGCTCATGAGGTGAGGGCCGCAAACTATTGTCCCGAGGACCGCGAGTTTGAGACCCTTGCTTTAAATGGAGGTGCATGTATGGACAATTTACTATTCATACTCTTCCATTAAAAGGCACAAAGAAGGCAGATTCTTGCCGAATGCCCTTACCTTTCCTAAAACATCCTTTCTGCCCTTTGGAAAGAGAGGCAAGGAGCATTTTCGTCTAGGTTGATTAAACAAGTTCTTCGATTGCCCCATCTTCTTGTTTATGAGATTAGTAACATGCTCTACCTGCAAAAATAAAGGAAAAAGAAATTAATTAAAACATTTAGTTATGTATTGCTTACACGCACAAACCTATATGGATCTGACACAAAGTCTAACTATATGTGCAACCTAATAAACAAATCAAAGAACAGAGCATCACTCTGTTAGCGCTGACATGTATGCAGATATCGAATAAGTGAAATTTACATTGCATTACTTCTACACTGCTCAAATCTTTAATCATTACATAGTGGAATGCGATGAGAACAAAAAAACAAAAATAATCAATGTATATCAAAATTAATATCCCATGGAGGTCTGGATTTGGAATGATGCTCAAAATCAAAGTGCAAAATAAAATTATAGGCTGATCGAACTTCAGTGGAAATGCTTCAAGACAAGGAAATGATGCGCAGTAGTGTGGGTGGTCTCCACGTGCCTGCAAGACCTCCCTATAACAACCTGCATTAAAGCATCAACTCCTGGACAGTCTGTGGTGCAACGTGGCTTAGGTGGATGGAACCAGACATGATGCCTCAGATGTGCTCGATTGGATTAAGGTCTGGAAAACGGACAGGCCAGTCCATAGCATCAATGCATTCATCATACAGGAACTGCTGAAACACTTCATCCACATAAAGCATAGCATTGTCATGCATCAGATGGAACCCAGGGCCCACTGTTATGAATGGGTCACCGACGAGGAACAACAAAAAGCTAAGTCCCAGAAAACCAGAGAGGTTGGTAACTATGCAGATTGCAGATCCCTGATCTTAACCACACAACTAACAGTAGCAGTGGAGTGTTCCTACGATGTTCCTAGATGCCTCGTCACCGCCGGAGGACTACATAAACCTAAAGCAAGAAAAGGGAAAACTAACTGCCCCAGAGCAGACCCAAAAGGAATAGACAGCCCCCACACATCTATTGACGGTGAAGCAAGATGAAAACACAAACACAGGCAGGAAAATAGGCTGAGCAAACGATGGGGCCCAAACTAACTATAAAGAACAGAAAAGGAAAGACACTGTCTACAATCTGCCAAAAAACCCTACAAAATAATGTCCAACACTTCTGATAACAAAATTAACCCTGAAGTCACTAGACTTCTCACACTATATCAGCACTCTGAAATATTCTGAGACAGAGCAAAAAGAGGCCAATCTAATAAGGGAATAAAAAGCAAATTGGCAAATACAGATAAATAAGAGTGGAAATTCAGCACAGCCCAGCCGGGGCTGGCTGAACACACAAAAAACTGAATAGACCAACAAAATCAAGTGTGAACATTAGCAAAAACACTTAGCTTTGAGAAGGCTGGAACAGAGCTGAAAACCAAGACCTGAGCAGACTGAAGCAATCACCAGCACTGACTTAGGGCGTCGACAGTCTTAAATCCAATCAAAGATTCCTGAGGTCCAATCGTCATCATCACCATCAGGTGGTAGATCTCCACTGACCAAATCAGCCTCACCACCTCCTGTCACCACCAGAGGGAGTCTGGAAGGCGAACTCACCACTGGTGGACCAGAGAATAAACTCTCAGCAGTACCCCCCCCTTGAGGAGGGGTCACCGAACCCTCATCCACGCCACCAGGCCGATCAGGATGGGCCCGGTGAAAAGCACGAACCAATCTATTGGCATGAATATCAGAGGCAGAGACCCAAGAATTATCCTCCTGGCCTAAACCCTTCCATTTGACCAAATACTGGAGTCTCCGTCAAACCAAACGAGAATCCAATATTTTCTCTACCTCATATTCCATATTGCCTTTAAGCAATACAGGGTCAGGAGGTGCTGCCATAGGAACCATTGGCTCAACAAACCTCTTCAACAGTGATTTATAAAATACGTTATGAATCTTGAACGTAACTGGAAGAGCCAATCGAAAAGAAACAGGATTAAGAAACTCCAAAATTTTATAAGGTACAATAAATCTTGGCTTAAATTTTGGAGATGCCACCTTCATAGGAATATTCTTAGACGACAACCAGACCATATCACCCACATTAAACCGGTGACCAATGGTCCTACGTCGGTTGGAAAATCGCTGGGCCTTTTCCTGAGAGAGTGACAACTTATCCACTACTTGGTCCCATATCTGCTGCATTCTCTCAACCACAGTATCCACACCTGGGCAGGACGAAGATTCCACTTGACCTGAAGAGAATCGAGGATGAAACCCAAAGTTACAGAAAAAGGGTGACATCAAAGTGGCAGAACTAGCTCTATTGTTCAGCGCGAATTCCGCCAAGGGCAAAAATGAAACCCAATCATCCTGATCAGCAGATATAAAACATCTTAAATAAGACTCCAAGGTCTGGTTTGTTCTCTCAGTCTGCCCATTAGTCTGGGGATGAAACACGGAGAAGGATAACTGAATTCCCAGATTGGAACAAAAGGCTTTACAAAATCTGGAAACAAACTGGACTCCTCTATCCGACACAATGTTCTCAGGAATTCCATGCAACCGAACCACCTGTTGTAAAAACAAGGGCACCAACTCAGCGCAAGAAGGCAACTTTGGGAGTGGTACAAGATGGACCATCTATGAAAATCTATCACAAATCACCCAGATCACAGTCATTCTCTGAGAGACAGGAAGATCAGACATAACATCCATTGAGACTATGGGTCCATGGTCTCTTGGGCAACGGCAGAGGCATCAGCAACCCAATAGAACGAGAACAGGATTTAGAGCGAAAACAAGTCCCACAGGACTGCACAAAATTCCTGACATCACAAGATAAGGCGGGCCACCAAAAAGACCGACTCACCAAATCTCTGGTACCAAAAATACCTTGATGACCAGCCAATACGGAGCAATGAACCTCAGACATCACTCTCTTCCTCCACTGGTCAGGAACATACAATTTTCCCATAGGACAACGCTCAGGTTTATCCTCCTGAAATTCCTCCAGGGTGCGTCTCAAATCGGGCGAAACAGCAGAAAGAACTACCCCCTTACCTAGGATGGTAGTAGGCTCGGTCACATTAAGAGAATCAGCAAAGAAACTCCTAGAAAGAGCGTCTGCCTTAACATTCTTAGTGCCCGGAAGAAAAGAGACCACAAAATTAAAACGCGTGAAAAACAAGGCCCATCTAGCCTGTCTAGGATTCAAGTGTTTGGCCGACTCCAGATAAATCAAATTATTGTGATCAGTGAGGACCACAAATTGATGTCTAGCTCCCTCCAACCAATGTCTCCACTCCTCAAATGCCCACTTCATGGCCAACAATTCCCGATTCCCCACGTTATAATTGCGTTCAGATGGGGAGAACTTACGAGAAAAGAAGGCACAAGGATTCATCTTAGAAGTCACAGGGTCTTTTTGGGACAAAACAGCTCCTGCACCAATCTCAGAAGCATCTACCTCCACCTGAAATGGAAGGGAGACATCAGGTTGCCGTAAAACTGGAGCTGAAGTAAATCTCCGCTTAAGCTCCTGAACTGCTGAGACAGCCTCAGGTGACCAATTCAGCACATCGGCGCCCTTCTTGGTCAGATCAGTCAGTGGTTTGACAATACCAGAAAAATTACCTATAAATTTACGATAGAAATTAGCAAAACCCCAAAACTTCTGGAGAGGCTTCAAAGAAGTAGGCTGAACCCAATCATAAATGGCCTGTACCTTGGCCGGGTCCATTTCAATAGTCGACGGAGACCAGATAAATCCCAAAAATGAAATCCTCTGTACACTAAAGAGGCATTTCGATCCCTTAACAAACAGGGAATTCTCCCTCAAAATCCGGAACACAGTCCGAACGTGTTCCACATGAGAATCCCAATCACTGGAAAGATCAGTATATCATCCAAATAGATGATCAAAAACGTATCCACAAAGTCCCGGAAAATATCATTCATGAAGGATTGGAAGACAAAAGGGGCATTAGTGAGCCCAAAAGGCATCACCAGGTACTCAAAATGTCCCTCCAGAGTATTAAACGCCGTCTTCCATTCATCCCCGTGCTTGATGCGAATAAGATTATACGCCCCCCTGAGGTCAAGCTTAGTAAACCAGCAGGCACTCTTAATTCTGGAGAATAAATCAGACATCAGAGGTAACGGGTACTGATATTTAACAGTCATCTTGTTAAGGGAACGATAATCAATACACGGTCTTAATGAACCATCTTTCTTGGCCACAAAAAAAAAAAAAAAAAACAGCACCTAAAGGTGACGAGGATGGTCTAATATGACCCTTCTCCAACGACTCCTTAATATAGGATCGCATAGCATCATGTTCGGGTACTGATAAGTTGAAAAGCCGACCCTTGGGAAATTTACACCCAGGCATCAACTCAATTGCACAGTCATAACTCCTATGAGGGGGCAAAGATGCAGACTTACTCTCACTAAATACATCAGAAAAATCGGCTAGATAATCAGGAATATCATGAGACTGAGGAGAGGTGGAGAAAACAGGAGCATCTCTAAGAACACACTGACAGCCCCAACTCACCACAGACCCAGATTTCCAATCCAAAACTGGATTATGAGCCTGCAACCAGGGAAAACCCAGAACAATAGTATCATGCCAATTATGCAGCACCAGAAATTTACAATTTTCTTGGTGGTCTGGGGCAACTCACATTATCACCTGGGTCAAAAACTGAGCTTTATTCTCCGCCAAAGGAGTAGCATCAATACCCCTCAAAGGAATAGGTGTCCGCAGAGGCGCCATGGACAAACCACAACGTTTAGCAAAGTCCAAATCCATCAGATTCAATGCTGCTCCAGAATCCACAAAAGCTTTAGTGGAAAACGTGGATAAGGAGCAGATTAGAGTAATTGCCAAAAGAAACTTAGATTGTACACCACCTACAGCAAATGTGTGTGCAAAACGTTTCTCTCATTTAGGGCAGACAGAAATAGTATGAGAGGCATCTCCACAGAAAAAACACAGCTTATTACGCCTTCTAAACGCCTGACGTTGCGCCCTAGACAAAACCCCATCACATTGCATAGGTTCAGACATTTGTTCAAAAGGTGGCAGCGCCTCCCGTGTAGTTTTATGTTCACGTAAATGCCGATCAACTTGAATGGCTAATGACATAGAATTATCCAGACCAGAGGGAACAGGAAATCCCACCATAGTATCTTTTACGGTCTCTGACAAACCCTTCCAAAAGAGAGCTGCCAATCATTCCATGTAGTAAGGACCGCCCACTTTCAGAATTTTTGACAGTATAACTCTGCAGAATCCTGACCCTGGCTTAATGCCAACAGGGTTCTATCAGCTTGATCAACAGCATTAGGTTCATTATACAACAACCCCAAGGCTTGAAAAAATGCATCCACATTAGTCAAAATAGGATATTCAGGTGTCAGAGAAAAAGCCCAATCCTGGGGATCGCCGCGCAGCAAGGACATGACAATTTTAACCTGCTGCACAGAGCTCCGCGATGAATTAGGCTTCATGGCAAGAAATAATTTACAATTATTCTTAAAATTCAGAAATTTAGACCGATCCCCAGAAAACACATCAGGAGTAGGAATCTTAGGTTCAGCAGCATGTGACTGAATGAGGTAGGTGGAAATTCCCTGCACTTCAGCAGAAAGTTGCTCCACACTATCAGACAATTGTTTAATCTCCATTAGGAAAAAAAAAAATCTTCCTACGGCCCCAGAAAAAAAAAAAAAAAAAAGAGGAAAAAAAAAATATATACAGTGGGGCAAAAAAGTATTTAGTCAGTCAGCAATAGTGCAAGTTCCACCACTTAAAAAGATGAGAGGCGTCTGTAATTTACATCATAGGTAGACCTCAACTATGGGAGACAAACTGAGAAAAAAAAATCCAGAAAATCACATTGTCTGTTTTTTTTTTCCTTTTACTTGCATATTATGGTGGAAAATAAGTATTTGGTCAGAAACAAGCAATCAAGATTTCTGGCTCTCACAGACCTGTAACTTCTTCTTTAAGAGTCTCCTCTTTCCTCCACTCATTACCTGTAGTAATGGCACCTGTTTAAACTTGTTATCAGTATAAAAAGACACCTGTGCACACCCTCAAACAGTCTGACTCCAAACTCCACTATGGTGAAGACCAAAGAGCTGTCAAAGGACACCAGAAACAAAATTGTAGCCCTGCACCAGGCTGGGAAGACTGAATCTGCAATAGCCAACCAGCTTGGAGTGAAGAAATCAACTGTGGGAGCAATAATTAGAAAATGGAAGACATACAAGACCACTGATAATCTCCCTCGATCTGGTGCTCCACGCAAAATCCCACCCTGTGGGGTCAGAATGATCACAAGAACGGTGAGCAAAAATCCCAGAACCACGCGGGGGGACCTAGTGAATGAACTGCAGAGAGCTGGGACCAATGCAACAAGGCCTACCATAAGTAACACACTACGCCACCATGGACTCAGATCCTGCAGTGCCAGACGTGTGCCACTGCTTAAGCCTGTACATGTCCGGGCCCGTCTGAAGTTTGCTAGAGAGCATTTGGATGATCCAGAGGAGTTTTGGGAGAATGTCCTATGGTCTGATGAAATCAAACTGGAACTGTTTGGTAGAAACACAACTTGTCGTGTTTGGAGGAAAAAGAATACTGAGTTGCATCCATCAAACACCATACCTACTGTAAAGCATGGTGGTGGAAACATCATGCTTTGGGGCTGTTTCTCTGCAAAGGGGACAGGACGACTGATCCGGGTACATGAAAGAATGAATGGGGCCTTGTATCGTGAGATTTTGAGTTCAAACCTCCTTCCATCAGCAAGGGCATTGATGATGAAACGTGGCTGGGTCTTTCAACATGACAATGATCCAAAGCACACCGCCAGGGCAACGAATGAGTGGCTTCGTAAGAAGCATTTCAAGGTCCTGGAGTGGCCTAGCCAGTCTCCAGATCTCAACCCTATAGAAAACCTTTGGAGGGAGTTGAAAGTCCGTGTTGCCAAGCGAAAAGCCAAAAACATCACTGCTCTAGAGGAGATCTGCATGGAGGAATGGGCCAACATACCAACAACAGTGTGTGGCAACCTTGTGAAGACTTACAGAAAACGTTTGACCTCTGTCATTGCCAACAAAGGATATATCACAAAGTATTGAGATGAAATTTTGTTTCTGACCAAATACTTATTTTCCACCATAATATGCAAATAAAAGGAAAAAGAAAACAGACAATGTGATTTTCTGGATTTTTTTTTCTCAGTTTGTCTCCCATAGTTGAGGTCTACCTATGATGTAAATTACAGACGCCACTCATCTTTTTAAGTGGTGGAACTTGCACTATTGCTGACTGACTAAATACTTTTTTGCCCCACTATATATATATATATATATATATATATATATATATATATATATATATATATATATATAAAAAATTTCTGACACTTTTTTTTTTCTTTTTAACAATTTTTCCCTGCTTTTGAGTACCCTAGAATCTGCAGTACGGCTGGGGATTCTGTTATGAATGGGTCACCGAGGAGGAACAACAAAAAGCTAGGTCCCAGAAAACCAGAGAGGTTGGTAACTATGCAGATTGCAGATCCCTGATCTTAACCACAACTAACAGTAGCAGTGGAGCGTTCCTACGATGTTCCTAGATGCCTCGTCACCGCCGGCGGACTACATAAACCTAGAGCAAGAAAAGGGAAAACTAACTGCCCCAGAGCAGACCCCAAAGGAATAGACAGCCCCCACACATGTATTGACGGTGAAGCAAGATGAAAACACAAACACAGGCAGGAAAATAGGCTGAGCAAACGATGGGGCCCAACTAACTATAAAGAACAGGAAAGGAAAGACACTGTCTACAATCTGCCAAAAAACCCTACAAAATAATGTTCATTACTTCTGATAACAAAATTAACCCTGAAGTCACTAGACTTCTCCCACTATATCAGCACTCTGAAATATTCTGAGACAGAGCAAAAAGAGGCCAATCTAATAAGGGAATAAAAAGCAAATTGGCAAATACAGAAAAATAAGAGTGGAAATTCAGCACAGCCCCAGCCGGGGCTGGCTGAACACAAAAAAAACTGAATAGACCAACAAAATCAAGTGTGAACATTAGCAAAAACACTTAGCTTTGAGAAGGCTGGAACAGAGCTGAAAACCAAGACCTGAGCAGCCTGAAGCAATCACCAGCACTGACTTAGGGCGTCGGCAGTATTAAATCCAATCTAAGATTCCTGAGGTCCAATCGTCATCATCATCATCAGGTGGTAGATCTCCACTGACCAAATCAGCCTCACCACCTCCTGTCACCACCAGAGGAAGTCTGGAAGGCGAACTCACCACTGGTGGACCAGAGAATGAACTCACAACAGCCCACTGTACCTGCATGTGGGTCTCAAAATAGGTCTGAGGATCTCATCCCGGTACCTAATGGCAGTCAGGGTACCTCTGGCTAGCACATGGAGGGCTGTGCGGCCCTCCAAAAAAATGCCTCCCCACACCATTTCTGACCCACTGCCAAACCGGTCATGTTGGACGATGATGTTGCAGGTAGCAGAACGTTCTCCACAGCGTCTCCAGACTCTGTCACATGTGCTCAGTGTGAACCAATTCTCCTCCGTGAAAAGCACAGGGCACCAATGTCAAATCTGCCAATCGTCCTGAGCGTTGTTGAGCTGTATGTACAACACCCACTTGTAGATGTCCGGCCCTCATACCACCCTCATGGAGTTTGTTTCTGACAGTTGCAGACACGTGGATGTTAGTGGCCTGCTGGAGGTCATTTTTCAAGGCTTTGGAACTGCTCCTCCTTGCAGAAAGGAGGAGGTAGCGGTCCTGCTGCTGGGTTGTTACCGCTCCACATCTCCTGGTGTACTGGCCTGTCTCCTGGTATCTGCTCCATGCTCTGGACACTGTGTTGACAGACACAGCTACCCTTCTTGCTACAGCTCGCATTGATGTGCCATCTTGGATGAGCTGCACTATTTGAGCAACTTCTGCGAGTTGCAGACACCGCCTCATGCTTCTGTACAGTATGTCTAAGCGTGAGAGCAATAACAAAATGCAAAAGTGACCAAAACAACAGCCAAAATGGATGAGAATAGAGAAATGATCTGTGGTCACGCTCTGCAGAACCACTCCTTCCTAGGAGATGTCTTGTTAATTGCCTATAATGTCGGCCTGTTGTCTGTTCCATTTTCACAACAGCAGGAGAAATTGATTCACATTCAGTGTTGCTTCATAACTGGACAGGTTGATTTCACAGAAGTGTGATTGACTTGGAGTTACATTGTGCTGTTTAAGTGTTCCCTTTAATATTTTTTAGCAGTGTATATGGAATATATTTATTAAATAGAGGTACTTTGTGCAAAAATTAGCCAATTAATGTGATGCACCACCATGACATATGCATATCATTCTTTGAAGGGACCTACACCTAATATTTATCAATCATGCCTCTCCCAGGCTAAAATCTTACAAATGTAAATAGCCGGTAGGTTCCAGCACTAATTAAGAACAGCCTTAAGGGCCTGTCACACTAAGCGATATCTCTAGCAATATCGCTATAATGTCACTGGTTTTTGTGACGTTATAGCGATATTGCTAGCGATATCGCTATGTCTGATACTTACCTCCGACCGGCTCCCCCCGCTGATTATCGCTGATCGCGCGAGAACGCCCTGGACCGTTTCTCGTCGTCAGCTTCCTGCTGAGCTTCCTGTGGCGCCGACGAGCGACGCGTGGACGTGGGCGGGAGGACGTCAGGATCGCCTCGTCTGACAGGTAAGTAGCGACCCCCGACTGCTGCTATGTTGCTGGTGAGATCTGCCTGTGTGGCAGCTCACTAGCGACCACTTAGCGATGCACCAGCGATCCTGACCGCGTCATATCGCTGGTCGGGATCGCTGGTGCATCGCTAAGTGTGACAGTACGTTTCGAGCTCATGCAGACGAGTGTACAAATTGGAAACGTGCTATCCGATTTTTGAGCGGATAGCACATGGACAGTACATTGACCCAACTGATTCAATAGTGCCATTCAGATAAGTGATATTTTTTCTCAGTCCGAGAGTCTGTGAGAAAAAAAAAATTACAGTATGCCTTATTTTCATTAGAGCCTCATGGGTGCGTGAATTCATTCAAGTCTATGGGTGTGTGAAAAAAATCAGATGCTACACAAACCATCTGAGTGGCATCCAATTTTTACAGATATATTGCTATAATAAACCTAAGAAACTATAATTGATCATTTACATTTTTTTAATGCAGCTGTCTGAAAACGGCTAGTACGTGGACATAACAGACAAAATACGGACACATTAGTCATCCAGAAATCGCAGACAATTTTTTTCTACATTTGATCAGATTTTCATCAATCTACAGCCGTCCTTAAGCTGATGGGAGGAGTACTCAGCCTAAGGCTGTTCATAAGTGCTGGATCTTACCTGCCCTTTAAATTTGTAGGTTTTTAGCCTTGGAGAGGCATGTTACATAAATATTAGGTTTAGGGTCCCATCAAAGAAAGGTTCGCCCTTGTCGCAACTAATGAGATCACATAAATGGGCTAATTTATGAGAGAAGTACCTTAATTTTATAAATATATTCTGTATAGCATTAATGCAGTATAAATTTCACATATTCGATGTCTGCATTCATCTCAGTGCTTACAGATTGCTGCTCTGTTCTTTGGTTTGTATATTATGCAGTCACAGCAGCTTGCACCTGTTCACATTTGCTTTATTCTCTTCAGAGATGCTGATCTGTTTTTTTTTAAATACATATGTGTATATATAGATATATATTACCTGTTTTTTCTGAGGCAAATCAATTTTCTTTTTCTTTAATTCATTTTGCAAGAGCGTTTCTTTGGCCTTGGCTTCTTCTGACTGACCTCATAAACAAGAATGTAAAAAGATAACATTGTCACTAAATTAAGTATTTGTTTTCTGTAGTGAAGACAATGCCTTTCCATCTTGCCATCTCAAACTCTAAGGGTACCGTTATACATAACGATGTCCCAGCGATCCCACCAACGATCCGACATGGATGAGATCGCTGGGACATTGTTAGCTGATCGCTGGTGAGCTGTCACATAGACAGCCCCTCCAGCGATCAGGACCAGCGAGCACGCTGGCTACCAACATAAACATCGGGTTTCTAAGGGTTGCGGGGCCCTTAGAAACCCGATGTTTACCCTAGATACCAGCGTGCACTGCAGGCAGGTCGGGAGGTGAAGGCAGAGCGGCGCAGACAGACCGGCGTATCTCTGCTATCTGCTACTGTGGTCTGACAGACTGGAGTAGCAGATAGCAGAGCTACTCCGGTCTGTGCGCTGCTCTGCCTCCAACTCCCGCCCTGCCTGCAGTGCACGCTGGCACCTAGGGTAAACATCAGGTTTCTAAGGGCCCCGCGGCCCTTAGAAACCCGATGTTTACATTGGTAACCAGTGTGCAGCATCGCTGGCTCCCGCTGCCACAAGCAGTGATGCGCGCTGGCCAGCGGGAGACCAGCGATGAAAAAACGGGCCAGGACGATCCAGCACGATCAGCGATACCCCGTGGGGGGGCCGATCGCTGCTGGATGTCACACACAACGATCTCGCTGGAGAGATCGCTGATGTGTCACAAAATCAGCCATCTCGCCAGCGAGATCGCTGTGTGTAACGGGCCCTTAAGCCCATTTGTACCTGCATATCACATTTTTCTTGGACAGGAATGTACAACATTTTTTGGTCGGAGGGTGACTATGTTAAAATGAACCACTCTAGTGCTACATTAAAACATAATGGGGTATTCTGATCTGACAATATTTGCCATAAATGTCTGATAAGAAAGGAGACCTAATTCCATGGCTTTCATTAATCTGGAGAATGGGGCCCCCCTGCTATTTGACCCTTAAGAGAAGACTAGTAACAGCGGTCACACGTCAGCGCAGCGCTCCCCTCTGGAGTTAATGAGGGATAAGTAAACAATCATGCATTTCACATTTCTCAAACTTCAATGCGAGAGCCTTGAACAGAGAAATGTCCTAAATATGAGTGCGAAAGGTTGTGTCTCCCTTCTCTAGCACATAATCTTTGCAGGTTTTCATTCTCATTACTAGGAAAAATTGCAGAGTAGATAAGGCACTTTTGCAGTTTTAACATGTGTCCACACATGCAGTATAGTGTGGTACTGCAATGGAGGAGTACCTCATACATTATGCAGCAAGTCACTGGTTGTAACTAACAAAAATGATTTTAAATTTAAATCTGTATATGCAAAATGTGCATGAAATAGATTTGAAAACTTACTTTCCATTTCTTTGATCAGCTGTTTTGTTGCATCAAATAGACATTTATAAGCCTTAATCGATTCCACTAACTTGTCTTTCTCCTTCGTAAGCTGCGCCATCTGCTGCTGCTTTTTGAAATCTAGAAAATAAAGTGCATGGTTATCAGCACTTCAAGGTTTAGAAATGATTAAAAAGACCTATTATACTACTCAAACTACCATCTCACCCTTTAAAAGTGTTGTCCACGTTTGGGGACAATTTCTTATTTCTTACTTAAATACATGCAACAGTTCAATAGATGATGGAACATATGACCAGACCTATGCTTCAGTTTCCTCCAATAGTAAAGCAGCTTTCTCATGTGAGGCTGATGGACAGGTCTGGTCACATGTTCCTCCTTCAGCAGCCATTGTATGGGCTGGAAAACTGTGCAGTCTGAAGAAAGCTGCACTACTAAGACCAGGAGGAGAACCTGTCATACCAATACAATATTAAAAAGTATACAAAAAAGTCAACTCACCACCAAGCCTTGTGTCTTCATCCAAATTGAAAATCAACACTCCGTTGGGACGAGGGTGAAGCAGCCACAGCAGAATCCAATAAATACGAATAACGTCCAGCGGGAATTGTAGATAAAAATTACCTTTTAATTCCAAATTCTTTAAAAATCCATATGTATTATATCCAGCACATAATACACACTGACTTGAAGCCTAGATAGATTGACACATTTCAACATAAAGTCTTGAGATCAAGACTAAGACTTTATGTCGAAACGCGTCGATCTATCTAGGCTTTAAGCCAGTGTGTAATATGTGCTGGATATAATACGTATGGATTTTTAAAGAATTTGGAATAAAAAGTTCATTTTTATTTACAAGTCCCGCTGGACGTTATTCGTACTTATTGGATATAATATTCAGTGCCACGAAATCATGTCCTCAACATGATAAAATAAAGAATGTGGCCGACCCCGGTAACTCATTCTGCAGCCAGCAATGGACAGTGTAATACAGCGGCTATAGGAGGTAAACTGCGCAACATTTGTAATAAAATCCAATTGCAAAAATGACTTTTAGCCCCAAATGCAAGCATTTGAGTAAGAAAAAAAAATTGTGCACAAAAGGTGGGCAACCCCTTTAACCCCTTCACGACCTTTGACGCCACGTAGGCGTCATGAAAAGTCGTGCCAGAACGACCCATGACGCCTATGTGGCGTCATGACTTAAAGCCCCCCTGCGGGTCGGGTGACCTAGGTCACTGAAAGGTCACCCGACCCGCAGATACAGGGGGCTTTGTTCTTCGCCACAGGGGGTGTGGCTTCGCCCCCACGTGGCTACGATCGCTCTGATTGGCTGTTAAAAGTGAAACAGCCAATCAGAGCGATAGTAATATTTCATCAATGAAAATTGATGAAATATTACAATCCAGCCATGGCCGATGCTGCTGTAGCATCGGACATGGCTGTAGACACCGATTCCACCCCCCCCCCGGCGATCGCCCCCCCGCAACTGAATGAGGGTTAGGGTTAGGGTTAAAAAGAGGGTTAGAGTTGGAAAGAGGGTTAGGGTTGGAAAGAGGGTTAGGGTTGGAAAGAGGGTTAGGGTTGGAAAGAGGGTTAGGGTTAGGGTTGGAAAGAGGGTTAGGGTTGGAAAGAGGGTTAGGGTTGGAAAGAGGGTTAGGGTTGGAAAGAGGGTTAGGGTTAGGATTGGAAAGAGGATTAGGGTTGGAAAGAGGGTTAGGGTTGGAATTAGGGTTAGCGTTGGAATTAGGGTTAGGCTTGTGGTTAGGGATGTGTTAGGGTTAGGGCTGTGGTTAGGGGTGTGTTGGGGTTAGGGTTGGAGTTAGAATTGAGGGGTTTCCACTGTTTAGGCACATCAGGGGGTCGCCAAACGCGACATGGTGCAACCATTGATTCCAGCCAATTTTGCGTTCAAAAAGTCAAACGGTGCTCCCTCCCTTCCAAGCCCTGACGTGTGCCCAAACAGTGGTTTACCCCAACATATGAGGTATCAGCGTACTCAGGAAAAATTGCACAACAACTTTTGGGGACTAATTTCTCGTGTTACCCTTGGGAAAATAAAAAATTGGGGGCTAAAAAATTATTTTTGTGGAAAAAAATGATTTTTTCATTTTCACGTCTCTGCATTATAAACTTCTGTGAAGCACTTGGGGGTTCAAAGTGCTCACAACACATCTTACATACGTTCCTTGGAAGGTCTAGTTTCCAAAATGGGGTCACTTGTGGGGGGTTTCCACTGTTTAGGCACATCAGGGGCTCTGCAAACATAATGACGACCGCAGACTATTCCATCAAAGTCTGCATTTCAAAACGTCACTACTTCCATTCCGAGCCTTGACGTGTGCCCAAACAATGGTTCCCCCCCACATATGGGGTACCAGCGTACTCAGGACAAACTGGACAACAACTTTTGGGGTCCAATTTCTCCTGTTACCCTTGTGAAAATAAAAAATTGCGGGCTAAAAAATCATTTTTTGAGTAAAAAAAAAGATTTTTTATTTTCACGGTTCTGCATTATAAACTTCTGTGAAGCACTTGGTGGTTCAAAGTGCTGCTCACCACACATCTAGATAAGTTCCTTGGTGGTCTAGTTTCCAAAATGGGGTCACTTGTGGGGGGTTTCCACTGTTTAGGCACATCAGAGGCTCTGCAAACGTAACATGATGCCCGCAGACCATTCGATCAAGTCGGTATTTCAAAACGTCACTACTTCCCTTCCGAGCCCCGAAGTGTGCCCAAACAATGGTCCCTCCCCACATATGGGGTATCAGCATACTCAGGGCAAACTGGACAACAACTTTTGGGGTCCAATTTCTCCTGTTACCCTTGTGAAAATAAAAAATTGCGAGCTAAAAATTCATTTTTTGAGGGAAAAAAAAGATTTTTTATTTTCATGGCTCTGCGTTACAATCTTCTGTGAAGCTCTTCGGGGTTCAAGGTGCTCACCACACATCTAGATAAGTTCCTTGGGGGGTCTAGTTTCCAAAATGGGGTCACTTGTGGGGGGTTTCCACAGTTTAGGTACATCAAGGGCTCTGCAAATGTAACATGATGCCCGCAGACCATTCCATCAAAGTCTGCATACCAAAACGTCACTACTTCCCTTCCGAGCCCTGACGTGTGCCCATACAGTGGTCATCCCCCACATATGGGGTATCAGCGTACTCAGGACAAACTGGACAACAACTTTTGGGGTCCAATTTCTCCTGTTACCCTTGTGAAAAAAAAATTGCGTGCTAAAATTCATTTTTTTTGAGGGAAAAAAAATGATTTTTTATTTTCACGGCTCTGCATTATAAACTTCTGTGAAGCACTTGGTGGTTCAAGGTGCTCACCACACATCTAGATAAGTTCCTTGGGGGGTCTAGTTTCCAAAATGGGGTCACTTGTGGGGGGTTTCTACTGTTTAGGCACACAGGGGCTCAGCAAATGTAACATGACGCCCGCAGACCATTCCATCAAAGTCAGCATTTCAAAATGTCACTACTTCCCTGCTGAGCCCCAAAGTGTGCCCAAACAGTGGTTCCCCCCCACATATGGGGTACCAGCGTACTCAGGACAAACTGGACAACAACTTTTGGGGTCCAATTTATCCTAGTACCCTTGTGAAAATAAAAAATTGCCAACTAAAAAAATTCTTTTTAGGAAAAAAAAAGATTTTTTATTTTCACTGCTCTGCATTATAAACTTCTGTGAATCACCTGGGGGTTCAAAGTGCTCACTATGCATCTAGATAAGTTACTTAGGGGGTCTAGTTTCCAAAATGGGGTCATTTGTGGGGGAGCTCCAAAGTTTAGGCACACAGGGGCTCTCCAAACACGACATGGTGTCCGCTAACGATTGGAGCTAATTTTCATTTCAAAAAGTCAAATGGCGCTCATTCCCTTCTGCGCCCTGCCGTGCACCCAAACAGTGCCCCCCCCCCACATATGGGGTACCAGCGTACTCAGGACAATCTGGACAACAACTTTTTAGGTTCAATTTCTCCTGTTACCCTTGTGAAAATAAAAAATAGCGTGCTAAAAAATCATTTTTGAGGAAAAAAAATGATTTTTTATTTTCACTGCTCTATGTTATAAACTTTTGTGAAGCACTTGGGGGTTCAAAGTGCTCACTACACATCTAGATAAGTTCCTTAAGGGGTCTAGGTTCCAAAATTGTGTCACTTGTGGGGGAGCTCCAATGTTTAGGTACACAGGGGCTCTCCAAACGCGACATGGTGTCCGATAACGATTGGAGCTAATTTTCCATTCAAAAAGTCAAATGGCGCTCCTTCCCTTCCGGGCCCTGCCGTGCACCCAAACAGTGGTTTATGACCACATATGAGGTATCGGTGTACTCAGGAGAAATTGCCCAACAAATCTTAGGATCCATTTTATCCTGTTGCCCATGTGAAAATGAAAAAACTGAGGCTAAAAGATAATTTTTGTGAAAAAAAGTACTTTTTTTTTTTTACGGATCAATTTGAGAAGCACCTGGGGGTTCAAAGTGATCACTATGCATCTAGATAAGTTCCTTGGGGGGTCTAGTTTCCAAAATGGGGTCACTTGTGGGGGAGCTCCAGTGTTTAGGCACACAGCGACTCTCCAAACACGACATGGCAAGCGCTAAATATTCCAGCATATTTTCCATTCAAAAAGTCAAATGGCGCTCCTTCCCTTCTGAGCCCTGCCGTGCGCCCAAACAGTGGTTTTTGACCACATATGAGGTATCGGTGTACTCAGGGGAAATTGCCAAACAAATTTTAGGATCCATTTTATCCTGTTGCCCATGTGAAAAATGAAAAAATTGATGCTGAAAGAAAATTTTTGTTGGAAAAATTAAAATGTCCTTTTTTTCCTTCCATGTTGCTTTAGTTCCTGTGAAACACCTAAAGGGTTAATAATCTTCTTGAATGTAGTTTTGAGTAGCTTGAGGGGTGCAGTTTTTAGAATGGTGTCACTTTTGGGTATTTTCTACCATATAGACCCCTCAAAGTAACTTCAAATGTGAGGTGGTCCCTAAAAAAAATGGTTTTGTAAATTTTGTTGTAAAAATGAGAAATCGCTGGTCAACTTTTAACCCTTTTAACTTCCTAACAAAAAAATATTTTGCTTCCAAAATTGTGCTGATGTAAAGTAGACATGTGGGAAATGTTATATAGTAACTATTTTGTGTCACATAACTCTCTAGTTTAACAGAATAAAAATTCAAAATTTGAAAATTGCGAAATTTTCACAATTTTCGCCAAATTTCTGATTTTTTCACAAATAAACGCAAAAATTATCGATCTAAATTTACCACTAACATGAAGCCCAATATGTCACGAAAAAACAATCTCAGAATCGCTAGGATGCGTTGAAGCGTTCCAGAGTTATTACCTCATAAAGGGACACTGGTCAGAATTGCAAAAAATGGCCAGGTCATTAAGGTCAAAATAGGCTGGGTCATGAAGGGGTTAATTCCTTCACAATCTTGGACGTATCCATACATTCAGGTGGCCTGGTACTTACTGACCTTGGACGTATGGATAAGTCCAGGCAACTTTGTGCGCACAGAGGCTGTGGGTGCGCGATTGTCACAGGTGTCAGCTGATTCAGACAGATGACACCTGGCACTCAATGCCAGGAGTGGTGCCCACACTGCTCCCAGCACTTTAACCCCCTAAATACTGACATCGCAACATTTAGCAAGAATGCAGATGGAAAAAATCCCCTCTGCCCTTGGATCGGAGACCCTGCGACATCATCATGACAACATGCGGGTCCCCAGGCACTAGCAAGTTAGTTCTAACTAACTTCTGTCTGCAGGGCTGATAGAATACAAGGTATAGCAAATGCTCCTAGTGAAAGTCCCATAGTAAAATTTTGTAAAAATATACAAAAAAAAAATAAATAAAAAAATCACAAAATAATAATAGTAATATATACATTAGTGATTTCTATGTATGTATACACATCATACCAATAAATAAATATTTGTAGGAAAAAAACTTTTTTCTATAAAATTGTTTTTATTGTGTAAAAGCGCCCAAAAAAACAAATATACATGGGGTATCACTGTGATCGTAATGATCCGAAGACTAAA
The DNA here is from genome assembly GCF_039654945.1 of Dendrobates tinctorius. NCBI lineage: Eukaryota > Metazoa > Chordata > Amphibia > Anura > Dendrobatidae > Dendrobates > Dendrobates tinctorius. The sequence continues at coordinate 12,530,233 of NW_027361838.1, read as the reverse complement.
GCTGCCTTATCAATTTTATCACATGTGGAACGGCAGAAAAAATCCCCCCCCCAAATTTTTTTTGAATTACTGGCATTTGTTTATTCTGCTTCCCAAAAATTATTGCAGAAAGCGATTAAAAAATGTCATGTGCCCGAAAATGGTACCAATAAAAAAAAAGTCAACTCGTCACGCAAAAAACAAGCTGTCACATGACTGTCAGCAGGATTATGGAATAGCTCTCAAAATATGGCGAAGCTAAAATTAGTTTTTGTAAAAAATAGCGTCTTAGTGTGTGACAGCAGCCAACCATAAAAACCCGATATTAATCTGGTATCGCTGTAATCGCACTGACTCGAAGAATAAAGTCAACACATCGCATATACCGCATGAGGATCGGTGTAAAAAATAAATAAAACCAATTCTTCATCTGCTGTTGAATTGTTCATTCTGCCTCCCAAAGATTGCAGTAAGGCTCGGCACACATTTATCCCGCAATCTGCGCTGAGCACTTACACCGGGGTTTCCATGTAAATCTCTGAAAATACGCGATTCAAACAGAACCCCCAGAGGAAGATTCCCTATAATAAGGCAGTTGAAGACACAGTGGACGCTTTTTGACCTGTGATTCAATGGTATCTGTCTTTTTAGGCATGCATAAAAGCATGGTCGGCCACAGTTTTGTGCAGCTATGAAAAGAACAATGCTTAACAGAGGCCAGACGGAGTCCAGTGTAACTCTGCTGCCTCATTATAGTGAATGGATCCTTTGGGGGTTTTCATTTGAATCACGTCACTCAGAGATTTAGATGGAAACTCCGATGTAAGTGGTCAGAGTAGAGTGTTGGATAAATGTGATCCCAAACGTTATGTAAAATGTTCCCAATTAAAGCGTCAACTCAATCAACAAAAAAAGCAAGTCCCCGCTCAGCTCACCTGTTAAAGAAAATATAGGGGGTTTCCACATTACCTGTAGTACAATGGCTCAGTAAAAGTACTATAGCTCCTCTCCCCCAAAAGAAATCCATCGAATTCTGCGCTCCCAAATTCAAATGCCCCCTCCCCCTTCTGAGCCCCAGTGTGCTTAAACCACATTTAGCATCCACATGCTTGGCATTTCTGTAGCGATGAGAGCCTGCCTAATTTACGGGTGCATGTCTCCAGATGCATGATCTAGGCATAGTGTATTGGTCACTACAACATATTGGTCACTACAACAGCAGTTTACAATTTTCAATCAGCAACAACCACTACTGCTTGTTTCTTGAAAACACTTATGGAGTCAAAATAGTCATTGCACCGGGAGATAAATTCCCAATGGGGTATAATTTCCAAAATGGGGTCACTGGGAAGGAGGGGGGATTCTGCTCTCTTGGCACTTAGGGGCCCTGTATATGGTCTGCAAATTATTCTACAATAATCTGTTTTCCCAAGAGTCAAATAGCACTCCTTCCCTGCAGAGTCTCGCCGTATGGCTAAGCAGTACTGTACAGCCACATATGAGGTATTGCCACATTCAGCAGAAATTGTGTGACATTTTTGCACCATTTTTACTTATTTCCCCATGTGAAAATGTAAAATCTGGGGCTAAAACTATTTTTTGTGGTAAAAATGTAATTATTTTCTCTTTACTGCCTAATGGTAAAAAATTCTGTGACATCTGTGGTGTCAATATGACCAATGCACCTTTAGATTAATTCATTGAGATGTTTAGTTTGTAAAATGGGGTCCCTTATAGGGGTTTCTGTTGTTCTGGAACCCCAAGGGCCCTGTGATTGTGACATGATGCCCTCAAACCAGTGGAGCAAAATCCACACTGTAATATGGCGTCATATCACTTCTGAGCTTTACACTGTGGCTCAAAAGTAGTTTTCAACCACTTGTGGGGTATTGATGTACTCAACAAATTACAACTGTACATAAATTGTACTGTTCCATATTTTAGTAGAAAAAATACTAATATTTAATTTACTCAGCCCAATGTTATACAAGTTTTTGAATCGCCTGAGGGTTAAAAAAGGATTTTTGGTACTCAACGTAAAATCTTTTTCTTGCAGCCTTCATTGGGGAACACAGGTAACCATGGATGTGTGCTGCTGTCGCTAGGAGGCTGACACGGGCAAAAAAAATAATTAGCTCCTCCTCAGCAGTATACACCCACCGACTGGCACAAAGCTTGTCAGTTAGTAGTAAAGCAGAAGGAGAAGCAATGATAACACATTATCAACAAGCCCAACAAAAGGTGCATAGGCCCAAACTAGGTAAGGTGCTGTGTCCCCAATGTAGGCTCCAAGAAAGATTTTATGGTGAGTACCAAAAATACTTTCTTTATCCCTTCATGGGGGGACACAGGTAATGATGGGACGTCCTAAATCAGGAAAACAGAATAAGTAGGACAAGCTAAGTAAGATGGCATGCGACCGCCGCCTGCACACTTTTCTGCCCAAGCCAACATCAGCAGAGGCATGGGTATGAACCGTGTAGGACCTTGCAAAGGTGTGCAAAGATGGCCAGGTCACGGCCTTGCAAATCTGAGAAGCAGAGGCCTAGTGTTGAATGGCCCAGGAGGCCCCCATCGCCCGGGGGGAGTGAGCATTTACCCCTGGGGGGGGAGTAAATCTGTCCTTAACATGATCCAGCGGGCGATGGTGGATTTGGAAGCTGAAAGACCTTTACGGTGACTCTCAGGGATGACAAACAAGGTGTCCGACTGTCGAAAGGAAGTGGTCCTTGAGAGGTAGAAGCAAAAGGGTCGGACTAAGTCTAGCTTGTGGAGAGACTTTCCAGGGGATGGACTGGAGAAGGAAAGAGAGAAGGTAGGACAATCTCTTCATTAATGTGGAGGCAAGAAATCACTTTAGGCAGGAATGAGGGAACAGGCCTGAGCACCACTGTCCTGAACGGGGAGTGGCAAGAGTGAGCCGCTAGCTCAGAAACTTTCCTAATGTATGTGGTGGCTATGAAGAAAAAAGGCAACCTTCCATCAAAGGAGGGAAAACGGATTGTCCTGAATGGGTTCAAAAGGAGATCCCTGAAGAACACCTAGAACAAGATTAAGATCCCAGAGCTCTACTGGAGAACGAAATGGGGGTGCTAGATGAGCGACTCACTGAAGGAAAGTCCTGACCTGGGGGAGAGATGCCAAATTTTGGTGAAAAACAACTAAAAGGGAGCAGACCTGCCCCTTAAGGGTGCTGAGGGCGAAACCAGAGTCAAGGCCTGACAGTAGAAAAGCCAGTATAGACAGAAGGGAAAAATACATAAGAGCAGAATTACTGTCTTTGCTCCAACAAAAGGAAGCCTTCTAATACCTATGGTAAATATGAGAGGATGCAGGTTTTCTCGCACTTATCATGGTCTGACTGACCTGTGGGGCGAAACCGGCTTTGCTTAGAATGGCGGCCTCAGCAGCCATGCCCTTAAATTCAGAGACTGAGAATTCTGGGGGATGAGCGGCCCTTTGATGAGTAGGTCTCGATGGTCTGGAAGCCTCCAGGGACCATACGAGAGCAGATTTACTAACTGCGTATCAGGCCCTTCTGGGCCAATCCAGAGCTACCAGGATTGCTGGAACTTCCTTCACTTTGATCTCTTTGACGACTCTCGGAATCCGTGGGAAAGGAGGAAAAAGGTAGGGCAGCCGGAACTGGGACCATGGAATCACTAAAGCGTTGTAACCGATGGCTAGAGGTCTGCGGGACATGGCTAAGAAATAAAGCACCTTGTGGCTCATTCAAGTGGCCATTAGGTCAACGTCCGAAGTGCCTCATCTCTGACAAATCTGATTGAAGATAATGATGTTGCGGGACCACTCGCCAGGAGAGACCCTGACAACTCAAGGTGGCCCAATAGTCCACCCCTGGAAGGTGAACTGCTGATATAGCTGGTACGTGGCATTCTGCCCAAACCAGAATCCTTAACACTTTCGTCATGACAGACCTGCTGTGCATCCTGCCCTGGTGGTTTACATACGCCATGGCTCTGGCGCGGTCTTATTTTTTTCAGCAAACTGGATGACTTGCAAGGTGATTCTACCAGTGGTGAAGGGAGCGATAAATCGCTCTCATTTCCAGCAGGTTGATGTGAAGAGAGGCCTCCTGACCATTCCAGCAACCCAGGACTGTGCGATGGAGAAAAACAGCTCCCCATCCGAGGAGACTGGCGTCTGTGGTGACGTCTAACCATCAGAGGAAGGAATGATTTCCCATGAAGAACAGAGCATGTGAGGGTTCACCATGTTACATACTGTCTCACCCCAAGGGAAAGAAGGGATAATCCAGGGAAGATACTCTCTTGTCCCAAGCCGACAGGAGAGCCAGCTGGAGGTGACGGGTATGGAACTGGGCAAAAAATACTGCTTCCATGCCTGCGATCATCTTCCCCAGTACCCTTATGCAGAGTAGCAGGGGAAGGGGAAATGGCAGCCTCAGGGTGCCGATCCCCAGTCGGAGAGAAATCTTTTCCTCTGAGAGAAAGATCTTGGCGCGAGCTGTGACGAGCAAAATGCCCAGGAAAACGAGACGTCGAGATGGGATCAGGGAAAACTTTTCCCTGTTGACTATCCAGCCGAGAGTGTACAAGGGTGATCTGAAGACTCTTGTTGCAGTTTTGGGAAGGACGGGCCCATAATCAACAGATCATCCAGATAAAGGATGATGATTATCCTTTTGGATCAAAGAATGGCCATGACAGTCGCCATGACCTTTGTAAAAACCCTGGGAGAAGACGCAAGGTCGAAGGGAAGCGCCGTGAAGTGGTAGTGCTCCTTCTAGATCGCGAAACGGAAAAATGATGTGGGACACAAATTGGGATGTGCAGGTAAGCATCCTGAATGTCCACCGAGCAGAGAAATTCCTCGGGTTCCATGGCGATTAATGAGTGTGGAGACTCCATCCAGAAGAGGTGGGAACGGAATTGATGGTTTAGCCGTTTTAAGATCCAGAATCGGACGGAGAGAACCGTACACAAAGAGGTTGGAGTAAAACTCGTGAAAGGGAACGGGTATGATTAACCCTGTCCGAAAGAGGGAGGAGATGACTTGAAAGAACCCTGGGACCTGAACTGGGAGCCGTGGAGGGTGGGACTGGAAAAACATGTTCCTGGGGGGTGAGTGGAGGGGGAGAAAATTCGATCTTGTAGCCTGAGGTCACAGTGTCAACCATCATGCATCCCAGAAGAGAAGAAGCCACCCTGGGAGAAATCCCAGGTTGGAGTGACCCGTCATGTGGAAGAAAACCTGATTGAGCGGGATCCTGAGGGTTTGGAGGAATGGCCTCTTGAACACAAGTGAGAGTTTGGCTTGAACGTCGATGGAGATAATTATGTTTTTGCCTAGTGTCAGCCTCATAGCGACAGCAACACACACATGGTTACCTGTGTCCCCCAATAAAGCGATAAAGAAATACCCAGTGCTGTCCTAGATTCCTTGAGAGGTGTAGTTTAAAAAATGGGATCACTTGTGGGGGTTTCTGCTGTTTTGGTGTGTCAGGGACTCTACAAATATGACATGGTATCCGCAACCTATTCCAGCTAAACTAGCGCTCATTCCCTTTCCAGCCCTCCCGTGGCTTTCCATCATGGCATTCTGCAACTTTTGGCATCGCTAACATCAATCATGCCTCCTGATGATCCGTGACAGTGGGGAAACGTGTTTGGGCAGATCCTGTCTATGATAAGTTTGCATTTCATTAATACCATTTGGAATGAAGTATATATGGTGAATTTGATTCCTGGGCTAATCACTTTGTTAACCAGGATAGGAGTTTATATTCAACAGAGACTCTTTTTCATGAAGGTTGTCATAGGACTGGATGTAATTTTTATAATATTTATCGTTATTATAATTATGTGGGCTATAGAGTGCCTACAGGATATTTTGTTGGTCTGCCATTTGGGAGATGCTTTTCATATCTATATGTTTTCCCACCTGTTTTGATAGGGTTATCTAGGGAAGTCAGAAATAGTCCTCGTTGAGTGGGGGAGCCAAAAAATCGTACTTCTAGGGTGTCAACCTTCACTGCTAGGAGACTTAAGTTTAGGATTATTGTAGGGTCTCTATAAGTCATGTTGGTCTATGTTTACATTTTGGTATCTAAACAACTGGATACACAGTCTTTTAATATTATATCTAATAACTATAATTTTTAAGGTATTATATGTTCACACAGCTCTGCCATGTGCCCAATAAGTAATTTTCCAACAAATATGGGGTATCGGTGCACTCAAGAAAAATTGCACAAAAAATTTGGCATCCATTTTTCAACATTATAACATGTGAAGCCCCTGAGGGTTCAAGGTGATCACCATACAGCTAGATAAATTCCTTGAGGGGTATAGTTTCCAAAATGGTTTCCACTATTTCGGCACATCATGGACTCTCCAAATACAACATAGTGCCACTATCGATTACAGCCAATTTTGCATTCCAAAAGTCAAATGGCAGGCTCGCCTTCCCTTCCAAGAACTGCACCCAAACAGTAGTTTCCCTCCACATATGAGGTATCCGTGTACTCAGGAGAAACGGCTTAACAAATTTTGGGGTCCACTTTTTTTTTTTGCTACCCTTGTGAAAATAAGGCCAAAATAACATTTTTAGGGTAAAAATGTGTTTTCTAATTTTCACGGCTCAACATTATAAAATTCTGTGACGCCCCTGAGGGTTCAAGGTCCTCCCCACACATCAAGATAAATTCCTTGAGGGGTCTAGATCCAAAATGGGGTCACTGTTTAGGAACATCAGGGGCTCTTCATACGCAACATGACATCTTCTATAGATTTCAGCCAATTTCGCAATCCAAAGCTCTAACGGTGCTACTTCCATTCTGAGCAATGCCGTGCGGCCAAACGGTAGTTTTCCACCACATATGGAGTACTGGCGTTTTCAGGAGAAATCGCACAACAAATTTTATAGTGCATTTTCTCCTGTTACCCTTGTGAAAATGAAAAATGTAGGGCAAAGTAACATTTTTGTGAGAAAAAGTTAATTTGTTCTTTCCACTGTAACGCCGGTGTGTTTGTACTTTGCTTCCCCGGTGTTACTCTGCATGTCACTGCATTAACCCTTTGCTCCCTTCCCCTTAATTAGCTGGGATACTGTTGTCTGTTACCTATATACAGTGGGGAAAAAAAGTATTTAGTCAGTCAGCAATAGTGCAAGTTCCACCACTTAAAAAGATGAGAGGCGTCTGTAATTTACATCATAGGTAGACCTCAACTATGGGAGACAAACTGAGAAAAAAAAATCCAGAAAATCACATTGTCTGGTTTTTTTTTCATTTTATTTGCATATTATGGTGGAAAATAAGTATTTGGTCAGAAACAAAATTTCATCTCAATACTTTGTGATATATCCTTTGTTGGCAATGACAGAGGTCAAACGTTTTCTGTAAGTCTTCACAAGGTTGCCACACACTGTTGTTGGTATGTTGGCCCATTCCTCCATGCAGATCTCCTCTAGAGCAGTGATGTTTTTGGCTTTTCCCTTGGCAACACGGACTTTCAACTCCCTCCAAAGGTTTTCTATAGGGTTGAGATCTGGAGACTGGCTAGGCCACTCCAGGACCTTGAAATGCTTCTTACGAAGCCACTCCTTCGTTGCCCTGGCGGTGTGCTTTGGATCATTGTCATGTTGAAAGACCCAGCCACGTTTCATCTTCAATGCCCTTGCTAATGGAAGGAGGTTTGCACTCAAAATCTCACGATACATGGCCCCATTCATTCTTTCATGTACCCGGATCAGTCGTCCTGGCCCCTTTGCAGAGAAACAGCCCCAAAGCATGATGTTTCCACCACCATGCTTTACAGTAGGTATGGTGTTTGATGGATGCAACTCAGTATTCTTTTTCCTCCAAACACGACAAGTTGTGTTTCTACCAAACAGTTCCAGTTTGGTTTCATCAGACCATAGGACATTCTCCCAAAACTCCTCTGGATCATCCAAATGCTCTCTAGCAAACTTCAGACGGGCCCGGACATGTACAGGCTTAAGCAGTGGGACACGTCTGGCACTGCAGGATCTGAGTCCATGGTGGCGTAGTGTGTTACTTATGGTAGGCCTTGTTACATTGGTCCCAGCTCTCTGCAGTTCATTCACTAGGTCCCCCCGCGTGGTTCTGGGATTTTTGCTCACCGTTCTTGTGATCATTCTGACCCCACGGGGTGGGATTTTGCGTGGAGCACCAGATCGAGGGAGATTATCAGTGGTCTTGTATGTCTTCCATTTTCTAATTATTGCTCCCACAGTTGATTTCTTCACTCCAAGCTGGTTGGCTATTGCAGATTCAGTCTTCCCAGCCTGGTGCAGGGCTACAATTTTGTTTCTGGTGTCCTTTGACAGCTCTTTGGTCTTCACCATAGTGGAGTTTGGAGTCAGACTGTTTGAGGGTGTGCACAGGTGTCTTTTTATAGTGATAACAAGTTTAAACAGGTGCCATTACTACAGGTAATGAGTGGAGGAAAGAGGAGACTCTTAAAGAAGAAGTTACAGGTCTGTGAGAGCCAGAAATCTTGATTGCTTGTTTCTGACCAAATACTTATTTTCCACCATAATATGCAAATAAAATGAAAAAAAAACAGACAATGTGATTTTCTGGATTTTTTTTTCTCAGTTTGTCTCCCATAGTTGAGGTCTACCTATGATGTAAATTACAGACGCCTCTCATCTTTTTAAGTGGTGGAACTTGCACTATTGCTGACTGACTAAATACTTTTTTTCCCCACTGTAGATGCTGCTCAGTTTCCGGCTCCGCTGCGTAGCCGTACATGCGTGTGTGGGTCCGCTGCGCTGCATGACCACCCGCTTGTGCCGTCCCTGGCTGCCGCTGTGGAAAGCTATCCACGGGTTAAAAGGTCCGTTGCATTGTGCATGACTTACCATGTGTGTTCAGGCTTGCAGCCCTGCCAGGTGTCCTTTGCAATGCTGATTTGTGTATGACTGTGCTTAGGGTGCGTGCGGCCACACCTCCCCTGCTTTGATGAGGAATGGGTGTGTGCTAGAATTGCTGCTCAAACCTATAGCTGTGAGGCAGCTGCTATATAAAGTTTCCCTACCCTTCGCCTTTTGTCTTTGTGTCTTGCCATTTCTGTGTTGTGTTCAGCACCTGTCCTGCTTGTCTGCAGTTCTAGGTGAGCTGATGCCTGTCTGCTACCCTCCAGGAGGCAGAATATCCTGGTCCATGTTCCTGTCCGCCCTTCAGGAGGCAGAATATCCTGGTCCTTGTTCCTGTCTGCCCTCCAGGAAGCAGAATATCCTGGTCCTCGTTACTGTCCGCCCTCCAGAAGGCATAATATCCTGGTCACTGTGCTATTGTTTGGAACCTTGCCTTGTACTCGTTCCTGTTGTGTCTTGTTTCCTGGATCTGCTCCTGTACCTGACCCTGTCTGAACTGTGTCCTCTGTGTTGTTTCTGGGGTCCTTCTGTGTCTTGAACCCTGTGCCTAGTGACTGTGACTCTTTGTTAACTGGCTTTCTGTGATTTAACCTAGGTTCATCTTGGAAGCAGGAGTCCGGTGTGTCCGCTGAGTTTCTGCTACTCTGTGCTCAGCTGGTTATTCGGTGCAATCCCCGGCCGGTTCCAGTTCAACCCGGCGGGGCTTGCACCAGACCGCTTGGGTTCCTTTTTAAGTCGCTGTCAGATGAACAGAGCCTGATGACCGTGGCCTCTCGTCTGGAGCCTGATGACCACAGCCCGATGTCCGGTGTCTGACGACCACTTCCAGATGTGCTGTGCCTGATGTCTTCCATCAGATGTCCGGATCCTATCCTTCCGTGCCTGATGTCTGGAGCCTGCTGATCGCTGCTAGAGGTCCGGAGCCTGATGACTGCGGCCTGATTTCCAGAGTTGATGTCCGCAGCCTGATGATCGTTGCCAGATATCCGGAGTCCGATGCCAGTGTGCTGATGTTCTAGCTGAGATCCGAGGCCTGATGTCTGCCTGGTGTCCTGATGTGCTGTCTGAGACCCTGTGTTCCTGATGTCCAGCCCGTCCTCCTGATGTCCAGCCCGTCCTCCTGATGTCCAGCCCGTCCTCCTGATGTCCAGCCCGTCCTCCTGATGTCCAGCCCGTCCTCCTGATGTCCAGCCCGTCCTCCTGATGTCCAGCCCGTCCTCCTGATGTCCAGCCCGTACTCCTGATGTCCAGCCCGTACTCCTGATGTCCAGCCCGTACTCCTGATGTCCAGCCCGTACTCCTGATGTCCAGCCCGTGTTCCGATGTGTCTCGATGTCCGGTCCATGGTCCTGGTTGTCCTGCCCGTGTCCAGATGTCTGGTCAGTGGTATTGGTGGTCCAGCCTGTGTTCCAGAGTCGGTCCCGCCTGTGTTCCTGGGGAGTCCCCAGGCTTGTTTCCCGGTGAGTGACGACTCTGCCTGGATCCAACCAGTCGATGACCTGTGTTGCTATGCCGGAGTTCCTGTCCTGCCTGTGTCTCGATGTTCCGCCTGTTCCCTGAGGTCCACCCTGTGATGATGTCTGTCTTGGATCGGTGTCTGATGTTCTCCTGCTGAGCCTGTGCTACGCCTGAGGCAGGCCGTCCTAGTATAACCGTGCCAGATGACCCTGGACTGCATCAACCCTTGACGACCCTTGCCATCGTCTGGCATCTGTCCTGGGTTGGTGTCTGATATTCTCCTGCTGAGCCAGTGCTATGCCTGAGGTCTGAGAGACCGTCCTGACATGCCCGTGCCAGATGACCCTGGACTGCATCAACCCGTTTTGACCCCTGCCATCGTCTAAAGTCTGTCCTAGGTCGGTGTCTGATGTTCTCCTGCAGAGCCTGTGCTACACCTGAGGCCTGAGAGAGAGGCCGTCTTAGTATGCCCGTGCCAGATAACCCTGGACTGCATCAACCCGTGATGTCCTCCTGCCTTCGTCTGTTATCCTGAGATGTGTACCCTTCCCTGATGTGCGAAATCGGGAGCATGGCATAAGTGTTTCGTTTATGTACCATGTTTCGTTTGAGTAAACTTTAGGTCTATACCTGAAGTTGTGCGGGGTCATGTAGTTCTGCCATCTCGTCCACATGCTCTGCTGCCACAGACCCTGCTCGCTGCCCTTCCCTAGTCTGGGTCGGTCCAGGTATCTCCATGTGGTCCAATGGGTCCACATTCCGTCCCCACCTGGGACGCTTGCCCCACGTCGTCATGGTCGGTCGACGTGGAGGCGTCGGCTGGGCCGCACACGCGGTTGCAGTCATGACATCCACATTACATTAATTATGTGATGCACCTGAAGGGTTAATAAACTTCTTGAATGTGGTTTTGAGTACCTTGAGGGGTACAGTTTTCAGAATGGTGTCTTTTTGGGTAATTTCTGTCAAATAGGCCCCTTAAAGTCAATTCAAATGCCATGTGGTCCGTAAAAAAATGGTTTTGTTAATTTTATGGAAAAATAAGAAATTGCTAGTGAACTTTTAAGCCTTCTAACTGGGTAACAAAAAAAAAATTATGCTTAAAAAATTTGTGCTGTTGTAAAATAGACATGTGGGAAATGTTATTAACAATTTTGTGTGACATAACTCGCTGGTTTAAAAAAAAATAAAAAAATAAAAATTAAAAATAAGTTTGAAAATTGCGAAATTTTCATCAAATTTCAGATATTTTCAGAAATAAAGTTAAAGTTATAACAATCTTATTTTACCACTATCACGAAAAACAATCTCAGAATCACTGGGATACATTGAAGCATTCCATTGAAGCGTACCTCAAAGTGACACTGGTCAGAATTGAAAAAAATGGTCTGGTCACGAAGGCGAAAACAGGCTCTAGCGCGAAAAGGTTCAGTTTGGATATGTGCATTAAAAAATTAGTTTATGTTGGGTAAATCTACTAGCTAATATAATACTAGCTATATAATCTAATATATAAAGCTCAAAGTGTGTATGTATGTTTGTATGTATGTGTGTGTGTATGGATGTCCGGAATAGGCATCCGCACCGTCGCAGCTACAGCCACAAAATTTGGCACAGTCACACGTCTGGACCCCGAGAGCGTCCTAGGCTATGTTGTGAGGCGAAATTTTAACCCCGCACATTCCAATTCACCAAACAATTTTGCCCCCATCTACATAATGGGGAAACAGTGTGTGCGTATCAAGCCCCTCCCCTCATTGTCATAATGGTTGCCATGGCGACGCTGATTCATCATAGGTTGCAAGCTCCGCCGCTCATTATGATGTCATAATAGTTGACTATGGGATGGAGGATGTGTGATGGGTATATGGGCACTGGACTATGGGATGGTGGATATGTATGACGGGTATATGGGCACGGGACTATGGGATGGAGGATGTGTGATGGGTATATGGGCACTGGACTATGGAATGGAGGATATGTATGACTGGTATATGGGCACTCGACTATGGGATGGCGAATATGTATGATGGGTATATGGGCATGGGACTATGGGATGGAGAATATGTATGATGGGTATATGGGCATGGGACTATGGGATGGAGGATATGTATATGGGCACGGGACTATGGGATGGAGGATATGTATGATGGGTGTATGGGCATGGGACTATGGGATGGAGGATGTGTGATGGGTATATGGGCACGGGACTATGGGATGGAGGATGTGTGATGGGTATATGGGCACGGGACTATGGGATGGAGGATAATTATAATTTGTTATAACTAACCACACTTAGTTACTATGCCCGGGCAGCGCCGGGCTCTTCAGCTAGTAGTTAATATAATAGTCTTTACATTATTATTATATTTTGAAAACTGGTCCTTTTGTTAGGGTGGAATGTTTAACCCCTCTATGCCATTAGACGTACTATTCCGCACTTGTGACCTGGGACTTAATAGTACGTCATTAGCGATCGGCCACACGGGGGGGGGGGGGGGGGGGGGGAGTGCGGCCAGGTGTCAGCTAATTCTCATAGCAGACACCCGGTACTAAGTGTGGCACTTTAACCCCCGAAACACTGCGATCAAACAAGTTTGCAGTGTTCAAGAGCTGGCACAGGGGCTGACAGTCCCTCTGCATTTCAAACGGAGACCCCACGGTATGACACGGGGTCCTGATCGCTGTCATGGAGACCCAATGTCGGGTCTACAGAGCTGAGAGACTTCCTGTGAATGTGCAATGATGACCTGACATGAATGCATTCATGTGCAATGATGACCAGGAAGTCTCTCAGGTCAGTGTAATAGAAACTGCAGCGCTGACAGCTTCTATAGCATACAGATCTGCATGCTATAGAAGCGAACAGCCTGCACAAAATGAGTGCCCCATAGTGGGTCAAAGTGTAAATGATAGCATTAAATACATTTTTTTTAAATAATTGTAAAAATATATATATAAAAAAAAAAAAAACAGTATTTATTCCATCAATAAATATTTAAATTAAAAAAATCTAAAAGTACACATATTTAGTATCACCGCGTCCGTAACTGTGGTACAGCTGAAAACGTCATGTTGTCCCACAAAAAACAAGTCCTCACACAGCGTCATCAGCGAAAAAATTAAAAAGTTATAACTCTCAGAATAAAGCAATGCAAAAATTATTTTTATATAAGAGTTTTTATTGTATAAAAGCGCCAAAACACAAAAAAGATATAAATAAGGTATCGCTGTTATCATACTGACCCGAAAAACAAAAATGCCTCATCGACTTTACTACACACAGAATGGTATAAACAACCCCCCAAAAAGAGAAATTCATGAATTGCAGGTTTTTGTTCATCCTCCAAAACCAACTAGTCCACCATTACAGAAGACTGACTCTTCACTCTACTCTCAAGATGACATGTCACCACCTGTGCACTTGACACCATGCCACTTCATCCCAAACCTCACCACAGTCTTCATCCCAACCCTAACCCATCTCTTCAACGTATCAATAACAACTGGTGTTTTCCCCTCAAGCTTTAAACATGCCTCTATCACACCTATCCTCAAAAAAGATATCCTCTTGACCCATCCTCTGTATCTAGCTATCGCCCTATAACACTTCTCCCCTATGACTCAAAACTACTGGAACACCACATCCATCTTGAACTGTCCTCCCACCACTCTTCTTGCTCCCTCTTTGATCACTTACAATCTGGCTTCCGGCCACACCACTCCACTGAAACTGCCCTATCTATGGTCCCCAATTAACTATTAACCACCAAGGCCAAGCGACACTACTCTGTACTCTTCCTGGACCTGTCCTCTACCTTTGATACAGTGGACCATTCTCTATTACTACAGACAGTCTCATCTCTTGGTATCACAGACTTTGCCCTATCTTGGATCACGTCATACCTAACAGACCGGACATTCAGAGTCTCCCACTCGCACACCACCTCTTCACCGCACCCCCTATCTGTCAGAGTCCCACAAGGTTCAGTCCTAGGGCCCTTGCTCTTCACTATTTACACCTTCGGCTTCGGACAGCTCATAGAATCTCACGGCTTTCAGTGTCACCTCTATGCTGATGACATACAGATCTACATCTCTGGACCAGATATCACATCCCTACTAATCAGAATCCCTCAATGTCGGTCTGCTCTTTCATCCTTCTTCTCCGATAAAATTCTAAAACTTAATACGGACAAAACAGAATTCATCATCTTTCCCCCACTTCACGTCACCCCCCCCCCCCCCCCCAATGGACCTATCCATTAAAGTAGACGCCTGCCCACTCTCTCCAGTCCCACAAGCTTGCTGCCTCGGGGTTATCCTTGACACTGATTTCTCTTTCAAACCACATATCCAAGCCCTTTCCACTTCCTGCCGATTTAAACTCAAAAATATTTCATGGATCTGTACATTCCTCAACCAAGAATCTGCAAAAACCCTAGTCCATGCCCTCATCATCTCCCGCCTTGACTACTGCAACCTCCTGCTCAATGGCCTCGCCTCTTACCCTCTCGCACCACTCCAATCTATTCTAGGACTCTGCTGCCCAACTAATCCACCTGTCCCCCGGCCTCTCCCCTCTGTCAATCCCTGCACTGGCTCCCCATTACCCAAAGACTTCAGTTGACAACCCTAAACATGACATACAAAGCCATGCACAACCTGAGTCCTCCATACATCTGTGACCTCGTCTCCCGGTACTTACCTGCACGCAACCTCCGATCCTCACAAGATCTCCTTCTCTTCTCCCCTCTTATCTCCTCTTCCCACAATCGCATATAAACCTTCAAAAAGAACCTAAAGACCTACCTCTTCCGACAAGCCTACAACCTGCAGTAACCACTGATCCACCAAACCGCTGCACGACCAGCTCTATCCTCACCTACTGTATCCTCATCCATCCCTTGTAGATTGTGAGCCCTCGCAGGCAGGGTCCTCTCTCCTCATGTACCAGTCGTGACTTCTATTGTTTAAGATTAATATACTTGTATTTATTATGTATACCCCCATCACATGTAAAGCGACATGGAATAAATGGCGCCTATAATAATAAATAATTCTGCCCCCCAAAAATCGGAAGAAAAGGCGAACAAAAAATGTCATGCGCCCGAAAATGGTACCAATAAAAACGTCAACTCGTCCCGAAAAAACAAGCCCCCATACAGCTCCATCACCTGAAAAATAAAAAAGTTATAGCTCTCAGAATAAAGCGATGCACAAATAATTATTTTTTATATAAAATAGGTTTTATTGTATTGTGGTGCAGTGACCGCTGTGGCCTAAAGTAAAAATGATGCCGCATGACGCCCAAAACAGACTGAGATGGTCCACTCGACTTGTAGGGTAAGGTGACATGGGTGCCCGGTCCCAAGACCCCTGGGTGATGTCATGTGTTCAACCCCACAAGTTTGAACAGAGGGGGGAGGTATGTGGTACAGTGACCGCTGTGACAGCTAGAGGGCGCTGTATGGGTCATGCACACAGGCAAATCCATTGTGATAATGGAGATAGGATGGTAAATGACCGTTATATATCCCAGGGTGGGTGGCCCTGGGATGGAAGCTTGAACATGTGTTAATCAGCAGAGGTACTGCTGAGGTTTTTGTTAGTGTGTCAGGGAAAGCTTCCAGGTGGCTGGTGAGATGGGTGGGACTAGTTACCTACAAACCCACCCAGGGGCCTGTGTCTGAAGTAAAGCCTGTGTGTGGTTGTGAATCTGAAGGACCTGCAATGAGGTCATAGCAATGTGATGCTGTGGGTGTGGCTACGGACCATATAAGGCGACCAGGGTAGGTCACATGAGTGAGTGCATGGATCTGATTGGTCCGAGTGGAGGGTCCCAGAAGGCCAACATGCTAGGTGGTGTGCTGCCTTCCTGAAGTGCACATGCGAACACCGCTGACCGTGTGAGGCCTGTGTGTAATGGCCTGTGTGTCTCGGACAGTCCCCAGGAGGGAATGGACGTCTGGAGTGGGAAGCTACTAAGAGGTAACCCCAGACAGGGGGAATTAACTGACAGACTGTAGAGCCTGATTGCTGGACAAAGCACAGCCTGTGTGAACACACGGCTAATGTAGCGGAGCTCCATTGTGAATATTCATTTGGTCTGCTGTAAGACTGTGATCATTTCTTCATGCTGCTATGGTTTATGCCGTGTATAATAAACCGTCAAAGGTCAAGGTTCGCTGCCACCATGGGTTCACTGTGGAATATACTGTGGATAGAGTAATGATTGAGGGGTCCAAAAGGGTTGAGGGCCAAGGTGACGGTATACCACCAAACTTAGTGTATCCCTTTGAGAGGGGCCGGGACTTTGTCTTGTTTGAAGATGCATGGGAAGTTGATGAAGTGTGGGTGGCTCAAAGGAGGAGGTAGCACCACCTAAGGTCGATAGTCCAGAGCTCTGGGTGATCGAGAGAAAGTGTGCGTCTGACCAACTCGGGGAGTTGCCTGGGGTGACCAACGTGTGACTGTGAGAAACGGGGTACCTCCAGAAAAGGGGTCCGACACCTGTGTGAATGGGGGCTTGCTGGTCCTGGATGACAGGGTGAGTGGTGACTCCAATTTGACCGCTATCACCCGACAGCTAGAGAGTCAAGTTGACAACCTGACCAAGGAAGTGTGCATGTGGAAAGAGCGACTTGACAGTTTTCACCAGGTAGAAGCGCACATACGAAACTCGGAGAGAGAGCGCTAAGAGATCTGTCAACAGCTGGCGAAGGAATGTTTAAAGGTGGCGAGTATGGAAGTCGCCAACTCCACGAAGTTGGAGCGACTGCGCCACCTACAGTCCGAGCTCTTAGCAGTCAAGGCCCCGAGACAAACGGCCGAGCACAGAGTGGATGAGCTGGACAGAGAAGTCTTGGAGCTCAGAGGTCACCTGTCAACGTGGTAAAGTATGAATAAGAACCTCAGAGAGAAGATGCGAAAGTGCTCAAAGAAACTGTAAGAGGTCTTCTGCGGGAGAATAAGTTGATGGACGAAGACTTACAGCGGCCGGGCCCGAGTGATGACAAGACGGAACTGCCAGTACCCATCTTGGCAAGGGGTCTCAAAAAGGTAAAATCTCCTGAAGATTTGGAGCGGAAAGCTGAACAAGATATTCCCCCGGTCGGGACATCTGTATTGAGGGAAGTGTCTGTGGTAAACCCAGAGCCTTCTGTCCAGGAAGAGAGCAAGTCCACGACATTCAAGTGCGTGATTGACGTACCTGAAGATGTGCAAGAAGCCTGTACCGATGAAGGTGTGCATGAGGCTTTTAAAAAGGCGGTCAAAGCGTGTAAGGTGCACTGGGCACCTGAGACTCGGTAGTTGGTGGTACTAGCAAACAGGGAAGACACAGCAAAGCTGTCTTGACGGATATGCATCTGCAATGTCTCCACGCTAAACAGATGCTCAGGCGGAGTAATATGAAAGCTGGTCGACGTCTAAAGCTGACAAGGGAAGCTAAGAATCATCTGGGCTTGGGGGAAGATATAATTCCCGTATCCAAATATCTGGTGGAGAGAGTCGTTGGAAGGCTTGGTAAAGTGATGCAAATCTTGTGGATATCACCGGTGTGGCGAGGGTGAGGGTCCCTCCTGATGATGAAGTCCAGGTATCCGGTGAAGATGGTATGGTTCCTATCATGGTTGGCTCAATGGAAAGCCTAAGGAACTTCCGGATGCTTCTGGAATACCAAGTGACGTACCTGCAGGAGATCGAGCAGCTGAGACTGGACCGACTGCAGGTTAATAAAGAGATGCGGAACATCAGATGGCGGCAGCCTGCATCCCGGGGTATAAGGATCAGAAGGCACACCTCAATTAACGATATGGCGGGTGGCCAAAGGCCTTCAGCAAGACGTGAATGTCGCAAATCTACAAGTGGCAGTTCTTCTCATAGTATGAGACTGAGACCTAGACAGTAGCTCCTTTGATGTACTAAATGGGTCAGACCAGACAGGTGGCTCGACGCCAAATAATACTTATGACTGCACCAACCGGGAGAGCCGGCCGTGGAGAGAAAAGTCTGGGGACAGAGCAGACAGGGAAAGTGTGGAGACTAAAAAGTGTCTGGTGATGCAGACGGACTTTGACTGGAAGACCGAAGTCCAAGGCAGATATACTGACCGTTGGGGGAGGGCGAGGTGTTATGAATGGATCACCGAGGAGAAAAAAAACAACACAAGCTAAGTCTCAGAAAACCAGAGAGGTTGGTAACTATGAAGATTCCTGATCTTAACCACACGACTAGCAGCAGTCGTGGAGCATACCTACGATGATCCTAGACGCCTCGTCACAACCGGAGGAAAACTAACTGCCCCAGAGCAGCCCCCAAAGGAAAGACAGCCCCCCACATGTATTGATGGTGAAACAAAATGAAAACACAAACAAAGACAGGAAAATAGGCTGAGCAAACGATGGGGCCAAACTAGAAAGGACAGGAAAGGAAAGACACTGTCTGCAATCTGCCAAAAACCCTACCAAAATAGTGTCCAACACTTTTGATAGCAAAATTAACCCTGAAGTCACTAGACTTCTCACACTATATCAGCACTCTGAAATATTCTGAGACAGAGCAAAAAAAGAGGCCAATCTAATAAGGGACAAAAAAAGGCAAATTGGCAAATACAGATAAATAAGAGTGGAAATTAAGCACAGCCCCAGCCGGGGCTGGCTGACCACACAAAAAACTGAATTGACTAACAAGAGCAAGTGTGAACATTAGCAAAAACAAACTTAACTTGAGAAGACTGGAACAGAGCTGAAGTCCAAGACCTGAGAAGCAGACTGAATCACCAGCACCAGGATAGGGCGTCGGCTGTCTTATATCCAGTCAGATACTACAGAGATCCAATCGTTATCCTCCTCATCAGGTGGCATATCACTACGAATTAAACCAACCTCACTACCTCCTGTCACAACCAGAGGGAGAACGGAAGGAGAACTCTCAACTGGTGGAGCAGAAAAGGAGTTCACAACAGTACCCCCCCCTTGAGGAGTGGTCACCGAACCCTCATCCATGTCACCAGGCCGATCAGGATGGGCCCGGTGAAAAGCAAGAACCAATTTATTGGCATGAATATCAGAGGCAGAGACCCAAGAATTATCCTCCTGGCCATAACCCTTCCATTTGACCAAATACTGGAGTCTCCGTCTAACCAAACGAGAATCCAATATTTTCTCTACCGCATATTCCACATTGTCTTTAACCAATACAGGGTCAGGAGGTGCTGCCACAGGAACTACTGGCTCAACAAACCTCTTCAACAGTGATTTGTGAAATACGTTATGTATTTTGAACGTAACTGGAAGAGCCAATCGAAAAGAAACAGGATTAAGAATCTCCAAATATTATAAGGTCCAATAAATCTTGGCTTAAATTTTGGCGATGCAACCTTCATAGGAATATTCTTAGACGACAACCAAACCATATCACCCACTTTAAACCGGGGACCAATGGTCCTATGCCGGTTGGAAAAATGCTGGGTCTTTTCCTGAGAGAGTGACAACTTATCCATTACTTGGTCCCATACCTGCTGCATTCTCACAACCACAGTGTCCACACCTGGGCAGGACGAAGATTCCAATTGCCATGAAGAGAATCGAGGATGATACCCAAAATTACAGAAAAAGGTTGACATCAAAGTGGCAGAACAAGCTCTATTGTTCAGCGCAAATTCGGCCAAGGGCAAAAATGAGACCCAATCATCTTGATCCGCAGATATAAAACATCTTAAATAAGACTCCAGGGTCTGGTTTGTTCTCTCAGTCTGCCCAATGGTCTGGGGATGAAACGCAGAGGAGAAGGATAACTGAATTCCCAGATTGGAACAAAAGGCTTTCCAGAATCTGGAAACAAACTGGACCCCTCTATCGGACACAATGTTCTCAGGAATCCCATGTAACCGAACCACCTGTTGTAAAAACAAGGATACCAACTCAGCGGAAGATGGCAACTTTGGGAGTGGTACAAGATGGACCATCTTCGAAAATCTATCACAAATCACCCAGATAACAGTCATTCTCTGAGAGACAGGAAGATCAGAGATAAAATCCATTGAGATATGGGTCCATGGCCTCTTGGGCACCGGCAGGGGCATCAGCAACCCACTAGAATGAGAACAGGGTTTAGACCGAGAACAAGTCCCACAGGACTTTACAAAATTCCTGACATCACGAGATAAGGCCGGCCACCAAAAAGACCGACTCACCAAATCTCTGGTACCAAAAATACCTGGATGACCAGCCAATGCGGAGCAATGGACTTCAGACATCACTCTCTTTCTCCACTGGTCAGGAACATACAATCTCCCCATAGGGCAATGCTCAGGTTTATCCTCCTGAAATTCCTCCAGGGTGCGTCTCAAATCGGGCGAAATGGCAGAAAGAACTACCCCCTCACCTAGGATAGTAGTAGGCTCAGTCACATTAAGAGAATCAGCAAAGAAACTCCTAGAAAGGGCATCTGCCTTAACATTCTTAGTGCCCGGAAGAAAAGGGACCACAAAATTAAAACGCGTGAAAAACAAGGCCCATCTAGCCTGTCTAGGATTCAAGCGCTGGGCCGACTCCAGATAAATCAGATACTTGTGATCGGTGAGGACCACAAATTGATGTCTAGCTCCCTCCAACCAATGTCTCCGCTCCTCAAATGCCCATTTCATGGCCAACAATTTCCGATTCCCCACGTCATGGTTGCGTTCAGATGGGGAGAACTTTCGAGAAAAGGCACAGGGATTCATCTTAGAAGTCACAGGGTCTTTTTGGGACAAAACAGCTCCTGAACCAATCTCAGAAGCATCTACCTCCACTTGAAATGGAAGTGAGACATCAGGTTGCCGTAAAACTGGAGCTGAAGTAAATCTCCACCTAAGCTCCTGAAATGCTGAGACAGCCTCAGGAGACCAATTCAGCACATCAGCTCCCTTTTTGGTCAGATCAGTCAGTGGTTTGACAATACTAGAAAAATTACCTATAAATTTACGATAGAAATTAGCAAAACCCAAAAACTTCTGGACAGCCTTCAAAGAAGTAGGCTGAACCCAATCATAAATGGCCTGTACCTTGGCCGGGTCCATTTCAATAGTCGATGGAGATAAGATAAATCCCAAAAATGAAATTCTTTGTACACCAAAGAGGCATTTCGATCCCTTAACAAACAGGGAATTCTCCCTCAAAATCCGGAACACAGTCCGGACATGTTCCACATGGGAATCCCAATCACTAGAAAATATCAAAATATCATCCAGATAGATGATCAAAAACTTATCCACAAAGTCACGGAAAATATCTTTCATAAAGGACTGGAATACAGAAGGGGCATTAGAGAGTCAAAAGGCATCACCAGGTACTCAAAATGTCCCTCCGGAGTATTAAACGCCGACTTCCATTCATCCCCGTGCTTGATGCGAATAAGATTATACGCCCCCCTGAGGTCAAGCTTAGTAAACCAGCAGGCACTCTTAACTCTGGAGAATAAATCAGACATCAGACGTAACGGGTACTGATATTTAACAGTCATCTTGTTAAGGGAACGATAATCAATACACGGTCTTAATGAACCATCTTTCTTGGCCACAAAAAAAAAAAACCCAGCACCGAAAGGTGACGAGGATGGTCTAATATGACCCTTCTCCAACGACTCCTTAATATAGGATCGCATAGCATCATGTTCGGGTACTGATAAGTTGAAAAGCCGACCCTTGAGAAATTTACACCCAGGCATCAACTCAATTCACAGTCATAACTCCTATGAGGAGTCAAAGACGCAGACTTACTCTCACTAAATACATCAGAGAAATCAGCCAGATAATCAGGAATATCATGAGACTGAGGAGAGGTGGAGAAAACAGGAGCATCCCTAAGAACACACTGACAACCCCAACTCACCACAGACACAGATTTCCAATCCAAAACTGGGTTATGAGTTTGCAACCAGGGGAAACCGAGAACAGTAGTATCATGCAAATTATGCAGCACCAAAAATGTACAATTTTCTTGGTGGTCTGGGGCAACTCGCATTATCACCTGGGTCCAAAACTGAGATTTATTCTCCGCCAAAGGAGTGGCATCAATACCCCTCAAAGGAATAGGCGTCTGCAGAGGCGTCATGGACAAACCACAACGTTTAGCAAAGTCCAAATCCATCAGATTCAGAGCTGCTCCTGAATCCACAAAAGCCTTAGTGGAAAAAGAGGACAAGGAGCAGATCAGAGTAATTGCCAAAAGGAACTTAGGTTGTACACTGCCCACAGCAAATGTGTGTGCAAAACGTTTTTCTCATTTAGGGCAGACAGAAATAGTATGAGAGGCGTCTCCACAGAAAAAACACCGCTTATTACGCCTTCTAAACTCCTGACGTTGCGCCCTAGACAACACCCCATCACATTGCATAGGTTCAGACATTTGTTCAAAAGGTGGCAGCGCCTCCCGTGTAGTTTTACGTTCACGTAAACACCGATCAACTTGAATGGCTAATGACAGAGTCATCCAGGCCAGAGGGAACAGGAAATCCCACCATAACATCTTTTACGGTCTCTGATAAACCTTTCCGAAAGAGAGCTGCCAAGGCACTATCATTCCATGTAGTAAGGACCGCCCACTTTCGGAATTTTTGACAGTATAACTCTGCAGGATCCTGACCCTGGTTTAATGCCAACACTGTTCTCTCAGCTTGATCAACGGCATTAGGATCATCATACAACAACCCCAAGGCTTGAAAAAATGCATCCACATTAGTCAGAATAGGATTTTCAGATGTCAGAGAAAAAGCCCAATCCTGGGGATCGCCGCACAGCAAGGAGATGACAATTTTAACCTGCTGCACAGAGCTCCCCAATGAACCAATTAATTAGGCTTCAAGGCAAGAAATAATTTACAATTATTCTTAAAATTCAGAAATTTAGACCGATCCCCAGAAAACACATCAGGAGTAGGGATCTTGGGTTCAGCAGCATGTGACTGAATGAGGTAGGTGGAAATTCCCTGTACTTCAGCAGCAAGTTGCTCCACACGATCAGACAGTTGCTTAATCTCCATTAGGAGAAAAAAATCCTCCTACGGCCCCAGAGTAAGAGAGGAAAAATATACAAAAAAAAAAATTCTTACACTTTTTTTTTTTAAACAATTTTTTCCTGCTTTTGAGTACCCTAGAATCTGCGGTATGGCTGGTGATTCTGTTATGAATGGGTCACCGAGGAGAAAAAAACAACACAAGCTAAGTCTCAGAAAACCAGTGAGGTTGGTAACTATGCAGATTGCAGATCCCTGATATTAACCACACAACTAGCAGCAGTCATGGAGCGTACCTACGATGATCCTAGACGCCTCTTCACAACCGGAGAGCTAAATAAGCCTAAAGCAGGAAAAGAGGAAAACTAACTGCCCCAGAGCAGACCCCAAAGGAAAGACAGCCCCCCACATGTATTGACGGTGAAACAATATGAAAACACAAACAAAGGCAGGAAAATAGGCTGAGCAAACGATGGGGCCAAACTAACTAGAAAGGACAGGAAAGGAAAGACACTGTCTGCAATCTGCCAAAAACCCTACCAAAATAATGTCCAACACTTCTGATAGCAAAATTAACCCTGAAGTCACTAGACTTCTCACACTATATCAGCACTCTGAAATATTTTGAGAAAGAGCAAAAAAAGAGACAATCTAATAAGGGACAAAAAAGGCAAATTGGCAAATACAGATAAATAAGAGTGGAAATTCAGCACAGCCCCAGCCGGGGCTGGCTGACCACACAAAAAACTGAATTGACTAACAAGAGCAAGTGTGAACATTAGCAAAAACAAACTTAACTTGAGAAGACTGGAACAGAGCTGAAGTCCAAGACCTGAGCAGCAGACTGAATCACCAGCACCAGGATAGGGCGTCGGCTGTCTTATATCCAGTTTGATACTCCAGAGATCCAATCGTTATCCTCCTCATCAGGTGGCAGATCACTACCAATTAAACCAACCTCACTACCTCCTGTCACCACCAGAGGGAGAACGGAAGGAGAACTCAACTGGTAGAGCAGAAAATGAGTTCACAACAGGGAGGCCTAACGTAAAAATGATGCCATATGATGCCCAAAACAGACTGAGACGGTCCACTTGACTTGTAGGGCAAGGTGACATGGTGACATATCCGTTGTGATAATGGAGATAGGATGTTAAATGACCGTTATGCATCCCAGGGTGGGTGGCCCTGGGATGGAAGCTTGAACATGTGTTAATCAGCAGATGTACTGCTGAGGTTTTTGTTAGTGTGTCAGGGAGAGCTTCCAGGTGGCTGGTGAGATGGGTGGGACTAGTTACGTACAAACCCACCCAGGGGCGTGTGTCTGAAGTAAAGCCTATGTGTGTGGTTGTGAATCTGAAGGACCTGCAATGAGGTCATTGCAATGTGATGCTGTGGGTGTGGCTACGGACCATATAAGGCGACCAGGGTAGGTCACAAGAGTGAGTGCCTGGATCTGATTGGTCCGAGTGGAAGGTACCAGAAGGCCGACGTGCTAGGTGGTGTGCTACCTTCCTGAAGTGCACATGCAGACGCCGCTGGTAGTGTTGAGCATTCCGATACCGCAAGTATCGGGTATCGGCCGATACTTGCTGTATCGGAATTCCGATACCGACTTCCGATATTTTTTCAATATCGGAATTCGGCATCGGAATCGGAAGTTCAAAGTTGATTGACGGCCTGACGTCATCATGATGCGCGGTGTGTGCGCATCATGATGCGCAGTCATTTCGGGCCTTCCGGGGGTCTCTGCCGGCCTGCCGGGGGGCTGTGTGGACTGCCCGGGGTCGGTACCGGCCTGCCAGGGGGCTGTGCCGGCCTGCCGGTGGTCTGTGCACCCTGTGGGGGTCTGTACCGGCCTGCCGGGGGGCTGTGCCGGCCTGCCGGTGGTCTGTGCACCCTGTGGGGGTCTGTACCGGCCTGCCGGGGGGCTGTGCCGGCCTGCCGGGGGGCTGTGCACCCTGTGGGGGTCTGTACCGGCCTGCCGGGGGGCTGTGCCGGCCTGCCGGGGGGCTGTGCTGATGTCCGGGGGTCTGTGCAAGCATCGTCCGATGGGACTACAAGTCCCATCTGGCGATGCCTGCTACCATGACAGTGATTGACACATTAGCCAATGATGGGACAGTAGTAGTCCCATCATCCGGCTAATGTGTTAAATGTTAAAAAAAAAAAAAAAATACTACATACATACTACATGCTACATACATACAACATATATACTACATGCATGCTACATACATACTACATGCTACATACATACTACATATATACTACATGCATGCTACATACATACTACATGCTACATACATACTGCATGCTACATACATACTACATACCTACTACATACATACTACATACATACTACATGCATGCTACATACATACTACATACATACATACTACATGCATGCTACATACATACTACATGCATGCTACATGCATGCTACATACATACTACATGCTACATACATACCACATACATACTACATGCTACATACATACCACATACATACTACATACATACTACATATATACTACATGCATGCTACATACATACTACATGCTACATACATACCACATACATACTACATACATGCTACATGCTACATACATACTACATACATACTACATGCATGCTACATACATACTACATACATACTACATGCATGCTACATACATACTACATGCATACTACATGCATGCTACATACATACTACATGCATGCTACATACATACTACATGCATGCTACATACATACTACATGCATGCTACATACATTCTACATGCATGCTACATACATACTACATGCATGCTACATACATACTACATGCTACATACATACCACATACATACTACATACATACTACATGCTACATACATACTACATATATACTACATGCATGCTACATACATACTACATGCTACATACATACCACATACATACTACATACATGCTACATACATACTACATACATACTACATACATACTACATACATACTACATACATACTACATACATACTACATGCATGCTACATACATACTACATGCATGCTACATACATACTACATGCATGCTACATGCATGCTACATACATACTACATGCTACATACATACCACATACATACTACATACATGCTACATACATACTACATATATACTACATGCATGCTACATACATACTACATATATACTACATGCATGCTACATACATACTACATATATACTACATGCATGCTACATACTGCATGCTACATACATACTACATACATACCACATACATACTACATGCTACATACATACTACATATATACTACATGCATGCTACATACATACTACATATATACTACATGCATGCTACATACATACTGCATGCTACATGCATGCTACATACATACTACATACATACTACATGCTACATACATACCACATATATACTACATACATACAATACATCCATACAATACATACATAGACATACAGTACATATAACAGAGTAACATACTTACCAATACTTGTCACATTGTTCCCCGAAGCCATTGTCTATTCCGGAATAAATATTAACATAACAAACCACAAAAATACTCACCCACGATCCGAAGCAGTCCACGAGTGTGTCCTACGACGATCTTGGGTAGATTACTGCAGCATCAGATGATGCTGCCGTTCTCTACGGGCTACAGGAATCCAATGACGGAAGGTAGGTATCCTTCCGCACTGTATTCCTCCGCCACTTAAAAAAAAAAAAAGTCCCTAGTCTCACTTTATGCCATTGCTGCGTGGGAATTTCCCACACAGCAATGGCATAAAGTGAGACTAGGGACTTTTTTTTTTTTTTTTTAAGTGGCGTAGGAATACAGTGCGGAAGGATACCTACCTTCCGTCATTGGATTCCTGCAGCCCGTAGAGAACGGCAGCAACAGCTGATGCTGCAGTTCTCTACCCAAGATCGTCGTGGGACACACTCGTGGACTGCTTCGGATCGTGGGTGAGTATTTTTGTGGTTTGTCATGTTAATATTTATTCCGGAAAAGACAATGGCTTCGGGGAACAATGTGACAAGTATTGGTAAGTATGTTACTCTATGTTATATGTACTGTATGTCTATGTATGTATTGTATGAATGTATTGTATGTATGTAGTATATATGTGGTATGTATGTAGCATGTAGTATGTATGTAGTATGCATGTAGCATGCAGTATGTATGTAGCATGCATGTAGTATATATGTAGTATGTATGTAGCATGTAGTATGTATGTAGCATGCATGTAGTATATATGTAGTATGTATGTAGCATGTAGTATGTATGTAGTATGTATGTAGTATGTATGTGGTATGTATGTAGCATGTAGTATGTATGTAGCATGCATGTAGTATGTATGTAGTATGTATGTAGTATGTATGTAGCATGCATGTAGTATGTATGTAGTATGTATGTGGTATGTATGTAGCATGTAGCATGTATGTAGCATGCATGTAGCATGCATGTAGCATGCATGTAGCATGCATGTAGTATGTATGTAGTATGTATGTAGTATGCAGTATGTATGTAGCATGCATGTAGCATGCATGTAGTATGTATGTAGCATGTAGTATGTAGCATGTAGTATGTATGTAGCATGTAGTATGTATGTAGCATGTAGTATGTATGTAGCATGCACGTAGTATTTTTTTTTTTTTTTAACATTTAACACATTAGCCGGATGATGGGACTACTACTGTCCCATCATTGGCTAATGTGTCAATCACTGTCATGGTAGCAGGCATCGCCCGATGGGACTTGTAGTCCCATCGGACGATGCCTGCACAGACCCCCGAAGCCTGCACAGACCACCGGCAGGCCGGCACAGCCCCCCGGCAGGCCGGCACAGCCCCCCGGCAGGCCGGCACAGCCCCCCGGAGCCTGCACAGACCACCGGCAGGCCGGCACAGCCCCCCGGCAGGCCGGCACAGCCCACCGGAGCCTGCACAGACCACTGGCAGGCCGGCACAGCCCCCCGGCAGGTCGGCACAGACCACCGGAGCCTGCACAGACCCCCTGGCAGGCCGGCACAGCCCCCCGAAAGGCCCGTACAGACCCCAGAGAGGCTGTACAAGGCAAAAACAGGGTTTTTCTTATTCCGATACCGGAAGTCCCATAGACTTGAATGGGACTTCCGGTATCGGAATCGGCGATACCGATACTTTTTTTAAAGATCGGCCGATCCATTCCGATCCGATACTTTGAAGTATCGAACGGTATCGCTCAACTCTAGCCGCTGACCGTGTGAGGCCTGTGTGTGTAATGGCCTGTGTGTCTCGGACAGTCCCCAGGTGGGAATGGACGTTCGGAGTGGGAAGCTACTAAGAGGTAACCCCAGACAGGGGGAATTAACTGAGAGACTGTAGAGCCTGATTGCTGGACAAAGCACAGGCTGTGTGAACACAGGGTTAAGGGAGCAGAGCTCCATTGTGAATATTCATTTGGTCTGCTGTAAGACTGTGATCCTTTCTTCATGCTCCTATGGTTTATGCCGTGAATAATAAACCGTACGGAAGATTTTGTGGAAAAGCCTGTGCCAGACCTGGTTTATCTGCAGTAAAGTGAGTGTCCCCCAATACACTCAGTGTGCGCTACCTTACAGTACAAAAGCGCAAAACACAAAAAAAAAAAAAGAAAAGATATAAATTAGGTATCGCTGTAATAGTACTAACCCGAAGAATAAAACTGCTTTATAAATTTTACCACACGCGGAACAGTATAAACGCCCCCTGCCCCAAATAAATTCATGAATTGCTGTTTTTTTTCATTCTGCATCACAAAAATTGGAATAAAAAGCGATCAAAAAATGTCATGTGCCCTAAAAATGGTATAAACGTCAACTCGTCCCGCAAAAAACAAGACCTCACATGAGTCTGTTGGCCAAAATATGGAAAAATTATAGCTCTCAAAATATGGTGATGCAAAAACTAGTTTTTGCAATAAAAAGCATCTGCATGTGCCCAAACAGTGGTTTACCCCCACATATGGGGTATCATCATACTCAGGACAAATTCCATAACAACTTTTGGGGTCCAATTTCACCTGTTAGCCTTGGGAAAATAAAAAATTGGGGGCGAAAATATCATTTTTACGTGTCTACATTATAAACTTCTGTGAAGCACTTGGGGGTTCAAAGTGTTCACCACACATCTAGCTAAGTTCCTTCGGGGGTCTACTTTCAAAAATGTTGTCACTTGTGGGGGGTTTCCACTGTTTAGGCACATCAGGGGCTCTCCAAACGTGACATGGCGTCCGATCTCAATTCCAGCCAATTCTGCATTGAAAAGTCAAACGGCGCTCCTTCTCTTCCAAGCTCTGCCATGAGCCCAAACAGTGGTTTGTCTGTACATATGGGGTATCAGTGTACTTAGGACAAATTGCACAACAACTTTTGGGGTCCAATTTCGCCTGTTACCCATGGTAAAATAACAAAAATTGGATCTGAAGTACATTTTTTGTGAAAAAAGTTAAATGTTCATTTTTTAAAAAAACATTCCAAAAATTCCTGTGAAGCACCTGAAGAGTTAATAAACTTCTTGAATGTGGTTTTGAGTACCTTGAGGGGTGCAGTTTTTAGAATGGTGTCACTTTTGGATATTTTCTATCATATAGACATCTCAAAGTGACTTCAAATGTGATGTGGTCCCAAAAAAAATGGTGTTGTAAAAATGAGAAATCGCTGTTTAACTTTTAATCCTTATAACCTCCTAACCAAAAAAATTTTGGTTACAAAATTGTGCTGATGTAAAGAAAACATGTCGGAAATGTTACTTATTAAGTATTTTCTGTGACATATCTGTGTGATTTAAGGGAATGAAAATTCAAAGTTGGTAAATTGCTGCAGAATTTTTGCCAAATTTCCATTTTTTTTTCACAAATAAACGCAAGTTATATCAAAGAAATTTTACCAATATCATGAAGTACAATATGTCACGAGAAAACAAATGTCAGAATCAGCGGGATCCATGGAAGCGTTCCAGAGTTATTGCCTCATAAAGGGACAGTGGCCAGAATTGTAAAAATTGGCCTGGTCATTAACGTGCAAACCACCCTTGGGGGTAAAATAACAATAACATATAACATATCATGTAAGCCACAGCCTGTAAGTATTGTAAACATACAATTAAAAAAGCTATATAAAAATGTTTCTTATTACCATTGTAAAATAAGAATGGAAGGAAATAGGGCTCTATATCCACCGGTTCCATAGTTTGGCAAACAAGTGAAAACTTAATTGTATATTCTGTACTGTCCGTTCCTGGACTGTTCTCCGCAAGAATGAGACTCTGAAATTATTAAAGGTTACATTTATGGTAAAAGAAGACATTACAGTGTATTTCTAAAGTTTCCATCTTGATTTTTCATCAGCATAAAGAATTAGGCCTACCGTACTTCACAAAGATCTTTCACAAAATTTTTCATGTTGAATTGAACACAATGTAATAGCTGCTGCAGGGCAGAATAAAGTGGTTTTCATTTGTTCTCTTCGTTACCAAGATATTAGCAATCAAAGTCATCGCCACCTAATGAGTTGCCTGCTTATGACTGGTCAGCGTCAGGAAGAGAAAAAAGTACCTATATGCTAAGGAATGTGGGATGTCATCACGGACAGGAGGCAGATCAAGAGTTAACAGTTTTACTTACAACACATATACTCCATGCAGGGAGTGGCAGGACATGAGGATGTGGAAGGGAGTGGGGCAGAACTGGAAAAGTGACGGGGTAGGACAGAGACGAACGATAGTTCAGTAAGAAAAGATAAGAACTTATCAGTCTGTAGTCTTCTTGATTGCAGCTCGTTGGTCTCCAACGGTGGCACCGACAACAGCGGCACCTGTAGTCTTTGAGTTGCCCGGTGTAGACGAAGTTCCGGTTTCCTATGCGGGCGAGGGTATTTACTGGATTAAGCGGGATCCTGCTCCCATGCTTCCTTCATACTGTGCTCAGTTCGTTGTGAGATACCGCCGGAGGGTATCTCTGCTCCGCGGTTTTGAAGGGTCACTAACGTCTATGCAGCACTAAGTACTCTATTTGCGGCACATGCGCTGTATTGCTCAGTCAGTAAGAGCACGGTACCTCAATCTCTGCCAGCTACTGGGAGTGCTGCAACACCCGGCTCGGTTCCGCTCTGCACGGGTCTGTTCGGCAGGGCTCTGTTCTGTACGGATCTGTTCTGCAGGGCTCTGCACGGCTCTCTGTAGGCGACGGTAGCTCCTTCTATATGGCCCGACGCCACGCCGGTGCGCTCTGGAGGGAGAAGCAAGGCGTGCCGCTCACCGCTCTGCTCTCTGTGCTGCCCTCTACACTGCTCTGCTCCTGCACCAGACTGACCAGCTTCGCGTGCTCTTTTTATGCATCCGACGCTGCGAGCCCTTTGCAGTTTCTCCCCGCCCTCCTGGGACAGCAGGAAGCTCCGTCTCACTCAGTCTTCCCCCAGACAGCAGGGATAGGTCCGCCTCTCTAAAGCTTCCCCCTGGAGACAGAGGATGCAGCCCTTTAAGTTCCGGACCCGGCATGCAGGTATCCGGGGTCCGGTCGACTGCCTTACAATGCGCCTGTGCAATCTCTCTGGTAATGACCACTGGGACATTTAAAAAAAAAAAATAAAAAAATAACACATTACACGCTGAATACTTCATTAATATCTCTACAATAGAGTTGCAAAACAAACAAAAACATACAACAAAACCGCTAAAGCTTCTATTATGATCTGCCGAGCCTATATTATTGTGCCCTGTTCAACATGAAAAATTTGGTGAAAGAGATAAATAAAATTCTACTGGAAACTTCAGCCTGAAATGCAAAAAACTGTATTCATATATACACTTATAGAGTCGTACCCATATAATAAAAAAGCAAAAACAGCGCAGACAAAGAAAGTTACTCTAACTACATTTTGTCAGGTTTACAAAACCTATGAAGACATAGATGATCATATTACATATTTAAAAGCCTATGTAAAAATTTAGGCAGATATAGGATGGTGAATGGCACACGCTTCCACGCGCTTTGAGGGTATGTGCACACGTAGCAGAAAATTTCTGCTGAAAAACCTGACTTCCTCCCTTCCCAGAAACTGCGTGTTTTTTTTCTGCGCGTTTTCCGCACGTTTTTTGCGCAAAAAATGCATGTTTAATGCGGAAAAATCCGTGAAATTAATGAGCATGCTGCGTTTTTTACTGCAAAGCGGTTTTTTTAGCGGTAAAAAATGCATCAGTATGTACAAAAAGTGCAAAATGCATAGAAATGAATGGGAAGCTTATTTTTAGCGGTTTTATTGGAAAATCCGCTAAAAATACCGCTAAAAAAACACTGTGTGTTAACACAGTCTTAATGTTCAAGGTATAAGCCTGCAGAGCGGCAAATAAGAACCTAACCTAAGATCTATGTTACTTGTGAGTAATGTTCTGAACTCCTTCACTTGTGAAGCAAGATTACCAAAAGCTGATTTCATGAACATTATCCTTAATACAAAGTAATGGCAGGAAATATTCTAGAAGTAAAATAAACGTACCAGAAAATACGGATAAATAAAATGTTCCAAAAAATGGTGTTTTCTAAAATTGGCTCCATGGTTGCCCAGTTCATTAAAAGACACCCAAAATAATCACTACAAATATTATCTATTTATCACGTAAAAGAAGAATACCCACAGGAATGACAGCAGATCCATTTTCAAAAGGAAACTCCATAGTTCCTGTATTAGACTGGAAATGTGGTATCTCCTCCTCAGTCTCAGAGGAGTATGTTATCTCTGCAATGATCTTCCCGTTCAGGGTAACACCAGCTAAATTGCTGTGCTCATCCTAATAAGATAAAGGACCATTTCAAGAATATTAAAGAGACATTTCAGAACAAAGAAAATATCTTTTTCAACAAATCGGAACCTGAATCATCATAACATTGTATTAATTCAGGATGATACAATTATATATTATAAACCAATCATATTTGACTCCGACTCGACTCTAAGATGGGCCGATACCAATCATCGGAATGTTTGAGATGCCATTCATTGGATGCAGATTTTATCCACATGATCTGGCAGTGTCCTAGCATTGCACAATACTGGAAGGAGGTGACATTATTATTAACATCCCTGGTACAAGTTCCTGTTCCCCTTGAGCCACTGGTCTGTTTATTTGGGGTATGGGATGAGGAGACATGGGATCAATATACTGGGATTTTCCTACGGGAGATGCTGTTTATGGCACGAAAGGTACTGGCACTACGGTGGATGGGAGGCTCATCTCCCTCTCTTGGGTTCTGGATCAATTTAGTGAACTATCATCCCATATGAGCGCACGCTATATCAAAACAGAGGATGCCCGGGAAAATTTGAGATTTGGGAGAGGTGGAACTCCTCTCACCTTACTTTGTAGAATGGAGGTGTCACTTAACAGATGGTTAAATGTATGGAACTAGGCTGCAAAATAGTTGTCGTTCTTGTAGATATAGGTTTAGTTTAGAAGTTAGATAGGTTTTACCACTTGAGCAATAACAAAGATCAGTGTGATTCAATTAACATTGTTTTATTCTGTATACAACTGGTATGCATAGTTTGCTCTGTATTTAATGTCATATGGAACATACTGTATATATTTTGTACAATATTTTACACCATGTACAAGTATGTATAATGTGTACCCTGTTTATGGCCTAATAAACGAATTAAAAGAAAAAAAAAACATTGTATGTATTCAGTGAAACTAACATTATGGCATCTGATCAATCATTCATTTTAATATCCTAATGAATCTAAAACTTCTGAAGATGGGGAATACAACAGTACTGAAATAAAGAATGTATGAGTATCATCTGCTCAAAAGGTTATTTAATACAATAGTATTCCTTCACTTGTATGGAAGGTCTGAAATGGAAGATTACCCTACAATTTGAGGAACTCTCATACAAATGATAGGAAAGAGCAGTTCAAGCGAATAATTCTTGAGATGGATGTGGTCCCAGTATGTATCAGACACCTCCTGCTGATATGCCATTTATGGTGATCTAGTCTTAATGAAGAGCATCATTTTAAATAATGTGCTTTGTAAAGTGGTGAAACAGGTGTGGAGTGTATGTCGCCCTGAAGGGGTCCGCATTGTGTTGTAGTAGCAGTGTCTCACACATTAGGTAGCTAATTGACACCTCTTAGTCTGAAATTCTTTCTTTCACTGTGCTGCAATGACAGGCACCTAAAGTTGCATCTGTTGCATTATTTTATAAAAAAATAATATCCATGGAATGATCTTGTAAAGTACTAACAAATCACTTCAAGCTTAAAAAACATAGCGGATGAAGCTGTATTTAATCATGTTTTTACTGACATGTTAACTAGTAGACAAAAAGGCTGTAATACATTGTGTCTGTCTGGAATGTCTCCATTATCATATGTACAGTTTTCCTTTACAACAATATAATTATCAAGAAAATTTGATATCTTGGCACTGGAAACCATTAGAGCCCTTCCAGCTATAAGGCTAAGCTAATACAATGACTTGTTGTGCGACACTGAAATTGCAGATATTTTGCAACACTGGATGCAATGATTTCCTATGGTGTCGCATTGCCACCGTGACAAACAGTTACACAAGAGTTGCATAAATTTCCAAATGTGTTCTATTTTCTGTCAGTGGTCGCAAATCGCATGCAACACATTTGCCATAGACTTCAATTCAAGTTGCACACGACATGTGACTTGTCCGCAACTTGGCTACTTAATTTACAGCTAAAACAAGTCCTTAAATAGTCGCACAAAAGCAATCCGCAATGAAGGTGCAAAAATTTCCCAATTTACCCCCAGCCATAATTTTTTATTTATAATAATTTTCTGAATACATAAATTATTATTTGTTTGAAAAAATAACACCAACAACACAACTTTACCACAGTCTTAAGCCAGAGATTCTTGACTAAAGTGCGAGTTTCTTCAGCTTTAACATTGGACACTGTTGGGGTGGCCGGGTTGGGGAGTGGAACTAATTTCACAGGATTGTTGGCGACCACGTCTATTAATAGCTAAAAATAAAAGACAAAATTAAGTAAATGGTGTGATTCAGAATCCATGCTAGACTGAGCAAGAGATGCATGCACTTAAAGGGTTACAAACCTGTTCACTATAAAGTACAGTAGCCTTCTCAGCCATATACATAAACTGGATGCAGTACTTTTCAACACGTTCAGGTATCATTTTATCCCTATAGCAAAATAAAGTACAAACTTTAAGGCTACGCAAACCTTTGAATTATCTCAAAGTAAAAAAAAATTGTACTAAGTTTCTTGTAGCTCAGAACAAAAGTGCCTTGCCCATGGTGTGATATGCCACATCAATGGTATTCTTGATCCAAGGAGCAACAATACCCTTGGATACTGCCAAACCTTTACAAATACCTTACAAGATGAAGAAAATGGAGAAGGACCAGTAGAGAAAAAATAGTTGAGACAATAAAAAGCTGGCCATTTCTGAAGAGTCCATTTTCCTCTTAAGTCATGATCACACGTTCAGTATTTGTCAACCAAAACCAGGAATGGGTGAAAAATGCATAAGTAGTGACATTTTTCCATTATACTTTTCCTGTGATTGATCTGCTCCTGATTTTGGCTTACAACTACTGATGTAAAATACTGACGAAGTACTGAACGTGTGAAGAGGCCTGTCAGCAGTATTTTGCTATGTAAACTACAGACAGGACCACATTAGTGCTGGAATACTGATTAAAATTAGACATGTGGTGAAGAAATCCATTTTGTGGTTCTTGTGTAATTAGTGTTTATAGTTTTGCTGTAATCATGTCTCCGTGCAGCGGGGCGTGACTTTGGGCAGTCTTTTTCTTGTTGTGCTGGTGCTCGGTGCCTTCAGCATGAATGACAGGTCACTGATCCATCAAGCTTTTGTATCCCCATATTTAGATAGCTATAATTTTTCCATATTTCTGCCGACAGTTATGTGAGGTCTTGTTTTTTGGGGGATGAGTTGACATTTTTATTGGTACCATTTTTGGGCACATTCCATTTTTTGGTCGCTTTCTATTACGATTTTTGGAAGCCAGAACCAACAAAAAACAGTAATTCAAGAATTTTTTTCCGGGGGGGGGGGGGGGGTGTAGGTTATGCCGTTTTGGGGGTTTTACACAATAAAAAGTTTTACAGTAAAAAAATTTTTTTTGCATTGGCATTGCTTTTTTCTGAGAGCTACAAGTTTTTTATTTTTCTGCTGACGAAGCTGTATGCTGGCTTGTTTTTTGCAGGAGATGATTACTTTTTCAGAGATACATTTTTTATTCATATCTGGCTTTTTGATTACTACACTTTGTTCAGCGGTATGATGATAAAGCATTGTTTTTATTTATTTTAATGGTGTACACTAAAGAGGTTAATTATTGGGACAGTTTCAGTTTCATAGGTAGAGTCGTACTGAAAGCAGCAATACCAAATATGTGTACTTTGTTTATTTTTGATTTTACACAAAATGTATTCATAGGAATAATATTTTTCCTTTTTTTTGTTCTTTATTTTGTGACTTTTTTTTTTATATTTTGACAACTTTTAATAACTTATTGTTGTACTTTTTACATTGTCCCAGGATGGGTCATCAACTTTATACTGACAGATCTTATACTCTGCAATTCTTAGGGCCCCGTCACACATAGCGAATCACCAGCGATCCCGACAACGATATGAACTTGTCAGGATCGCTGGTGTGTCGCTACATGATCACTGGTGAGCTGCCAAACAGGCAGATCTCAGCAGCGATGACGCGGGTAACAAGCGACGCACGTCGCTTAGTTACCCGCAGTGTATGCTAGATACCAGCGCGCTGGTGCAGGGAGCTAGAGCATTGCAATGTATTATACCTGCACTCAAAGTAAAAAAGTAAAAGTCCCGTAATGGGGACTAGGTAAAAGAAAACTTTTTTAAAAAATCTGTAAAAAAAAATATTAAGAATAAAAAATCCACTAATATACATTTTTATGTAAAGAAAAATTAAACAAAAAAGTACACGTGTGGTATCAACCGAGTCCGTAAAAATACGATCTAGAAAATTGTCCCACTAGTTAACCCCTTAAGTGAACGCCGTAAAAAAAAAAAAAAAAAAAAAAAAGTAGGAAATGATGCATACCGCTTGGAAAAAGTGGAATAAAACGCTATCAAAAAGACGAATATAAATAAAAATAGTATAACGGAAAACGCCATCTTGTCCCACAATAAAACAGCTGCCATACAGCTCCATCAGCGGACAAATAAAAAAACTTATCGCTTCCAGAATAAAGCAATGCTAAAATAATTATTTTTTCTCTAAAAGTTTTTATTGTGTAAAAACGCCAACATAAAAAAAAGATATAAATGAGTTATCACAGTAATCGTAGTGACCCGAAGAATAAAGCTACCTTATTAATTTTACGACACGCAGAATGGGGGGAAAAAAATCCTGAATTGCT
Source organism: Dendrobates tinctorius (assembly GCF_039654945.1). Lineage (NCBI taxonomy): Eukaryota > Metazoa > Chordata > Amphibia > Anura > Dendrobatidae > Dendrobates > Dendrobates tinctorius. The sequence continues at coordinate 12,492,453 of NW_027361838.1, read as the reverse complement.
GGTTTTTGTTCATTCTACCTCCACAAAAATCGGAATAGAAGGAGATCAAAAAATTTCAAGAGCCCAAAAATGGTACCAATAAAAACGTCAGCTCGTCCCGCAAAAAAACAAGCCCTCACATGACTGTGGGCTGAAATATGGAAAAATTATAGCTCTCAAAATATGGCGATGCAAAAACTTCTTACAAAAAAAGCATCTTTTAGTGTGACAGAAGCTAAACATAAAAAAAGGATATAAATCTGGTATCACTGTAAGCGCACCGATCCGAAGAATAAAGTTGCCTAATCACTTATACCGAACGAGGAACGGCGTAAAAAATAAAAGCAATTCTTCACCTTTTGTGGATTTGTTCAAAGATCGCAGAAAGGCGATCACAGTGGTTTACCCTCACATATGGGGTCAATATTGGCGTACTCAGGACAAATTGCACCTCAACTTTTGAGGTCCAATTTTTCCTGTTACCCTTGGAAATATAAAAAATTGGGGCAAAAAGATCATTTTTGTGGATAAAAATATATGATTTTTTTATTTTCACAGCTCTAAGTTATTAACTTCTTTCACAGCACTTGGGGGTTCAAAGTGCTCACCACACAGCCACCAGTTCCATGGGGGGGGGGGTCTAGTTTCCAAAATGGTGTCACATGTTGGGGGTTTCCACTGTTTAGGTGCATCAGGGGCTCTTCAAACGCGACATGGCGTCCGATCTCGATTCCATCCAATTTTATGTTCAAAAACTCAAATGGTGCTCCTTCCCTTCCGAGCCCTGCTGTGCACCTAAAGAGTGGTCTTCCTCCACACATAAGGTATCTGTGTACCCAGGAGAAATTGCACAACAAATATTGTGCTCCGTTTTCACCTGATACCCTTTTGAGCACCTTGAGGGGTGCAGGTTTTAGAATTGTGTCACTTTTGGGTATTTTCTGTCATATTGACTCCTCAAAGTGACTTCAAATGTAGGGTGGTCCCTAAAAAAAAATGGTTTTCTAAATTTTGTTGAAAAAATTAGAAATTGCTGGTCAAATTTTAATCCTTATAGCTTCCTAACAAAAAAAAAAATTATGTTTCAAAAATTGTGCTGATGTAAAGTAGACATGAGGGAAATATTATTTATTAACTATTTTGTGTGACATAATGCTCTGATTTAGGGGCATAAGAATTAAAAGTTTGAAAATTGTGAAATTCTCTAATTTTGCCAAATAAACATTTCTGTCACAAATAACACAAGAAATTTTGAAGAAATTTTACTACTGTCATAAAGTACAATATGTCACGGAAAAATATTCTCAGAATCAGTGGGATACGTTGAAGTGTTCGAGAGTTATAACCACATAAAGTGACAGTGGTCAGATTTCGAAATTAAGGCACTGTCATTAACCATAAAGTGGCTTGGTCTTTAAGGGGTTAAAGGCCACTGTCCCTGGGTGACCCCATGGCCATCTTTCGGCCCAGGGTCACTATAGAGACCATTAGCAAAACGCGATCGCAATTGTGTTGTGCAATGGGAGCAGAGACGGAGAACTACTTGCAAGTGGCCACTTTAAATACCTTTTCTCATGATTTGATACACCTGGCTATAAAGTTCAAAGCTCAATGAGGTTACAAAACCAATTTATTGCTTCAGGAAGTCAGTAAGAAGTAGTTAGGAGTGTTCAAATCAAGAAAATGATAAGGGTGCCCATACTTTTGCACCGGTCAAATTTTGTTTAAATGCAGATTGCACATTTTCTGTTAGTACAATAAACCTCATTTGAATCCAGAAATATAACTGAGTCCATCAGTTATTAGATATATGAAACTGAAATACCTGTTGCAAAAAACAAAATTGTTATAAAGAAAAAAGGTTAACATTAATAGGGGTGCCCAAACTTTTACATATGACTGTATACCGTATATTTTTTTAGAAAATTAAAATATTGATTCTTACAATGTTCTATCATATCAACTGTTTTTCTGTCAAAAGACACATTGAAATGCAGTTTTTCATAGCCATAGGTCTAGTAAAACATGAAAAAAATTTGTACAGGTCTAGGAAAACATGGAAAAAATATGTACTTTAAAAAAACATGCAACCATGACTGAACCCCGTACATTTAAACGCAGTTTAAGCTGCATAGTAATCTTATGGATTATGATTTGAAGCAACAAAAAAGCATATATTATCCCTACCTGAAATAGAAGCAGCCATCTTTATCACCATCTCTTGGTTTGTTGCAGTTAAACACTGTTGCCTACAAAAGAATATTCCTGCATAATTAAAAGGGTCAGCTAGAAAATAGTTGTCCAGTGTTATACAACGAGTGAAATAAGTATAGAACAAGTCACCAATTTTCTAAGTAAATATATTTCTAAAGGTCCTATTGACAAATCATCACTAGATGTCAGTAACAACCCATCCAATCCACGCAGGCAAAAAAATCAAACCACAGACGTCCAAAAATTATGTCCAAGAAATATTGTTTCTCCTTGCGGAGACTGACATGCTAAGCATGCCGAAATGAGGAGACTTAAAGCCGCAATGCTCCTCTGGGAAATATGCAAATTGCCTCTTCAGAGAGGAAGAGGACTAGAACTCTAGTGCCACCAATTGTATTGCTACTTCTTATAGGTGGCAGCAGAGTTCTAATCCTCTTCCTCTCTGAAGAGACAATTTGCAAAAATTATGTGTAATAATGAGAAATGACATAGGGAAAAAGTACTGACCACATGAAGAAAGATATGCAAAAAGCCTTGGTAAGTCATGAAACCAGCTTTCACACAGCCGCGACACATGCAGGTGCGGCGCCGAAAAGCTGATTATAGGGAGCGCTCCAGGTATCCGGGTTCCCGATGCAGCTTCTTCGGTAAGCGCTGTAGTGAATGATGCAATACTGTTAACTTGCACTAATTCTGAACACCACCTTGCAAATTGTTTGTGTCTTCAGAGTCTATGTCTATGGGGGTCTTTGAGGCTCCAGAGAAAAACTCACGCTCCTTCTTGCCAATTCACAGACTTATTTTCATTGCGGCAAGTCAATGATCCCAAACACACAGCCAAAGAAACTCTCAACTGATTTCAGAGAAAGAAAATAAAGCCGCTAGAACGGCCCAGTCAATCACCTAACCTGAATACAATAGAAAATTTATGGAAAGTACTAAAGCTCAGAGTTCATAGGAGCACATGGGACCATCAGGTTTTGAAGAGTGTTTGTGTGGAAGAATGGGTTCTATTGAAAATGTCTTCTGAAAAGACATTTTTAAAATTTTCTGGTACAAAGTGTTTTGCTACATTAAAGGGGATGTCTACAACTAAGACAGCCTTTTCTTGATCTAAATGTTTGGCCCCTAATCCTTATAAGACATGTGCGTAATACCTACTGGGCGTCAGATGGTTTGTTTTGGAGTCTTTGATCCACTGTGTCTCCACTGTGTTTTCAAAGTTGTTTGAGTGTCATTCTAAGGGCCACGTCACACACAGCAGCGAGAACGCTGATTTTGTGGCGCATCAGAGATCTCTCCAGCAATATCGCTGTATGTGACGGGGATCAGCGACCGGCCCCCCTGCCGGGTATCGCTGATCGTGCACGATCGTCCTGGGCCATTTTTTGATCGTTGGTCTCCCGCTGGCCAGCACGCATCGCTGCATGTGGCAGCGAAAGACCAGCGATCAGCGACGCTGGTTTCCAATGTAAACATCGGGTAACTAAGAGCCGTGTGGCTCTTGGATACTCGCTGTTTACCCTAGATACCAGGGCACGCTGGTATCTAGGGTAGACAGTGGGTATTCAAGAGCCGCGCGGCTCTTAGTTACCCGATGTTTACATTGGAAACCAGCGTGCACGCTGGTATCTAGGGTAGAGCCGCGCGGCTCTTAGATACCCGCTGTTTACATTGGAAACCAGCTTGCTCGCTGGTCCTGATCGCTGGAGGGGCTGTCTATGTGACAGCTCACCAGCGATCAGCCTAACGATCTCCCAGCGATCCCATCCATGTCGGATCTTTGGTGGGATCGCTGGGACATCGTTATGTGTAACGGGGCCTTAAATGACAAATCCCAAACCCTTTGCTGCATATCTTATCTTATCATCAAGGTAAAAGTGCCTAAACTATCTATTCCACGCCCCTCTCAGTTCCCTCACTGTAGCAGTCCCCCATCCTTGTATCAAGTACCTATCAAGGGGTTTTCCTGACAGAGAGGAGCCAGAAAACCATACTGCCTGATTTCTCCTATTCCTCCACTGATTAGACACACTTCCCCTTCATATCAAACAGTGTATGTTTCTTCCAGCAGTGCAGGGGTTAATCTGTTCAGTTAAGAGCTCCTGGAAGCTTACCTGCTTGATGCTCTCAGCTATTTACAGTTGGCCTCTCCCCCTCTCCTATTTATACTGGCCTCTGACAAGCAGGCATTGCCAGAGATAGCTTCATGCTGCATGGTTCAGGAGTTGGAGGATTTCTGTTTGGGGAGGCATTTGGTGCAATTATCTAGAGACTGTTGCTTGGTTTTGGTTGTGTGCAAATACTCTTCTTCTACTTTGATTTTTCCCTTCCTTCACTCCCCGCGGTTGTTGGTGTGTACATTTTATATGATTGGTATTTTCCTTTGTCCCTGTACGTATTCCCTTTTTAGTCTGGTTGGTGTATTTCCATACACTTCTACTCCCTGCTTCCCTGGGTGGGGTAAGGGAACAGGTTTCAGAAGCTCAGCAAAGTACGTGTCCCCGGTGTTTACACCATTAGAAATAATCCGGGGAGCAGGGATAGATAGGGAGCTCCTTAGCGCTAGAGAAAGGGAAGGAGCCCCGGGATACCCGACAACAGAGTCGTGACAGTAGCCCTCTGGTTGACAACTTGCAGTCACAGGATTATTCATAGAATTCCTGTAATCAAAAAATACTGATCATGATAATGATGATAATGATGATACATCAGTGGGAAAACAAAAAGGTGTGCAGCTAAAAGTGGAAAAAAAATAACCTCTTTGGTCATTAGGTCTGATGTCATGATACAAAGGGAATAATGATTAGTGCAAGTCAAAACAGAAATGAACCATGCAGACCGTGGTTATTAAAAGCAGGGACTGAAATAATAGAAGAGTGGGAAATTTTAGGGACAATTATAAATGGTCTAATGTGTCATTTTCAAAACAATTCTAATTTACTAGACAATCCCTTTAAGAATTGTTTACATCTCATAAAATCTAAAGCTGTGAGTCCTTACAGTGGCTGGAGGTTTTCCACCAGTTGTTTGTGACTTCCACATTTTCATGGCACTGCAGGATGGGTTCAGGTTCTTGATGACATCTCTATCTTCAGAAAGAATACTAACCACAAAGTCTAATGCAAAAAAAAAAAAAGTTGAGATTAAATTTAGTCATTTAAAGCTTCAGGGTGCAGAGGGTTGAGGGTACTTGGTTAAATGGGAGGCAATCTCCTGAAACATACAGAGAATAAATATTTAAAGGGTATTTGTAAGAACGATTTTATAAATGATACCAGTCAAATGGCTGTACAATTTATAAAAATGATACCTGTATCATGCAAAATAGGTGTCCAAGCGCTGAAAAGAACATTCAAAGAAAAATGCAAAATTAATATGGATTCACAAATTCAAGTTTCACTGTCTTTGTATGTACAGCAATCCCTGAAAGGACCATGCATCTTCTGACCTGAACTGTTGGCCTTATACATACCCATGAGACTTCCAGTTCTGGTCAGTTCCCGTTTGACCAGCCAGGGAAAATTTACGTTAAAAATGCATATGGGGGATTGTAAGTGCACTCTGATTGCACTGTCTACCATCCTCTCGGCTAACAGCTTTACCTTACTCTATTGAACAGGGCCCATCAAGACTGATGCTGAAGTTCAAGAATCTAGTGCTGACCCTAGTCTATACATGAGCTATTGTGCTGAGTCAATGAGCTGTTAATAAGGAAAGGAAGAGGGTGCTGAGCAGGAAGTAGTGAAGAGGGATGACACTTGAAGTGCACTGATGCTGCCACAGAACTTCAAAGTTAATTTGCATTTTTCTTCAAACATTTATTCCTTAGCGCTGGTACACTGCTACAATCCAGGTATTTCTATGGCGGGTATAGCAATCAAACCACCTACAAGAAAAATTTACAGACAAAAATGCTTAAAGGTAACCTTTCACGTTATATGTGCTGAATGACATACAAGCATCACGCTATGGGGCAAAACGAGCTGAGTAGATTGATACATAGTCTTTTGAGATAACATATAGTATTAGTCTATTTCTTAAGATCCCTGCTTTCCATTAGTTCAGTAGGCAGTCCTACTTAGTGATTAACATCAATCCAATTTCCATACAGTAATACTAGGAAGGCTGTCAATCACTCTGTCAGACTGCCCACTGGACTCCTCATCTAAGGATAAAAGGTTAAAAATAAATAAAAATAATAAATTTATTTGCTCAGCTCCTACTGTGCTATATCATGCAGCAGACATATCAGCCTACAAGTACATCATGATTACTTTATAGTACAAATTATAAGTTTACTGGTAGTAAGCACTATAATAGTAAACAATATTGTTGCAGCTGATGTAGTTTTACACTTATCACATGAATTTGCCAGATTTGGCAAACACTGCAATCACCAACAAGGGTTTTATTTATACAGACCTGAATTACTACAGAGAAATCATTAGCAAACCCACAATATACTAGCTTCTGATGCAGATTTTATTTCCCTTTGTATTTGCATTCGTGAAATCTGTTCATTATCCGCAGCAGAATATAAATCTACAGTATTTCCTAAAGTTTTCAGAGATCTTTTCCACAATATATGAATAATCTTCCCTCCATTAAGATAGAAAATGAATCAAAGGAATATTTATCTACTGTACAAGAGCAGTGCATGCACCATCCACTGCTGGGTCTAAGGGTGTGGTAGATGTGATATATATACCGCTCAACTATTGCAGATATTAAGGGATTCTTTACTACATCTTCATTACTACTGTACAAGACCCTATTTTCCAGTATTGTTTGATTATTTCATTTTTTCGTTCTACTCTTTTTACAATGTACTTCATGAGACAAAATCTAAAGAATGGATATATCATACTTACCAGGAAAAATACCTCCAGCAGTAAAATCTACACCCTTATCAAATTTTACAGAAACAATGGCTGGTTTATCAGGATCTGTTACAACTTTAATCTTTATTTTAGAACTATCCAGAATATTCTTGTTATTCACAGCTTTAAACTGCAAATAATACACTCCCCTAAAATGAAAACAACATATTTTTAGTACTAGGAACAATTTTGTACATGTCTCTTTACACAAGAATCCTATCAACTTTACAAATGACTTCTAGGGGCAGATCCAACCTTGTTAATTTGAGCAAGACAGTGACAGAAAGACTATCTGTAACATATTGCTCACTGGAAGGATGTCTCCCCTTGTGTCCATTATTACTGGATCATTAGCGATTGAAAAACCATGCTCACCCACCCCAGGAGGATGGCATCCATAATTTAGGTTCATTTTAGGCAAAAACAGAAACATCATTCAACAAATCAAAGACCAAGTTAACACCATGGAGAGGATGACTCTCTGAAGTGCATAAGTGTACATTTGGTTATGACTTTTTGAAAATACTAAGCTAAAATTCATTCGTTTCTCAGTGTCTGCAGAAGAACCCATTTTTAATTAGGGTCAGCCTCACAATAACCAATCTTTATCATGAATATTTTTTATGAATTACAGTTCACTTTTCATATACAGTTACACAAAGGTCACTTACTTAGGCACAGTGAAAGTAACCAGTCCCATATTCACTTGACCATTAGCATCAGTTTTAGGCTGCTGAACAAAAGGACTCATCTATAATATATTTTGAGAAATAGGTTACATAAGATAACATCAATTAATGGTAACAAGAAAAAAGAAACCCCAAACAAACCTAAAAAGTTAGAGGGTATGCCCTACACATTTGCACACCCCTGTGAAGATGGCATCACTGTATTTTTTAAACTTTTTAGCAAAAAATTCTCCCCTAAAAAGTGTGTGTTTGTTAATAGTTTGGAGGCAGCTTTCTATAATCGAGCAGAATGCAGAAGCAGCGTCCTTCAGAAACAATGAGAGAACTACTCTCTCTCCTCCTGTACAACACGGGTCTATATGATCGGTGAAGGGCAGGAGAGAACGCTACCAGGACCTGCACATCTCTAAAACAGCACGGATGCAGCAGGTCCTAGCTAGGGAAAGGACCTTTCAGGTCATGTGATAAACCACATGTCTTGGGAAAAAAATTTAAAATTGTGGTTGTGTTTGCCGCATAAGTGTGTTGATGTAGCTGAGCTGCGTGTGAGTATATTAGCAAAGTTTTGTGTGCACATGTGCATGTAGCAGAATGGAGTGTGTAGATAGTAGAGCTGTGTGTGTATACACTGAAGCATAAATGAGCAAATTCCAACAGGTTTGTCAGAAAACTTTTAGTTTTCTTTCAGAATCAACATTTTTTATGGGAAACCATACTACAAAATACTCCCACAAACATTGGGCCACTGAACGCAAACAAGATTTGTCATTTTGCACACCCAGAAAAGCAATATTCATAATAAATTAAATCAAGAACATGTTGCAAAAATTAGTACACACCAATGAAAATCTTAGGGGCAAAGAAAGCTTAGACTACACATTTCTAATTAACAAGAATTCAACTACAGATAAGTCTAATTATTAAGTAAAAAGTGTCCAGCATATAATTGACTATAAAAAAAGTTACTTAACCCCTTTCTGACATCCGACACACTAACCCCTCCACGGTACCCATGCCCGTATGACCGTGGACAGAATAGTACGTAGAGTCCTTTAATGCGATACCGCGACAAGTCGCGGTGATCGCATTAAAATTCCGATGCCATCTCACCTTAGGGAAGATGGCGTCGGCCTCCCGGGCTGCGATCCCGCCCCCAGAGCACTGTGATCGCCGCTGTGCCCTGCCAGTACAGGCACGGATCAGTGCTGTATTAGATAACATCGATCGCGCCAACCACAGGGCACAGCTGCTGTCACGCTGCGACCGCTCTGTGCCCTGCTGGTGACCTGGCCATGACCTGCCTAGAAATCAGAGCTGTGAGCGCCGATCCTTGGCAGTTGCCATGGTCACCAGGCAGAGCAAGGATTGGTGGATCGATGCTATCATTCGATCCCACCAATGACAGGTCACAGCAGCGATGTGACCGCTCTGTGACCTGCCTCTGACCTGCAGGGGTCATCACTCTAGCTGAGGATACCTGCAGAGGTCAGTCGCAGCAAGAGCTCCTGTGCTGGGTATTGTGGTGACACAGCAACCTGTAGCATCACAATATCTGCAGAAAAAAAGGAGAGAGAAGAAAGAAAAAAATGCCAACTGTAAATGTTACCTGATCCGCTGCCCAATCTATCTTCACCCCCCAATTTATCTCCATCCCCCAATCCCACACACATTCCGTAGACGCACATCACTTATCAAAGCTTGTGCCTGCCGGTTTTAATTTTTTTCACCCTCCTTTGTGCCACCTAACTACAACCCTAACTGTTGATCCCTACCCAATCTCTCTTCATCCACCCAATCCCCCATTCCCCTTTTTAACCCACCTCCAACCCCCCTTTGTGCAGCCGCCGAGCGTTGATTGGTGAGGCAGTTAACTGATCAACACTCATGCTCCCTTTTTTTTCTCAGCTGCCTTAGCGCCAACTCCGCACACACATTCCCCAGCCGCCAAACTTTTGATAAGTGACGAAGTTCAATTATCAGAGGTTATGCCTGCGGTTCCCCCCCCTTGTGCCACCCCCGTGCGCACATACAGCTGCTGCCGAACTTTGATAAGTAAAACAGTTCACTTATCAGAGCTTATGCCGGCTGTTTTAGACACTTATTTTCGCCACCCCAGTGCGCAAATCCAGCAGCCTAATTTTGATAAGTGACACGCAGTTCACTTATCAGAGCTAGGGCTTGCTGTTTTAGACTTTTTTTCCACAGCTTTTTCTTTACAGAATAGTTTACACCAATCACTACCCCCCCCACACATACAGTTTTCAATAAAGTACACCCAAGCACCATATTCACACAAAAATGTCATCAAATTCGTCCCAACAGCGCTATTCAATGGAGGAGGCATTTTCTTTCCTTGCCTCCGACACTGATAGCGAGGGAGAGGATCCCACTTTTCTTTATTATTCTGATTCTTCATCCTCTTCCCCCTCCTCATTTTCCCCCTCGGGTCCTGCGGAACCGCCATGAAGACGCTCCAGGACAGAAGATGAGGCAGCGCCCACCATGCCTGCAGCTGATCCAGCGCTCCCCGTATGGAACTCGCCCCTGAAAATTGGGAGCGCAGGCGGTCTTCTCTTCCAACCTCCCAGTGGATGGCCATGGAACAAGGAGGTGGAATAAGATTCTGCAGGTGAACAACTGGCTATGTCAATGGTGCCATCAGCAACGATTTGGATTTCTGGATCACGAAGTGAATTACCTATACGATGGAATACTTGCTAGAGATGGGGTGCACCTTACGAAGACTGGAAAACATGTATTTGGAAGTCGCCTTGCTACACTTGTAAGGAGAGCTTTAAACTAGAACAATATGGGAAGGGAAGCAAAAGACCAGAAAAAAAACAAACATACACCTGACAAATGCTATTGAGAACTCTGCTATTAGAAGTGGAAAGGAAGAACAAAGACAAAAGAATCTAATTAATAAAAATATTGGAGAAAGAGAAACCAATCACAAACTAAAATGTTTCTATACTAATGCACAAAGCATGGGCAACAAACAAGGAGAATTGGAACTACTAACACAGGAAAAGAAATATGATGTCATTGGAATCACTGAAACTTGGTGGGACAATACACATGATTGGAATACAAGACTAGAAGGATACAACTTATTTGCAAGAAACAGACTTGATAAACGAGGAGGAGGTATCGCATTGTATGTTAGAAACGCGTATATCTGCACAGAGATTGAAGCTTCAGAGACTGGGAGCTCTGTGGAAATTGTTTGGGTAAGAATACAAGGACAGAACAATGGAAAGGACACCATTGTAGGCATTTACTACAGACCGCCTGTGCAAGCTGAAGATATGGATGAACTCTTTATGCATCAAATGGCCAAGTTATCCAAAAAATATGACATAGTTGTCATGGGAGATTTCAACTATCCAGACATTTGTTGGGAATCTCTCTCAGGCAAAACTAACAGGTCAAGGAAATTCTTATCCTCTCTTGCTGACAACTTTATCTTCCAAAAGGTAGGGGAGAAAACAAGGGGAACTGCTACCTTGGATCTAATCCTTATAAACAGGGAGGAAATGGTTGAGGAGGTAAAACTGGCTGGGACCCTAGGAGGTAGCGACCATGCTATTTTAGAATTTTGGATAACTAGAGGAGGAAGACCTGTGAAGACTCAGACGTCAAGGTTAGATTTCAGAAAGGCAGATTTTAAGGGATTCAGATAGAGAATTGGGGGGATCCAATGGCTGGATATCCTTAAAGACAAAAATGTCCAGGAAGGATGGGAAATCTTGAAAAATGAAATTCTCAAAGCACAATTGTTAACAATTCCGAAAAGAGGGAAGAATAGGAAGCATTTAAGGAAACCAGGATGGATGAACACAGAACTTAAGCACATGCTAAAAAGGAAGAAAAAAATGTTTATAGAATGGAAAGAGGGAGGCATATCTAAACAAGAATATAATGCTGTCTGCAGAACCTGCAGGGCACAAATCAGATTAGTAAAGCTGACAATGAATTGAGGCTTGCAAGAGATGTCAAAAGCAATAATAAAGGATTTTGGGGATATGTCAAAAGTAAAAGAAAAAAGTCAAAGATGCTATAGGATTTTTACAGGATGAAAATGATGAAATGGTAAGACAGGATGTTGAGAAGGCCGAACTTTTAAATTCCTATTTTGCATCTGTTTTCTCTCAGAAAGGAAATGTAACATCAACTGTTCTTCACTGTCCTATTAAGGGAATAGAAGAATCCAGGATATCTATAAACAGAAAGATAGTGAGGAAACACTTAGCTAACCTAAATGAATTCAAGTCTCCAGGTCCAGATGAATTACACCCCAGAGTACTGAAGGAGATAGCAGAAGAAATTTTTGAACCCCTCTCCATAATCTTTGAAAATTCTTGGAGAACAGGAGAAGTCCCAGAAGACTGGAGAAGAGCAAATGTTGTTCCTATCTTCAAAAAGGGGAAGAAGGTGAACCCAGGCAACTATAGGCCGGTGAGTCTGACTTCTATACCAGGAAAGATCTTTGAACAAATTATTAAACAACATGTATGTCAGTACCTGGATAAGAATGAAGTGATTAAACAGAGTCAGCATGGGTTTGTAACTAATAAGTCATGTCAGACTAACTTAATTTCCTTCTATGACGGAATCACTGATTGGGTGGATCAAGGAAATGCTGTAGATATAGTATATCTTGACTTCAGCAAAGCATTTGACAAAGTATCTCATACAATCCTTATTGAAAAAATGACTAAGTATGGAATGGATAAGGCAACTGTTAGGTGGATTCATAACTGGCTTAGTGATCGGACCCAAAGAGTGGTCGTAAATGGCTGCACATCCAGTTGGAAGAATGTCTCAAGTGGGGTACCACAGGGCTCTGTCCTGGGCCCTGTATTGTTCAACATCTTTATCAACGATTTAGATGAAGGAATTGAGGGTAAACTGATTAAATTTGCTGATGACACAAAGCTAGGAGGGATAGCTAATACTAGAGAAGAGAGAGAGAGGATTCAAAAAGATATAAATAAACTGGAGAAGTGGGCAGCAACTAACAGAATGGTTTTTAACAGGGAAAAATGCAAAGTACTACATCTGGGCAATAAAAATGAAAAAAGCATATACAGAATGGGAGGAATAGGCCTAAGCAACAGCCACTGATTCCTGATTTTGTGGCAGAATCAGCAATCAAGTTTGAGACCACCGGCCTCACAGAAATTGACTTTTTCCAAAGTCTTTCTCTGAGAATTTTATTAACCTCATGGTGGAGCAAACTAATTTGTACGCTTGTCAATTTTTGGAACAAAACCCGCGTTCATCATTTTCAAACTGGTCTCCTGTAGACGCAGTTGAAATGACGCAGTTTTGGGGCCTGGTCCTCCATATGGGGATCTTGAAGAAGCCCGAACTTCGGCAATATTGAAGTGTTTATATTTTATATAACACTCCAGTGTTCCTAATGGTTATCGCCTGGACGCGTTTTGAGGCCATCCACAAATTTCTGCATTATACTGATAATGCACAGTGTCCCGCACGAGATGACCCCAACTTTGACCATCTTTTCAAAGTTCGGCTGGTCATCGAACACTTCACCAAAAAGTTTGCTGAAGTGTACGTGCCCAAAGGGACATCTGCGTGGATGAGTCCTGGGTTCATTTCAAGGGAAGGCTGTGATTCCGTCAATACCTGCCCAGTAAGAGAGCCAGGTACGGAATCAAACTCTTTGCCCAACTGTAGGCGAGGCATAAAATCGTTTCTGCGCAAGCTCCGGTATTTTCCAGCGCGGTCTATGCCTCGGAAGTCTTCACATGCAGGATACACTTCCGGGGCATAGATCGCGCTGGAAAATACCGGCGCTTGCGCAGTAGCAATTTTATGCTTTTCCCACAGTTGGGCAAAGCATACTGCGCAGGCGCCGGGGGCCTTTACATTGCGCAAGCGCGGAAACCAATGGCGTCTGTGGTATTCACAGACGAAGATTATGTGAAGCAAGCCGAGGAGGTGGGGGGGAGAACAACCGCTAAGCCACGCACATTGAACCGGACCAGGGCGGTTTGCATGCATCACCAACAAGCTAAAAATGGTACTTATGCCTCACAGGTGCGGGGTCGGGGGGAGTCAAAACCCCGAATAGAACCCTTATGGGAAGCACAATTTAGTGATATCTTAACATGATATCACTAAATATGGGTGACAGATTCCCTTTAATGGCCAAAAGATTTCCATTTATCCTGATTACTCAGCCGAGGTGCAAAAGCAGACGATGCAATATGGTGCAGTGAAGAAAAGAAAGAGACTTGGCTTTGGCTTACTCAACCTAATATCCGGCAAATCTCAGGGTTGTGGCCATGGGAACAGTGCATTTTTTCCAAACCCCAGAGGACGCTGTGAAATGGCTTGACTTAAACAACAAGCGGCTCCGGGTGGATAAGGACAGAGGGAAGTGAGCGGAGTGAAATGCCGCTCTGTGTCATGTCGTTTTTTGACAAGAAGAAACTAAAAGACGGTGCTGTTATATGGAGGTTTCTGGTTCCTGCATATTAACTGATTTGAACTATGGAGGGACTGATTGTAATAATAATGTCTATATGCATATGCAGAGAAGGTGTGGGAGAGTTTTAGGTAGATAGTAGTTCAGAGGTAACGTTTATAGGGTAGCTAGACGTTGGAGTCCCCACTCTCTGGTAAGAGAGGGAAAAATACAACGGGAGAACTGTTATGGTTTGTTGGGTTACTGTATATGGGGGGGAGGAGAGGGGTTAATTGTTTAGGGAAGAGTTTTATTGCATATGGAGAGCTGCAAGATATTTTCAAGGGTCGGGAACTTGTATGTATAGAATTGTATGATGGGTGATAGAATTAAAATCCTTAGTTGGAATGTAAGAGGACTGTCAGAGGGAACACGAACAGCGATCATGGAATATGCTAGGAAGAGGAGGCCAGATATTCTATGCCTCCAGGAGACTTATTTACTACGGGAAAAGGTGGAGGTGTTGAAGAAGAGGAGTTGGATTGGGAGAGCATATCATTCCACATATTCTTCATATGCTAGAGGGGTCTTTTTATTAATAGGAGCATCTACGCCATTTGAAGAAATTGAAAGCCATGTTTATAGTGAAGGACAGTATATTTTTGTTGTTTGTAAAATCTATGGGCAATCACTATGTATAGTAGCTATGTACATACCACCGCCATATAGCGGGAAAAAGTTATGTGTGGTTATGGAATTATTTAAGCGGGGTACGGGATTACCATTACTTGTTATTGCTGATTTCAATAATGTTATAGATGAGGGGTGGGATAGACATAAACAGAGTGCAGGTAAAAGCATTAGGAAATTGCCGGCATTTGGGAATTATATTAAAGAGATTGGAATGATGGACCTGTGGAGGGTGAGAAATGAGAATGCAGTGTGATACTCTTGCTATTCTGCGACGCATGGGTCTCTCACACGAATAGATATGGCACTGGGGAATGAACTAATGACACAACTGGTCTGTGGAGTGGAATACCTCCCAAGGGTGATTTCAGACCATAAGCCTATAGAATTGTCCATTAGACGGATAGGGGGGAAGATTGGGAAGGGAGGTGGGTGGAAGTTGAACCCAGTGTGGCTGGAATATATTGATATGAATATTATCAAGGAAGAATTGGAGAAGAATTGGAGGAGTATTTGCGGATTAATGAAGGGAGTGCTGATAGTCGGGTGGTGTGGAACGCTATGAAAGCGGTCCTAAGGGGTCTTTTGCTTCGAGAGATTTCCAGGTGTAGGTCGAAATCTCAGCTAGAAGACAAGAAAATAATAGAAACCTTAGAGAGGGTGGAGAGGGATATGGTACTGGACCCGTCAGCAGAAAATCAGAGTAGCCTAAGGGATGCACAGGAAGAGGTCAATAAGGTGTATTTGAGGAAAGCAGAGAGGAGGAGGGCCTTCCAGAAAAAGCAATTTTATGATGAAGGTGAAAAAGTGGGGAATCTGTTGTCAGTGGTGGTAGCGGCGCAGAGGGAATAGTCTTATGTATATAAATTGAAGACTGATGAGGGAAGGGAGGTGGGGGACACAGTGTATTTTGGAGGATTCTATAATCAGTTATATTCTTCGGGATCGGGGGGATTCATTTGGGGACATAGAGGGTTTTCTTCAGGAAGCAGGGCTCCCGAGGATTAAAGACTGTGATAGGGGGAGACTGGAGGTGCCCATAACAAAAGAAGAGATTGAAATGGCTATTACATCTATGGCTAATAATAGGGCCCCGGGGGCAGATGGTATCCCGAGTGAAATTTACAAACAATTATTTGAGATGGTAACACCCAGACTGCAAAAGGTTTTTGAAGAGGCTCTTTAGGAGGGTGAATTACCAGCGTCCATGAGGGAGGCGGTGGTGGTGGTTATTCCGAAAGAGGGAAGAGATCCGAGGTTGGCAGAATCTTATAGGCCCATCTCGTTGCTGATGGTGGATGTAAAGATTTTGGCAAAAATTTTGGCTAACCGTTTGGCGGGTGTGGTTCAGGATCTTGTCCATCCGGATTTATGCCAAATAAGTGTACGGCGATTAATTTGCATAGACTTTTCCTGAATTTGCAGCTGCCGTCGGACAATAGGGGCAGTAGGGTTGTGGTTTCATTTAATGCGCGTAAAGTGTTTGATAGTGTTGAGTGGCAATATCTTTGGAGGTTATTGGAATGCTTTGGTTTTGGGCCGACCTTTATTTCATGGATACGGTTGCTATATACTTCCCCGACCGCTAGGGTCAGAGTTAACGGGCAAATGTCTGGGAGTTTTGCGCTTCATAGGGGGACTAGGCAGGGGTGTCCGCTGTCCCCGCTACTTTTTGCTTTGGCAGTGGAGCCCCTGGCGCAGACAATTAGGAGGACGGCTTTGGTTAAAGGGTTCAGATATGGCTTGGTAGAAGAAAAAGTATCACTGTATGCAGATAATGTGTTGCTTTATTTGGAGGACTCCGGAGAGTCCGGAGAGTCGTTGTTGAGAGCAATGGAAACATTTGGGTCTATATCGGGATTAGAAATTAACTGGGAAAAATCCACTGTCATGGCTGTAGATGATTGTGTTGTTGATTTGCCAGTGTCAGGGGAGGGTAGTAGGTTGGCAGTGGTGCGACAGTTTAAATACCTGGGCATTCAGGTGGCACTTCCGATTTCTAGCTATGCAGATTTGAATCTGATTCCACTGCTGAGTAAGTTTAGGAGTAAAGTAGGGGCGTAGTGTAAACTGTATCTTTCAGTAGTGGGAAGAATTAATCTGATTAAGATTTTGATGCCTCAACTGCTATGCGTCTTGCAAAATGCCCCTGTCTGGTTCCCTAGGTGGTGGTTTCGTACTATTGACTCTATATTTAGGGATCTTGTATGGGGAAAAAAGCAGCCAAGGATCAGACTTGAGATATTGCAGAAGCCCAAGGATGGAGAGGGACTGGTGCTTCCGAACCCTTGGATTTACTACTTAGCTGCTCAGGGCCAAGAGATGAGGGGGTGGAGGGATGTGTCTGGGGCTGGTTCAACACAAAGGGTCTTGGTTCAGGTGATGGGGAGGGATCCCTTGGTTCAGGGATTGGAGGCAGGAAGTTTTAGGAAGTTAGGTTTGATGTATCCTACTTTAGAGCGGATACATAAAGTCTGGGAGGCAATTAAAAAGATTAGGGGTTTGGAACACTTGACAAATTTTTCCCTGATATGGCAAAACGAGACTCTACCGGAATTTGTTAAAATGGGAGAATTTAAAAATTGGATGAGACTGGGAATACAGTACATGGTTCAGGTGCAGGACGTGCAGGGACTGGTGCCCTTTGGAAAGTTGCAGGAAGATTATGGGCTACAGGAGGTCTGCAGATTTCAATGTGGGCAGTTTAGGCATGCTTATGTTACGCAGAGTAGGACGATGAATATGGAGATTCACAAGGATATATTGATTGATTATGTCTGTGTAGAGGGTGGAACAAAAGGGGTAGTATCGGGCATTTATAAGGATCTAATGCATACTTTTTTAAATAATTACCCTATTAGAGCACAGGGAAAATGGGAGGAGGGAGTTGGGTAGGTTAGAGGAAGATAAATGGGAAGTGATTATGGAATATATACCCCAATTATCGCTGAGTGAACTGGGAAGACTCTCGCAGATATATGTACTCCATAGAGAATATAGGACTCCTGAACGGCTGTATAGAGCGGGTCTGAGACAGACTTCTGAGTGTCCTCGGTGCCGAACGGAGGGGGCTGGAATTCTCCATATGTTATGGCAGTGTCCAAATCTGAACCCATATTGGACGGCGGTGCTTAATGCCATAGGAGGCGCGTATGGTTGTAGGATTGAGAGGGATCCTGTGGTGTGTATACTGGAATATATGGAGGAGGTCCAGGTACATAATAAATATAAAGTGGCTATAGCTGGATTATTATATATTGCACGAAAACTGATCGCCAGATACTGGATAAATGAAGATCCGCCGACATTGAGGGAATTTATCAGACAGTCTGACTACCGTATATACTCGTGTATAAGCCGACCCCCCTAATTTTGCTACAAAGAACTGGGAAAACTTATTGACCCGTGTATAAGCCTAGGGTGGAAAATGCAGCAGCTACTGCTAAATTTCAAAAATAAAAATAGATATCAATAAAAGTAAAATTAATTTAGACATCAGTAGGTTAAATGTTTTTGAATATCCATATTGAATCAGAAGCCCCATATAATGCGCCATACAAAATACACCCCATATAATGCTGCACAAAGGGTAATAATGGCCCCATAAGATGCTCCATAGAATAATAAGCCCCATATAATGCTCCATAAAGGTTATGCCCCCATAAGATGCTCCATAGATGATGCCCCCCATAAGAAGCTCCATAGATTATGCCCCCATAAAATACTTCATAGATTATGCACCCATAGAATATGCCCCCATATGCTGCCCCATAGACTATGCCCCCATATGCTGCCCCATAGAATATGCCCCCATATGCTGCCCCATAGAATATGCCCCCATATGCTGCCCCATAGAATATGCCCCCATATGCTGCCCCATAGACTATGCCCCCATATGCTGCTCCATGGAATATGCCCCCATACGCTGCTCCATAGAATATGCCCCCATATCCTGCTCCATAGAATATGCCCCCATATGCTGCTCCATAGATTATGCCCCCATATGCTGCTCCATAGATTATGCCCCCATATGCTGCTCCATAGATTATGCCCCCATATGCTGCCCCATATATTATGCCCCCATCTGCTGCTGCAAAAAAAAAAAAAATGCCATACTCACCTCTCCTGCTCAGGACCCGGCACCTGTGATATTCACCTGTCCGGGGTACATTGCTGCTCACCACTGTCTGCGCGTCCTCTATCAGTGACTGTTCAGCCAGCAGAGGGCGTGGCACGCACTAACCACGTCACCACGCCCCCTGCTAGCTAAACACGGACACAGGAAGCAGCAGACGGCGGTGAGCAGCATGGGAACGAGGACAGGTGAATATCGCTATACTCACCCGTCCTGGGACGTCTCTGCAGCCTCGCTTCTCCACTGTCTCCCTTCCTGCCTTCAGCGGTCACGCGATACCGCTCATTACCACTCATGAATATGCGCATATTCATGAGTTTAATGAGCGGTACCATGTGACCCCTGAAGGCAAGAAGGGAGACAGTGGAGAAGCGAGGAGGCTGCAGAGAGTGCCAGGACGGGTGAGTATGATCTGTGACACCCCTGCCCTCCCTCCCCTGCTGACCCCCAGGTATATGACTCATGTATAAGCCAAGAGGGGGACTTTAAGCTCAAAAAAAAGGGCTGAAAATCTCGGCTTATACATGAGGATATACGGTATATTGTGAATATGGAAAAAGATATTTATAGTAAGAGAAAAAGCATAAGAACATTTGAGACACTGTGGACACCTTGGGGAGAAAAGATGACCCTGGACTTAGGTTACACCATGCATTATTTGCTGTTCTGGTATGCAATGGGGAGAGGGGAAGGGAGGGAGGGAATTTCTGAAACTAATGACCATTGTTAATATTTTCATTGCGATTTTTGTTCTATTGTTTTGTACCTGAATTTGGTTACATAAAAATTTATCTGATTTAAAAAAAAAAAAAAAATTGGGGACTAAAAGATCATTTTTGTGGGAATAAAATAGGATTTTATATTTTCACGCCTGGCCATTATGATCTTTAGTGAAACACTTGGGGGTTCAAAGTTCTCACCACACATCTAGATAAGTTTTTTAGGGGGTCTAGTTTCCAAAATGGGGTCACTTGTGGGGGATTTCTACTGTTTAGGCACATCGGGGCTCTGCAAATGGAACAGGACACCCGCAGACCATTCCATCAAAGTCTGCATTCCAAAACATCACTACTTCCCTTCCGAGCTCCTGATGTGCCTAAACAGTAGTTTTCTCCCACATTTGGGGTATCAGGGTACTCTGAACAAATTGGACAACAACTTTTGGGGTCCAATGTCTCCTGTTACCCTTGGGAAAATTAAAAATTGGGGACTAAGAAATCATTTTTGTGGAAAAAAAATTATTTTTTTCACACCTGGGCATTATAAACTTTAGCGAAACACTTGGGGGTTCAAAGTGCTCACCACACATCTACATAAATTCCTTAGGGGGTCTAGTTTCCAAAATCGGGTAACTTGTGGGGGGTTTCCACTGTTTAGGCACATCAGGCGCTCGTCAAACGCGACATGGCGTCCGATCTCAATTCCAGCCAATTTTAGGTTGAAAAAGTCAAACGGCACTCCTTCCCTTCTGAGCCCTGCCATGTGCCCAAACAGTGATTACCCCCACATATTGGGTATCAGCGTTCTCAGGACAATTTGGCCAACAATGTTTGGGGTCCAATTTCTCCTGTTACCCTTGGGAAAAGAAAAAAATTGTTGCCAAAAGATAATTTTTGTGACTAAAAAGTTCAATGTTCATGTTTTCCTTCCACGTTGCATCTGCTCCTGAAGCACCTGAAGGGTTAATAATCTTCTTGAATGTAATTTTGAGTAGCTTGAGGGGTGCTGTTTTTAGAATGGTGTCACTTTTGGGTATTTTCTGCCATATAGACCCCTCAAAGTTACTTCAAATGTGAGGTGGTCCCTAAAAAAAAAAGGTTTTGTAAATTTTGTTGTAAAGAAATCGCTGGTCAACTTTTAACCCTTATAACTTCCTAACAAAAAAAGTTGTTTCCAAAATTGTGCTGATGTAAAGTAGACATGTGGGAAATGTTATTTACTAACTATTTTGTGTCACATAACTCTCTGTTTTTAGGGCATAAAATTCAAAGTATGAAAATTACAAAATTTTCAAAATTTTCATAAATAAACGCAAGTTATAGCGAAGAAATTTTACCACTAAAGTGAAGTACAATATGTCACGAGAAAATCTCAGAATCACCTAGATCCACTGAAGCGTTCCAGAGTTATAACCTCATAAAGGGACAGTGGTCAGAATTGTAAAAATTAGCCCGGTCAATAACGTGCAAACCACCCTTGGGGGTAAAGGGGTTAAAAAAAAACTCCCATTTCATGCTGTCAGCAATGACACCATATGGAGGAGAAATGTCACAAGACCTGAGAAAGGAAATAATATCTTTACCCAAGAAACGTGGAAGCTACAAGATGATCATCAAAGCTTTACATATGAGTTAGAATACTTGAGAAAAAAAAAAGGTAAAAAAAACTTTAACCCCTTCATGACCCAGCCTATTTTGACCTTAATTACCTGCCCATTTTTTGCAATTCTGACCAGTGTCCCTTTATGAGGTAATAACTCAGGAACGCTTCAACGGATCCTAGCGATTCTGAGATTGTTTGTTCGTGACATATTGGGCTTCATGATAGTGGTAAATTTAGTTCAATAAGTTTTGCGTTTATTTGTGAAAAAAATGGAAATTTGGTGAAAATTTTTGAAAATTTTGCAATTTTCACATTAATTTTTATTCTGTTAAACCAGAGAGTTGTGACACAAAATAGTTAATAAATAACATTTCCCACATGTCTACTTTACATCAGCACAATTTTGGAAACAAATTTTTTTTTTGTTAGGAAGTTATAAGGGTTAAAAGTTGACCAGTGATTTCTCATTTTTACAACAAAATTTACAAAACCATTTATTTTAGGGACCACCTAACATTTGAAGTCACTTTAAGGGGTCTATATGGCAGAAAATACCCAAAGGTGACACCATTCTAAAAACTGCACCCCTCAAGCTATTCAAAACTACATTCAAGAAGATTATTAACCCTTCAGGTGCTTCACAGGAACAAAAGCAACGGGGAAGGAAAAAATGGACATTTTAATTTTTCCAACAAAAATTTTCTTTTAGCATCAATTTTTCATTTTCACATGGGCAACAGGATAAAATGGATCCTAAAATTTGTTGGGCAATTTCTCCTGAGTACACCGATACCTCAGATGTGGTCATAAACCACTGTTTGGGCTCATGGCAGGGCTCAGAAAGGAAGGAGCGCCATTTGACTTTTTGAAAGGAAAATATGCTGGAATATTTAGCGGTTGCCATGTCGCGTTTGGAGAGCCCCTGTGCGCCTAAACATTGGAGCTCCCCCACAAGTGACCCCATTTTGGAAATTAGACCCCCCAAGGAACTTATCTAGATGCATAGTGAGCACTTTGAACCCCCAGGTGCTTCACAAATTGATCTGTGGGCCAAGATATAGAAAAATTATAGCTCTCAAAATGTGGCGTTGCAAAAACTATTTTTTGCAATAAAAAGCGTCTTTTAGTGTGTGACAGCTGCTTAACATAAAAACTCGCTATAATTAGGAAATCAAACCCCTCTTTACCACCCCCTTAGATATTGTTCAGGGCTAGCAGCGGATACTGTGTCCAGGTCCATACGCCTAGGCACTACACCTGCACGTGTTCATGTAACCTGATCTACTGATACAAGACTGTTAAAGCGTCTCAGGCATTAACCTCTTAGGATTATAAGAAACTTATTTTTCTCTAACATTAATTGGTTCAAGTATCAAAAGATATTAACCAATACCCACCAGGCATAAACTCTTACAGGCATAAAGCCCCTAGAGACTTAAGTTCCATTGCCTGTTCCAATTTCTTCCGGATTCACCAGAGCACTACACGTGTTATAGACAGCTGGTCATTGCAGTAACCTCCAAAATCACTGCCTTGTAATAGGATCTTATATAATTCTCCACTTTTAACTTCATCATCTGCAGCAGTCGGACTGACGAAGGCCAATTGTAGGCAGAAACGTCCTTTGTGACGGCCACAATAAAAACTTATTTTCAAAAAGGATCATTCAGTTGAGTGCCAAGTTACTTTATTACTCACTTGGGTCTGGGTAACCTACTTGTGCACCTTGTAGTAGTGCCATGCTATACTTTACATAAACCACTGTTTGGGCGCATGGCAGGGCTCAGAAAGGAAGGAGCGCCATTTGACTTTTTGAAAGGAAATATGCTGGAATATTTAGCGGTTGCCATGTCGCGTTTGGAGAGCCCCTGTGCGCCTAAACATTGGAGCTCCCCCACAAGTGACCCCATTTTGGAAATTAGACCCCCCCTAAGGAACTTATCTAGATGCATAGTGGGCACTTTGAACCCCCAGGTGCTTCACAAATTGATCTGTGGGCCAAGATATAGAAAAATTATAGCTCTCAAAATGTGGCGTTGCAAAAACTATTTTTTGCAATAAAAAGCGTCTTTTAGTGTGTGACAGCTGCTTAACATAAAAACTCGCTATAATTAGGAAATCAAACCCCTCTTTACCACCCCTTTAGATAGGGAAAAATAATAAATTAAAAAATATATATTTATTTACATTTTCCCATTAGGGTTGGGGTTAGGGCTAAAGTTAGGGTTGGAGCTAAAGTTAGGGTTGGGACTAAAGTTAGGATTAGGGTTGTGTTTAGGGTTAGGGTTATGTTCAGGGTTGGGATTTGGGTTAGAGGTGTGTTTGGGTTAGGGTTGGAGATAGATTTGGGGGGTTTCCACTGTTTAGGCACATCAGGGGCTCTCCAAACGCGACATGCGTCTGATCTCAATCCCAGCTAATTCTGCGCTGAAAAAGTCAAACAGTGCTCCTTCCCTTCCGAGCTCTGCCATGCGCCCAAACAATGGTTTACCCCCACATATGGGGTATTAGCATACTCAGGACAAATTGCACAACTTTTGGGGTCCAATTTCTCCTGTTACCCTTTGGAAAATTGGGGGCGAAAAGATCATTTCTGTGAAAAAAATACGATTTTTTATTTTTTACGGCTCTACATTATAAACCTCTGTGTAGCACTTGGGGGTTCAAAGTGCTCACCATACATTTAGATAAGTTCCTTAGGGGGTCTACTTTGCAAAATGGTGGCACTTGTGGAGGGTTTCCACTGTTTAGGCACATCAGGGGCTCTCCAAACACGACATGGCGTCCGATCTCAATTCCAGCCAATTTTGCATTGAAAAGTCAAACGGCGCTCCTTCCCTTCCGAGCTCTGCCATGCACCCAAACAGTGGTTTAACTACACTGCATATATTTGGTATCAGCGTACTCAGGACAAATTGTACAACAACTTTTGGGGTCTAATTTCTCCTGTTACCCTTGGTAAAATAAAACAAATTGGATCTGAAGTAAATTTTTTGTGAAAAAAAAGTTAAAATGTTAATTTTTTTTTTATTTTTAAATTCCAAAAATTCTTGTGAAGCACCTGTAGGGTTAATAAACTTCTTTAATGTGGTTTTGAGTACCCCTTGAGGGGTGCAGTTTTTAGAATGGTGTCACTGTTTGGTATTTTCTATACTATAGACTCCTCAAAGTCACTTCAAATGTGATGTGGTCTCTAAAAAAAATGGTTTTGCAACATTTGTTGAAAAAATGAGAAATTCCTAACAAAAAAAAAATTTGTTTCAAAATTGTGCTGATGTAAAGTAGATATGTGGGAAATATTATTTATTAACTATGTTGTGCAATATGACTGATTTCAGGGCATAAAAAACGGAGATTAGACCTACCGGTAATGTTATTTCCAGGAGTCCATCCTGACAGCACCATGGGGTTGACCTTTCATCCTTACAGGGACAGGAAATACACGAGAGGTTAAAAGGTCCCCTCCCACACCACACTCCAGTGATTTTCCAAGTACCACACCAGTATGGATGCAATTAAAATTTATTGAGATTTAGTACAAGCATATTGACACCAGTACAGATCCTAGGGAGGGAACTACCAGTGCTGTCAGGATGGACTCCTGGAAATAACATTACTGGTGGGTCTAATCTCCGTTTTCCAGGACGTCCTATCCTGACAGCACCATGGCGAATACCAAAGTAGGAATTCGCTTAGGGTGGGACTACTGCTTGTAGCACTCTACGACCGAAGGTCGACTGGCTAGCTGTCAAAGTGTCCAACTTATAGTGTCTACAGAAAGTGTTCAGTGTAGACCAGGTGGCGGCCCTGCATATTTGATCTACTGAGGCCCCCGCCCTCTCTGCCCATGATGTCGCTATTGCCCTAGTGGAATGGGCCCTAAGTCCTACCGGTATAGGAAACCCTTCGGCCTCGTACGCCGAGGTGATAATTGTCTTAATCCACCTTGCCAGGATCTGTGTAGCTGCGCTTTTACCCTTATTTTTACCGCCGTACTGGATAAATAGTTTTGTGTCCTGTCGCCAATCCCGGGTGACCTCTAGGTAGCGGATGACTGCACGTCTAACATCCAGGGAATGGAACAGTTTTTCTTTATCATTCTTTGGGTCTGGACAAAATGAGGGTAGGATTAACTCCTGGTTTAGATTTTGCGGAGATGCTACTTTCGGGAGGAACCTCGGGTCTAGCTTGAGCACTATGTGATCCTCAAAGATCTGAATGTAGGGGTTCTGGACTGAGAGGGCCTGGATCTCCCCTAAGCGCTTGGCTGAGGTGATCGCTACCAGAAATACGGTTTTTTGTGTGAGCTTTGCAATGTCTACCTCTGATATTGGCTCATAAGGGGGTCTACACAGAGAGTTGAGGACTAGATTTAGGTCCCACGGGGGGGACCGTCCTTCTTAATGTGGGTCTTAACCTCTGGGTGGCTTTGGTAAATCGCGCTATCCATGGATGGGAGGATAGGGAGAAATTGAAGAAAGTACTTAAGGCCGCTATCTGGACCTTGAGTGTGTTCGGGGTTAGGCCCTTATCAAATCCTGCCTGTAGGAAATCTAGGATTTGAGGGATATTGGGCCGAGACAGGTCTAAAGGGGCACTACCACTTTCTGAGCAGAACCTCTTCCAGATCTTACGATATATTGCCCGCGTGACAGGTTTACGGCTGGCCTGTAATGTAGAGATCACTTGGTCCGAGAGGCCACTGGACTTCAGGATGTCCCTCTCAGGATCCATGCTGCTAGTTGCAAACTTCCTGGGTTTGGGTGTTGAACTGGGCCCTGGGCAAGTAGGTCCGACGACGTTGGTAGATGGAGTGGTCCCTTCTGAGCCATTTTCTTGAAGAGGGGAAACCAACTCCGCCGGGGCCAAAAGGGTACGATTAGCATCACCCGAGCTCCCTCCTCCTGGATCTTTCTGAGAACCCTTGGTATTATGGCGATAGGGGGGAACCCATATAGTAGTCCCCCTCTCCAGCTCTGGTTCAAGGCGTCGATCTCTGCCGGATGGTCCGCCGGATTGAGGGAGTAGAACCTCTCCAGCTTGGCATTTCTTCTTGTCGCAAAGAGGTCCAGTTGGGGTGTCCCCCAGCGATGGCACAAGTCCATGAAGATCTCTTCTTTTAGCTCCCACTCGGTGGCCCGGACTTCTTGCTTGCTTAAGTAGTTGGCTATATTGTTTTGGGAGCCTTCCAGGTGTATTGCTGACAAGGAGCGGGTGTTTTCTGCCCAGGTCAGGATGCGAGCCGCTAGGTCCTGAAGCTTCCCGTGCCTTGGACCCCCTTGGTGGCGTAGGAAGGCCACTGTGGTCACGTTGTCCGACATGATCTTTATATGCTGGTTCTGTAGGCATGACTTGTTTCTCTTCAGCGTTTCCCAAACTGCTCGTAGTTCTCGGTAGTTTGAGGACTGTAAGCTGATGTTCTTGGGCCATGTTCCTTGCAGGTGTCTTCCCTCTAGGTGAGCTCCCCATCCTTCCTTGCTGGCATCCGTGGTGATGGTTACACAAGGAGACAGGATCCAAGGAACCCCCTGGCTGATATTTCTGTGGTTGGTCCACCACTTCAGGGATGATCTTAAAGCTGGAGACGGCCGGAACTTCTTGTCCAGTGAGGACTGTCGTCTGTCCCATCTTGACAGGATCTCCCTCTGCAGGATTCTTGTGTGGGCCTGGCTCCACATAACGCAGGGTATGCATGCGGTTAGGGTGCCCAGAATCTTCATCGCGGTCCTTATCGAAACCTGGCGCTGACCGAGCTGACGAACCTTGTCCATGATGGGCCTTTTCTTCTCTTCGGGTAAGAGTGAGATTCTTCTTCTGGAGTCCAACATGACCCCCAGGAATTTTTTCTGAGAACTGGGCGGAAGATCTGACTTTTCTCTGTTCAGGATCCAACCTAGGCTCTCGAGCCTGGAAATTACTGAAATGAGTTGTTCCTTCAACTCCTCCACTGTACGGGATACCACTAAAAAGTCATCTAAGTAAGGCACGATGATTATGCCCTCCTGTCTTAAATTTGCCACGACTTCGGCGACCAGTTTCGTAAAAACTCGAGGTGCTGACGCCAAGCCGAACGGAAGGGCCTGGAACTGAAAGTGGTAGTATCTGCCGCCTTTCTTTAGGGCGAAACGTAGGAACCTCAGACTGAGGATGGATGGGCACGTGATAATACGCACTTTTTAAGTCTATAGTGCACATGGAAGCGTTCTGGTCTATCAGTGGGATGGCGGTTTTCAGGGATTCCATTTGGAATCTCTTGTACCGAACCCATTTATTTAATGGTTTTAAATTTATGATGGTTCGGCTTTCTCCTGACGGTTTTGTTATCGTGAAGAGAGATGAATAGTGCCCTTGACCTCTCTCCGCTTCTGGGACGGGAACCACTACCTCGGTCTTTAATATAGATCCCCTATGTTGGCCCATATAGGATCTATCAGGGCTCTGGAACGGGGTTCTGTGACCACGAATCGTGCAGGGGGGGTTTTTGTAAACTCGAGGGAATAACCCTGGGAGATTGTATTGAGGACCCATGGGTTTTGGGAGATGAGTCGCCAAGACTCCGCAAAGTGTCTGAGACGCCCCCCTACCGGTATGGCGTCATTGTCTTCTGCTTCTGGAACTTTGCCCGGAACGAGACGGGGGAGCCCTACTTTTCCCCCCCTTTGAATATTCCCAGCGAGGAGATTTCCCCTTCCCTCTATATTCCTGCCTCTGATAAGGACGGAATCTCTGAAAGGAAGACTGCCTTCTAGGTTTCTCCTCTGGAAACCCTTTTTTGTCGTCAGAGGCACTCTCTAGAATCTTATCTAAAACCGGCCCAAATACTTCCCCCCCCCCGAGAAGGGTATGGAACATAATTTATTCTTAGACTGGTAGTCCCCCGACCAGGTTTTCATCTATATGGCTCGACGGGCCGCGTTGGATAAAGAGTTATTCCTGGCCGCAAATCTTACAGATTCCGCCGAAGCATCCGCCAGAAAACCAGTTGCGATCTTTAACAGGGGAATACTCTCAAGGATATCGCCCCTAGGGGCTTTTTCCTTTAATTGCTGTTCCATCTGGTCGATCCATAGATACATGGACCTAGCGACTGAAGTGGCGGCTATGTTTGCTTTCATCACCACCGCTGAGGCCTCCCAAGCCCTCTTCAAGAGTACGTCGGCCTTTTTGTCCATGGGTTCTTTGAGACTGGAAGAGTCCTCAAAAGGGAATTGAGGTCTTCCTTGACACCTTAGCCACCTGGGAATCGATTTTAGGCACCTCATTC
Source organism: Dendrobates tinctorius (assembly GCF_039654945.1). NCBI lineage: Eukaryota > Metazoa > Chordata > Amphibia > Anura > Dendrobatidae > Dendrobates > Dendrobates tinctorius. The sequence goes on along the minus strand of NW_027361838.1, from coordinate 12,463,841 downwards.
CAAGTGTTGATGTCTTCCGGGTTAAATGGAAGTCGCAGTTTAAAGTCTCGTGGCACAATCAGTCTTTTCTCGGCGTCCTCCCATTCTTCCAGGATCATCGCCCGGATATGGTCATTGACTGGGAAGACCTGACAGACCTTGGCTCTTAGCCCCCCGAACATCGCGTCCTGGATGGATTGCTCCTTCGGGGCTTCCTCGATCTGCATCGTACTCCTCACTGCCCTGAGGAGCTCGTCCGTATTCTCTGATGTGAAGAGGTACTTTTTCCCCCTCCAGGGGTTCAGAGGTGATCTCGCCTTCTTCCTCCGAGTCCGTACCCCGTATCTCCTCCTCTGAAGACTGGTCGGACTCCCATCTTGGTCTTTTGGATTGGGACCGATCGGCCGACTGCGTGGGTAGCCATGCAGAGACGGAGGCCTGGACCTCCTCTCTGACCACTGTGCGCATCTCCGTGAGGAACGTGGCCTTCTCTCCTCTGATGATCCGCAGGGTACAGTCCTCGCATAAGGGTTTCTTCCATGTGCTCGGCAGCTTGCTGGCACAGATGGGGCATTTGGGCTTGTTTGATCCCCTAGATGCTGCTGCCACCGGGGTCGGCGCCGACTTGTCCTAACAAAGAACAGGAGACCGTTTTACTAACAGCTCCTGTCTTTGAACTCACAGCCCACCCTGCCTCCTACTCACGGACGCTGGGTCTGGCTCGCTCCTGCGTCCGTGTTCTCCGTCCATGATGTCCGCTGAAGGTGACCAGTCTGTACCGCTCTGTACCGCTGCCCCGCTCTTATCCTACCTTATCTTGTGCTGGAAACGCTTCTCCCGTCCATGACGCAGGCCCAAACCGGAAGTCGTCATACCCGGCGACCGGAAGTGACGCGGCCGCCAGCTCTCGCGGGAGTCGCGCCGAGGGAAGCGCTACATAGTCCCGGAGCGACGCTCCACGGGACCGCAGGCGGGAAACCCCCCTTAGGGGGGTGCCGCGCGCACCGTCCGACCGGAGGAGTTGGCGGTTGGGACCCCGAACCTCCTGGCCCCGGTAAGTTCTGCAGCTCTCCTGCCGCCGCCGTTGCGGCGCTCTCGTGCCTGTCCTTACAGGGACAGGAAAAACACTGGAGTGTGGTGTGGGAGGGGACCTTTTAACCTCTCGTGTATTTCCTGTCCCTGTAAGGATGAAAGGTCAACCCCATGGTGCTGTCAGGATAGGACGTCCTGGAAATTAAAAGTTGAAAAATTGCAAAATTTTCAAAATTTTCGCCAAATTTCTGCTTTTTTCACAAATAAACGCAAGTCATATCGAAGAAAATTTACTGCTATTATACAGTATAATATGTCACAAGAAAACAATCTCAGAATCAGTAGGATCCGTAGACGTGTTCCAGAGTTGTTATCGCATAAGGGACAGTGGTCAGAATTGTAAAAATTGTCTGGGTCAGAAAGATGAAAACAGGCTGGGTCGCGAAGGGGTTAACCTTATTATTTGGTATGGGTTAAAAAATGTTCTATGTTTTGGAAATTGTCCTTTTGTTCGGTGAGATACTGATTAAAATGTTATGTTTAAAAGAGGGTATTTGGAAAGAAATTTTTAAAAATGTCTCAATTTATTCAGTATGGCGTATGAGTGCCATGCACAGAAATGCATGCAGCTATACATCTTGGCTGCTATTAATTAGGTCATTAATGGTCGTGTGAGAAATGTTCTGCCACATTGAATGCACATGGGCACGTAAATCGTCAAGAACATCTGCTGGCAGCTCCCTTTGCAATTGACCAATAACATCTCAGATGTGCTAAATGGGAGACAAGTCTATAAACGTTGCAGGCCATGGTAGCAGGTTTAGGCCACACAGGTTGCTCACTGTAGCATGAGTAATAATACAGCCTGTCGTTTTGAAAAATGGTTCCTGGGACACTTTGGAGAAATGGCCATAGAATTGTTTCCACAAAAAAATCAATGTAACACTGAGCTGTTGGTATACCTGGAATAATGACTAGAGAAATCAGGCTAGTTTACCTTATGCCAACCCATACCATAAACTTGGGAAAAGGACTGCAGTGAAGTCCCTTCATAATGGCCTCTGCAGATTCTATGAATGGTGCGTTATGATCCATTTCATACCGCAAGTGAAATTAGATGTCACATACTAAGTCTAAGGTATCAAACAATGTGTACACAAAACATCAGAAGGCGTTTGCATGACATTAGGCTACAAGCCAGACGTCCAGCTTCAGATGTTCCACTGACCTCACTTCACAGCTCTCAAGGTCTATCATGGTGCAGAACAAGACGGCAATGAGTACTGCTTTTGTCTTGAATGCAATCATAGCTGGTGTTTGGTTTGTAGTCTATAAGGGCAATGCCATTAATACGCCTTCACAAAAAAACATGAAACGTGTCCAAGAAGCTGTCCTTTAAAGTAACAACACTGGATGTTGCTCGCATTACTGTGAGTTGCTTACGTGGTTTAAATGTGCTTGGAGTGTCCCTAAATTTTGTTTACAACTAGCACATCTGAGTCGCCATTGTTTGGCAATTTTAGAGAGCTGCCAGAAGTGGATCTTGATTTATATGCCCAAGAGCATTCAGCGTGGCAGAACATTCCTCAGACAACCATTAAGAAGTTCATTGATAGCAGCCAAGACATGCAAGTGCAGGGATTTCTATGTGTGGTGCTCATACTCAATACTGAATAAACTGAGATATTCTGTCTCCATTTTTTCATAATTTGCATATCATTAACATGTATATCAATCTTGTGAGTTCCCTTATTCCATGGCATTTCCCTCTTGATGTTTTTTCAAATATATATATATATGAAGAAGCATTAAAAAGTTATAGAGAGGGCCAAGATGCGATATAATTGCAGTATGGAAAAGATGATAGCAATCAGCAACAATAGAGGGTACAAGTTTGAAGTTACATGGGGAAAGTGGCTGGAGTACTCTGATTCCAGGCGAGATTAGGATAAGGGGAATGCTGGTGCTCGGGTCTGTCTGGTGTCTTGGTAGAGGTTCAACCATTGGGGTTTCAATGTTGCATAATGATTGTTAATTTTTGAAATTGGAAGCCAGAAAATAGACAATTGCTTATTATTAAAGATAACCGACTGGATGAAAGTGAAAATGATTAATACTGCCCATAATCTGTATGTTCAATTTTTATTGTTATAATTCAATAAAAATTATGGTTCAAAAAAAGTTATAGAGAAAAAAATAAAATGTGTAAAAAACAAATACATTTAGCAAAAGTGGAAACTGAAAGACTCATTGCTAAGGAAAGTAAAACAAACACCAAACTATTCTTTAATTATATAAACAGTAAAAAGATTAAAATTGATGGTGTCGGCCCTTTAAAGAACAATGAGGGTGAAATCATAGAGAGTGATGTGGGAAAAGCAAATGTTTTAAATACTTTTTTCTCAACAGTGTTCACACAGGAAAAGGATTTGCCAGGGGATATGCAAAGTGATAATGTAAACTCCCCATTAAGTATTACCTGCCTAACTCAGGAAGAAGTGCAGAACCGCCTTAGTAAGAATAAAATTGACAAATCACCAGGCCCTGATGGCATTCACCCTCGGGTATTAAGGGAGTTAAGTAATGTGATAGACAGGCCTCTATTCCTTATATTTAAAGACTCTATAGAAACAGGGTCTGTTCCTTTGATTGGCGGCAAGCAAATGTGGTACCAATTTTCAAAAAGGGGTTTAAAAGGGAACCTGGAAACTATAGGCCGGTAAGCTTAACATCTGTTGTGGGTAAAATTTTTGAAGGGTTTCTAAGGGATACCATTATGGAATATCTCAATGTTAATAAATGTTTAACTCCATATCAACATGGATTTATGAAGGATCGCTCCTGTCAAACTAACCTGATCAGCTTCTATGAGGATGTAAGCTCTCAAATGGACCAAGGAGAATCATTGGATGTCATTTATCTCGACTTCTCTAAAGCATTTGACACTGTCCCACATAAAAGATGGGTAAGTAAGATGAGAAAGCTTGGGCTAGGGGAAAATGTGTGTAGATGGGTAGGTAGCTGGCTTAGTGATAGAAAACAAAGAGTGGTTATTAATGGGGCATACTCAGATTGGGCCAGGGTAACTAGTGGGGTACCACAGGGTTCTGTATTGGGCCCCCTACTATTTAATATACTAATGATCTAGTTGGATGGCTTACACAGTAAAATATCAGTATTTGCAGATGATACAAAACTATGTAAGGTAGTTAACACAAAGGAGGACAGTTTGCAACTACAGACAGATTTGAGTAAATTGGAGAATTGGGCTGAAAAATGGCAAATGAGGTTTAACACAGAGAAGTGTAAGGTTATGCACATGGGAAGGAGAAACAGATGCTACAATTACTTACTAAATGGGAAACTGCTGGGGAAATCGGACATGGAAAAAGACTTAGGCATCTTAGTCAATAAGAAGCTAAATTGGAGTGCCCAGTGTCAGGCTGCTGCCACCAAAGCAAATAGGGTCATGGGATGCATTAGAAGAAGTCTGGGGACACGAGATGAAAACATAATTCTCCCTCTGTACAAATCACTCGTCAGACCACACTTGGGAGCATTGTGTGCAATTTTGGACGCCGGTGCTCAAGAAAGACATTACTGAACTTGAAAGGGTTCAAAGGCGGGCTACTAAAATGATAAATGGAGTTGGTTCACCACAATACCAAGAAAGGTTATCAAAGTTAGGTCTATTTACTCTAGAAAAGAGAAGACTTAGGGGAGACCTAATATATATGTACAAGTATATCAGAGGGCAATATAGAGATCTCTCCAATGAACTGTTTGTACCAAGGATTGTGACAAGAACAATGGGGCATTCTCTTCATTTGGAGGAAAGACAATTTCTGCACCAGCATAGAAGAGGGTTCTTCACGGTAATAGCAGTGAGGCTCTGGAATTCTCTTCCTGAGGAAGTGGTGATGGCCAACTCACTGAATGAATTTAATAAAGGAATGGATGCTTTTCTGAGTAACAGTATAGACGGCTATGAATAACATAATATTATAGGTAGATGGTTGACCCAGCCTAGGGGAAGGAATTTTTTTCCCTATGGAGAAAATTGGCTTCTACTCTGTGGGTTTTTTGCTTTCCCAGGATCAACAATGCAAAACAACTGCACTAAAAATAGGCTGAACTAGATGGACATAAGCCTTCAAAACTATGTTCAAAACTATGTACTGTATGTGTGTGTGTGTGTATATATATATATATATATATATATACACTCACTGGCCACTTTATTAGGTACACCATGCTAGTAACGGGTTGGACCCCCTTTTGCCTTCAGAACTGCCTCAATTCTTCGTGGCAGAGATTCAACAAGGTGCTGGAAGCATTCCTCAGAGATTTTGGACCATATTGACATGATGGCATCACACAGTTGGCGCAGATTTGTCGGCTGCACATCCCTGATGCGAATCTCCCGTTCCACCACATCCCAAAGATGCTCTATTGGATTGAGATCTGGTGACTGAGGAGGCCATTTGAGTACAGTGAACTCATTGTCATGTTCAAGAAACCAATCTGAGATGATTCGAGCTTTATGACATGGCGCATTATCCTGCTGAAAGTAGCCATCAGATGTTGGGTACATTGTGGTCATAAAGGGATGGACATGGTCAGCAACAATACTCAGGTAGGCTGTGGCGTTGCAACGATGCTCAATTGGTACCAAGGGGCCCAAAGAGTGCCAAGAAAAAATTCCCCACACCATGACACCACCACCACCAGCCTGAACCGTTGATACAAGGCAGGATGGATCCATGCTTTCATGTTGTTTACGCCAAATTCTGACCCTACCATCCGAATGTCGCAGCAGAAATCGAGACTCATCAGACCAGGCAACGTTTTTCCAATCTTCTACTGTCCAATTTCGATGAGCTTGTGCAAATTGTAGCCTCAGTTTCCTGTTCTTAGCTGAGAGGAGTGGTACCCGGTGTGGTCTTCTGCTGCTGTAGCCCATCTGCCTCAAAGTTCGACGCACTGTGCGTTCAGAGATGCTCTTCTGCCTACTTTGGTTGTAACGGGTGGCAATTTGAGTCACTGTTGCCTTTCTATCAGCTCGAACCAGTCTGCCCATTCTCCTCTGACCTCTGGCATCAACAAGGCATTTCCGGCCACAGAACTGCCGCTCACTGGATTTTTTTTCTTTTTTGGACCATTCTCTGTAAACCCTAGAGATGGTTGTGCGTGAAAATCCCAGTAGATCAGCAGTTTCTGAAATACTCAGACCAGCCCTTCTGGCACCAACAATCATGCCACGTTCAAAGGCACTCAAATCACCTTTCTTCCCCATACTGATGCTCGGTTTGAACTGCAGGAGATTGTCTTGACCATGTCTACATGCCTAAATGCACTGAGTTGCCGCCATGTGATTGGCAGATTAGAAATTAAGTCTTAACACACAGTTGGACAGGTGTACCTAATAAAGTGGCCAGTGAGTGTGTATATATATATATATATATATATATATATATATATATATATATATATATATATATATATCTCAACACACATTCACGGAGAGAGGGAGAGGCTATGATAACTTTTACTGCAGATTTTATACATATGTCCAGTAAACAATTAAAATCTAATATAGATTTGATACCTTCAGAACACTGTCCTTCGTCACAGTGATCTTCACATTTGGTTCCGGAGATGGATTTCCCCACTTATCATAGAGCTGAATAATTAGAGGTGTTTGAACCTTTTTTCCAGAGGCTACTGTAACAGACTAATGTGTTAAGTAATGTTAGAAATCACAGCAGACTATAGAAAAGTTATCTACCTGCATTAAGAGCTTAGGACAATTTCAAAAATATAAGGTGAAGAATTATAAGACAATGTTCAGCTGTTCTACATTGGAAACTAATAAATGCTTCCAAAAACAAACTAGGTAGCTAACCTCATTCCAATCTACTATTCCAATTCGGAATGGTGGCCCCGCAACAAGTTTCAGTCTCAAATAGGCTGAAAGACTTCTCCAAGCAAAACATAACTCTTTGTCCTCTTGAGGTCCAACCAAAAAAGATATCCCTTTCACAACCATACATTGAGTGTTTTCCTGAAAAACAAAAAAAAAGTATTATTGTATTGTATACCACCTAGTAGTGTCCTGCTCACCATTTTGTGCTGTGTTTAGGATACAATATCACAAAACTTACAGTAGGCCTTGATTCATCAAAGCTTTTATGCCAAAAATCTTTGAAAACTCACAAAATTCTGTAGCAATACATACCGGTGTAAAAAGTTTGTGACTTTTGGGATTTTAGCTCTGCCAAAATGAGCCAGTATGGGGCGCAGCAGCTCATATAATTTATGCCAAGCTGCAGTGATCTTTATGACAGAAATCTTACTCCGGTCCCTGATTGGAGAAAAATTTGTGGCAAAGCGCCGCTAAAGAAATCAGGTGTCTGACTCCAGCACGCCACCTCATCAAGTATACATGTATCATTATCAAAGTATTAGTGGGCACCATTGTCCACCTATTAGTGACCCTTAGGCTATGTGCCCACATTAGCGTTTTTAAACGCTCAGGAAACGGGTCTCCTTCCCAGAAAATGCGCGTTTTTCGCCGCGATTTTTGCGCAAAAAACGCTTTTTTTTATGTGTTTTCATGTTGCTGCTTATTTTGTTTTATGCGCTTATCAATCGGTAGCGTCCATTATATGCTAGCATCTAATCAGACGCCATTTGCATTCTTGATACCTGGATATGCTCCAATGTTGTGCCTTCATATAAATATATGGGGTGAATTATTGTTACTCTCCGGTGTTTTTATTTATGATTGGTTATTATTGACAAATTTTCTATTTATCTTACATTATCTATATATGTCCCTCTTTCGCTATTTTGAAATGATTTTTCTTTGATGGTGATGCTGGGGGGGGGGCGCCGCATCCTCGGAAGTGTGGCAGGATGTGTTCCCCACTAACCGGAAGTGTGGCGCCATTTGGCTGATGGACGTCACCGGAAGTGGGGGAACCACCATCTTGCTTTCACCGGAAGTGGGGCGACATCGGTTTCAGGGAGTTTATTGAGGCGGTGTCTAGCGCAAATTATGACGCGCGCTCCCTGTTTGAGTTAGGTCGCCTTACATGGTATGTTTGACACGCCAAGTATGAGTGTGTCTTGTGAATTGGAAGTGTGCCGTCCGTGTATGAGGCTTGTCACCGGAAGTGGAGCATTCACCATTTTTTGATTCCACCGGAAATGGGGCTTCATCCGCTCATTATACATGGGACTTTCCTTTCCAGTGATGTCATTGTGGGGTGTTTTTTGCGCGAATCATGGCGCGCGCCCTGGGAGAGTTAAACCATATAATGGGGGATGACTGGTATGCCAGGTATGATTGAACATATATGCGTTAATTAATTAATTGTGGGAATATGTGTGGATTAACATAATGATATATACAGTATATGGCCTTTTCCTTCCGCTCCCTGCAGACAGCAGATAGCATAGAGAGCTGGAGGATGTATGTCTCTTAGCTATGGCACTTTAAACAAGTTAGTCCCCTGAAGAGTTACTTGGATGAAACGCGTTGGGACGCTCCTTATAGGGAAAGTGCAGGGCATGTGCAATATAGGGCTAGCTGTGGACTGCCCTTGTAAGGGCAGGAGCCTGGGGATCAGTTAATGGTTAGTATGTAAGGGAATTGACAGGGTATTGTCTTCCCATCGCTACCTTCCTGTAGGTATACAGAGTATCCCTGGTGACTCCTGACCGTCTGCATAAACCGGTGAGATTTTTCCTTTTTTTGAAATCTCGCTTATGGAAGGCTATGAACCTGTTGGTCTGGCCTATGAAATATATATGTGCATACATGTGCAATTGGCTATAGCATTGTGCTAATTTTTTATTTATGCTGTATCCATTATATAGATTGTTTTCTGATTTATCAGTTACATTCTATATCCCTATGTGATGCGTTTGGGTGCTTGCAATTATCCTTTGAGGATCATCCATTTATTTTGCATCTCATTTTAAATTCACTTATGGGTGACATTATTTTTTGGTACTTTTAATTTGTTGTATTAAAAGTTATATTTTATCTCATTTGCTGCTATATACAAGTTTAGGACAGACCAAGCAGGTTAAGTTGTGGACTACCATTGTAAGGGTGGGAGTCTCTGGGGCGATAGGATTACCTAATGTTTATTAGGGCACAATAAGGCCAACTCCAGACTCTGCCTTCTTCTGACCAGATGGGGATCCTTTGAACAACAGTGTAAAGGAAGGACCATCATTTTATCTATGTGGACCAAACAAAGGTGAAAAAGTTCCATTTATTCAACACCCACTCTAAGTGTGTTAACCCACATGTATACATGGTATTACACCATAGCCACTCAAATTTATGTATACATATCTTTCCCATGAATTTTTTAATTTTGCTGACCTCTGTCATATGGGATGTGTATGTACATTAGGTCTGGTTTAAAGTGATTTAGACTTCATTTGACTCATTATCCACTACTGTGGAGTTGATATCCATTATATAGGAACGTATGGGTATTTTTTTTTTTTTTTTTTTTTTTAAACTTGAGCATGAAATACTATGTTTTGTTTTCTATCTATGAATATTAAAAGGTAAGTTTTACGATACTCACCATTGCTTAAAATACAAAAATATTTTGAATAAGTGAGGTATCGAAGAGATTGATTACGCATTAGGGCCTGATGCCTTTGATATGCAGTCATAGCCAAAAGTGTTGGCACCCTTGAAATTGTTCTAGAAAACGATGTAATTTTTCCCAGAAAATTATTGCAATTACAAGTTTTGTTATACAGGTGTTTATTTCCTTTGCGTGTATTTGAACAACATTTAAAAAAAAAAATAAAAAAAAAAGAGGCAAAATGGACATTTTTTTTCACACAAAACCTCCAAAAAGGGCCAGACAAAATTATTGGCACCCTCAACTTTATATTTAGTTCTAAACCCTTTGGAAAATTACTGCAATCAATCACTTCCTATAACCATCAACAAGCTTCTTATGCCTCAACAGGGATTTAGGACCACTCTTCTTTTGCAAACAGTTATTAGGTTATGGTGCATTTTTTGCAATTCTGACCAGTGTCCCTTTATGAGGTAATAACTCTGGAACGCTTCAACGGATTCTAGCGATTCTGAGATTGTTTGTTCGTGACATATTGGGCTTCATGTTAGTGGTAAATTTAGGTCGATAATTTTTGCATTTATTTGTGAAAAAAATCGGAAATTTGGCGAAAATTTCACAATTTTCAAATTTTGGATTTTTATTCTGTTAAACCAGAGCATTATGTGACACAAAATAGTTACTAAATAACATTTCCCACATGTCTTCTTTACATCAGCACAATTTTGGAAACAAAATTTTTTTTTGTTAGGAAGTTATAAAGGTTAAAAGTTTAGCCCACAATTTTTTATTTTCACAAGGGTAACAAGAGAAATTGGACCTTAAAAGTTGTTGTCCAGTTAGCCCTGAGTACGCCGATACCCCAAGTGTGGGGGGAACAACTGTTTGGGCACACGTCGGGGCTTGGAAGGGAAGTAGTGACGTTTCAAAATGTTGACTTTAATGGAATGGTCTGAGGGCGTCATGTTACGTTTGCAGGGTCCCTGATGTGCCTAAACAGTAGAAAACCCCCACAAGTGACCCCATTTTGGAAACTAGACCCCCCAAGGAACTTATCTAGATGTTTGGTGAGCACTTTGAACCCCCAAGTGCTTCACAGAAGTTTATAACGCCGAGCCGTGAAAATAAAAATCATTTTCTTACCTCAAAAATGATTTTTAGCCCGCACTTTTTTATTTTCATAAGGGTAACAGGAGAAATTGGACCCCAAAAGTTGTTGTCCAGTTTGTTCTGAGTACGCTGATACCCCATATGTGGGGGTAGACCACTGTTTGGGCGCATGGCAGAGCTCGGAAGGGAGAGAGCACTGTTTGACTTTTTGAATGCAAAATTGGCTGGAATCAATGGTGGCACCATGTCATATTTGGAGATCCCCTGATGTGCTTAAATAGTGGAAACGCCTCAATTCTAACTCAACCTTAACTCCAACGCACCCTTAACCAAAACCCTAAAAACAACCCTATCACCAACACATCAGTAACCCTAATCCCAACCATAACCCTAACCACAAGCCTAACCCTAACCCCAACAACACCCCTAACCTTAACCCTAATTTCAACCCTAACACCAAATCCAACCTTAACGCTAACCCCAACCGTAACCATAATTCCAACCCTAACCCTAATTCCAACCCAAACCCTAATTCTATCCCTAATTCTAACCATAATGGAAAAATGCTCAGCTACTTACCGGTAACGGTGTTTTTCAGGAGCCCATGACAGCACCACGAGAGAGGGGATCCGCCCTTCGGGGACAGGAAACCTACAGACATAAAAAGGGCGGCCCTCTCTCCCGCCTCAGTTGGATTACAGAGCATGAGAGGACCTCCCTGGTTAGTAGCAATTCATATATACACAGTCAAAATTAAATACTCTTTACTCCTGTGACTAATTTTTTAACCAAAGTAAAGGTGCTGATCCAAGACGTGAAAGCAGAGGGAGGGAATGTAAAGGTGCTGTCATGGGCTCCTGAAAAACACAGCTCCCGGTAAGTAGCTGAGCATTTATTCAGTCGCCATGACACTACCACGAGAGATTTGCAGAGATGAAAAGAACTCTAGGGATGGATAGCTGCCTCAAGCACCTTTCTTCCAAACGTGAGGTCGGCGGACCTGCCTAAATCCAATCTATAGTGGTTAAAAAACGTGGATGGAGAGGACCACGTAGCTGCCTTACATATGTCCTCGATCGATACTTCCGATCTTTCTGCCCAGGATGTTGCCACGGCCCGAGTAGAGTGCGCCCTTATGCCTTCCGGAACCTCCAGTCCACCTTCTGTATAAGCAAAATAGATAGCCTCCCTAATCCACCTAGCTAGGGTGTTTTTGGACAATCTAAGTCCTTTCCTAACTCCCTGAAAAGATACAAACAGGGCATAGATATTTGTTGTGGAGGCTTTCCTGCTTTTTAATAGGGTGTTGACCAGACCCCGGGAAACCCCCCCACTTAGCAGCTCCCCCTCAAACTCCACGCCGCTAGGTGTAGGTTGGAGACCCGTGGGTGATACACTGGACCCTGTGACAGAAGGTCCGGGAGCTCTGGGAGAATCCATGGCTGGGACACAGACATCTTCCTCAGCCAAGGAAACCAGAAAGGGGCTACTAAGATAACGTGAGCCCTGTCCTCCCGAATCTTCCTCAGTACCATCAGGATTAGATTCAGTGGGGGGAAGGCGTACGCCAAGTCGAAGTTCCACGGGATCAGGAGAGCGTCCACTGAATACGGGTTCTCTCTCTAGGATCCAGAGAACAAAACATAGGGAGTTGTCTGTTTCTTCTGCTGGCGAACAAGTCTATTTCTGGGAGTCCCCACCTGTGTACGATCTGTCCGAAGATGACCCTCTTTAGTGCCCACTCTCCCTGTTTGAGCCTGTTGCGACTTAGGAAATCAACTGTTAGATTTTGTTTTCCTTTTATATGCAGGGCTGTAAGTGATAGGAGGTGAACCTCGGCGATCTGAAAAATACGATTCGCCACATCTATTAAGGGCCTGGACCGGGTTCCCCCCTGGTGGTTAATGTAGGCTACCATTACCTGATTGTCTGAGAATAGTCTGACGTGTTCACCCTGTAGGGACATAAGGAAAGCACTTACAGCCCGCTCCACTGCTAACAGTTCCTTAAGGTTAGAGGAGAATTTTTGTTCTGACGGTGACCACGCTCCCTGGACCCAGTTATCCCCCATATGAGCCCCCCAGCCCCAGGGGCTAGCATCCGTGGTTAGAATTCGGGAGATCTGGTTTACCCAAGTAACACCCATACGCAGATTTGGAATCAGCAACCACCAACGTAGGGACTGAATCGTCTCGTTAGATAAGGTAACTCTACCCTCGAGGCAACCTTCTAGCTGATGGGTGTTGTGTAGGATGTCCCACTGCAGGGTTCTAGTGTGGAATTGGGCCCAGAGTACTGCTGGTATACATGCCGTAAGAGAGCCCAAAAGTGACATAGCCCCTTTAAGAGTAATCGACGGATTGTTTATTACCCTGAGTATCTGATGTTGAATTTTGAATACTTTAGATTCTGGTAACCGACACTCCTGTATATCAGAGTCTACGGTGAGGCCGAGGAACTGTTGCACTTTTAGGGGCTGCAGTCGTGACTTCTTAAAGTTAATGATCCAACCCAGACCCTGAAGGCTAGATATTACCTTCCCTAATTGGGTGGTGCAGTGAGACTCCGAGTGCCCCACAATTAGAAGATCGTCTAGATAGGGGATCACGAGAATGTTTTGTTCGTGCAGATGAGCCATAACCTCCGCCATTATCTTTGTGAAGACCCGGGGTGCCACTGCCACCCCGAAGGGAAGCGCCCTGTATTGGAAATGGCCTATTATTCCACACAGTGAAACAGCCACCCTTAGAAATTGCTGATGATCTGCATGTATCGGGACATGATAATATGCGTCCTTAAGGTCTAAGACAACCATAAAGCACCCCCTGAACAGAAATGTAACCGCCGATTTTAGACTCCATCTTGAAAGAGTGAATTTTAATGAATTTATTGAGGCTTCTGAGATTAATAATGGTGCGGAAAGAGCCGTCTGGCTTCTTGACTAGAAAGAGGGGGGGGTAAAACCCCTTACCTCTTTGTAGCTTAGGAACCTTGACCAAGACACCCTTCTGGAGAAGATCCTGGATCTCCGCCTCCATCGCCTTCTGTTCTGTAGATGAAGAACGGATGGGGGTTAGAAGAAACTTTTCACACGGAGTCTGCTGGAATTCAAACCTCAGTCCTGTCTTGATGATGCTCCGTATCCAAGGACTATTCGAATTACAAGACCAGGCCGGGTAGAAGGACAACAACCTCCCCCCCCACCTGGTCCGGCAGTCATTTGGGATCGCTGCGGTTCCGAAGGGTATTAAACATATACCCCCTACCTTTCCTCCTGGGGTCATATCTGGGTCTCTCTCTTGTTGTTCGCCTACAATCAAACCACCTTCTGAAGGAGTCCCTTCTGTACGGTGGTCTTCCTAAATAGGGAAAGCGCTTCTTACTGTCGCCAGTCTTCTCTAACAGCTCATCCAGCACTTTACCAAATAAGTAAACCCCTTTGCATGGGATACCGCATAACTTCGATCTGGCCTGCATGTCACCTGGCCAACATTTGAGCCACAAGGCCCTACGGGCGGCATTGGAGAGGGCTGCGAATCTGGCTGCTAACTTCACTTAGTCTGCCGATGCGTCTGAGAGGAAGGCCGCCGCTCCCTGGGCTGTAGAGGGGGGGGAAAGAATGTCCTGGCTTTGGACTTTATCTCTAATCTGCTCTTCCAACTGGTCCAACCATACTGTTAAGGACCTGGCGGTGCATGTGGCAGCAATTGCTGGTCGTAGGGCTCCAGCTGATGTTTCCCAGGTTCCCTTGAGGAACACATCTGCCTTCCTGTCCAGTGGGTCTTTTAAGTTACCAAGATCCTCAAAGGGAAGGGACGTCTTTTTACATGCTTTGGCGATAGCCGCATCCAATCTTGGGGCTTTGTCCCATGAGGATGAGGCTGTCTCTTCAAATGGATACCTTCATTTGAAGGCCGGAGGTAAGGAGCCTTTCCTCTCGGGTTTTTTCCACTCCCATGTAATTAGGGCACTAATCTTGTCCACCAATGGGAAGGACCTTCGATTTTTCCAGTCCAATCCCCGGAACATTGAATCCTGTACTGACTTCTCTGCCGGGGTCTCTTCAATCCCCATTGTGGTGTTTACCGCCTTTACTAGATGATTGACTTGTTCTAGTGGGAAACAGGAGTGGCCCGATCTGGATTCAGATGATGAATTTGATTTTAACTCCTGCAAGTCACTATCGGAGACCAGAACGGGGGATCTAGGGGATTTTTCTCTCGACCTTGTGACCAGAGATAGGGATCTAACCGAACCCCTAACTTCCTGTCTGAATATCTCCCTTATACTGGAGGTATAGTCAGCGGTCTCTTCCGAGACTAGGCGATGTATGCAGGGTCTACATAGCTTCCTTCCCTGACCGTTCGGGAGGGGAACCCCGCATTCAGCACACTCTCTGTGCTTGTTCTTCCCAGAGCACTTTTTCACCCTGACAAAATGGAGAGAGGGAACATAAGGGGAACAGAGAATCATCAGGGTGAACTTTCTCATAGCTCACTTACCCTGGCTCTTAACAGCGCAGTACCGGGTTCTGTGGAGGGTCCATCGGAGCCGCCGATCCTTTATGGCTCGTGGACTTCTCAGGTTTCGCCCTCTGAGTAGACCCACATTTCTCAGAGCGGCTGCTGCTGCTAGATCGCTCCTGGGGCCTCTCTGAAGACTGAGGCTGCATCTGTGGATGCTCGTCCAGAGGCTCTGGCTGCCCCTGCGACGCCATCATGAAATAGCACAGGGCCAGAAGCGCCTCTCAACTGACCTGAGGCTGTTAAGTAGCTGGCCAACCCCCGGTACCGCCCCCTATGGGGCTCGCAGGTGTCCATCATCCAGCCCGCCGATTACACCTGGCGTCCAGCTTCTTCCCTCCCCCTGACTGCGCCCGCGGCGGGGACCGGAAACCCCCAGCCGGGCATACCCCTGACGTCACAACTGTAGCCTACAGCGCATGGCCGGCATGTCATACGGCGCGACCAGGCCGCGTCATCAGCCGGCGCCCGCGGCCCTCACCTCCGGCGGAAGCGGACGCCCCAGCAACGCCGCGGATGCCCTCGGGCCCGTGCCCCCCTGCCGAAGGGGACCGCCGCCCCCACGGACTGGATGAGGAGGGAACCAGACCTACTCACCTGGTACCGGCGTCGGGCCTCCAGAAGTAGGCTCTCTAAGGGGGTGATTTACTATTTTTTTTATTTTGATCACTTTGATAGGATCAAAAATGAATGCTCCAGATCTCATTGGTCCATCTTGGAGATCTTGAAGCTTCCGGAAGGTCCCGGCTATAAAAAGCGCGCATGACCGTTCAGCCATGCGCTAGTATAGTCTCCAGTTGCTACTGTGTGAATGATGATGGATGTATGAACCTGCGAATGACTCATTAAGATCCCCTCCCTCTGATATTACGAATGTGTACAGGGCCTTAGATTAGAGTCACCGCCAGCGCGTGGCAAGCCTCAAGCCACTACAGCAACATCCACAGTGCTAGCGTCCGACATTGCGCCTGCTTCCTTGCTTTGTCGACTAGCGACAGTGTTCTACGCCACGCTGCAGTTGCAGCCCTCTTTGGCGTCCGCAGTAGCGACGCCGAATGCACGGTAGGTCTAGACGGACGCAGCTCCTCTGTCTTGGGCCCTGCTCCTGTGACCAGATACCGTGTGTGCATTTACCTGAGACCTGTGACACTAACAGGCTCAGCATTTTGTGTTTCTCTCTGCTGACATCTCTGTGAGCAAAAAGAGATTGCTTACCGCACTTGGGTGACATTCAACCCGCGTGCGCATTTCCGCCATACTGCTCGTCTGTCACTACTTAGCAGCAGTGTTCACACCTACTGCACGGTGGACCCCGAGTGGCGAACGCACTTTATTATTTATTTTTAGTTAGTGCGTTCCGCCGTTCCTAACAGGTATAAATATATATTTTTTTGCACCTTAGAAATCTAATAAGGAGTTAATTTAATAATAGTCAATTTACATATTGTGCACTTGTCACTTTAACTTATCTATGATTGCGCTACTATAGCAGCACTATTCATTGAGATATACTATTGAGGACATATACTGTTACTCTCTTCTAACTCTAGATTCACCCACAGTGATATAATTCAGTGGAATGTACCATATCTCTTCAGCTGATTAAGTACCCACTAGATGGCCTCAACATACCTTGTCAATTTAATCTGTGATATTGTATCATAGCTAAAGTGGATATATTCGTACCAAACATTTGCTTATTTTTAGTGCAAATGGTTTTGGGTTGGGCTTTACTCTGTATGTGTACTATTCCCCTATTTTACTACTATGTTTACTGGCTTATTGAAATTTTATACAAATAAAATTAGTATATTTTAATATTTGGGTTTCCCAGTGTTTTTATCTTTGGTTATTATGTATTTTGGAAGTACCCACTTCAAATACGTTTTGGTCATATATAGGTATTGTTTGTAGAAACAGGAATCATCTTGTCCCTGCTTTTACTAACCTCCTTTTCAACTCCTGAACCAGCTGCTTCCTCCCCCCTCTGCCATAGAATTTTGCAGTGACTCATGACTTGTTTAAACATAACTAATCTCCCTGCTTCTACATAGCCCTTCCAAGGATTCAGTTAAGGCCCTTTTACATTTAGCGATGCACCAGCGATCCGACCCGGTCAGGATCGCTGGTGCATCACTAAATGATCGCTAGTGAGCTTTCACACAGAAAGATCTCACAGCGATGCAGCAGCGACGCAGAGAACGATACTCACCTTTCACACACAGCGATCCTGACGTCCTCCCGCCCGCCTCCACGCGTCGCTCGTCTCACACAGCAGGAAGCCCAGCAGGAAGCAGACAACGAGAAATGGAGTCGGACATTCTCGCGCGATCAGCGATGGACAGCAGGGGAGCCGGTCGTTGGTAAGTATCACACATAGCGATATCGCTAGCAATATCGCTATAACGTCACAAAACCAGTGACGTTTTAGCGATATTGCTAGCGATATCGCTTAGTGTAAAACCCCCTTTAGTCAGAGTATTTACAGTTTTTAATTACATGTTGTCACAGACCTAATGGAAAACAGAAAAATTAACTTGGTAAAAAGGCAAAATGTGCAATGCAATTCTAAGTACACAGTGCTGTATAATATTATGAATGTAATATATTAGGTGGATAAAAGTTTTGATGGGAGTGCTTCTTTAAAGCGAACTTGTCATCTGGTTTGACCGATATAAGACTATCACCTTTAACCCCTTCCCGACCAACGACGCCTACGTAGGCGTCATGAAAACCTGTGCCAATACGACCAGTGACGCCTACGTAGGCGTCATGGTATAAATCACGTTCCTGCGGGAGTCACTGAAAGGTCACCTGACCCACAGATACAGGACCCTTTGTGCTTCATCCTGGGGGGTGGCTTTGCCCCACCATGGCTACAATCGCTCTGACTAGCTGTTGAAAGTGAAACAGCCAATCAGAGCGATAGTAATATTTCATCAATGAAATTTGATGAAATATTACAATCCAGCCATGGCCGATGTGGAAATATCATCGGCCATGGCTGGAGACAGTTACCCGAACCCTGCCTCCGACTAACGGGGGCGATCGGCCCCCGCCACCAACTGACGGCGGCGATCTGCCGCAGCCGTCAGCATCTGCTCCCCCTCCCTCCGCTCTCCCTCACCTTTCGTTCACCCTCCCGGTACCCTCCGAGTCCTGCTGTCGTTCCCGGTGTCCCTCCGCCATGAATCATGGGCGCAGCCATCTTCCAAAATGGCGGGTGCATGCACAGTGCACCCGTCGAATCTGCCAAGTGGCAGATTCCATTCATTCATTTTGATCACTGTGATAGATCCTATCACAGTGATCAAAATAAAAAAAAGAGTAAATCCCCTCCCCCTTATCACCCCCATAGATAGTGACAAATAATAAAATAAATAAAATATTTTTATTTTTCCATTAGGGTTAGGGTTAAAATTAGGGCTGGAATTTTAGGGTTAGGGTTGGAATTAGGGTTAAGGTTAGAATTAGAGTCTGAGTTGGAATTAGAGTTAGGGTTGGAATTAGGGTTAGGGTTGGAATTAGGGTTAGGGTTGGAATTAGGGTTAGGGTTGGAATTAGGGTTAAGATTAAGGGTGTGTTGAGGTTAGAGTCAGAATTAGGGTTAGGCTTGTGGTTAGGATTATGATTAGGGTTGGGATTAGGGGTGTGTTGGGGATAGGGTTGGAGTTAGAATTGAGGGGTTTCCACTGTTTAGTCACATCAGGGGGTCTCCAAACGCGATATGGCGACACCATTGATTCCAGCCAACTTTGCATTCAAACAGTGCTCCCTCCCTTCCCAGCCCCAACGTGTGCCCAAACAGTGGTTTACCCCAACATATGGGGTATCAGAGTACTCAGGAAAAATTTCACAACAAGTTTGGGGGTCTAATTTCTCCTGTTACCCTTGGGAAAATAAAAAATAGGGGTCCAAATTATTTTTGTGGAAAAAAATTGGTTTTTATTTTCACGGCTCTGTGTTATAAACTACTGTGAAGCACTTGGGGGTTCAAAGTGCTCACCACACATCTAGATAAGTTCCTTGAGGGGTCTAGTTTCCAAAATTGGGTCACTTGTTGGGGGTTTCTACTGTTTAGGCACATCAGGGGCTCTGGAAACATAACATGACGCCCGCAGACCATTCCATCAAAGTTTGCATTTCAAAACGTCACTACTTCCCTTCCAAGCCCCGACGTGTGCCCAAACAGTGGTTCCCCCCTACATATGGGGTACCAGCGTACTCAGGACAAACTGGACAACAACTTTTGGGGTCCAATTTCTCCTGTTACCCTTGGGAAAATAAAAAATTGGTAGGGTCTAGTTTCCAAAATGGGGTCACTTGTAGGGTTGTTCCAATGTTTAGGCACGCAGGGGCTCTCAAAACGCGACATGGTGTCAGCTAACGATTTTCCATTCAAAAAGTCAAATGGAGCTCCTTCCCTTCCGGGCCCTGTCGTGCGCCCAAACAGTGGTTTATGACCACATATGAGGTATTGATGCACTCAGGAGAAAATGGCCAACAAGTTTTAGGATCGATTTTATCCTGCTGCCCATGTGAAAATGAAAAAACTGAGGCTAAAAGAACATTTTTGTGAAAATAAGTACTTTTTTTTTTTAAGGATCAATTTGTGAAGTACCTGGGGGTTCAAAGTGCTCACTATGCATCTAGGTAAAGTTCCTTGGGGGGTCTAGTTTCCAAAATGGGGTCACTTGTGGGAGAGCTCCAATGTTTAGGCACACAGGACTCTCCAAATGCGACGTGGTAACCGCTAAATATTCCAGCATATTTTCCATTCAAAAAGTCAAATGGCGCTTCTTCCCTTCTGAGCACTGCCATGCGCCCAAACAGTGGTTTATGACCACATATGAGTATCGGAGTAATCAGGAGAAATTGTCCAACAAATTTTAGGATCCATTTTATCCTGTTTCCCATGTGAAAATGAAAAAATAGATGCTAAAATTTTTGTTGGAAAAATTTAAATGTCCATTTTTTCCTTCCACGTTGCTTTAGTTCCTGTGAAGCATATAAAGGGTTAATAATCTTCTTGAATGTAGTTTTGAGTAGCTTGAGGGGTGCAGTTTTTAGAATGGTGTCACTTTTGGGTATTATTTGCCATATAGACCCCTCAAAGTGACTTCAAATGTGAGGTGGTCCCTAAAAATTTTGTTGTAAAAATGAGAACTCGCTGGTCAACTTTTAACCCTTATAACTTCCTAACAAAAAAATTTTGTTTCCAAATTGTGCTGATGGAAAGCAGACATGTGGGAAATTTTATTTATTAACTATTTTGTGTCACATAACTCTCTGGTTTAACAGAATAAAAATTAAAATTTGCGAAATTTTCAAAATTTTCGCCAAATTACCAATTTTTTCACAAGCCCAATATGTCACAAAAAAAAATCTCAAAATCGCTAGGATCCGTTGAAGCATTCCTGAGTTATTACCTCATAAAGGGATAGTGGTCAGAATTACAAAAAATAGCCAGGTCATTAAGGTCAAAATAGGCTGGGTCATGAAGGGGTTAAGGCCTGATATACAGCATTCTAATATGCTATGCATAAGCTTCCAACCCGACCTGCAAGACATGAAAAAGACTTATTATACTCACCTGCGGGTTGGTCCGGTTCAAGGGGTGTCGCTGGTCCCTTCTTTCAATGCCATCCTCCTTCCTTCTTTGTGTGGATGACATTTCTCTACATCAGGACGAGTCATCCACAGTCTCTCTGACATCGTGCTTCAGGCGAGGGCAGAGCAAAGTATTGCAATGCACAGGAAAAGGTCAAAGGAGCCACGGCAAATGCACACTACAGTAATTTACTTTGTCCTAGTCAGGGCAGAGAAGGACACCTGCGCAGGAGCTCGATGCCGGGGAGACTGTGGATGATGGTAGAGCAGGGGACCCCAACCACCGGTCCGCGACCCAGGACCGGGTCTTTGCAGAACTCTTGCCGGTCCGCGGAGCTGGAGACAAGGGGAGCCGGCAGCTATAGCACTGTAGTGACAGCTGCAACCGCCGGCTTCCAGAACACATGGATACTCAGTCGCAGTTCATGCATCCCTGTCGGCACGGCTGCTTCATCCAGCGCTGAGCGGTCACGTGGTACCGCTCATTTAAGGTCATGAATATGGACGCCACTCCTCTCCCATAGGCGTGGCGTCCATATTCATGACCTTAAATGAGCGGTACCACGTGACCGCTCAGCACAGGAAGAAGCTGACGCGCCAGGATAGAAATGCAGGGAAGTTCAGCAGCGATGGTGTGAGGGTAAGCATGATGGGGGAGGACGGGGGAGCCCAGCCAAGCATACAAGAATGGGAGCGGAGCCATATATACAAGGGTGGGAGGGTGGGAGCGGAGCCATGTATACAGGATGGGAGAATGGGAGCGGAGCCATGTATGCAAGGATGAGAGGGTGGGAGCAGAGCCATGTATACAGGATGGGAGGGTGGGAGCAGAGCCATGTATACAGGATGGGAGGGTGGGAGCGGAGCCATGTATACAGGATGGGAGGGTGGGAGCGGAGCCATGTATACAAGTATGGGAGGGTGGGAGCAGAGCCATGTATACAAGGATGGGACACGGGAGCCATGCATATAACAGGGGGGAGCAACACAGAGCTGGACAGGACGGGGGAACCACGCATACCGGGATATGAATGAGGGGACAATGCATACCCAGCTTATACTAGAGTCAATAAGCTTACCCAGTTTTCCGTGGCAAAATTAGGTGCCTCGGCTTATACTCGCGTCGGCTTATACTCGAGTATATACAGTGTATGTATATATCAATCAGTACTTTGTGGGGCCATCATACTATACATGGGAGTATTTCTTTCTTTAAATGGGGGATTATATGTGTGGTGCCATCTTGCTATACTTGGTGGGATTATATGTGTGGTGCGATTTTGTTATACATGAGGGATTATACACTCACTGGCCACTTTATTAGGTACACCTGTCCAACTGTGTGTTAAGACTTAATTTCTAATCAGCCAATCACATGGCGGCAACTCAGTGCATTTAGGCATGTAGACATGGTCAAGACAATCTCCTGCAGTTCAAACCGAGCATCAGTATGGGGAAGAAAGGTGATTTGAGTGCCTTTGAACGTGGCATGATTGTTGGTGCCAGAAGGGCTGGTCTGAGTATTTCAGAAACTGCTGATCTACTGGGATTTTCACGCACAACCATCTCTAGGGTTTACAGAGAATGGTCCGAAAAAGAAAAAAAATCCAGTGAGCGGCAGTTCTGTGGCCGGAAATGCCTTGTTGATGCCAGAGGTCAGAGGAGAATGGGCATACTGGTTCGAGCTGATAGAAAGGCAACAGTGACTCAAATTGCCACCCACGTTACAACCAAGGTAGGCAGAAGAGCATCTCTGAACGCACAGTGCGTCGAACTTTGAGGCAGATGGGCTACAGCAGCAGAAGACCACACTGGGTACCACTCCTCTCAGCTAAGAACAGGAAACTGAGGCTACAATTTGCACAAGCTCATCGAAATTGGACAGTAGAAGATTGGAAAAACGTTGCCTGGTCTGATGAGTCTCGATTTCTGCTGCGACATTCGGATGGTAGGGTCAGAATTTGGCGTAAACAACATGAAAGCATGGATCCATCCTGCCTTGTATCAACGGTTCAGGCTGGTGGTGGTGGTGTCATGGTGTGGGGAATTTTTTCTTGGCACTCTTTGGGCCCCTTGGTACCAATTGAGCATCGTTGCAACGCCACAGCCTACCTGAGTATTGTTGCTGACCATGTCCATCCCTTTATGACCACAATGTACCCAACATCTGATGGCTACTTTCAGCAGGATAATGCGCCATGTCATAAAGCTCGAATCATCTCAGATTGGTTTCTTGAACATGACAATGAGTTCACTGTACTCAAATGGCCTCCTCAGTCACCAGATCTCAATCCAATAGAGCATCTTTGGGATGTGGTGGAACGGGAGATTCGCATCAGGGATGTGCAGCCGACAAATCTGCGCCAACTGTGTGATGCCATCATGTCAATATGGTCCAAAATCTCTGAGGAATGCTTCCAGCACCTTGTTGAATCTCTGCCACGAAGAATTAAGGCAGTTCTGAAGGCAAAAGGGGGTCCAACCCGTTACTAGCATGGTGTACCTAATAAAGTGGCCAGTGAGTGTATGTGTGGTACACCTTTTGAATATTTGTCACATTTTCTTACACCATGATTAGAAAATAATCAGCATGTATTGTACTTCAGTACAATTTTTTCTAAGTGCTCAATGCTCCATTTCCTTGTAGGTTCCAATCATCATTAGCAGTGATGGTCATCAGGAGAAGTAGCCCAGTGCTCCCACTGAAACAGAGAAACAAGCCAGGTGCTCCCACTCATTCAAAACCTATGGTGTGTTGAGTCACATTATAAATGTTATAATTAAATGATAAGTATGCACTACTAAACTACAACCCCGTCCATAGCCCCGCCCCCCTATGACCAAAGCCCCGCCCCTGCTACACCTCCATCCCCGCCCTGCCAGGCCATGGAAGAATGGTCTTGCTTGAAGCCGGTCCCTGGTGCAAAAAAGGTTGGGGACCACTGATGTAGAGGTACGCTATCCACACAAAGCAAGAAGGGAGACGGCGCCGCAAGAAAAAGGGAGGCGCCGGACCAACACCAAAAGCCTTTTTCTTGTCTTGCAGGCTGGGTGGGAAGCATATATACAGCATTTAGACAATGCTTTATATATGCCCTGAAAGGTGGTGGCCTTAGCTCATATCGGTCAAACCTGGTGACAGATTCTCTTTAAGGAATTCGAACCTGCAATCGTTTAATCGCTTGTGCTGTATATGAAAATACCACAGCATCATTGTGTATAGCAAAAATCATGGTGTCCTTTGAAGCCCATTCACCGGCAGAATTTCAAGAGAGCTGCACAGAGGTCTTCAACTTGAAATCACATGAGTGAGCTTTAGAATGAAGCCCCCAATGTCGTTGTCAGAGTTTGACGGGCATTTAAGAGGTTAGCAATTGCAGGCACTACTTCGTGCCACCCGTGATTGTAAGAGGCAGGTATTGGCTGTAACACACAGCCATTGCCTGCTGAGTATGCGGCAAGCTCGCCCCTTGAGCCCGCTCCATACACTAGCTTCCAACTTGCGCCGTACATGAATGGCAGATGTCGGGAGTGGGATAAAGTTAAATGTGCACAGAAAAAAAATGAGCTTGTAAAAGTCAAATGGTGCAAAATTTGTAAAAATTAAAAAAAAAAAAAAAACCCCATCCAACTGCAAAACTGATTTTTAGCATAAATACATGCATTTAAGCCAAACAAAAATTGGCTAGAAAATGTGGCCAACCCCTTTAAGCATGGTCTGCCTGTCAAACAGGCTATTAAACTGATTCATATAAACCTACATTTACTTTTTATTCTACAGTTTTGGTTTCTGTGGATCTCAGACAAATTACAGCATGCAACCAGGCAAAACAATGAATCAGATCTAACCTTGAACAGATTTCGATTTTTTTTTCCGCCACATAGGTGCATCATTTTTGAAAACCGTATAATAAAGAATGACTAGTTTTGAACTAGCGTATATACTCGAGTATAAGCTGACCCGAGTATAAGCCGACCCCCCTAATTTTGCCACAAAAACCTGGGAAAACTTATTGACTCGAGTATAAGCCTAGGGTGGAAAATGCAGCAGCTACTGGTAAATTTAAAAAATAAAAATAGATACCAATAAAAGTAATATTAATAGAGATATCAGTAGGTTAAATGTTTTTGAATATCCATATTGAATCAGGAGCCCCATATAATGCTCCATACAGTTCATGATGGCCCCATAAGATGCTCCATACAAAATACACTCCATATAATGCTGCACAAAGGTTAATAATGGCCCCGTAAGATGCTCCCTAGAATAATATGCCCCATATGCTGCTCCATAAAGGTTATGGCCCCATAAGATGCTCCATAGAATAGGACCCTTATGTTGCCCCCATAAGATGCTCCATAGATTATGCCCCCATAAGATGCTCCATAGATTATGCCCCAATATGCTGCCACATAAAATGCTCCATAGATTATGCCCCTATATGCTGCCCCCATAAGATGCTCCATAGATTATTCCCCCATATGCTGCCCCTATAAGATGCTCCATAGATTATACCCCTATATGCTGCCCCATAAGATGCTCCATAGATTATGCCCCAATATGCTGCCCCCTAGATTATTCCCCCATATGCTGCCCCCATAAGATGCTCCACAGATTATTCCCCCATATGCTGCCCCTATAAGATGCTCCATAGATTATTCCCCCATATGCTGCCCCTATAAGATGCTCCATCGATTATACCCCGAAATGCTGCCCCCATAAGATACTCCATAGATTATTCCCCCATATGCTGCCCCATAGATTATACCCCTATATGCTGCCCCCATAAGATGCTCCATAGATTATGCCCCAATATGCTTCCCCTATAAGATGCTCCATAGATTATACCCCTATATGCTGCCCCCATAAGATGCTCCATAGATTATTCCCCCATATGCTGCCCCTATAAGATGCTCCATACATTATGCCCCCATGTGCTGCCGCTGCTGCATTTAAAAATAAAAAAAATGACACTCACCTCTCCGTCGCTGGGGCCAGGTGCCGCTGCTTGCTGCTGTCTGGCACGTCATCTGTCAGTGACGTTCAGACTGCAAGTGGTGCGGCGCGCACTAATACATCACCGTGCCCTCTGCTGTCTGAACGTCACTGACAGATGACGTGCCAGACAGCAGCAAGCAGCGATGGACCCGGACAGGTGAGTATCGCTATACTTACCGGTCCTGGCACGGTCTCTGCAACCCCCAGCTTCTCCGCGATCTTCCTTCCTGCCTTCAGCGGTCACGTGGTACCGCTCATTACACCTCATGAATATGCGCATAATCATGAGCGTAATGAGCGGTACCATGTGACCGCTGAAGGAAGGGAGATCGCTGAGAAGCTGGGGGCTGCAGAGACCGTGCCAAGACCGGTAAGTATGACCTGACACCCCCGCCCCCCCTCCCCCTCCCTGGTGTAAATGACTCGAATATAAGCCGAGGGGGGGACTTTCAGCCCAAAAAAATGGGCTGAAAATCTCGACTTATATTCAAGTATATACGGTATATTAAAAAAAAAAAATCACATTGTTTTGATACTTGAAAATAGAAAAACAACAAACCTGAAATGTCTTTTTGATTTTATTTTTGTCGAGATTATTACCAGAGACACCCAGAAAATCAAGACTTGAATTGGAGATGTTTTCTGTCGGATTTCCAAATTGGTCTGTTACCTGTAACTCTGTAAAACGTACAAAAAAAAAAAATTAAAATGTAAATGATAATATGCAAATGTAGGAGACAGGAACATTATATCTGGGTACAAGAGTTTCTATATTGGTTACTTCTTCACACAGGACACTATTATGGTCATGTAGCATTTGTTACTACACAGCCCAGGAATACTCAAAATGAATAGAAAATGAGAATTGCACATATAGACTATTTTTTAAAATAAAAAAATTCTGCATTGAAGTTTTGAACAGATCACTTACCAATTTCACTTTTTAGCTCTTCACCCATGCGGACAACATTGTCTCCTTTTAACTTGCATTTCAAATATTTTGGTTCATCAGGAATAGGTCTGAAAACATTTATATAAAACTCAATATTACTAAACACTGAGAGGACACTGTCAGACTGTAAGGGGGACATTCCTTTAACGTAACTAGAAACACCCAATTGTCAATTTATTCATACATTTCCATGAGGCATTAACCCCTTAGTAACTGAGCCAATTTTGTCCTTAAAGACCAAGCCATTTTTTACAACTCTGATGACTGTCACTTTATGAGGTTACAGCTCTGAAACACGTCAATGTATCCTACTGATTCTGAGAATGTTTTTTCGTGATCTATTGTACTTCATGTTAGTGGTAAAATTTCTTTGATATGAATGCATTTATTTATAAAAATAAAATGGAAATTTGGCAAAATTTTGAAAATTCTGCAATTTTCAAACTTTTAATTTTTGTGCCCTTAAAATTAGAGAGTTATGTCACACAAAATAGTTGATAAACAACATTTCCCACATGTCAACTTTACATCGGCACAACTTCGGAAACATTTTTTTAGTTAGGAAGTTATAAGGGTTAAAAGTTGACCAGCAATTTCTCATTTTTCCATCAAAATTTACAAAACCATTTTTTTAGGGACCACCTCACATTTGAAGTGAGTTTGGGGGGGTCACTATGACACAAAATACCCAAAGTTACACCATTCTAAAAACTGCACGCCTCAAGGTGCTCAAAACCACATTCACAAAGTTTATTAACCCTTCAGGTGCTTCACGAGAACTAAAGCAATGTGGAAGGAAAACACCAAAGTTACTCACCGGTAGCGTGTTTTTCCGGAACCTATGACAGAACACCTGACAGAGGGAATCAGCCCAGTCAGGACAAGAACCCTACTGAAAATAAAAGGGCGGTACCTCTCCCTCGCTTCAGTTGGTTTACAGAGCATGAGAGGCCCCCTGGTTAGTACACTTGGCAAAACTATCACATCATATTAACTAGAAAAACACCCAAACTATAGTGCAAACTCTAGGAGTGGATAAGAGAGGGGAATATACGGGTGCTGTCATGGGTTCTGTAAAAAATGGGTACTGGTAAGTAACCTTGGTGTTTTTCCTTCCTCCCATGACAGCACATCTGAGAGTCTTTTAGAGTATGAAACACCTTAAGGAGGTTAGATCTAGCCGGTAGTGTTTGAAAAAAGTTGATGGTGAGGACCAGGTAGTGGCCTTACATATCTGATCAATCGATACTTCAGCCTTTTCTGCCCAGGAGGTTGCCACGGCTCTGATGGAGTGAGCCTTGATGCCTTCAGAAACCGGGAAGGCACTCACAGAGTAGGATAAACTAATGGCCTCCCTGATCCTTCTGGCAATGGTACTTTTAGCTACCCCGTAGCCTTTTCTGCTACCCTGGAAGGCTACAAATAGGGACTGATCTTTCCTCCACTGACTAGTCATGGACATGTATTGTAGAATGGACCTTTTCACGTCTAGGGTATTGAACTTTTCTTCCCCTGGATTCCTAGAGTTACTACAAAATGATGGCAAGGTGATCTCCTGACACCTATGGAACTTAAGAACTACCTTGTGTAGATAGGCCGGATCTGGTCTTAGCACTACCCTGTCCTCAAAAACCTGAGTGTATGGAGGGCATATAGACACGGCATGTAAGTTGCTCACCCTACAGGCTGATGTTAGGGCCACTAGTAACACCGTTTTAAGTGTGAGAAACTTTGGAGATAACTCCTGTAATGGCTCAAAAGGGTCCCTGGTTAAAGCATCCAAGACTAGATTTTAGGTACCAGGGAGGAATCTTTGGAACCATGACCAGCCT
Source organism: Dendrobates tinctorius (assembly GCF_039654945.1). Classification (NCBI taxonomy): domain Eukaryota; kingdom Metazoa; phylum Chordata; class Amphibia; order Anura; family Dendrobatidae; genus Dendrobates; species Dendrobates tinctorius. The sequence continues at coordinate 12,435,186 of NW_027361838.1, read as the reverse complement.
AGACCTGCTACAAGATTTTATAAAACGGGACACCCACCTATTGGATGCTAGGTTGCAATTATATAGGGCCCATAAGGCTGACTCCTGAACCTTGAAGGTACTAGTTCGAACCCAAGTTGCAATCCCGCCTGCAGAAACTCTAGGATAGGTCCCACCGGAGCTTCCTCCTCCAAAGGTTGACCAAGTTATTCCAGAAACTTTTTTCCATGTTCTACCATAAATTCTCGATGTGATCGGTTTCCTAATTTTCAACAGGGTGGCGACTAGCCCTGGTGAGAATCCCTGGCAACTAAGTAGCGTCCTCTCATATTCCAGGCTGCCAGATGGAAGCCCTTCACCTGAGAATGGCACACTGCTCCCTGAGTAAGTAGGTCCGGAATCTCTGGCAAGATCCATGGATCTGTAACAGATATCCGCCTTAGTAGGGAGAACCGAGGTCTCCTCGGCCAAAACGGAGCGATGAGAATTACTTTTGCCTGATGCCTGATCCACTCTGATTTTCCTCACTACCGTCAGAATCATTGCTATTGGGGGGAACAAGTAGGCTAGGGTGAATCTCCAGGGTATCTGTAGGGCATCCACAGCAAATGGATTTTCTCCTGGATCTAGAGAGCAGAACTTCCAGACCTTCCTGTTGTGTAAGGTGGCAAACAGGTCCATTTCTGGTTTGTCCCAAGCCTGCACTCTTTGTTGGAACACATGAGGGTATAAGGGACATTTCCCCCTGTCTCAGTTCTCTACTACTCAAGAAGTCTGCTTGGACATTTTCAACACCTCTTATATGTAGTGCCATGAGAGACAACAGGTGTTGTTCTGCTAACTGAAACAGGAGGTTTGATACCTCCCCATGAGGCCACGGGATCTCGTCCCCCCCGGTGGTTGATATAAGGTAACACTGCTCAATTGTCCGACATGACTCGGGTATGGCGGCCCTGAAGGGGAGAAAATGTCTCAAGGCCTTTTCTACAGCCCAAAGTTCTTTTATATTTGAACCCTGATCACTTTCTAGAGAAGACCATGTTCCTTGTACTGAGTGGGCTCTTGGGTGTGCTCCCCAACCTGTACCACTCACATCGGTTGTGATAACATCCTCGACTGGTCTCAACCACTGGACCCCCGATGTCAAATGATCCCTTATAGTCCACCAAGTTAGGGAATCTCTTACGGCCAAGGAAAGATGTACTTTTCCTTCTAAATGTCCTTTCAATGATCTCTCTGCTGACAGGACTTCCCACTGTAGCTGTCTTACGTGAAATTGTGCCCAACCTGCTGCCGGTATACATGACGTTAATGAGACTAGCAGGGACATCGCTTTCTTCAGTGTCATTACGGGCTGCTGTACTGCTGCCAGAGCCAGGCTCCTTATCTTGACCACTTTGCTTTCTGGCAGGAGGCAGAGCTGGCGTTCGGAATCCAGCATCAACCATAGGAAGGATTGTTTTTCTCTGGCTCCAACTTAGACTTGAGGGTGTTTACCACCCATCCTAACTCCGTTAGGGATAACATTACTTCCTTCACCTGATTAGTACAGCGAGTTTACGACCTCCCCACTACAAGGAAGTCATCCTGGTATGGGATAACTATGTCCCGGGATCGAAGGTATGACGTTACTTCCACCATCACTTTGGTGAAAACTCTTGGAGCTGTAGATAAACCGAATGGAAGGACTGTGTACTGATAATGCCTGACCTGTCCTTAGACATTAGGGTAGCACGGTGGCTCAGTGGTTAGCGCTGCAGCCTTGCAGCGCTGGAGTCCTGGGTTCGAATCCCACCAAGGACAACATCTGCAAGGAGTTTGTATGGGTTTCCTCCGGGCACTCGGGTTTCCTCCCACACTCCAAAGACATACTGATAGGGAATTTAGATTGTGAGCCCCATCAGGGACAGTGATGAAAATATGTGCAAACTGTAAAGCGCTGCGGAATGTGTTAGCGCTATATAAAAATAAAGATTATTATTATTATTATTATTATTATTATTATTATTATTAGACAGAGAGAGCTACTCTCAGGTACTTTTGATAATCCCGATGGACTGGGATATGATAGTAGGCATCTTTTAAGTCTATTACTGCCTTGAAGCAGCGCTGGAACAACATTTTTATGGCCATGTTTATTGACTCCATCTTGAAGGAGCAATTCTCTACCCACTGGATGAGCCTCCTCAGGTTGACAATGATTCTCCAAGAACCGTCTGGCTTTCGTATCAAAAAGAGGGGGGAATAAAATCCCTTGCTTCATCCGACTCGGAACTTCTTGCAGAACCTGTTTTCTGCATTAGACTCAAGACCTCAGTCTCCAGGGCTGCTTGTTCTTCCTGGTACTTTCGGCGAGATGTTATTGCAAAGGTCTGTCGAGGTGGACGGATAAATTTAATCCTTAATCAGTCTTTGATGACATTCAGTACCCAGCCACTGGGGGAGAAATTTACCCAAGCAAGGAGGAAGAGAGCCTTCCCCCTACCTCTGACCTGACATCATTGGGGGGACTTTTTTGATGACTTAGAGAGCCCTTTTAACATGCAGCCATACTGTCACGGGGGCTTAGTTCAACTAAGGCTGAAATACCCGGGGCCCCTGTGGTGTCCCTTTTACTAGGGGAAACCCTGTCTGACCCTCAACCCAGGGTTTTTGCTGAAGGTGCAAATGCCTGAGCCTCCGACCTTTCCTTATCTCCTGCTCAGCCCTGCACTTAACCCTCCACCCTCCACCCAGTGAGGAGTCACACCACCAAAGCTCCCACACAAATAATGACAGACAGGGAGAACTTAAACTGCACTGCGCCGCACACACACAGGAATAAACAGTAATGTGAACAGGGCACAACTAAACACAAATATGGGAAGGAGAAAGGATAACGACGGATCATACGACACCAGATATGAATCTCTCTCTCTTGAACACCTCCACTCCAGACCGGAACCACTTGGTATGAAACACAAGCTATAATCGGCGACGCCCATATGCCAGTATGACTATTTAAAGACCGTGGGCGTGACTAACCCTGTCAACCTGGTCTCCAGCAGGATTAACCCCCGAGAGCCTGAAGATCAAACCGGCGCCACTGAGGCTATAGTGGCTGGAGGTGGAACTACCTCTGCCTGCCGGATGCTGTGGTGTGAACAGCGTCCGACATGACAGTACCCCGTCTTCTACGAGGGACCCCAGGGCCCTCAAGACTCATAGGACCCGGCTTGTCCGGATGACGACGGTGAAAAGAACTGACCAGCCGATCCGCATGTATGTCTGAGGCTGGAACCCAAGACCTCTCCTCTGGACCATACCCCCGCCAGTGCACCAAATACTGAAGAGTACGGCGTACTACTCGAGAGTCCACCACCTTGGCGACCTCGAACTCTAACTCGCCATCCACCATGACTGGAGGTGGCATCGGCGTCGTGTCCACCAAGCCTACCACCTTTTTCAATAAAGCCCTGTGAAAAACGTTATGTATTCTGTACACCGCAGGAAGTTCCAACCGATAAGCCACTGGGTTAATGATGGCAGAAATCCTAAAGGGCCCAATAAACCTTGGACCCAGTTTTAAAGATGGGATTTTGAGTTTTATGTTCTTCGTAGCTAACCACACCCATTCACCCACACATAGGTCCGGACCTGGCACGCGTCTACTGTCAGCCACCCGTTTGTACCTGGCACTCATGCTCAACAAACGCTGTTTCACCCGCCTCCAGACTGATGACAATTGGGCTCCTAGCTGATCCTCCTCCGGGACACCCCCGGAGTCACCCTGACGTAAGGTACAAAACTGAGGATGTTGACCGTACACACAAAAGAATGGAGACTCTCCTGATGACTCTTGGCGGTGATTATTTAATGCGAATTCGGCCAGAGGAAGGAAAGTAGACCACTCCTCCTGGTTGTCGGACACAAAGCATCGTAAATACTGTTCTAGATTTTGGTTCATGCGCTCAGTTTGTCCATTAGACTGTGGATGAAACGCCGATGAATGTGACAACTTGATCCCCAACCTAGAGCAAAAAGCTTTCCAAAACCTCGCCACAAATTGCGTACCCCTATCAGATACTATGTCAGACGGTACTCCGTGGAGTCTGACCACCTCCTTCACAAATACCTGAGCCAACGTCTTAGCATTGGGCAAAGAGGACAACGCCACAAAATGCGCCATCTTTGAAAAACGGTCAACCACCACCAGGATGACCGTGTTCCCTGCCGAGGCTGGCAAGTCAGTGATAAAATCCATGGAGATTTCTGTCCATGGCCTATTGGGTACCCCCAGAGGCTGTAGCGTGCCAGCAGGACGGGTTCGGAGTGACTTAGCCCTAGCGCACGTGATGCAAGCTGCCACGTACGAGACCACGTCCTGCCGGATTTTGGGCCACCAGAAACGACGCGATACCAGCTCTAAGGTGCCCTTCACCCCTGGGTGACCAGCCAGTACCGAATCGTGGTGTTCCTTCAACACCTTAGGCCGAAGATGCAGGGGTACAAATGATTTGTTGGCGGGAAGTCCTGGTGGTACCTCCTCTTGGGCCTCGGCAATCTCCGCCTCTACCTCAGTCGTGAGAGCCGAGACCACTACCCCTTTCTGGAGGATGGGTACCGGCTCTTCCCGAGGTTCTCCCCCCGGAAAACACCTAGACAAAACATCCGCCTTGGTGTTTTTAGCCCCGGGACGGTACGTCACAAGAAAATTGAAACGAGTAAAAAACAATGCCCAGCGAGCCTGCCTAGGAGACAGACGCTTGGCCGACTCCAGGTAGAGCAGATTCTTATGGTCGGTGATAACTGTGACCTGGTGAGCCGCCCCCTCCAAGAAGTGTCGCCATTCCTCAAAAGCCAGTTTGATGGCCAACAACTCCCTGTTGCCGATATCATAATTCTGTTCGGCCGGCGACAGCTTCTTGGAGAAGTAGGCGCATGGATGCATCTCGCTCAAGGACGAGCCTTGAGACAGTACTGCCCCCACTCCCACCTCCGACGCATCAACCTCTACCACAAAAGGTTTAGACACGTCTGGTTGCACCAGAATGGGGGCTGAAGCAAAACTATTCTTCAGACGCTCAAATGCACGTATAGCCACCTCAGGCCAGTTCGCCAGATCGGCACCCTTCTTTGTCATGTCCGTGAGCGGTTTGGCGACAGTCGAAAAGTGTCTTATAAATTTCCTATAATAATTCGCAAACCCAAGGAACCGCTGGAGTGCTTTCAGACTCTCCGGCCTCTCCCATTGCAACACCGCTTGCACCTTAGCGGTGTCCATTTTAAAACCGGCTGCGGACACAATATATCCCAAAAAGGGCAACTCCTGGACAAAAAATAAACATTTTTCCAGCTTAGCATAGAGCTGGTTCTCCCGGAGCAACTGTAACACCTGCCTAACATGCTCCAAATGAGTGTCCCGATCGCTAGAATAAATGAGGATATCATCCAGGTATACAATCACAAATCTCCCCAGGACATGAGCAAATACATCATTAATAAAATGTTGGAAAACGGCAGGCGCGGTGGTCAACCCAAACGGCATAACCAGACTCTCAAAATGACCCTCAGGAGTGTTAAACGCCGTCTTCCACTCATCCCCCTGACGGACCCTTATGAGGTTATACGCCCCCCTGAGGTCCAGCTTGGAAAACCATTTCGCCCCCGCTACCTGGTTGAACAAATCCGGGATCAACGGCATTGGGTAGGGATCACGGATAGTAATCTGGTTTAACTCTCGGAAATCCAGACACGGGCGTAACCCCCCATCTTTCTTCTTAATGAAGAAAAACCCCGCGGCTACAGGCGAGGACGAAGGCCGGATGTGACCTTTGCTCAGACTCTCCGCGATGTAGTCTTTCAGAGCTTGTCTCTCAGGACCAGAAATATTAAACATCCTGGCCTTAGGTAATTTGGCCCCGGGTTTTAACCTAATAGCACAGTCATAGGCTATATGTGGAGGCAGTTCTGAGCAACCCTTCTCAGAGAAAACATCCGCGAAATCCTGCAAAGCCTCCGGCAGGCTGGGCGTCACGGCGGACACACATGTGGCCAAGCAATTGTCTTGGCAGAAACCACTCCATTGTACTATGTCCTGAGTTTTCCAATCAATTACCGGGTTGTGCCTGGACAGCCATGGAAAACCCAGGACCATTTGAGCTGGGAGATTACGGAGGACCCTACATGTAACCGACTCAGAATGTAGGACCCCAATGTGGAGTTTCACCTCTGCCACAAACTCAGTAATCTCCCCTTGAGGGAGGGGAACAGCATTAATGGTCACCACCTGTATGGGGTGAGGAAGTTTTTCGATCTTAAACCCGGCGGTGTGTGCAAACTCCTCATCTATGAGATTGGTGGCGGAACCGCTATCCACAAACACTGATATAGGTAGCTCTCTGCCGGCGATAATAACCTTGGCAGGGAGCATACATTGAGATACCATCATGGAGGATATGCATATGGGTCTCCTCCATACCCTCTGAGCTTAACAGTTTTCCGCCGGTGTGACCCTCTTAGGTAGTACCGGGCAAACGTTAACATAATGACCTCCTTTACCACAGTAGAAACATGCTCCGGGCTTCCGGAATCCCGGAGCGCGAGGCTGAACCTGTGCCACGCCAGCAATCTGCATAGGTTCAGGGGACTCATCTACTTCAACCACACCTGCACCTCTGTTTTCCCCCAGAGGTAGCGTCTCCTGTGCCCCCTGACGAAAACGGCGATCAATACGTATCACCAAACTCATGGCAGACTCCAATGATGCCGGAGTCTCATACATCAGGAGGGCTTGTTTCACCCTCCCTGATACCCCATGAATAAACTGGCTCCGCAGTGCTGGGTCATTCCACTGTGTGTCTACAGCCCAGCGGCGAAATTCCGAACAATAGTCTTCTGCCAAGCGCTCCCCCTGGCGGAGGGTGCGGATTTTAGATTCCGCTAGAGCCAGTCGGTCAGGGTCATCGTAAATGAGCCCGAGGGCAGAAAAAACATTATCGACCGAATGAAATGTAGCAGAGTCAGCTGGTAAGGAAAATGCCCATGCTTGGGGGTCACCACTCAGTAATGACAACACCAGCCCTACTCGCTGGGCCTCATTACCTGAGGATATTGGCCGCATGCGGAAGTATAATTTGCAGGCCTCCCGAAATACGACAAATTTGCTGCGATCGCCTGAAAATCGTTCTGGCAGCGGAAACTTCGGCTCTGCACCGATACCTGCAGATGCCGTTTGCACCTTTGCTACTACCAGGCCCTGCTGCTGAACTGTCCCTTTCAACTCGGAGACCTGTATGGACAGCGCCGCCAACTGGCGGGTTATGGAATCTAATGGATCCATGGACTCCTGAAAAAATGTGGGCCGATTATAATGTCACGGGGGCTTAGTTCAACTAAGGCTGAAATACCCGGGGCCCCTGTGGTGTCCCTTTTACTAGGGGAAACCCTGTCTGACCCTCAACCCAGGGTTTTTGCTGAAGGTGCAAATGCCTGAGCCTCCGACCTTTCCTTATCTCCTGCTCAGCCCTGCACTTAACCCTCCACCCTCCACCCAGTGAGGAGTCACACCACCAAAGCTCCCACACAAATAATGACAGACAGGGAGAACTTAAACTGCACTGCGCCGCACACACACAGGAATAAACAGTAATGTGAACAGGGCACAACTAAACACAAATATGGGAAGGAGAAAGGATAACGACGGATCATACGACACCAGATATGAATCTCTCTCTCTTGAACACCTCCACTCCAGACCGGAACCACTTGGTATGAAACACAAGCTATAATCGGCGACGCCCATATGCCAGTATGACTATTTAAAGACCGTGGGCGTGACTAACCTTCCAACCTGGTCTCCAGCAGGATTAACCCCCGAGAGCCTGAAGATCAAACCGGCGCCACTGAGGCTATAGTGGCTGGAGGTGGAACTACCTCTGCCTGCCGGATGCTGTGGTGTGAACAGCGTCCGACATGACACATACCCTTTTCTGTCCTTAAAGTCCCAGTTTTTTTCTTTCCCCTTCTATTAAATTTCCTCGTCCAAAAAGAAGGCTTTCTGGTCTCGCCGTGAAAACGGGGAAAGCCTTTCTTTTTATGCCCTGCCTTCTCCAAAATATCCTCCAGCTTCTGTCCAAAGAAGAATTGACCATCACACGGGATGGAACAGTCTATTCTTGGTCAGTAAATCACCCGAACAGCCTTTAAGCCACAGGGCGTGTCTCGCCGCATTAGACAGGCCTGCCGCCCTGGCTGCCAATCTTACTAAGTCCGCTGACGAGTCTGCTAAGAAAACTGCTGCCCCTTGTGCTAGGGCCATACTGGCTAGGATCTCATCCCTTGGCACCTAATTTCTCAGCTGATCCTCTATTTGGTGTAGCCAGATCATGAGAGAGCGGGCAGTTCATGTCCCCGCTATCACTGGTTTTAATCCTGCTGCCGCCTCCCAGGTGTGTCTTAAGAATCCATCTCCTTTTTTGTCTTAGTTCACCAGTCATCTAAAGGCAGGGATAATTTTTTTGAGGACGTAGCCACAGCACCATTTTAGAGATTTTTTTCCCAGGTCTCGGAGTCTTTCTCCTCAAAGGGGTACCTCCTTTTAGATGAGGAGGGTAAGGAACCTGACCTCTGTTTTTTCCACTCTTTCTCTATTAGCGCTTTTACTTTTGTATTGACTGGGCAGGTGCGCTTCCTTTTTACCTCCAGGTCCCCTGAACATAACATCTTCTAAGGAACTAGGTGTTTTCTCCTCTTTTAAGCCCATTGTAGATTTGACCGCTTTAACCAGTCTCATTATTGTTTTGTCTTTTTGCTCATCTTTTTCCTTTTTATTTACTTATTTTTATTTTTTATCATTTTGTTTTTGATTTTCTGTATTTCTTCAATGTTTTTCTTCCTTGCCATTTTATCTCCCATCTAAAGGATTGCTTTTTATCATAATTTATATATTACCAATTTGCTGCCCCTTGCTATAATCTATCTTATCCACCACTAGAATATCTGTCCGGCCTCAGTGCAATGTTCCTATCTCCCCCCTATGCCTTTACTACGCCTTCGTCTGCATTACAAGTACGCCCCCTTCTCCATGACAACGCGGCAACAACATTGCAGCTCTCGTTTTGACCGCGCAAGCACGGTCATTCATATATTATTGCGGTCTCTGCAACCACCGCGTATGCGCTGTGTCTTCTTTCAATACAGCGCTGTGTCACTTCCGGGCCGGATGACGCACTTCCGGTCTGGCGGTACACAGCGCGGCATTTGAACCCCGCCATGCCACGGACTAGCACAGTCTCCCATTCACTCCAGGAGAGGGCGCGGGAGCGCCGCCTTTACCGCTTGTTTCCCTATCTCAAGGACACCCCAGGTAACCTGCGGCACTCAAGTGCATTTTATATTGCACTCTGATACTGGTAACATTTCCTTTACTGTGTGCCACTCACTCTACAGGTGGAAACTATTACATGATGGCTATTACAGCCCCAGGCTAAAACCGCCTTACCACAAGGTATACTATTGACTTTGGTATATACCTCTAATGATCTTTATAGACATTATGCCAATTTATTTTCTTTTTCATTAATCCAGCCAAAACTAATATATGGTACTTCCACTACAAAAATCTTGCAGCATCCACTTGAGCCCTTTTCAACATTATCTAAGCCTTCCAAGTATACCACGTACCTTTCTCTTAGCCTGTCATTTTGTCTATATGTAGCAACTAACAGTTATATATATATATTTTCATCTATAGTACCTATAGTACTTCCGCTACAAAAATCTGGCAGCATCCACTTGAGCCCTTTTCAACATTATCTAAGCCTTCCAGGTATACCATGTACCTTTCTCTTAGCCTGTCATTCTATCTATAAGTAGCAACTAACAGATATATATATATATATATATTTATATTTTACCTATAGTACCTACAACTACCTTAGGGGGACGTATCTCCTTTCCAAGTGCCCTAGGTCCGCTACTATTTCCATTAAGGTAAATTAATAGCGTCTCTAGTCTCTTAATTTCCTGAAGCTATTTTTTCATTTTTTTTTGTCATTTTTGTCAATCAACCAAACCGATATGCTATAGCTGGTTAGCAACGCTTCAGTAATATTTTTGTAAGTTTCTTTTGCTTTTTTGTCCTTCTATATATTTGTCATTGTATATATACATTGTTTGTTATCTATCCATCTTCCGGCTATAACTTGTATATATTTGAATATTCACTGTATAATTACTGTTCAACTTTTTTTTTTTTTCGTTTTAGTGTACCCCATGATTAAGATCCAGGAGGATCGAAACGTCGGGTATTTTTGATCGTTCATATTCTAATCTGGTTTTGGGCGCATTCTTTGATGGATTGGACACTTTGAATAAATTTACGAATTTTTGCATACTATCAAGTTGTTGAGTGCAGTGAATCATTTCTTCTATATATGTTTAGGGCCCTAGTGGTCCAATTCACCAGCACCTATTTCTTCTAATACGACCTGAGTGCGCACCATTCCTAAATATTAACCAGTCTCTCCACATACTCGGATGAGAAGCACGGTCGGCCCCCTACTTCACTGTCCGAGGAGGAGTCCGAGGACTGGGGAGAGGAGGAGGAGGGGGATCTTTCACAACCATCAACACCCAGAGAGGCTTCAGAGTCCGTAGGCATCTAACGGCTTTTCTTGCCCCCTTTTTTTAAGGGCTGCCTTTAAGGAACCTTTTACTTCCGCCCTTATTATGGCCCTAAGGTTGGTGGCGAAGTCAGGGGTCTCTTCCCATATTGTTTTATTAATAAAGTCAGTGCAGAGATCCTTCTGCCACTGAACTGTCAGGGGGCTTAGCAAAGGGCACACTCCTGTTTTTTTGTTTTGGTGCTAGCCTTCCTCGACCCCTGGTGATCAAGCAGAAAATATGGACCCCATTACCATAAGGGTGACATTCTCGTAGATCACTCACCACCACTGTCAATCGAGGGTACCGGATTTGGAAGCTGATCACAAGCACATACAACGTCCCTTCTGGATGCTGAGGACCCGGGGACGGCGCTTCCACAACCCGAAGGCCGGCTTACAGGTGTCCTGCCTGTCCTTCCAGTGCCGGCAGAGGCGTGGGTAAGTAGGGAAAAAAAAGCAAAAAGAAAAAATCATTCAACCGCTGTCTTCAGCACAAGGGTCCCTGTCAGCAAAGGAAACCCAACTGAAGTGAGGGAGAGGTAACATCCTTTTATTTTCAGTAGGGTTCCTGTCCTGACTGGGCGGATCCCCTCTCTCAGGTGTGCTGTCATGGGGGGGAAGGGAAAAAATGAACATTTTACTTTTTCCACAAAAAATGTACGTTAGACCCAAACTTTATTTTCACAAAGGTACCAGGAGAAAATGGACCACAAAATTTGTTGTGCAATTTCTCCAGAGTACGCTGATACCCTGTATGTGGGGTAATGCCACTGTTTGGGCGCATGGCAGGGCTCAGAATGGAGGGAGCACCATTTGAGTTTTAGAATGCAAAATTGTCTAGAATCAATGGTGGGCACCATGTCGCATTTGGAGACCCCCTGATATACCTAAACAGTGGAAACCCCCAAAATTCTAACTCCAACCCTAACACAGCTCTTCCCCTGACCCTAAACCGAACCCTAACCAAAGCCCCAACACCACCCTAACACACAACACCACCGTATCCCCAACACCACAACCCTAACCCCAACCCCAAACCTAACACCAGCCCCAACCCTATCCCTATGTCATAATCCATATTTGGATTCATGGCAGCTCTGGTTCCACTATAATTAAAATGAAGCTTTTGTCCTTTCAGGCCTGCAGGGGTTAATGTCAGTGTTCCTTGCTAGCAGCATGCTGCAGCTGCTGAGTTGCTAGGTCAGCTGATGTGAGTGGTGACCACTTCCACCTTCCTTTAAATAGTCACCTGATGCATCAGCTGACTGTTGGTTATAGAGTTATTCTACGGAGACCAGCTTTGCGTTGCAAATCTCTGGTGTCAGCGCTGTATCAGCTACTTCTGGCGTTCGAGGTCCTGTTTCTGTGTCCTCTGCGGTTTGAAACTTGGCAGCAGTGCATTGAGCCAAGTTTTGTGCTTTTACCTTGTCTGTCTCGTTAACTGTCACTACCCCCTGTGTTTTTACCATCTGCAGTGGTGAGGCTAGCGCCCTGGCCGGCCAGAGCTAGCCAGGGCATGTGAGGTGACAGAGAGGGATGAAGTTCATGATGGTGGCGGGGAAGGGGGGGGACCCGCAAAGGGCGTAAGAGGAGTGCAGGGACAGGCTCTGGTTGGAGCTCAGGAGGTGTCCCATCCCTCATTCCCTATTGTTAGGGCCTTCCTCTCCCCTTTACCATCCCGTTGAGTGTGTTATGCCGTCCGCTGTCCAACACCCAGTGGGATTGTGACGTCCTAACTGCAAAGAGGTAAAACCGACCCAGATCATGTTCTCCGGGGTCTCCGCTACCCACGGTAACGGAGACGCCAGAGATTTTCAAACGCTGGGGTGGGGCACTATAAAATTATTTTTCGGAGCTGAGGAATAAGAACCCTTTAACTGCCGCCGTTAAAAGGTGTATCGCCGGTCGTTAAGGGGTTAAAAGGAATCTGTCATCAGAAAAAATGCTATTAACCTACAGATATGGGGTTAATCTTAAGGTTAATAGCGTTATTAACCACCCCCACTTAGCCAAACACTGCGGGGAGAAAAATGTTATTCCTCCCGGCAGCATTCGGGTTTTAATTACAGGGGTCAGCACTCTTTATTCTAAGAATACAGAAAGGTAGCTATAACTGCGTCCCCGGGATTGACTGACAGCTGGCCTTAATGCTGTGCCAGTCAGTGAGACACAGTTATAGCCGCTGCTCTCTATACTCAGAGCAGTGATTGAACCAGTGCAACCCATGTGAATGAAATCTGAAAGCTGCCGAGGGGAAGAGTGGAATAAAGGTAATTTTCTACCAGCAGCATTTGGTTACGTGCGAGCAGGTTAATATCGCTATTAACCTGCAGATTAATCCCATATCTGCAGGTCACTGGCATCATTTCTGGTGACAGGTTTAAAGGGAACATGAAAGCTAATATATGGAGCATGATCCATAGACTTCATGTAGCAGACACTGGCTGCATGATTTCAGCCATATATGCTTGACTGTGAAACCCTGCTGACTCACACAACTGCTCCCTTATTGCCAGAACCCATTAGGACAGTGGCAACGTTAAAAGTCAATATAGTGTCTTAAGATTTAATGCAAAATCCATGGCAATGGTACACATTCATTCTCCAAATATATATTATTAACCTGAATAATGATGGGAAGGAACACTACTACACATCTTTTCACATTGTTCACACTGGTACAGAGCAACTGTTTCTTACATTTCTACCTCACTGGAGAAATTGGAACTTTTCTCTAAATTGCTCCTTCACCTTGTGAGTATGAAGTGTTTGGCAGCAGACGTAATTTTAGCCAATCTCTTGTAAATGTTAACCTTGTTGTGAATATATAATTGCTTTCACCATCTCATCAACTACTGCTTTTGAAAAAACAACAGTGCTTCGGTCTTTGACCTAAACAAAGGTGCTGGTGCTTGTTAGGTCAGTCATATGCTAACATTTTGTGACTTCCATATTCCAGGAAACGTCAGAAAAAAATATGATAGATTTCCTCCAAAAGTTTCTTTGCTTAAACAATGCATAGCTCGATTGAATGTAGTAAAGTCAGGATGACAAATGGAGTGAGTGAACCGCACACCGTCCACAGACCGAGTGAACCGCACACCGTCCACAGACCGAGTGAACCGCACAAAGTCCACATACTGAGTGAACCACACATCGTTCATGTACAGTAGAAATATTTTCAGTAACAAAAATATATTCAAAATGGAAAACATACTTTACAGTGAATGCTCTCTCCAAAGAAACCGTGTCGCCATGAAAAGTCACTTGGCAATACTGAATGTTAGTAACTGAAGTTGGCACCTCAACGTCAGGTAGCATTCGCTTCAGCAGTCTCTCAATAGAAATTTTTGGGGTCCAATTAACCTGTTGATAAATGAGGCCAGAGAGCAATATTATTCTGTTTAAACCAGAAGTACGTCACATCAGTATTTCCTTGCTTCACCACTCAAATACATATAATGAACAAAACAGTTCTGATCCTTATGTTTTAACACAATGCTAATAACATCATAAAAATATTCAAACTTATGACTTCAAGCAGATAGTCTTATGTTCTATTTTATGCAGAGGTGTTGTAGATGGTCACCTCTACCCTGCAAAAGATAGATACATACACACATTCATTTACTTATAGAAATCTTGCCGTTTTCACAATGGCCTCTTGGACTGTTTTAGACTAAAGGTTCATTTACATGGACCAATTGGCAGCATGATATGATCGCCAATTCGTAAAACCTTTACCGATCAGTGGTTGCTTAACCTCTTAGGATATGTTCCCACGGTCAGTAAACGCTGCGGGTTGGACGCTGCGCACATCTGCAGCATCCAACCCGCAGTGTACAGATATTACATCACAATAGATGGGATTTCAAGAAATCCCATGCCCACTTTGCGTGCACTGGGGCCTATGGCTTACCTGCGGAGATGCACATGTGGAGTGTCTTTCCAGACGGCAGCATGTCTATTTATCTTGAGGACACAAGCCGCGGAGACACCATCACATGTTTCTCAACGCAAGCAATGACTAGCCAGGTCTTTGCCCGGGAAGGAACAACCACGGGAAGGGCAGTCTCCAATGAAGGAAACCACCTATGCCAAAACATGGTATCCATCCACATGTCCTACTGGCCAGTTTCCTACTCCACACTGATGAGGGGCAATACCCCGAAACAGCTGTCTGTGGATGGATACTATGTTTTGGCATAGGTGGTTTCCTTCATTGGAGACTGCCCTTCCCGTGGTTGTTCCTTCCCGGGCAAAGACCTGGCTAGTCATTGCTTGCGTTGAGAAACATGTGATGGTGTCTCTGCGGCTTGTGTTTTGCATGTTTTTACATATTTCCCAAAAGGGATGGGGGCATTGCTCTAGAATCACTGCGTTGATAAACATGTGATGGTGTCTCTGCAGTGTTGGATGTTGATCTCCATGAGTTCATTCATCCTCATTTTTCACATATTTATCTTGAGGAGACGCAAGTCTCAGCAAGATAAATATCACCAGTGAAATTAATAGCATGCGGTAGCTCCGCATGGTTCAATGAACACATGCGGAATCACCTGCGTTGAAAAGCCAGCAGCGCTTTGGATGCAGCGGACAAGTGCTGCGTCCAAAGCACTGCCGGTTACTGACAGTGGGAACATACCCTTAATGACCGAGCCAATTTTGACCTTAATAACCAAACTTTACAATTCTGACCAGTGTCACTTTATGAGGCAATTACTCTGGAACGATTCAACCGATCCCACTGATGTGATTGTTATTTCGTGGAATATTGTACTTCATGATAGTGGTAAAATTTCTTCACTATGACTTGTATTTATTTTGAAAAAAAAAATCTAAATTTGGCAAAAAAAATTAAAATTTTTACAATTTTCAAACTTTTAATTCTTATGCCCTGAAATCAGAAAGTTAATTTTGTTAGGAAGTTAGAAGAGTTAAAAGTTGACCAGTGATTTCTCATTTTTCCAACAAAACTTACAAAACCATTATTTTAGGGACCACATCACATTTGAAGTGACTTTGAGGAGTGACTTTGACAGAAAGTACCCAAAAGTGACACCATTCTAAATACTGCGCCCCTCAAGGTGCTCAAAACCACACTAAAGAAGTTTATTAACTGTTCAGGTGCTTCACAAGAACTGAAGAAATGTGGAAAGGAAAAATGAACATTTAATTTTTTTTCACAAAAAATATACTTTAGGCTACTTTCACACTTGCTTTTTTTGCTGCACGTTTTTGCGCACACAAACGCATGAAAAAAATGCATCATGCGTTTGCGTGCGTTTTTTGTGGGTTTTGGTGCGTTTTTTTAAAAACGCATGCTTTTTTCGCACATACGTGCGCATTACAATGCGCAAGTATTGCGCACCCATAGACTATAATGGGTGTTTTGCTGTAGAAAAAAAAATGCATTGTGTGCGCATGCATTTTTTGGGGGCAAGTCGGACGCACAAAAAATGCAACAGGATGCATTTTGTGCGCCCGAGCGCACACTACAAAAAAACGCATGCGCATACAAACGCATGTGTATGCGCACCTATGTGCCATGTTAAAGTATGGGGAAAAACCGCATGCGTTTTTTTGCGCTAATAAAACAGCGCAAAAAAACTCAAGTGTGAAACCAGCCTTAGACCCAAACTTATTTTCACAAGGATAACAGGAGAAAATAGACCACAAAATTTGTTGTGCAATTTCTCCAAAGTACGCCGACACCTTATCTGTGGGAGAAATCTACTGTTTGGGCGCACGGCAGTGCTCAGAAGGGAAGGAGCCATTAGACTTTTTCAATGTAAAACTTGCTGGAATAATTAATGGACACCACGTAGCGTTTGGAGAGGCCCTGATGTGCCTAAAGAGTACCCAAAAAGTGACTCCATTTTGTAAACCACATCTCTCAAGGATTTTATCCAGTGGTATAGTGAACATTTTGAACCCACAAGTACAAAACAGAACTTGATCACATTAGGTTGTCATACTGAATATGCTGTCATTAGTGTTGAGCCCAAGTGTTCACTACTCCCGTTTGCATTAGGTGCTCAGGTATGTACAGAGTATCGCGGGTCTTGTGTCACATTCTTGATTCCATGACCCACATGTTTCTCGGCCGTTAGACACAAAAAAAAAACATGCGTGGATCATACTCTGTGCATACCAGAGCACCCGACGCAAACTTGAGTAGCGAGCATTTGTGCTCAACACTAACCGTCATTTTTCTTTTTCTTTACCCCAATTCCAACCCCAACACACCCCTAACACACACCCCTAACACTAAGCTCAACTGCAAAGAATGAAATAAAAA
The DNA here is from genome assembly GCF_039654945.1 of Dendrobates tinctorius. Classification (NCBI taxonomy): domain Eukaryota; kingdom Metazoa; phylum Chordata; class Amphibia; order Anura; family Dendrobatidae; genus Dendrobates; species Dendrobates tinctorius. Next base: position 12,418,260 of record NW_027361838.1, on the reverse strand, counting down.
AATACATATTTAATAATTTTTATCTAGCTAAGGGGGGGATAAAGGGGAATTCGATTTACTATTTTTTTTGCTTTTGACCACTGTGATAGGGTCTGTCACAGTGATCAAAAGGAACCAATAGGAAAAATTTCTTATTGTTGCCGGTATCGGCCAGCAGATCCTGGGCGGGAACACTGCGTCTGCCACTTTTTCTTCGAGGCACATGATACCGGACCGGGGGACTGATCACGAGGGACCGGAGGGCATAATTTCTCTCCCCTCTGACATGTATATCATGTCAGAAGAAAGAAATCAATTTAACAGCTGGCACACTTTGTTTTTCCAAGATTGCCGTTATTCACTGAATAATGGCGATCACGTAATCGAATACTGGAAAATCCAGCCCTGATCATGACCATGGTAGCCAAGACCCCGGATATTTTCTGACACGGGGGGACACTACAGCCTTATTCTCAGTCAACGTTTTAAAACGGCGATGAGTTAATAAGAACCCTTAGTGGCCGCTGTTTTATCAGCGGACGTGAAGGGGTTACACAGGGAGACCAAAATAAATGAATTGCACTGAACTGAACTGTAAAACATCACTCAATGTGCAAAGGCTGCCATGGCTCTCGGCAGTGCAGGTCTGAATAATACAGTACGAGGACACTGTGCAAAAGATCATTTCACCCAATGAACGAGCAAAATGTTCCATGATTGGCAACCCGTATTTCACTGCAAGAGAATAGTGAAACAAGTGCTTTTAAGAATGCTAATTCAAGACAATTTCAGTGTAAATACAGCTAAACTTTCTATACATCATCAGCAATAGACTCAGACCCCCATCTGTTATATTAAAGGCATATTCCCACATCCAAAATCATATCCCAATATGTAGTAGGTGTAGTAATAATAATATTACCAAATAACTCCAATTAAAAATGAAGTATGGTTCTTCTGATAAGCAATGTCGCTTACCCCAAGTACAGGGCATTGCAATAACTTAGGTATCCATGGTTAGTTAGTTGTTAGAGGGGATAGTTAGTTAGTGCTCATTACCATGTATACTTAAAATACTGCAATGCCCTGCACATAGGGTAAGTAACAGTGAATCAGAAGAACTATACATTTTTAACTGGAGGTATTGGCTACTATTATTATCATTACAAATATTACATATTGAGATATGATCTTGGAGATGAGAATACCCCTAAAATGCAGAAAATGAGCCTGTGCCTAAGTCATTGTAAAGGGTCCGCTGCAACATCGCATGTCATTATAATCTTGCCTTTAATGGGAAAAAGGGGTGCTATACACATTAGAATAATTACGGTTGAACTTACCGATATTGAAGGGTTCGGACAACGGTCTAATATGCATGTGGTGCCACACAACTCATGGTCAAGAGATATGTTGATTGCGCACATCCGATCTCAAACTGTTCTCAGGGAGATAAACCTATAGCGGATGTGTGAGGCGGGGGCTTTCGCATGGAGAACGCAGCAACATTCTGCTGTGAGAGCTCTCATGTATGAAAGTGTCACCCGAATGATCGGAAGAAGTATTGTTCAGCCAACAGGTATCTAAAGTGTACGGTCACCCCAAGACTCCTGAAAAGTCATCTGTAATGATAGCCATGTTATACACCCAGCATCTGTCTTTAACAGCACCAAGTGGAGCCGAGCTCTGGTCCCTGTTGTAAATCCCATGTCGATGTCAATCGTGGATGGCAGCAATTATAGCATGGTGTTTTAAAACAAAGCTATTCCACATGCTCATCGCCCCTAAAATCCTATCCTCCGTGCAATGCAATGCAATCTTGGGGTGTCAAAGTTGACATGGCAGCCAGATACCTGCCATGACTGTATCTCTGTGAACACCAGCCTGAGGCTGGACAGTGATTTTTTACTACAACCTGCAATGCTCCTGTATTGCAGTATATAGTACAAGTGGTGAGATGATTGCAGATTCAAGGTCCCCAAGGGGTCAAAGAATACCCTTACTCATGTAAGTACAGTTAGGTCCATATATATTTGGACAGAGACCACATTTTTCTAATTTTGGCTCTAGACATTACCACAATGAATTTTAAACAAAACAATTCAGATGCAGCTGAAGTTCAGACTTTCAGCTTTCATTTGAGGGTATCCACATTAAAATTGGATGAAGGGTTTAGGAGTTTCAGCTCCTTAACATGTGCCACCCTGTTTTTAAAGGGACCAAAAGTAATTCGACAGATTAAATAATTGTAAATAAAATGTTCATTTCTAGTACTTGGTTGAAAACCCTTTGTTGGCAATGACTGCCTGAAGTCTTCAACTCATGGACATCACTAGACGCTGCTTTTCCTCCTTTTTGATGCTCTGCCAGGCCTTCACTGTGGTGGTTTTTAAGTTTCTGTTTGTTTGTGGGCCTTTCTGTCTGAAGTTTAGTCTTCAACAAGTGAAATGCATGCTCAGTTGGGTTGAGATCAGGTGGCTGACTTGGCCATTCAAGAATATTCCATTTCTTTGCTTTAATAAACTCCTGGGTTGCGTTGACTTTATGTTTTGGGTCATTGTCCATCTGTAATATGAAACGATGACCAATCAGTTTGGCTGCATTTGGCTGGATCTGAGCACACAGTATGGCTCTGAATACCTCAGAATTCATTCGGCTGCTTCTGTCCTGTGTCACATCATCAATAAACACTAGTGACCCAGAGCCACTGGCAGCCATGCATGCCCAAGCCATCACACTGCCTCCGCCGTGTTTTACAGATGATGTGGTATGCTTTGGATCATGAGCTGTACCACGCCTTCGCCATACTTTTCTCTTTCCATTATTCTGGTAGAGGTTGATCTTGGTTTCATCTGTCCAAAGAATGTTTTTCCAGAACAGTGCTGGCTTTTTTACATGTTTTTTAGCAAAGTCCAGTCTAGCCTTTTTATTCTTGATGCTTATGAGTGGCTTGCACCGTGCAGTGAACCCTCTGTATTTACTTTCATGCAGTCTTCTCTTTATGGTACAGTCATATGTTAAAGTTTGGGCACTCCTATTAATGTTAACCTTTTTTCTTTATAACAATTTTGGTTTTTGCAACAGCTATTTCAGTTTCATATATCTAATAACTGATGGACTCCGTTATATTTCTGGATTCAAATGAGGTTTATTGTACTAACAGAAAATGTGCAATCTGCATTTAAACAAAATTTGACCGATGCAAAAGTATGGGCACCCTTATCATTTTCTTGATTTGAACACTCCTAACTACTTTTACTGACTTCCTGAAGCACTAAATTGGTTTTGTAACCTCATTGAGCTTTGAACTTCATAGCCAGGTGTATCAAATCATGAGAAAAGGTATTTAAGGTGGCCACTTGCAAGTAGTTCTCCTATTTGATTCTCCTATGAAGAGTGGCATCATGGGCTCCTCAAAACAACTCTCAAATGATCTGAAAACAAAGATTATTCAACATAGCTTTTCAGGGGAAGGATACAAAAAGTTGTCTCAGAGATTTAACCTGTCAGTTTCCACTGTGAGGAACATAGTAAGGAAATGGAAGAACACAGGTACAGTTCTTGTTAAGCCCAGAAGTGGCAGGCCAAGAAAAATATCAGAAAGGCAGAGAAGAAGAATGGTGAGAACAGTCAAGGACAATCCACAGACCACCTCCAAAGACCTGCAGCATCATCTTGCTGCAGATGGTGTCACTGTGCATCGGTCAACAATACAGCGCACTTTGCACAAGGAGAAGCTGTATGGGAGAGTGATGCGAAAGAAGCCGTTTCTGCAAGAACGCCACAAACAGTCGCCTGAGGTATGCAAAAGCACATTTGGACAAGCCAGTTACATTTTGGAAGAAGGTCCTGTGGACTGATGAAACAAAGATTGAGTTGTTTGGTCCTTCATAAAAGGCGTTATGCATGGAGGCTAAAAAACACAGCATTCCAAGAAAAACACTTGCTACTCACAGTAAAATTTGGTGGAGGTTCCATCATGCTTTGGGGCTGTGTGGCCAATGCTGGCACCGGGAATCTTGTTAAAGTTGAGGGTCGCATGGATTCAACTCAGTATCAGCAGATTCTTGACAATAATGTGCAAGAATCAGTGACGAAGTTGAAGTTACGCAGGGGATGGATATTTCAGCAAGACAATGATCCAAAACACCGCTCCAAATCTACTCAGGCATTCATGCAGAGGAACAATTACAATGTTCTGGAATGGCCATCCCAGTCCCCAGACCTGAATATTATTGAACATCCGTGGGATGATTTGAAGCGGGCTGTCCATGCTCGGCGACCATCAAACTTAATTGAACTGGAATTCTTTTGTAAACAGGAATGGTCACAAATACCTTCATCCAGGAACTCATTAATAGCTACTGGAAGCGACTAGAGGCTGCTATTTTTGCAAAAGGAGGATCTACGAAATATTAATGTCACTTTTATGTTGAGGTGCCCATACTTTTGCACTGGTCAAATTTTGTTTAAATGCAGATTGCACATTTTCTGTTAGTACAATAAACCTCATTTGAATCCAGAAATATAACTGAGTCCATCAGTTATTAGATATATGAAACTGAAATAGCTGTTGCAAAAACCAAAATTGTTATAAAGAAAAAAGGTTAACATTTATAGGGGTGCCCAAACTTTAACATATGACTGTAGATGTGGATATTGATACGCCTACCTCCTGGAGAGTGTTGTTCACTTGGTTGGTTGTTGTGAAGGGGTTTCTCTTCACCATGGAGATTATTCTGCGATCATCCACCACTGTTGTCTTTCGTGGGCGCCCAGGTCTTTTTGCATTGATGAGTTCACCAGTGCTTTCTTTCTCAGGATGCACCAAACTGTAGATTTTGCCACTCCTAATGTTGCAGCAATTTCTCGGAAGGGTTTTTTCTGTTTTTGCAGCTTAAGGATGGCTTGTTTCACCTGCATGGAGAGCTCCTTTGACCGCTGTTTCCTTCACAGCAAAACCTTCCAAATGCAAGCACCACACCTCAAATCAACTCCAGGCCTTTTATCTGCTTAATTGAGAATGACATAACGAAGGGATTGCCCCACACCTGTCCATGAAATAGCCTTGGAATCAATTGTCCAATTACTTTTGGTCCCTTTAAAAAAAAAGGGTGGCACATGTTAAGGAGCTAAAACTCCTAATCCCTTCATCCAATTTTAATGTGGATACCCCTCAAATGAAAGCGGAAAGTCTGAACTCCAACTGAATCGGAATTGTTTTGTTTAAAATTCATTGTGGTTATGTCTAGAACCAAAATTAGAAAAATTTTGTCTGTCCAAATATATATGGCTCTAACTGTATGTATGTATGTAAGTATTTATGTGTAAGGAGGAGAACCGAACCGTGGGTACCTGTCTTGTTCCAGAACTGTTGGGGCTGTCTCCTCTGTTGTCCGGGGAAAAGAGTAAGAGACAGAACAGACCTTTGCACTGAGAAGTAGGGGGCGTGGTTAAGAGGTCACAGCCACAGCGTGCGCAGAAACAGTCAGTCTTGGAGGGACCAGGCAGCGTGTGGGACAGAGAAAAGAGTGCTCCGTCCCTTGAGCCACAGGACTGCGCCAGCCTGCGCCCCGGGACTCCCGTCGACAGCAGCGGGGACTACAGAGGGAGAAGCGCAGTATACCCGGTAGATGGCAGAGAGCGGGGTGCCGTGAGTGCTGCAACCGTGAGTACAGCGCACGTGCCTCAGAGGGAGAACCGCGTGCTGGATAGACAACTGTGGCCCACTTTACCGGCATATACTTGCTCGCTCACGATGAACTCTGAAAGTGTTGCGGCCTTGTTTGTTCCGGCCGCACAAGCTCATGGACTAGGGTCTCAACGGAAGGTGCCGAAGAAAGACCGCTGCTACCAGAAGACAGACCGCCATTGTCAACAGAATCTCCTTGGACCAGCACCGCGCCTGAAGGACCCACGGCATGCTAAGTGTATCAAAGAACTGCTGTCGTTTTATTTGTTGAATTTTCATATCCTTTATAATTGAACTGCTCTTCTCCCAGTTAACCCTTCATCTCCCTGCGAGGAGTTAATTCCGCTAACCCCTTAACCCCCCCCCCAAGGGTGGTTTGCACGTTAATGACAAGGCCAATTTTTACAATTCTGACCACAGTCCCTTTATGAGGTAATTACTCTGGAACGCTTCCATGGATCCTGGTGATACTGACATTGTTTTCTAGTGACATATTGTACTTCATGATAGGTGTAAAATTAATTTGATATAACTTGCGATTATTTGTGAAAAAAATGGCAAGTTGGCAAAAATATTGGAAATTTCGCAATTTTCCAACTTTGAATTTTTATGCCCTTAATCACCGAGATATGGCACACAAAATACTTGATAACTAACATTTCCCACATGTTTACTTTACATCAGCACAATTTTGGAACCAAAATTTTTTTGTTAAGTTATAAGGGTTAAAAATTGACCAGCGCTTTCTCATTTTTACACCACCATTTTTTTTTTTTTTTTAAAGGGACCACATCACATTTGAAGTCACTTTGAGGAGTCCATATGATAGAAAATACGCAAAAGTGACACCATTCTAAAAACGACACCCCTGAAGGTGCTCAAAACCACATTCCAGAAGTTTACTAACCCTTCAGGTGCTTCACAGGAATTTTTTGAATGTTTAAAAAAAAAAATTTAAAAAAATGAACATTTAACTTTTTTTCACAAAAAAATTACCTCAAATCCAATTTTTATTTTACCAAGGGTAACAGGAGAAATTCCACCCCAAAAGTTATTGTGCAATTTGTCCTGAGTACGCTGATACCCCATATGTGGGGGGACCACTGTTTCGGCGCATGGCACAGCACGGAAGGAAAGGAGCGTCGTTTTACTTTTTCAACGCAAAATTGGCTGGAATTCAGATGGGACACCATGTGGCATTTGGAGAGCCCCTGATGTACCTAAACAGTGACCCCATTTTGGAAACTAGACTCCCAAAGGAACGTATCTAGATGTGTGGTGAGAACTTTGAACCCCCAAGTGCTACACGGAAGTTTATAACGTAGAGCCATAAAAATAAAATCATTTTTTTCCACAAAAATGATATTTTCACCCCCAATTTTTTTCCCCAAGGGTAACAGGAGAAATTGGACCCCAAAGTTGTGCAATTTGTCCTGATTAGGCTGAAGCCCCATATGTGGGGGTAAACCACTGTTTGAGCGCATGGCAGAGCTTGGAAGTGTGGGAGCACCATTTGACTATTTCAACACTGAATTGGTTGGAATTGAGATGAGACACCTTGTCTTGTTTGGAGAGCCCCTGATGTGCCTAAACAGTGGAAACCCTCCAAATCTAACTCCAACCCTAACCCCAACACACCCCTAACCCTAATCATAACCCTAACCACAAACTTAACCCTGTCACACCCCTATCCCTAACTTTAGCTCCAACCCCAACCCTAACTTTACCCCTATCCCTAATGGGAAAATGGAAAATAAATAATTTTTATTTTATTATTTTTCCCTAACTAAGGGGGTGAGATAAAGGGGTTTTTGATTTACCATTTACCAAATAGCGGGTACTTATGTGTGACATCAGTCACACGCTAAAAGATGCTTTTTATTGAAAAAAATTGCTTTTGCATCACCACATTCTGAGAGCTATAATTTTTCCATATTTTGACCCACAAAGTCATGTGAGGTCTTATTTTTTGCAAGACGAGTTGACGTTTTTATTGGTAACATTTTTGGGCACATGACATTTTTTGATCGCTTTTTATTCCGATTTTTGAGACGCAGAATGGACAAAAACCAGAAATTCATGAATTTCTTTTTGGGGGGGGGGCGTTTATATCGTTTCGCTGATCTGACACTTTGCACAGCACTGTGTCAGATCAACAATCTGACAGGCAGTGTAGGAGACTTCTCAGCGCCTGCTCTCTTTTGCAAGCAGATTGAATACCTGGGGCATGTCGTATCTGCCGATGGGCTGAGACCTGCCCATGAGAAAATAGCCGCAGTACAGGATGGGTCCCCTCCGAAGACTGTGAAGGATGTCTGGGCCTTTCTGGGACTTACCGGATATTATCTGAGATTCGTGAAAAACTTTACTCGTATAGAGTATCCGCTGCTGGAGTTGTTAAATGAAATACCATCCGGTGCCAAGAATCGGACAATCCAGTGGGGCGAAAGTCAAGAAGAAGCTTTTAGAGCCCTAAAAATGTCCCCAACTGAGGCACCTGTCCTGGCTTATGCAGATATCTCTCAACCCTTCATTCTCCACACTGATGGAAGTCTATATGGATTAGGAGCTATACTGTCACAGATGCAGGACGGGAAAGAGTGAGTGATTGCTAAAACGACCCGGTCCCTCCATGACTCTGAACGAAACCCAGATAATTACAGCTCCTTCAAGCTGGAACTGCTGGCCCTGGTGTGGGAAATGACCGAGAAATTCGCTGAGTACCTGTCTGGATTTGAAGTCTTTGTATACGCACAGATAATCCTCTGGCCAACCTGAAGAATGTGAAACTGGGGTCTCTGGAGCAGAGATGGGTGGCCCGTATGGCAAAGTACCGATACAAGATCACATATTGGAGGGGAACTGAGAATACGCATGCGGACACTCTACCCAGAGTGACTCATGAGCGACCTGGGTCTAAATGGGACAATGAGCTGGAGGCTGAAGAGATCCCTGGATTCTGGAAACCTGCCAGGACGTTGGCGGCAACGCAGGGACAGATTGGGGAGGCGCCTGGAGAACACCTCCTGTGACGGCCCGCAATGATTGGGTCCGGCTGCAACCAGAGGATGGGGAACTCGCTCAGTTGAGGCGATGGGTGGCATTGAAATAACGTCCCAGTCGAGAAGAAAAGGAGGCCCTGTTCCGGGGAACCATGCAGATCCTCCGGCAGTGGGAGAGGCTCCAGTTGGAAGACGGTCTGTTGTACTGGAAAGTGCAGCTAGCATGAGAGCTAGGGGTCACCTGGCAAGTGGTGCTTCCTGGAAGACTGATCAGTGAGGTGGCCACCGAAGCTCATGAGAAGGGGGCTCACTTTGGCACGGAGAAGACATTCCAGTGGCTGCAGAAGTTGGTCTACCATCCTCGGCTAAAGATGGCAGTAGATGAAGCTCGTCACTGGTGCAGGAATTGCAAACTGGCCAAACCTCCAGAACAGAGGGCCCCAACGCAGAGCTTTGTGACTTCTGCTCCCCTACAGGTATTGATGATCGACTACTTGACTGTGGGTCCAGCTCACCTAGGATATGAACACTGTTTGGTGATGACTTATCATTTCACCAAATTTGTAACTCCGACCCAGGACCAGACTGCTGAATCGGTAGCACAGGCCATTTGCAGAGACTTAATCCAAGTATACAGTTGTCCCAAAGAAAATCCACTTTGACCAAGGTGCCTGTTTCCAAGGAAAGGTAATGGAACAACTGCACCGCCTCTATCAGACTGAGAAATCCAGAATAACGCCCTACCATCCCACAAGGAAATGGAGCCTGTGAGAGTTTCAATAGGACACTGATTCAGATGCTGAGGACGCTAGAGGAAGCCCACAAAGCTCGTTGGCCTGAGTATGTGGATGAAGTAGTTTGGGTGTACAATAAACGAGTACACAGCAAAACTGGATACAAGCCATACACCCTGCTGTTCGTTCGAAATGGGCGAGAAATCACTGAGCTAGAATTGGACCCTGAGGAGGACTGCCCGCGGATGGGGGTGTCCCCTTGGGTCCGTGAACATTGACACCGTTTACAGACTTTGCATCGATTGGTACAAATCAAGTTTTGGGAGCTTGAACATCATGAGACGACACCCCTATGAGGGACAGCTCTCAAGGCCGCTGACCGGGTACTGGTTCGAGACAAGCGACCTCGGGGCAAGTTGGAGTATCGGCGTGAGAAGACCTCATACCGGTGAAACGCCGGATTGGACCCGAAGGTCCTGTCTATGAGATTCAACCTGAGGGGGAAGAAGTTACGAACAAGACCAATTTATTTGGCAACAAAACCTCCAAGAGATGGAGGAGTGTCAACGTTTGCTGCAGGAACTCTCACCTGTGGAATGACGAGCTAAAAGGAGAGGGGGAGTGTAAGGAGGGGAACCGGGCCGTGGGTCCTGTCTTGTAAGTTGTTCAGGGTCCAGAACTGTCGGGGCTGTCTCCTCTGTTGTCCGGGGAAAAGAATAAGAAACTGGACAGACCACTGCATTCGGAAGCAGGGGGTGTGGCTAAGCGGTCACAGCGCGACCGGAAACAGTCAGTCTTGGTAGGAACTGGCAGTGCCCAGGACAGAGAAAAGTGTGCTCCATCCCTTGAGCCACGGGACTGCGCCGGCCTGCGTCCTGGGACTCCCGCCGACAGCAGCGGGGACTAAAGAAGATCAGTATACCCGGTAGCTAGCAGAGAGCGGGGTGCTGTTGGTGCCGCAACCGTGAGTACAGCGCATGTGCCTCAGAGGAAGAACCGGGTGCTGGATAGACGACTGTGGCCTACTTTACCGGTGTATACCTGCTCGCCCACAGTGAACTCTGAAAGTATTGCGACCTTGTTTGTTCCAGCCACATATGCTCATGGACTAGGGCAGTGGTGGCGAAACTATGGCACGCGTGCCAGAGGGGGCATGCAGAGCCTTCTCCTCAAAACTAGTGCTGCCACCACTCTCCTCAGCCCGCTAGTAATCTCCCTAATCAATAGCGCCGGCACCACGGCCACTCTCCTCTCTTCTCCTAACTCTCCCATCAGGAGCCGTTCCATCAGTCTGCGCATGTGCTGAGGACGGGGATCTTGCGTGGGCTGAGGACAGGTAGGACTCATATATGAAGAGACAAGATCAGCGTTGGAACAGGCAAAGGTGAGTAGCTTTTTTTTTTTATATGAGGCCATTATACTAAATTAATAGCAAAGCCACAAAAGAAGACTAAAGCCTCCAAAAATTAAAATTACACAGCAGAAAAAAAAGGCAGCACCACTTACCTGCTCAGATCTTATAACAAAATGAACAAACACGTCTGGTCTCGTATGAGGGGGTTTCACACCCGAGGGCATTTTCTGCACATTATACTGTATGGAGAGCTGTGTGGGGATTACCTTTGGAGAATCACACTGTAATGGGGTCATCATTCTTTGTTGGGGAAATAGAGGGAGGGGGAATAAAGTAGGGTCATCATACTGTGTATGGAGGAATACTGTGTTAATGTATCCTTTACATATCTATAACCGGCCATTAGGCCATATGCTTTTTACTGCTGTTACATAACATTATATTATTCCACTATAATTCCAATAGTTAATCGTTTTATTTGATAAGGAAAAACTTCCTCAATTGAAGACTTTCTTTTTAACAAATATCAAGGTTGGCCTGTGACTTTGTGAAAGCTTTTAATTTTGGCCCCCCGTGTATTTAGTTTCACATTCCATGCATAAAGGGTTTCTTATCAAGATAAAGGGCTATAATTGCAAAGAGGTTGTAAAAAACAAATTGGCAATTTTACTTTTGAATAAAAATCCACTTCATTCTCAAAAACAGACCTCCACCGCAATCGGTGGCCAGTATCTTAAGGCCCCGTCTCACATAACGAGATCGTTAGTGAGATCGCTGAAACGTCACAGGTTTTGTGACGCAACAGCGACCTCGCCATCGATCTCGCTACGTGTGACACATAGCGGTGACCGCCCCCCCTTGCTGGATATCGCTGATCATGCTTGAATGTCCTAGGCCATTTTTTGATCGTTGGCGTCCCGCTGGCCAGCATGCATCGCTGTGTTTGACGCCGACGAGAGACCTCGATGGTGACGCAGAACTCAGGGACGCAGACATGAGTCTTCAGAATAGCTGCTGTGTGACAAGGTCTCAACGACTGCTGAGGTCATTATACGGATCGCCGTTTCGTTGCTGCGTCGTTGAATAGATCTGCCTGTTTAACAGCTTACTAGCAACCATGTAGCGACGTACCAGCGATCCTTACCAGGTCGTATCGTTGTCGGGATCGCTGGAGAGTCGCTATGTGTAACAGTACCCTTAGGCTAGGAGTGCAGGGCTTACAAGATCTTTGCTATAGCGCGCTTATGTAGGAGTTGCTTTTCTAATCTAAAACCTCAGTATTCCGGTTAAATTGCCGTTTTGGCACTTTGTGATAAATAAGTGGGTTTTAGATTGCAGTTTGGTCACTCGGTCCCTAAAAGGTTCGCCACCACTGGACTAGGGGCTCAGCGGAATGTGCCAGAGTCCGACTGCTGTCGCCAGAAGACGGACTGTCATTGTCAACAAAATCTCCTTGGACCAACACTGTACCAGCAGTTGTCGGCGCTATCAATCCCCTAAGCAGTGCCTGCAACCTAAAGGACCCACAGCACACTAATGTATCAAAGAACTGCTGCTGTTTTGTTTATTGACTCTTCATATTCTTTATAATTGAATTGCTCTTCTCCTATTTAATTCTTCATCTCCCTGCGAGGAGTTCATCCCCTGTTAAAATAAAGCTGTGTAACTGGTTAACCCTTGCTCTGCCCTTTGCCAGTCACTGCATCCCGCAACCTGCTCACATATGTATGCATGAGTATATATACACACACGTACATATATATTACACACAAATACAGTGGCTGCGGAAAGTTTCAGACCCCTTTAAATTATTCACTGTTTCATTGCAGTCATTTAGCATTTGGTAAATTCCAAAAAGTAATTTTTTCTCATTAATGTTACACTCTGCACCCGATCTTGACTGAAAAAAACAGAAATGTAGAAATTTTTCCAAATTTATAAAAAAAAAAACCCTGAAATATCTTATGATCATTAAGTATTCAGACCCTTTGCTCAGACACTCATATTTAAGGGCAACGTCACACATAAGCGACTCACCAGCGATCCCGACAACGATATCACCTTGTCAGGATCGCTGGTGAGTCGCTACATGATCGCTGGTGAGCTGTCAGACAGCTTCACCAGCGATCAGCACCAGCGACGCCGGGTGCGCGGCGTCGCTGTGTACTTTAGCTACCAGCGCGCTGATGCAGGGAGCTGGTAACTAAGGTACACATCGGGTTTCTAAGGGGCGCGCAGCACTTAGAAACCCGATGTGTACCTTGGTTACCAGCTCCCTGCATCAGTGTGCTGGAAACTAAGGTACACATCGGGTTTCTAGGCGCAGCGCGCCCCCTTAGAAACCCGATGTGTACCTTAGTTACCAGCTCCTGCTCGCTAGTCTCCCGCCTGTCAAACGCAGCAATGAATGCTGACCAGTGGGAGACCAGCGACCCCAAAAATGACCAGACATTTCAACAGCGATCAGCGATACCCGGCAGGGGGGCCGGTCGCGGATAGCTTTCACACACAGCGATCTCGCTGGTGAGATCGCTGATGCGTCACAAAACTAGTGACTCAGCAGCGAACTCGCTAGCGAGATCGCTGTGTGTGATGGGGGCCTTTAGTCACATGCTGTCTATTTCCATGTGATCCTCCATGAGATGGTTCTACTCCTTCATTGGAATCCAGCTGTGCTTAATTTAAGTCAACTGATAGGACTTGATTTGTAAAGGCACACACCTGTCTATATGAGACCTCACAGTGCATGTCTGACCAAATGACAATCATGGATGTCAAAGGAACTGGCCAAGGAGCTCAGGAACAGAAATGTGGCAAGGCACAGATCTGGTTGAGGTTACAAAATAATTTCTGCAGTACTCAAGGTTCCTAAGAGCACAGTGGCCTCCATAATCCTTAAATGGAAGAAGTTTGGGACCACCAGAAATCTTCCTAGACCTGGCCGTCCAGCCAAACTGAGCAATCGTGGGTGAAGAGCCTTGGTAAGAAAGGTAAACAAGAACCCCAAAATCACTATGGCTGAGCTCCAGAGATGCATTAGGGAGATGAGAGAAAGTTCCTTAAAGTCAACTATCACAGCAGCCCTCCACCAGTCGGGCCTTTATGACAGAGTGGCTCGACGGAAGCCTCTCCTCAGTGCAAGACATATGAAAACCTGCATAGAGTTTACTTAAAAAAAAAAACAAAACAAAACAAAACACATGAAGGACTCTCAGACTATGAGAAATAGGATTCTCTAGTCTGATGAGACGAAGATAGAACTTTTTGGTGATAATGCTAAGGCCTGTTTCACACTTCCGTTTTTTCAAATCCGTCAAAATCCGTTGTTTTCCGTAAAAAAACGGATCCGCCATTTTTTGCAGGATCCGTTTTTTTTGTCCCATAGACTTCCATTACGGTTACCGCGGATCCGTCAAAAAAACGGATCCGTTTTTTTAAAAACGGATCCGTTTGCATCAGTTTCCGTCAAAAAAAACGGAAACGGATCCGTTTGGCGGACACAAAAACGGAAGTGTGAAACAGGCCTAAGCGGTATGTGTGGAGAAAACCAGGCACAGCTCATCACCTGCCCAATACAATCCCAACAGTGAAACATGGTGGTGGTATCATCATGCTATGGGGGTGTTTTTCAGTTGCAGGGACAGGACACGACTGGTTGCAACTGAAGGAAACATGAATGCGGCCAAGTACAGAGATATCCTGGATGAAAACCGCTTCCAGAGTGCTCTGGACCTCTGACTTGGCTCAAGGTTCACCTTCCAACAAGACAATGACCCTAAGCACACAGCTAAAATAACAAAGGAGAGGCTTCAGAACAACACTGTGACCATTCTTGACTAGCCAAGCCAGAGCCTTGACCTGAACCCAATTGAGCATCTTTGGAGAGACCTGAAAATAGCTGTCCACCAACGTTCACCATACAACGTGACGGAACTGAAGACGATCTGCAAGGAAGAATGGCAGACGATCCCCAAATCCAGGTGTGAAAAACTTGTTGCATCATTCCCAAGATGACTCATGGCTCTATTAGCTGAAAAGGGTGCTTCTACTCAATACTGAGCAAAGGGTCTGAATACTTATGACCATGTGATATTTCAGTTTTTCTTTTTAAAAAAAAAAACTGAGAAAATTTCTACATTTCTGTTTTTTTTCAGTCAAGATGGGGTGCAGAGTGTACATTAACCCCTTTACTACCAAGGGTGGTTTGCACGTTAACTCCCGAGCCAATTTTTACAATTCTGACCACTGTTCCTTTATGAGGTAATATCTCTTGGACGCTTCCATGGATCCCGGTGATTCTGACACTGTTTTTTCGTTACATATTGTACATCATGTTAGTGGTAAAATTTCATTCATATAACTTGTGTTTATTTGTGAAAAAAATGAAAATTTGGTGAAAATTTCGCAATTTTCCAACTTTGAATTTTTATGCTCTTAAATCAGAGATATGGCACACAAAAAACTTAATAAATAACATTTCCCACATGTTTACTTTACATCAGCATAATTTGGGAACCAAAATTTTTTTTTGTTAGGAAGTTATAAGGGTTAAAAGTTGACCAGCGACGGGGGGCGTGGCCTGGCTATGGAGGAGTGAGGACCTGCAGCTTTTCAGCTCCTGCCTGGGTGATGACTGCAGACCAATATTAGAAGTGCTATTTGTCACCAAATGTCAGCTAAGAAGCGTGCATGCTAGGGCCCATCAAGCAGAGGTTCTCCGGTGGTATCAGCGACAGGAATCTCCAGGTATTTGAGAAGCTCAGCATGCTCCACTCAGAAGCTTGTGAGTCACAAGATGGCGATGGCCCATGCTGTTCAGAGGGTGCAGGAGGAAAAGATTGTGGAAGAAGCCCCTGGAGTTGTACTTATCTCCTCCTGCCTTTCTGAAGAGGAGAGGACAGATAAGGAGCTTGCGTTATCAGCAGAAAGTGTGAGTCATACAAATAAGGAGGATAGGCTTCACACCATACAGGCTTCTAAAGACAACATGCAGGGGCAGAGGGGGATGACTCGTCCTTCCTATTCACAGGCAGCCAGCAGTTCTCTGCCCATGCTGAGGGACTTGTCTCAAGGTATATCTGTGCAGCCAGAGAGCATGACATGTGGTGATTTAACACAGGCACACAATGTATGGGAAGACCTTAAAGGCCCTTTTACATTTAGCGATGCACCAGCGATCCGACCAGCGATCCGACCCGGTCAGGATCGCTGGTGCATCGCTAAATGATCGCTAGTGAGCTTTCACACAGAAAGACCTCACAGCGATGCAGCAGCGACGCAGCGCACGATACTTACCATTCACACACAGCGATCCTGCGTCCTCCCGCCCGCCTCCACGCGTCGCTGGACGTCACAGCAGGAAGTCTCAGCAGGAAGCGCCCGACGAGAAATGGAGCCGGACATTCTCGCGCGATCAGCGATGGACAGCGGGGGAGCCGGTCGCTGGTAAGTATCACACATAGCGATATCACTAGCAATATCGCTGCTACGTCACAAAACCAGTGACGTTTTAGCGATATTGCTAGCGATATCGCTTAGTGTAAAACCCCCTTAAGGCTCACATAAGCACTATCCCCACAAAAGGAGGATATGGAGAATTATATTTCCAGGCTTGAATCCTCTTATAGAGCGGAGACTGCTGCTATTAGACAGGAAGTACAGCAGATTTCTGAAAGGGTGGCTAATAATGAACGTCACACAGAGGCCATCTCTCAGAGATTACATTCACAGGAACAGTTAATTGCTTCTCACTCACAGCAACTGGAATGTTTGGCTGAACTGGTGGATGATATGGAAAACAGAGGGAGAAGTAATAATATCAGGATCAGAGGTCTGCCAGAGTCGGTGGAACAAAACAAGTTAGAGGAATCCCTGTGTTGCATTTTTAATTCTATACTGAATGTCCCACGTGACTCGGACATAGAATTTGACAGGGCTCATAGGTCCCTATGACCCAAATCCACTGATTCAGCTAGACCGAGAGATGTAATATGTCAGATACATAGATACAAAGTAAAGGAGAACATTCTTGCGGGGGCCCGCACAATGGAAACCATCAAATATAAAGAGCAACGTTATCCAAGTTATGCATGATCTGTCATGGTGCACACTCCAGAAAAGACGTGCTCTGAGACCCTTACTAGACATACTGAGACAACAGAAAATCCTTTATTCTTGGGGCTTTCCCTTTAAACTTCAAGTGAGACTGTCTGGAACTTTACATGTTTTACGTACTCTGGGAGACTTGCCGATGTTCACTAACGGTCTGGGAATACCTTCAGTCCAGATTTCTCCATCCGAATGGCCAGGCCTACCTAGAGGCCTAGGAATGGACAATATACCTCATCTCCAGAGAAGGAGAAACTGCAACTTTGGCATGAAAACCCGGGATCGCAAAACAGAGGAAATGGGCCCTCCAACCCCAGATTGACAAGTTTCACTTAAATGTTATTGTTTCATTTACTTGCCTTTCTATTTGTTCTCCTGTCCTATGTAAGAGGTTTACAGGATTAACATAGAAAAATGGGGTTTCCTAAAAAAGGCTTCAGTAGAGATTCTATGTGATTAATGCTTTAACATTCTGGGATTTCTACATTAGTTGATTCAGCAATATACCTATATACATTCTGGGTGCTCAAGATTTGGTGAAATGATATGCGTTTCACATGTTAGTTATTTTACCAGTTTAATGTGTTATTGTGGGTCTGCTGTTTGATGCCAGGGGGAGCTACCCTCTATGGAAAGCGCGCTTCCACTAAGGGGATCTACATTCCGCTACACGGGTGTGGAATTTTATATTTCCCCCATCAGTCCTTTTCTCTAAGGACTTTCTTTGCGGTTGGGAAAGTCTCCCATCCGATAGAAAATAAAAATATAATCATTCTTTCCTGCTCCCCCCTTCCCCCCCCCTTTTTTTTTTTTTTAAAGGGAATTTTCCTTTTTTACCGGTCTTTTCTCAAACCCTATTTCTGGTCCGTGAAATGAACTCAGTCAAATTCTGTTCACTGAATGTTAGAGGTCTTAATATCCCTCAGAAGCGTTCTCAGATTCTTCACTCTATGCATAAACAAAAAGTCCAGATTCTTATGTTACAAGAAACACACTTTAAATCTGATCACGTTCCTAAGTTAAAAGATAGGTACTTCAACACCTGGTTCCATAGCACAAATCCTGAATCAAAGTCCAAAGGTGTCTCCATTGCAGTCCATAAGTCATTAGCATTTTCTCTTATTGATACACTTGTAGACATACAGGGTAGATATATCTTTCTCAAGATACAAATTGCAGACTCAATATACACAATTGCTAACTGGTATCTTCCTAATAAGGGCCAGATTCCAGCATGCCGTGCGTTCCTAACCTCATTTTCTAATTTTGCAGAAGGTACACTGATCGCAGGTGGAGATTTCAATTTTACAATGAACCCAAAGGTAGACTCTTCTTCTGGGAGAGAAACTGTTTCGGTGAGAGAGCTGCGTTCTCTTAAAGGGGTTCTCCATGCCCTCAGACTGACCGATGTTTGGCGGATAATGAATCCTCAGGGGAAGGATTACACATATTATTCTCATATGCATAATTCTTATAGCCGCATCGACCTCTTTCTCTTGAGCCACCATGCTTTGTCCTGGCAACCCAAGGCCACAATCGGAGACATTCTGTGGTCGGACCATGCTTCGATTTTTCTGTCCTTATCTCTGCCATCTCTGGTCCAACGTTCTTGGACTTGGAGATTGAATGATAACCTTATCAAGAATACTTTATGTGCTTCAGAGCTGAAAGAGTCTATTGACTCCTTTATCCAAATACATGCCTCTGACCAAACTTCAGCTCCCTTGCAATGGGAGACTTTGAAATGCGTTATGAGAGGGATTCTGATAAAGCATGGTTCTAGGTTAAAGAGATAGAGAGCTCAGAAAGTGGATGAATTATTACAGCAAATTCATTCCCTTGAAATTTCACACAAACTACCTGCTTCCACGCTTGCTGACTTGACAAAAAGAAGAAATGAATTAAGAGAAACTTTAGATAAAAAATATTTTCAATACATGGAAAAATCTAAACGTTTTTTCTATGACCTATCGGACAAGTGCGGGAGACCATTGTCCAGACTGCTCCATCCACGTGCGTCAGCTACATTTATTCCGCTTGTTAAAAAAACAAAATGGCAGGGATACACACAACCCAAAAGAAATTGTGGATCTCTTTTAGTCTATGAGAATTTATACAACATTAAGAACCAACTCGAAGATATGCCCCCATTAGACCTCTCCTATAAGATAAAAGAATACATTCAGGAAACATCCCTACCTGTGTTGAGTAGTTCAGCTTTGAAAGCTTTAGAGGAGGAGATTTCAATAGAGGAGATCGATTTGGCAATACGGTCCTCTCAGTCGGGTAAATGCCCTGGTCTAGACGGATTCACACCGGCGTTTTATAAAAACTTTAGTGAACAACTCTCTCCAAAAACTTTCAATGCTATTGATGAAAGTACTGGATTTGTTCCCCAGTCTCTAGAAGCACACATTAGTGTGCTCCCTAAGCCAGGTAAAGACCCTTCAATAATTGCCAACTTTAGGCCGATTTCTCTCTTAAACATGGACATTAAATTATTTTCAAAAATCTTAGCTGAGAGGCTAGCCCCTTTACTTCCTTCCCTGGTCAATAATGATCAGGTGAAATTCGTCAAAGGACGAGAAGCCCGGGATAATACTATTAAGACATTACTTATCTCCAAGGCAAAAACTAGCTCCACACCACTAGGTCTTTTATCTGTAGATGCAGAGAAGGCTTTCGATAGAGTCCATTGGGGGTTTATGGAGGAAGCCTTGAGACAGATAGGTCTAGGTCCTCACTTTCTACAGAAAATCTTAGCCTTATATAATGGTCCAACAGCACGGGTTAGAATAAATGGTTCATTATCCAGCCCATTTAAGATCAACAATGGAACCAGACATGGTTGCCCACTTTCTCCATTACTTTACGTAGTGGTAATGGAACACCTAGCCAACGCTATCAGAAATAATATCAATATTCATGGATACACGATAGGACCTAACTCTTATAAAAGAGCTCTGTATGCAGATGATTTACTCCTTTATATCTCACAACCACAAATATCGTTTCCAATGATTTTAAAAGAGTTTGATAGGTTCGGATCACTTAGTAATTTTCAAGTCAATTATTCCAAATCAGAAGCCTTAAATATATCATTTTCTCAGAATGAGGTCCTTCAAATCATGAATAAATTTCCATTTAAATGGCAAGGAGAGTCATTGAATTATCTATGGGTCGTGGTCCCTTCTGATCCTAATAAACTGTTCGAGCTTAACTATCAAGCTTTATTAAGCAGAACATACAGAGACCTAGCGAATTATAGTAAATTTAAACTATCCTGGTTTGGAAGGATGAATGCTATCAAAATGGATGTTTTACCCCGTTTCTTATACATATTCCAAACTATACCGATTTCACCCCCCTCATAGTTTCTTCTGTAAATTACGATCAGCTTTAACCAAATTCATAAGGGGTAAACTCAAACCTCGCATAAGCATACAGACCCTTTCTCGACCTAAATCTATAGGTGGTGCTGGTTTTCCCAATTTTA
This sequence comes from Dendrobates tinctorius, assembly GCF_039654945.1. Classification (NCBI taxonomy): domain Eukaryota; kingdom Metazoa; phylum Chordata; class Amphibia; order Anura; family Dendrobatidae; genus Dendrobates; species Dendrobates tinctorius. The sequence continues at coordinate 12,397,895 of NW_027361838.1, read as the reverse complement.
AGAGGTATTTTCAGGCTACTACATTACTTAGGATTCTAGACTGGCACTTTCGGGCTGAAGCTAAACAATGGGTGGGGGTGGAACAGGAGGATTTAGATGTCCCTTTAAGACATCTGCCGTGGTGTTCTGGGGAGTCATTGACTATTGTCAATTGTAATTTAACTAGAGACACACTTAAAATATGGCACACTCTGAGAAAGAAGGGGTTCCCAGATAGGAATATTAGCCCACTTACATCATTGTTTTTCAATCCATCCTTTCTCCCTGGATACTTGCACGGATCTTTTCTCGGTCGGAGGGCACTGGAGGATACCCGATTGTTTCAGGTGCTAAAAAATGGGGAGTTGCCATTCTTTTGTCTCTATACAAGCTCAGTTTCCAAATGAGAAAATTAGGTGGTTTGAATACTTGCAATTACAATCCTTCCTACCGTCTTTCCCCGAATATAAGACACCCCCGAATGTAAGACGTACTAGGGGAATAATGGGGGATGCCTAATGTAAGACATCCCCCGTTTATAAGACATAGCGGATCAGCGGTGCCCCGAAAGTAAGACGTTGTGCGGTACCGGTATAATGCATTAGGTTTAACATACCGGTACCGGTGCCTGTGTCCCCCTGGCAGAAGTCAGGGCCTCTCTGATTGGCCCAGCGGCTTCTGTGAGCCCGCCCGCCGGCCGCCGCCCTGACGTCACCGCTCATTGGCCAGTGTCCCCCTGCACGAGGAAGAAGAAGCCTGCCCTGCCCTGTCCCGCACCGCAGAGGAATCGCCATCCGGTAAGCAATGGCTGTGGGATACTGTACCATACCGTAATGGCAGGCTGTGGGATACTGTACAATGGCAGGCTGTGGGATACTGTACAATGGCAGGCTGTGGGATACTGTACAATGGCAGGCTGTGGGATACTGTACAATGGCAGGCTGTGGGATACTGTACAATGGCAGGCTGTGGGATACTGTACAATAATGGCAGGCTGTGGGATACTGTACAATAATGGCAGGCTGTGGGATACTGTACAATAATGGCAGGCTGTGGGATACTGTACAATGGCAGGCTGTGGGATACTGTACAATGGCAGGCTGTGGGATACTGTACAATGGCAGGCTGTGGGATACTGTACAATAATGGCAGGCTGTGGGATACTGTACAATGGCATGCTGTGAGATAACGTACTGTAATGGCAGCAACCCTTCTGTATGGCAGGCTGCTGTGGGATACTGTATGGGACTGTATGGGTGACTGTATACGGAACCATAAGCAATGCTTATACGCTATATTTTTGCCCCCAGACATGAGTGGTTCCGGTCCGAGTAAAAGGAAGAGCTACTCTGTGGAGTATAAAAAAGCCATGGTTGAAGAATCTTGGGGCAAAAATGTAGTGGAGTTCTGCAAGGAGAAGATGTTGGATCACCGACTGTTCCAAAAATGGCGTGCAGAATACACTAACCTGAGTGAGAAAGCGGAGAGTGGAATGGCTAAAAGGCGTAAGGTTGGATGTGGTCGGCAGCCAATGTATCCCGAGCTGGAAAGCCTGGTGTGTGAGTGGGTTGCTGACAGGAGAGCGAAGACATTGGTGGTGACCAGGGCTCAGATTCAGGAGTATGCCCTTGCTGTGGCACCACAGTTTGACATTACCCCTGAACAATTCAAGGCGTCACAGCACTGGGTGGATAACTTCATGGAACGCAATGACCTGTCTCTGAGAAGATCCACGACCCTCTTTAGGCTGGAAGATGCAGAGATTGTGAAACGTGCATTTGCCTACAAGAAGTTTGTGGATGACACTGACTTCTCCAAATACAATCTTTGCCACATGATCGCCATGGATGAAACTGCTGTGTTCATGGGCCAAGCAGCTCAAACCACCGTTGATCAACGAGGTGCCTCCTCAGTGTACGTTCCCTCCACCGCTTATGAAAGTGCACGTGTCACCTGCATTTTGGCGATTCGTCTGGATGGCACTAAAGTCACACCTTTGCTGATTTCAAAGGGCAAGAAGGACAAGATAGAGCGGGTTTCTGGTATTTATGTGCTGGAAACGGAAAAAGCCTGGGCCACGCAAGCGGTTATAAGGAAGTGGCTTGATTTAATGCTGCCGCTTGTTATGCGAGGGAGCAAAAGAGGGATGCTGATCTGGGATGCAGCCAGCACACACCGGGCTAAAGACATGAAAAACTTCCTTCATGAGCGACGTATCGACCAGATCATGATTCCGGCAGGGATGACGGCTTATCTCCAGACTCTGGATATCGCCATAAACAAGCCCTTCAAGGACAATCTGCGTGCGGAAATCAATGACTACATTGAAAACCGTATGGAGAGGAACGTACGTGGGAACTTTGTTAAGCCAAAACTGCCTGAGATTGTGAACTGGGTGAAGAATTCATGGGATAAGATCAGTGACACCTGCATTGAAAATGCACTGCGAGCTGGCTACCTGGACAAGGCCTGCTCATTTCAGGACAGTGCCATTGCTACCCATGAGAGATATGGGCCAATGATTCAGGCGGAAATGGATTCCCGAGAGTCCCAAGAAAATCCTCAGGAACCTCAGAGTGTGGATGTTTACGATGATGTTCCTGAAGATGATGAAATGGTTGTCATCGAATAAATCTTGTTTTATCTTCCAGTATAACTTATTCAGACTGTTCATTGTTACCGTTTTTCATTGTTTTAAATGTTTTACATGTTATACATGGAAATACCGTCATGATACGGTTGTAACAAGACATTCTTGGCACTTTCTTGGGCACTTGGTTTAATAAAACTGTTTTGTGGTGAACACCACACTGTTCAGCTTGTTAATAAATGTTATTTTTTGGTTAAAACAAAAATCGTCATTTTTTTTTTTCTAATATAAGACATACCCCGAAAGTAAGACATAGTGGGACTTTTGGGGGTCAAAAGAATGTAAGACACTGTCTTATATTCGGGGAAACACGGTAGTAACACATAATTTTGATAACATTTCGATTTCAAACTTCACCTTTTTTGAGAAATTGTTCGTAGAGGAAAATAATCCTCCACATGCTATATCTGTGATTTATGGGGGATTAAGCAGAGAGGGTGAAGCGGAGAAGTTAACATTTCAGCAGGTGTGGGAGAGAGACTTGGAGATAAGCTTGTCTCCTGAGGAATGGGAAAGGGGGTTTCTCTTCACTCAAACTTGCTAGTGCTGGCATTGCACAAGAGAACAACTATAAAATACTTATGAGATGGTATCATTACACTTCTAAACTACATGAAATATATCCAGCAGTTTCAGGGGTTTGTTGGAGATGCGAGAGGGAGGTGGGCTCTGATTCACATTTGGTGGGAATGCTCTAAAGGGCCTTTTACATTTAGCGATGCACCACTGATCCGACCGGCGATACGGCCCGGTCAGGATCGCTAGTGCATCGCTAAATGATCGCTAGTGAGCTTCCACACAGGAAGATCTCACAGCGATGCAGCAGCGACGCAGCGGACGATACTTACCTTTCACACACAGCGATCCAGACGTCCTCCCGCCCGCGTCCACGCGTCGCTCGTCTCACACAGCAGAAAGCCCAGCAGGAAGCGCCCGACGAGAAATGGAGCCGGACATTCTCGCACGATCAGCGATGGACATCGGGGGAGCCGGTCGGAGGTAAGTATCACACATAGCGATATCGCTATAACGTCACAAAATCAGTGACGATTTAGCGATATTGCTAGCGATATCGCTATGTGTAAAACCCCCTTAAGATCAAGCCATTCTGGGAGAAGGTTTTCGACAATTATCAACGAATCACGGGAAACCGTGTAGCAAGGTCCCCTCAAATAGCTCTTCTGTCAATTTTACCTTCTTCAATAGGGACTCAGAAGAGAGATATTCTTCGGTTTTGTCTAACAGCAGCACGAATGGTAATCCTGCGGTTTTGGAAACTTACAAACCCCCCTGACATATTAGACTGGTATAAGGAAATGGTCAATCTGTGTAGAATGGAGGAGCTGTCTGCAGACTGCAATAGAACAAACAATAAATTTAGAAGGATTTGGAGTGGATGGATTCTGTTTCAGAACTCACCTGATTTCCATAATTTGTTCCGCTGAATGTTTCAGTTACATAGGAATTTGCACATTAATATATACATGATTTTAAGGACTGCTTTATCCATAACCTTTTTTTTTTCCTTTTTTCCCCTCTTCCCTTGTCTTTCTTTCCCGCTTTTTTACCCTATGTCTGTCCTCTGCATAATATAGAGGATACTTCCTCTCTTGAATACCTTGTTGGCGTTCGCCATATGGCTACTGTTATTGTCTACCATGGTATGTTTGATTTACTGATAGATGGTTGTATTCTCATTTTTGAATACTAGATATTTTCTATGATTCTATATATTATCTGTTTGCATATAATATATTCTTTGTTTGTAAAATGCTCAATAAAATAGATTGAACATAAAAGTTGACCAGCGACCTCTCATTTTTACAACACCATTTTATTTTTACGGACCACATCACATTTGAAGCCACTTTGAGGGGTCTATATGATAGAAACTACGCAAAAGTGACACCATTCTAAAAACTGCACCCCTCAAGGTGCTCAAAACCACATTCAAGAAGTTTATTAACCCTTCAGGTGCTTCACAGGAATTTTTTAAATGTTTAAAAAAAAATGAACATTTAACTTTTTCACAAAAAAAATTACTTCAGGTTCACTTTTTTATTTTACCAAGGGTACCAGGAGAAATTGGACTGGAAAAGTTATTGTGCAATTTGTCCTGAGTACGCCGATACCTGATATGTGGGGGGAACCACTGTTTGGGCGCATGGCAGAGCTCGGAAGGGAAGGAGCACCGTTTAACTTTTTCACTGCAAAATTGGCTGAAATTCAGATTGGACGCCATGCCACGTTTGGAGAGCCCTTGATGTGCCTAAACAGTGGAAACCCCTCACAATTTTGGAAACTAGACCCCCCAAGGAACTTATCTAGATATGTGGTGAGCACTTTGAACCCCCAAGGGCTTCACAGAAGTTTATAATGTACAGCCGTACAGTTAAAAAAATCATATTTTATTTTTTATTTTTATTTTTTTTTTTTACTCAAAAATGATCTTTTCACCCCCAATTTTTATTTTCCCAAGAGTAACAGGACCCCAAAAGTTATTGTGCAATTTGTCCTGAGTACGCTGATACCCCATATATGGGGGTAAACCACTATTTGGGCTCTCTTCCCAAGTACGTTTGCTCTATGGAACCGTGCTGAGTGCCAGCTGCTTAATGAAGCTGACTATAGTTTGATTTTTTTCTCAATATAAAGAAAACTCTGCTGTGGTGTTCACATTCCTCTTGCAATAGGACAAGCTAGATGGAAAAATAAGTGCTAGTAATATCCCAAAAGTAAAAGGAATGAAAAAATAACTTTTAGGCTATGTGCACACGTGCGGAATCGCCGTGGAAATTTCAGCGGCAAGTCAGCAACCCCTACTGTGTGAAATTCGCGGGAAAACCGCATGCGGAATTCCCGCTAAAAACTAGTGTTTTGCAAGCGTAATTAGCTTGCAGAATGCTAGCGTTTTCCAAGCGATCTGTAGCATCACTTAGAAAACTGATTGAGAGGTTGGTCACACTTGTCAAACATAGTGTTTGACAAGTTTGACCAACTTTTTACTATGAGGCTGCCTATACAGCATCAGTAGTAAAAAGAAAAAATGTTAAAAATAATAAAAAAAAAAAAAATTGTGATATTCTCACCTTCCGGCATCCCCTGCAGCGTTCCAAGGCCTCAGCTATGCTCCTGGCAAGTCCCATTCCCAGTGATGCCTTGCAACACTGACCCCAGATGACGCAGCATCTCGCGAGACCGCTACGTCATCACAGGTCATTGTCGCAAGGCATCACTGGGAACTGGATTTGTCGAGAGCATCGCTGAGGCCTGGGAACGCTGCGGGGGATGCCGGAATGGGAGAAAATCAAGATTTCTTAATTTTAATTTTTTTTTTTTTTTTTTAACAGGGATATGGTACACAGGGCCTGGAGGACAGTCTCCTCTCCTGCAGACCGTGGGTACCATCCGCACATTTTCCGCTTACTTTGCGCATGGTGGGCATAGCCACATGCGGAAAGTAAGCAGAACAACGCATTCCTATGTGTGCAGAATCCCACTGATTCCGCAAAAAGAATGAGCATGCTGCGTATTTTTCCGCGATGCGATTCCGCTGCGGAAAAATACGCAGCATCAGCACAGCATGTGCGGAATGCCATTGAATACAATTGGTTGAGGATTTTTAGCGATTTCGCAGCGAAAAAACGCAGCAAAAACGCTAAAAATCCACATGTGTGCACACAGCCTTAACCATGCCTAAGGAGTTGAAAAGAAAAGTCTTGAGTGAGGAAAAGAAAGGCTCAATTCTTTACTAGCAGAGGGATACAGTAAGCGTCATCATGTTGCCTCCATCCTTAAAATTTCTAAGACAGCAGTCCATTACAACAACGTCAAGCAGCAGACATTAGGGACAGCAATTGACCGGCAGAGGGCGAAAACGACTGTCCACTGAACGGGATTGACCGTCATCTTATTCGAATGTCACTCAGCAACCTCAGGATGACATCGAGTGACCTACAAAAGGAATGGCAAATGGCAGCTGGGGTGAAGTGCACAGCAAGAACAGTTCGTAAGAGGCTCCTGGAGGCAGGGCTCAAGTCATGTAAAGGTAGAAAAAAGCCTTTCATCAATGAGAAGCGAAGGAGAGCCAGGCTGAAGTTTGCCAAAGACCATAAGGATTGGACCACAGAGGACTGGAGTAAGGTAATTTCTCTGATGAGTCTAATTTTCAGCTTTGCCCAACACCTGGTCGTCTAATGGTTAGACGGAGACCTGGAGAGGAGTACAAGACACAGTGTATTGCACCCACTGTGAAATTTGGTGGAGGTTCGGTGATTATCTGGGGATGTTTCAGCAAGGCTGGAATTGGGCAGGTTAATCTTTGCGAAGGACATAGGAATCAAGCCGCATACAAGGTTATCCTGGAAAACAGTTGATTCATTCTGCTCAGGCAATGTTCCTCAACTTCAAGGACTGTTTTTTCCAGCAGGACAATACGCCATGCCACACAGCTAGGTCAATCAATGTGTGGACGAATGACCACTACATCAAATCCCTGTCACAGCCAGCCCAATCTCCAGACCTGATCCCCATTGAAAACCTCTGGAATGTAACCAAGAGGAGGATGGATAGTCACAAGCCATCAAACAAGGAAGAAATGCTTAATTTTTGTACCAGGAGTGGCATAAGGTCACCCGAAAGCAGTGTGAAAGACTGGTGGAAAGCATGCCAAGACACATGAAAGCTGTGATTAAAAATCATGGTTATTCCACAAAAGAAGGATTTTTGGTACTCACTGTAAAATCTCTTTCTTGGTGCCTTCATTGGAGTACACAGGTAACCATGGGTGTATGCTGCTGTCGCTAGAAGGCTGAAACTATGCAAATAAAGTAAAACTGGCTCCTCCTCCATAGCATACACCCACTGACAGGCAGGAAGTACCTCAGTTAAGTGTTAAAGCAGTAGGATAAGCAACCAACAAACTCCACATATGTATCGGCTCAACGACCAAGGCACGTAGGCCCAAAACCAGTACAAACAAATAGGGAGGGTGCTGTGTCCCCCAATGAAAGCTTCAAGAAAGAGATTTTAGGGTGAGTACCAAAAATCCTTCTTTCTTTATCACTTTATTGGGGGACACAGGTAACCATGGGACATCCTAAAGCAGTCCCCAAGGGTGGGAACAGAAAGAATGCAGAGAAAAAAAGGACTGAGGCCGACCGGTGCGTAACCGCCGCCTGCAGCACCTTTCCTTCCTAGGCTTGCGTCGGACAAGACATGAGTATGAACTTCGTAAGACTTTGCAAGAATGTGCGAAGATGACTAGGTCGTGACCCTGCAACCTCTAAAGCCGAGGTCTAGCGAGAAACTGTCCCAGGAGTTATCCATATTATGGACCGGAGAGGGGCAAGAGAGGCCTAGTAGAAGGACAATGTCTGCACTAATGTGGAATGAAAGGGAACGGAGGACGGCAGGATAATGCTGCCAACTCAGAACTCCCCTGATTTTTCTTCCTGGTAGCCAATAAGGCTAACGGTTCCAAATAGTTGTACTTACGCCACCTGAATCAGATCTTCCAGTAACTGTCGTAGAAACTTGAGGATGTAGGTTTTCTCGCCCAAAGCATGGTCAGAATGACCTGATGGGAAAAAACCCAGTCCCTCTCAGAAGTAGGCCTCAAAGGCCATGGCGTTAAACTGAAACGACTGAACAGTGGCGGAAGAGGGGCCTTGCGGAAGAATATCCGGACGGTCTGAAAAGCCCCAGGAGGCATCCCATGAGCATGTACGCCAGCTCTGGGTACCAGGTCTGACTTATCAGCTTGTAGTTGTCAGGACTACTGGAAACCCTTCTGACTGTGGCCTTTTTTTTTTTCTGATTAAGGGAAGAGGCGGTGACAGAAAAGGCATCTGAAACTGGGACCACAGAATCACAAGTGTGTCGCAACCGACAGTCATCGGATCCTGGGACATGCTATCATGCCGGGGAACCTTTTGGTTCATTCGAGAAGTCATTAGGTGGGCATCCGGAATGCCCAACCTCCGACAAATTTTGCCAAAGACGGCGGTGTTGAGAGACTACTCGCCTGATGCGAACTCCCGACGATACAAAAAATCGGCTTCCCAGTAGTCTACCCCTGGAATGTGGATGGCTAATATGGCGGGGACATGGCCTTCCGCCCAACGCAGGATCTTTTCTACCTCTACCCTGATCTGTGAGTCCCGCCTTGGTGGTTTATATAAGCCACGGCTGTGACATAGTACGACTGACTGTGGACTGGCTAGCCTGCGAGGAGAGACTGCCAGCAGAGGAGGGCAAGAAGAATTGCCCTGATCACCAAGAGATTGATGGGAAGGATGGTTTCCTGAATGTTCCAGCGACCCCGGGCTGTGAGATTGAGGAAGACCGATCCCCAACCCTGAAGACTGGCATCAATGTTGATGATCTGCCAACGGAGCGGGAGAAATGACCTCCTGCGCAGGGCAGAGATGGATAGTGTCCACCAAGAGAGGGACTGCTTCACATTGAAAGGTAAAAGCACAGTTTCCTTGACTGCCGCCATGACCTTCGAGAAGACCCTGGTATCGGACGCCAGGTAAACTGGAGTGCTGTGAACTGGTAATGGTGCTCCTGTATCGCAAACCGAAGGAACCTTCCGATGCTGTACACAAACAGAAACGTGCAGGTAAGCATCCTGAATGTCCACAGAGCAAAGTTAATCCCCCTGCTCCATAGAGGGGATCACCGAGTGCAAGGACTCCGTTGTGAAGAGGCGAAGCCCGAAGGTGGCAATTCAACTGCTCGAGGTCTAAGATCGGGCAGGGAGAAACGGCTTTTTCCGGGAGTACGAAGAGGTTCGAGTAGAACCCAGAAAACCGTTTGTGCCGAGGAACGGGTACAATGACACCTGAGCTTAGGAAGGGACAAGACGGCTTGGAGAACCCATGAGAGGTTTCAATTGGCGGGAGGGAGAAACGTCTTCCTGGGGGCAAAGAAAATACCCTCTTGTAGCCGGGTGTAACGATCTCCCTGACCCAGGTGTCGTCGACCGCCGACAACCAAGTCTCCGTGAAAAGAAGAAACCTGCCTTCCACCCTGGAAAGATTTCCAGGTAGGGATTACCTGTCATTAGAGGAGAATCTGTCATAGGGGGATCCGGAGGACTTAGAGAGACGGGTCCTAGGCCTACAGTGAGGAATAGTTTGAAGGAAGGTTTCCTTCTTTCCCTTTGTGCAGGAGAATGGTCCTGCTGGAAGGAACCGCCAGAGGAAAGGCAGAGAGGTGCTTTTACCTCGGGTGGCATCGGAAGTGATCTAGACCAGATTGGTCCCAAAGAGCCTGGATTCCTGAAATGGCAGGGTAGTGCTAGATCTGCTAGCTCCTCTGTAGGAGCCGCCATAATGCCCCGGCGAAGTATCTTGGCCCAGGCCGATATGGCTTTCAGCACTCAAGTGGAGGCAAAATTATGTCAGAGAGAAGTGCATGACGCCTCTGAGGCCAATACAATTAAAGTCACAATCTGTCTGTCCGTAGCGTCCTTGAAAGACGCCGCATCAGGACTGGACAGAACTGTTTGAGAGACTAAGCATGAAAAAAGGCGGATCTACCTTAGGGGAATCGGACCATATGCTGACAAGGTCTGAAGTAAAAGGGTATAGAATGTCTGGACGTTTTCTTCCCTGGAAGCTTTTGCCGGGATGTTCCCAGTGTCTAGAGGTGGTAGCCTCAAACTCTTTGGGAAAAAAATGTTGGAGGGACGTTTCACCTATCTGAATGAAACAGACATCCTGAGCAGCCGCATGCACCTCTTTTATTTCAAGGTTTTGAACAATAGCTGAAATAAGGCTATCTACCATGTCCAGCATTCCAATAGCTTAGTTACTCACCGATAACGGTGTTTCTCGGAACCCATGACAGCACCACGGAGAGAGGGGATCCGCCCTTCAGGGACAGGAACCTACAGAAAAAGGGCGGTACCTCTCCTCCTAGGAGAGGGCAATTAGTTCCAGCTGCGTGTAAAATTCTTTCTTTATTTCTTCAATAAAAATACATATATCTTCATAATGTGTGCCCCAACATGGACAACGGCAACGCGTTTCGATCTAAAAGATCTTTGTCAAAGCCATGGCTTTGACAAAGATCTTTTAGATCGAAACGCGTTGCCGTTGTCCATGTTGGGGCACACATTATGAAGATATATGTATTTTTATTGAAGAAATAAAGAAAGAATTTTACACGCAGCTGGAACTAATTGCCCTCTCCTACTTGTCTCACGTCAGTCCAGACGGAGTTCCGAGGTCTGCGGTGGAAGTGTGGTGAGCTGGCTTATGTTGCTTTTGATTGGGTACCTCTCCTCCGCCTTCAGTTGGTTACAGAGCATCAGAGGGTCTCCAGGTTAGACAACAGAAATACATACACAATATTATAATACTGCTTACTTATCAAAGCACCGTGCCTAAACGGAAACACTCTACTAACAATAACACGTGCTCACCATACTCGTGAAGGGGAATAAGCGGGTGCTGTCATGGGTTCCGAGAAACACCGTTATCGGTGAGTAACTAAGCTATTCTCTCTCACCCATGACAGCACCACAGAGTGAATTTCAGAGATTGGTAGCTTAGGGAGGGACCACCGCCTGAAGGACCCTTCTCCCGAAGGTCAGGTCAGATGTAGAGGCTAGATCTAATCTATAGTGCCTAAAAAAGGTCGAAGGTGATGACCAGGTGGCCGCCTTACAGATTTGTTCTATTGATACCTCAGATCTTTCAGCCCATGAGGTCGCCACTGCCCTTGTGGAATGAGCTTTCAGCTCTTCTGGGATGGTATTCCCGCTGGATGAATATGCCAGGGCAATCGCATCCCTTATCCACCTTGCCAGGGTACTGTTGGATGCTTTGAGCCCCTTCCGAGGACCCTGGAAACATACAAAGAGAGCCTTCCTTCCTACACTTTTTGGTGGCCTCTAAGTACTGTACTAGGCACCTTTTAACATCTAAAGTGTGGAACTTTTCTTCCCCCTTATTTTTTGGATTTGGGCAGAAGGAAGGAAGGACTACCTCCTGGGACCTGTGAAAATGTGATGACACTTTAGGTAAATAGGCTGGGTCAGGTTTTAAGATGACTCTATCCTCTAGAATTTTTGTAAAAGGAGGCCCCGCTGACAAGGCTTGAATATCGCTCACTCTTCGGGCTGATGTTGGTGCCACCAGAAGCACCGTTTTAAGAGATAGGATTTTTAGGGGTGCCGAGTGAATTGGTTCAAACGGAGGGCCTGTCAGTGTTGAAAGTACAAGATTCAGGTCCCATGATGGTAATCTTTGACTGGCTATTGGCCTCGATCTGGTTGCGGCTTTAATGAACCGTGCTACCCAGGGGTCACCTGCCACATCATGGTTATAGAGGGCGCCTAATGCCGCTATTTGTACTTTTAATGTGTTGACCGCCAGACCCTGTTCCAGGCCCACTTGTAGGAATTCTAGGATCTTATCAATCTGAACCCCGTCCTGAACCTTTGCCCTAGAGGTGGATAGAAATTTTTTCCATATTCTACCATAAGCTCTAATTGTAACCGGTTTCCTACTCTTTTGTAGTGTAGTTATCAGGTTTTCTGAAAAACCCCTGTCCCTCATCAGTGCCCTCTCAAATTCCATGCTGTTAAATGGAGGTTCGGTGCCTGAGGATGTAGCACTGGGCCCTGCGATAGCAGGTCCGGGAGATCCGGTAGGACCCATGGGTCGGTTACTGAGAGCATTCTTAGCCAGGAAAACCAGGTTCTTTTGGGCCAGAAGGGGGCTATCAGTATCATTCTTGCCCTGTCCTGCCTGACTTTCTTTAGGACTGCTGGAATGAGCATGATTGGGGGAAAGGCATATGTTAGATTCTGTGTCCATGGGAGCATAAATGTGTCCAGAGTTAGAGGATTCCCCCTGGGATCTAGGGAGCAGAAGGAGTCTACTTTTTTGTTTTTGAAGTCGGCGAACAGATCCACGTCTGGGGTCCCCCACATTTTTACAATCTGCCGAAAAATGGACTGCTTTAGTACCCATTCCCCCTGTCGCAATTGGGTGCGGCTCAGAAAGTCTGCCCTTTGATTCTCCGTACCGCGGATGTGTAGGGCTGTCAGAGATAATAGGTTTGCCTCCGCTAGTTTGAGGATTTTGGCGGATGTGTCCATTAGGGTTCGGGACCTGGTTCCCCCCTGGTGGTTTATATAAGCCACTGTGACCCGATTGTCCGAAAGGATATGGACATGGTGGTTCTGGAGTAGGGGTAGGAAGTGTGTTAGGGCATAGCCTACTGCTAGAAGCTCCTTTTGATTTGAGGAGGCTCTTAATTCTTGATTTCCCCATTCACTCTGAGTCACCTCGTTGTTCATGTGCGCTCCCCATCCTGTGGGACTGGCATCTGTTGTCACTACGTGTGTTATCTTTGGTGCCCAGGGGATCCCCTTGGACAGGTTCTCCTGGTTTCCCCACCAAGCTAGGGAATGCATAGTGCTTGAATTTAGGGTAATGCGACCCTCTAGGTGTCCCCCTACTACTGCCTGGTTGGCCAATACGTCCCACTGGAGATTTCTCGTGTGTAACTGAGCCCATTGAACTGCTGGTAGGCAGGCAGATAGTGAACCCAACAGTGACATGGCTTTCCTTAGTGTCATGGAGGGATTTTGGATTGCTCTTGCTGTAATTTGAGCGATCTTCTCCTTTTTGTGGTTTGGGAGGCGACACTCCTGAATGCTTGAGTCTAGTGTTAGGCCCAAGAATTCTTGTACCCTGCTGGGCTCCAATCTTGATTTTTTTAGATTTAGAAGCCAGCCCAGGTCTTGTAGAGTGTTCATCACCCTGTCTCTCTGTTCCCTGCATTTTTGAGCCGAGCTGCCCGCTATTAGAAAATCGTCTAGATACGGGATTATTATTATATCCTGTTCCCTTATATGAGCCATCATTTCCGCTACTATTTTGGTGAATACTCGCGGGGCTATCGATATTCCGAACGGCAGGGCTCTGTACTGAAATTCTTTGACCTTGCCTTTTATTGAGACGGCTAATCTCAGATACTTCCTGGAGTCTTTGTGGATAGGGACGTGATAATAAGCGTCGCTGAGGTCCAACACAGTCATGTAGCAATTTGGGAACAGGACTTTGGTGGTAGATTTGATCGACTCCATTTTGAAGCTCTGGTTCTTGACGTATTTGTTTAGCTTTCTCAGATTTATAATTGTACGAAAGGTGCCGTCTGGTTTGGTCACTAGAAAAAGAGGGGAGTAGAACCCTCTGCCCATATCCTGCAGGGGGACCTCCTGGAGGACTCCTTTTTTTACTAGGCCTAGAACCTCGCTTTCTAGCGCTTCCTGTTCTCGCATGCTGGATCTCAGCGGCGTTGTTACATATTTTTGAGGCGGGAGAGAGAAAAAGTTTATCCTTAGGCCCTCCTGGATTAGGTTTATTATCCAGGGGTTTGTTGAAATTCTCCTCCAGGCTGGAAGGAAAAAGGATAACCTTCCTCCCACCCTTGGCGTACTGTCACTTGGAGGGCTTTTTGTCCCGGGGAGAGTTATTAAAGAAGAAGCCTCTATCTCTTCTTTTATCATCCCACTTTTGTTCCCTTGGTGGTCTTCTCTGAAAAAACCTCCTATTCCGAAAGGGTCTTTTAAATTCTGCTGGCCCTAAATTTGGGAATCCTTTTTTCTTGTCCCCTGCTTTCTGGAGGATGTCATCTAACGTTTCCCCAAAAAGGAATTTTCCTTCACAGGGGATGGAGCATAATTTCATTTTGGTCTGAAGGTCCCCTGGCCAACTTTTAAGCCATAGTGTCCTTCAGGCCGCGTTTGAAAGTGCTGCTATTTTGGACGACAGTCTGACTGAATCGGCCGATGAGTCTGCTAGGAATGCAGCCGCTCCCCTTATTACTGGGATAGAATCTAGAATTTTATCTCTAGGTGTCCCTTCCCTCAGCTGTTTCTCAAGTTGGTCCACCCATACCATTAGGGCTCTTGAGGTACATGTCGCCGCTATCGCTGGCCTGAGGTTACCGCCTGCAGACTCCCAAGCCCCCTTTAGAAAGGTATCTGCCTTCTTATCTAGGGGGTCCCTGAGGGTGCCCATGTCCTCAAAGGGAAGGGCGAATTTCTTTGAGGCTTTAGCGACTGCCACATCGAGTTTCGGGGCTCTGTCCCAAGACGTGGATGCCTCCTCCTCAAAGGGATATTTCCTTTTAAGGGAAGGGACTGTAGTATTTTTCCTGTCTGGCTTGTCCCATTCCCTTTTGATTAGACCCTTGACGATTTCGTTTAGCAGAAATACTCTCCGTTTTTTCTGGCCTAGCCCCCCGAACATTATGTCCTGGACTGTCTTATCCGGCCTCGGGTCCAATACCCCCATGGTAGACCTTACAGCTTTCACCAGTTTGTCTACCTCTTCTAGGGGAAAACAATGGCGTCCTCCTGTTTCCTCGTCTGAGGAGCTGGATTCTGAGGATTTAGTCGAGAATTCTCCCGATGTGGAAGAGTCTGAGACTGGGAGGTTTCTACCGTGTCTTTTTTCCTCGTTTTATCCTTATGTTTATGGGATTCAAGGGCGCTCTGAACCTCTGATTTAATTGCGGCCCTTAGGTCAGATGCGAAATCCGGAGTCTCCTGACAAACAATCTCTTTTGTACAGGACTCGCATAGTTTTTTCTCCCATGATACCGGTAGGGGTTTAGCGCAAGTGGGACATTACCTGTTCTTCTTTTTAGCCTTCTTCTTTCCCTAATAAGGGAGAGGGATTACATTACAAGGGTGACATTCACGAAGATCACTTACCCCAAAAAAAGGCGCGCGGCTGCAGGTACCGGTTCGGGAGACGGAGTCAGGTCCTGTATAGGCTGATCTCCTGGTGGCGTTCTGCTCCTCGCTGCTGACGTGCTACGCCGCATGGAGTGACTGCTGGAACGGCACTCTGTGTTTCGTTCCTTTTGTCGGTGGTGGTGTTGGTGGTGCTGCTGCTGTTTCAGCTGCTGCCTCTGCTCCTGTTGCTGGTCGCTATCCTCCATTGTTAGGATCGCTTCCAGCCAGGAGTTTCTGCACCTCACCTTTTTTAAACTTGGCGCCGCGTGACGTCACCGCTCCCCCTGCACGCGCTGGTCGGGAAGCGTGCTCCTGCGCATGCGCCTGGTTACGGGACCCGGAAGTCGTTGGTCTACTTCCGGGGCAGCGGCCATCTTGGTACTCTCCGTAGCATGGCGCTGCCCACGCTCCACTGGGTCCCGCTGAGCCCGACCTCCTTTCCGGAGCGGCGACTCCGGCGTCTCTCCCCCCGCTCACTCGGCAGCCCGCATCGGCGGCTTCGGGCACCGCACCTGCCGCGACAGGGGCCTCCCCGCTGCCGGTACCCGGACAGGCCGGCCCCGGACTCCTCACAGGTACGCCGTACTGTGGGTCCCCCCATCAGGGACAGGAACCCAACTGAAGGCGGAGGAGAGGTACCGCCCTTTTTCTGTAGGTTCCTGTCCCTGAAGGGCGGATCCCCTCTCTCCGTGGTGCTGTCATGGGTGAGAGAGAAAAGTCTGATCCACATCTGAGTCAGACTCGGACTGAAAAGCTACATCCAACCCGACGTCCGCCTCTGAGGAGGGGGAACGGGTAGTGAGGGGCATTCTGGATGCCGTAGAGGTGCCCGTTGAACTGGATGAGGAACTAGACAGAGTCCGCTTCGTAGATCTTTTCCTGATCTGTCCCTGTGGAGGTCGTGGTCGGGTGCATGCAAATCACTATGGGAGGTGTTCGGAGCACTGGTGGCAGCAGACAGATGCGGCAGACATTCCAGGACCTGTATCAGGGACTGTGAATTTTCTAGTCAGTTCTGAGACCAACTGAGACATGGCAACAGTCCACTCCAGAGGGAGGGGTGTGCTTTCATCCCAGAAATTGAATCTTCTGTCCGGCTGGAGACAGGCTGGGACATGGCAACAGTCCACTCCGGAGGGAGGGGAGTGCCGTCCTCCAGGGCAGATGCCGAGGGACCTGGGCTCGCTTCCCTTGTTCCGTACGAGATATGTCCGTGTGACCATCGCGGACAGGTGCGTGCGAATCACTCTAAAAGGTGTTCGGAGCACTGGTGGCAGTTGACCAATGCAAAAGACGCTCCAGGACCTGGGTCGTGGACTACGAAAATTCTGTCAGGTCAGATATCGACTAAGGCATGGCAGCAGCCCACTCCGGAGGGAGGGGAGTGCTTTCATCCTGGGAGTTAGGGGACTGCTCTAGGGAAGACACGGTGGAAGAGCTGCAGTACGGGCATAAATAATGCAGACTGGTCAGAAGGCCACTGCTTTTTATACAGATGGCAGCCAAAGGGAGAGACGAAGACTACTGCCGGGGATAGATAAGCCCCTATGACATAGAAAAAAAAACAACAAGCCTGGGCTGGTCCTATCTAAAACCAGAGATGGCGCTGTCGCTGCTCAGGCTGCAGCGTCTCCCAGAACCGGTGCCGGATAGAGGTGAGTGCCTGCTGAGCCCGCTGGTGAAGCACGAATCTTTGTCCGCTGTCACAGACAGAGGCACACCGCCTGCTGTGCCCTCTGGGTGCTATGGCAGAGGGTGACAGACAGTGCACAAAACTACAGATAGTGCATGATCACAAACTTGCAGGCATTGAGACGCTATACTGGGGTCGTGTCTCGGGTGACAGGGAGAGAGGGATAGAAAGGCACACTCACTGATTAGTCAAACAAAACGTGGCCATTGGGAGGGGGCGTGGGTATGCCTAAGGCGCACGCCGATTGGCCTAGTAATGCGCAGGACTGGCACTGATTGGCCGAGTGTCACTGACGGGCCTGAGGCTGGTAAGAGGGCGTGGCTACATGGAGACCGGAAGAGAAGGCCCAAAGCTGGGGCCTAAATTAGCAGAAGAAACCAGATAAGCCATGTTGTCTCAGCCTAATGTGCTGGCCGGCGAAGAAAAGTGCCCCTCCTAATGACTGACACGGTGGGGGGCGCCAGTAGTGACCGGTCCGGGGATGCCAGGGGCAGGAAAGAGCGCAAAAGAAGAAAGCTGCGGCCTATAGGCTAACAAGCGGAGGGGGCGTGTGGGACCAGCAAATGGCCCAACTGCCGGCAACGCGCAGCTAGGGGGGCGTGCCCGGCGGTGGAAAAGGTGAGATAAGATGGCACGCCGGAGGGGGCGTGTACGGCATAGAAGATGGCTAGGGAAAACTAAACATGCCAAGCAGGGGGCGTGTCTGGTCGATGAGGGTGGCTGATAGACATGCCGGGGAGGGGAGGGCGTGCTCCTGACGTAAAATGGCCGAAGGGAAGAAGAAAGCCTGCAAAATACTGCGGGGGCGCGCTATGAGAAAAAAGGCGTGAAAATTGAACCTGAATGAGATGGAGCAGGGAGAAAAATGGCCTATCTGCAGCAGGGACCTATACACCAGTAAACAGCGGAGCTGCTGTGGGGGGGGGGGGGGGAAGGGGCCCGCTGGCTTACCACCTGCTTGAATCCGACTACTCTTGATAGATGAGGATCGCATCAGAAGCCCTCGGAAGTGAGAGGGTCCTGGGAATGAAGATCCTCCTTCCCGCACCCTCTCCGGGCGGTGCAGAAGACTGAGTCAACCCCTGACCAGAAGGGGGAAGGCCACCACCGGTGACCACCGTTTTCCTCTCAGCCCTCTCTGAGGAAAGGGGTGAGGAAGGAATAAGACAAGGACTGGCCACCAAGAGTCACCCTGAAACACCCCAAAAGGGGGACAAGGGACAAAGTCCTGCCAGCGAGTCTGAGAGTGGGCGATGTGGGTTATACCACACTGCTCTCCCGGTCGCTTAAATGTGGGAAAACAGGGTGAGAAATCTGCACCCTGTTACCCAACAAGCTGTATCTGAAAAACAAAGGGAAAAGGATTAATAAGTTCACACAGAAACCTGTGAAAGGAAAAACACTGCGAATCTGGTGGTAGGCTGTGTGCACACGGTGCGGATTCTGCTGCGTTTCTGCAGCTGTTTTGCCCCTGCGGAAACGCAGCAGTTCCGCTGACAAAGTACAGTACAACAATGAAACCCTATGGAGTTTCAAAAACGCTGTGCTCACGCTGCGGTTTTTTCCGCGCCGTTTTGCTGCAGTTTACAAACCGCAGCATGTCAATTGTTTGGGCGGTTTCCGCAATGGTTTCACACCTTTTACATAGTAGAGGTGTGAAACCGCAGGGCAAAACCACAGGAAAACCGCAGGTCACTTTACCTGCGGTTTCACCTGCGTTTCCGCGCGGAATCTGCAACGTGTGCACATAGCCTTAGATCCAGGTCTGCCTTCTACAGACCCTAAGCTTAAACTGAGGTACTTCCTGCCTGTCAGTGGGTGTATGCTACGGAGGAGGAGCCAGTTTTACTTTATTTGCATAGTGTCAGCCTCCTAGCGACAGCAGCATACACCCATGGTTACCTATGTCCCCCAATGAAGCGATAAAGAAATATTGAATTCTGAACTCTTCCTGAATTAAAACATTAGCATTGTTGTTTCTAAATTATTCTGAACTTGTTTTCTTAGCATTATTTGAGGTCTGCAAGCACTGCATTTTTTTGTTATTTTGAACATTTCTCATTTTCTGAAAATAAATACAAAATTTAGTGCTTGGAAATTCGAAGACATGTTGTCAGTAGTTTACAGAATACAGAATTGTACTCAAAAATATACCTATAAAGAGAAAAATCAGACAAAATGAAAATTTTGCAGTGGTCTCAATTTTTACCAGAGCTGTACATTATTATATATATATATATATATATATATATATATATATATATATATATATACACACACATACATGCAAAAACACAGAGTACAGACCAAAATTTTGGACACACCTTCTCATTCAAAGAGTTTTCTTTATTTTCATGACTATGAAAATTGTAGATTCACCCTGAAGGCATCAAAACTATGAATTAACACATGTGAAATTATATAACAAAAAAGTGTGAAACAACTGAAAATATGTCTTATATTCTAGGTTCTTCAAAGTTTTGCTTTGATTACTGCTTTGCACACTCCTGGCATTCTCTTGATGAGCTTCAAGAGGTAGTCACCGGAAATGGTTTTCACTTCATAGGTGTGCCCTGTCAGGTTTAATAAGTGGGATTTCTTGCCTTATAAATGGGGTTGGGACCATCAGTTGTGTTGTGCAGAAGTCTGGTCGATACACAGCTGATAGTCCTACTGAAAAGACAGTAAGAATTTATATTATGGCAAGAAAAAAGCAGCCGAGTAAAGAAAAATGAGTGGCCATCCTTACTTTAAGAAATGAAGGTCAGTCAGTCCGCAAAATTGGGAAATCTTTGAAAGTGTCCCCAAGTGCAGTGGCAAAAAACATCAAGCGCTACAAAGAAACTGGCTCACATGAAGACTGCCCCAGGAAAGGAAGACCAAGAGTCACCTCTGCTGCGGAGGATAAGTTCATCTGAGTCACCAGCCTCAGAAATCGCAGGTTAACAGCAGCTCGGATTAGAGACCAGGTCAATGCTACACAGAGTTCTAGCAGCAAACACATCTCTACAACAACTGTTAAGAGGAGACTTTGTGCAGCAGGCCTTCATGGTAAAATAGCTGCTAGGAAATCACTGCTAAGGACAGGCAACAAGCAGAAGAGACTTGTTTGGGCTAAAGAACACAAGGAATGGACATTAGACCAGTGGAAATATGTGCTTTGGTCTGATGAGTCCACATTTGAGATCTCTGGTTCCAACCACCGTGTCTTTGTGCGACGCAGAAAAGGTGAGCGGATGGACTCTACATACATGGTTCCCACCGTGAAGCATGGAGGAGGAGGTGTGATGGTGTGGGGGTGCTTTGCTGGTGACACTGTTGGGGATTTATTCAAAATTGAAGGCATACTGAACCAGCATGGCTACCACAGTATCTTGCAGTGGCATGCTATTCCATTTGGTTTGTGTTTAGTTGGACCATCATTTATTTTTCAACAGGACAATGACCCCAAAAACACCTCCAGGCTGTGTAAGGGCTATTTGACCAAGAAGGAGAGTGATGGGGTGCTACGCCAGATGACCTGGCCTCCACAGTCACCAGACCTGAACCCAATCGAGATGGTTTGGGGTGAGCTGGACCACAGAGAGAAGGCAAAAGGGCCAACAAGTGCTAAGCATCTCTGGGAACTCCTTCAAGACTGTTGGAAGACCTTTTCAGGTGACTACCTCTAGAAGATCATCAAGAGAATGCCAAGAGTGTGCAAAGCAGTAATCAAAGCAAAAGGTGGCTACTTTGAAGAATCTAGAATATAAGACATTTTCAGTTGTTAATTATATAATTCCACATGTGTTAATTCATAGTTTTGATGCCTTCAGAGTGAATCTACGATTTTCATAGTCATGAAAATAAATAAAACTCTTTGAATGAGTAGGCGTGTCCAAATTTTTGGTCTGTACTGTATATCTAATATATAAAGCTCAAAGTGTGTATGTGTGTGTGTATGTTTGTTTGTATGTCCGGGATAGGCATCCGCACCGTCGCAGCTACAGCCACAAAATTTGGCACAGTCGCACGTCTGGACCCCGAGAGCGTCCTAAGCTTTGTTGTGAGGCGAAATTTTAACCCCGCGCGTTCCAATTCACCAAACAATGTTGCCCCTATCTACATACTGGGGGAAAAAGTGTGTGCGTGTCAAGCCCCGCCCCTCATTGTGATGTAACAATGCCCCTATTTGCATACCGGGGAAGCAGTGTGTGCGCGCCAAGCCCCGCCCTCATTATGATGTCACAATGGTTGCCATGGCGACCCTGATGTCATCAAAGGTTGCAAGCCCTGCCGCCGCTCATTATGATGTCATAATGGTTGTCTAAGGGTTGGAGGATATGTATGATGGGTATATGGGCACGGGACTATGGGATGGAGGATATGTATGATGGGTATATGGGCATGGGACTATGGGATGGCGAATATGTATGATGGGTATATGGGCACGGGACTATGGGATGGAGAATATGTATGATGGGTATATGGGCATGGGACTATGGGATGGAGGATGTGTGATGGGTATATGGGCACTCGACTATGGGATGGCGGATATGTATGATGGGTATATGGGCATGGGACTATGGGATGGAGAATATGTATGATGGGTATAGGACTATGGGATGGAGGATGTGTGATGGGTATATGGGCACTCGACTATGGGATGGAGGATATGTATGATGGGTATATGGGCACAGGCCTATGGGATCGTGGATATGTATGATGGGTATATGGGCACGGGACTATGGGATGGAAGAAATTTTCTATAACTAACCACAGTTAGTTACTATGCCCGGGCAGGACCGGGCTCTTCAGCTAGTATATATATATATATATATATATATATATATATATATATATATATATATATATATATATATATATATTATATATATATATACACACACACATATATATATACATACACATACATGCATATACACATACATACACTACTCAAAGAAATAAAGGGAACACTAAGATACCACTTCGTAGATATCACTGAATGAAATATCGCAGCTGCAAATCTTTATTCATTACATAGTGGCATGCGTTAAGAACAAGAAAACATAAAAATGATCAATGTAAATCAAAATTAATATTCCATGGAGGTCTGGATTTGGAACGATACTCAAAATCAAAGTGGAAAATCAAATTACAGGCTGATCCAATTTCAGTGGAAAGACAAGGAAATGATGCTCAGTAGTGTGTGTGGCCTCCACGTGCCTGTTTGACCTCACTACGACACCTGGGCATGCTCCTGATGAGTCGGCGGATGTTGTCATGAGGGATCTCCTCCCAGACCTGGACTAAATCATCAGCCAACTCCTGGACAGTCTGTGGTGCAATGTGACGGTGGATGGAGCGAGACATGATGTCCCAGATGTGTTCAATCGGATTCAGGTCAAGGGAACGGGAGGGCCAGTCCATAGCTTCAAAGCCTTCATCTTGCAGGAACTGCTGTCACACTCCAGCCACATGAGGTCTGGCATTGTCCTGCATTAGGAGGAACCCAGGGCCAACCGCACCAGCATATGGTCTCACAAGGGGTCTGAGGATCTCATCTTGGTACCTAATGGCAGTCAGGCTATCTCTGGTGAGCACATGGACGGCTGTGTGGCCCTCCAAACAAATGCCATCCCACACCATTACTGACCCACTGCCAAACCGGTCATGCTGAAGGATGTTGCAGGCAGCAGATCGCTCTCCACGGCGTCTTGATACTCTGTCATGTCTGTCACATGTGCTCAGTGTGAACCTGCTTTCATGTGTGAAGAGCACAGGGCACCAGTTGGAAATTTGCCAATACTGGTGTTCTGTGGCAAATGCCAAGCGTCCTGCACGGTGTTGGGCTGTGAGCACATCCCCCATCGGTGGACGTCGGGCACTCAGTCCATCCTCATGGAGTCGGTTTGTAACCGTTTGTGCAGACACATGCTCATTTGTGGCCTGCTGAAGGTCATTTTGCAGGGTTCTGTCAGTGCTCCTGTTCCTCCTTGCACAAAGGCTGAGGTAGTGGTCCTGCTGCTAGATTGTTGCCCTTTTACGGCCCCCTCCACGTCTACTGGTGCACTGGCCTGTCTCCTGGTAGCGCCTCCGGCCTCTGGACACTATGCTGACAGACACAGCAAACCTTCTTACCACAGCTCGCATTCATGTGCCATCCTGGATGAGCTGCACTACCTGAGCCACTTGTGTGGGTTGCAGAGTCTGCCTCATGCTAGCACGAGTGTGAAAGCACAACCAACATGCAAAAGTGACCAAAACATAAGCTAGAAAGCATTGGTACTGAGATGTGGTCTGTGGTCCCCACCTGCAGAACCACTCCTTTATTGAGTGTCTTGATAATTGCCAATAATTTCCATCTGTTGTCTATTCCATTTACACAACAGCATGTGAAATTGTCAATCAGTGTTGCTTCCTAAGTGGACAGTTTGATTTCACAGAAGTTTGATTTACTTGGAGTAATATAGTGCTGTTTAAGCGTTCCCTTTATTTTTTGAGCAGTATATATATATATATATATATATATATATTTGCATACATACATACAGGGTGGGCCATTTATATGGATACACCTAAATAAAATGGGAATGGTTGGTGATATCAACTTCCTGTTTGTGGCACATTAGTATATGGGATGGGGGAAACTTTTCAAGACGGGTGGTGACCATGGTTGCCATTTTGAAGTCAGATATTTTGGATCCAACTTTTTTTCAGTGGGAAGAGGGTCATGTGACACATCACACTTATTGAGAATTTCACAAGAAAAACAATGGTGTGCTTGGTTTTAACATAACTTTATTCTTTCATGAGTTATTTACAAGTTTATGATCGCTTATAAAATGTGTTTAAAGTGCTGTCCATTGTGTTGCATTGTCAATGCAACCTTCTTCTTCCACTCTTGACACAATGATAGCAACATCGCAGAAGAAATGCTAGTCTGAATGCTAAGTTTGAAGTGTCACATGACCCTCTTCCCATTGAAATAAATAAAGTCTGATCCAAAACGATGGCCACCTTCAAAATGGCCGCCATGGTCACCACCCATCATGAAAAGTTTCCCCTATCCATATAAATGGTTTTGCATGTGTGTTTATAATATATATATATATATATATATATTTATTAGCTGAAGAGCCCGGCGCTGCCCGGGCATAGTAACTAACTGTGGTTAGTTATAGAAAATTATAATTTTCCTCCATCCCATAGTCCCGTGCCCATATACCCATCATACATATCCACGATCCCATAGGCCCGTGCCCATATACCCATCATACATATCCTCCATCCCACAGTCGAGTGCCCATATACCCATCACGCATCCTCCATCCCATAGTGCCATGCCCATATACCCATCATACATATTCTCCATCCCATAGTCCCATGCCCATATACCCATCATACATATCCTCCATCCCATAGTCCCGTGCCCATATACCCATCATACATATCCTCCATCCCATAGTCCAGTGCCCATATACCCATCATACATATTCTCCATCCCATAGTCCCGTGCCCATATACCCATCATACATATTCGCCATCCCATAGTCGAGTGCCCAGATACCCATCACATATCCTTCATCTTATAGTCCCATGCCCATATACCCATCATACATATCCTCCATCCCATAGTCCCGTGCCCATATACCCATCATACATATCCTCCATCCCATAGTCCAGTGCCCATATACCCATCATACATATCCTCCATCCCATAGTCCGGTGCCCATATACTCATCACACATCCTCCAACCCTTAGTCAACCATTATGACATCATAATGAGCGGCGGCAGGGCTTGCAACCTTTGATGACATCAGGGTCGCCATGGCAACCATTGTGACATCATAATGAGGGGCGGGGCTTGGCGCGCACACACTGCTTCCCCGGTATGCAAATAGGTGCATTGTGACATCACAGTGAGGGGCGGGGCTTGACACGCACACACTTTTTCCCCCAGTATGTAGATAGGGGCAACATTGTTTGGTGAATTGGAATGCGCGGGGTTAAAATTTCGCTTCACAACATAGCTTAGGACGCTCTCGGGGTCCAGACGTGCGACTGTGCCAAATTTTGTGGCTGTAGCTGCGACGGTGCGGATGCCTATCCCGGACATACAAACAAACATACACACACACATACATACTTTGAGCTTTATATATTATATATATATACACATACACACCGACCCGAGTATAAGCCGACCCCCCTAATTTTGCCACAAACAGCTGGAAAAGCTTATTGACTCGTGTATAAGCCTAGGGTGGAAAATGCAGCAGCTACTGGTATATTTAAAAAATAAAGATAGATACCAATAAAAGTAAAATTAATTGAGACACCAGTAGGTTAAATCTTTTTTTCCATGTTGAATCAGGAGCCCCATAAAATGCTCCATACAGTTCATGATGGCCCCTTAAGATGCTCCATACAAAATACACCCCATATAGTGCAGCACAAAGGTTAATAATGGCCCCATAAGATGCTCCATAGAATAATATGTCCCATATGCTGCTCCATAAAGGTTATGGCCCCATAAAATATTCCATAGATTATGCCCCATATGATTCCCCATAAAATGCTCCATAGATTATGCCCCCATAAAATGCTCCTTAGATTATGCCCCCTAAGACGCTCCATAGATTATGCCCCAATAAAATGCTTTATAGATTATGCCCCCATAAGATGCTCCATAAAATGCTCCATAGATTATGCCCCCATAAAATGCTCCATAGATTATGCACCCATATGCTGCCCCATAAAATGCTCCAAAGATTATGCCCCATAAAATGATCCATAGATTATGCCCCCATAAAATGCTCCATAGATAATGTCCCCATAAGATGCTCCATAGATTATGCCCCCATAAGATGCTCCATACACGGTGTTCCAAATTATTATGCAAAAAGAGTTTAGGAGTGATAAGGTTAGAATTTTTTTGTTTGTCATTTAAACTCATTGATGGTGATGTGTGTCAGGGCTCTTTATATCACTGAAAGCAATTGCAGATACCTGTGCAAATTAGTTTGGCAGGTGTGTCCAAATAAAGGCAAGACTACTTAAGAAGGCTGTTCCACATTATTAAGCAGCCTACATTTTTTGCCAAAATGGGAAAGAAAAAGGATGTGTCGGCTCCTGAGAAGCAACAAATTGTGGAGTATTTAGGTCAAGGCATGACTACAATCAACATTGCCAAGACACTTCATCGTGATCATCGCACAATCAAGAAGTATGTAGCTGATTCCCAGCACACACGTGTGCGTGCTGATAAGGAAAAATTGAGGATTCTTTCCAACAGGCAATTGCGTCAGGTTAAAAGAGCAGCTGCAAAAATGCCTCGTCATAGCAGCAGACAAGTTTTTGAAGCTGCTGGTGCCTCCAACGTCCCCCGAACAACAAGATGCAGGGTCCTTCAGAGGTTTGCAGCACAAGCAGAAACGGGTACAGTGGGCCAAACGATACATGAAGACTGACTTCCAAACTGTTTGGTTCACCGATGAGTGCCATGCAACGCTCGATGGTCCAGATGGATGGAGTGGAGGATGGCTGGTTGATGGACACCCCATGAAAACACGGCTAAGACGCCAACAAGGAGGAGGTGGAGTAATGTTTTGGGCTGGAATCAAGGGGAGAGAGATTGTTGGCCCCTTTAGGATCCCTGAAGGGGTAAAGATGAACTCCATAATCTATGTGGAGCTTCTAAAACAGCACTTCCTGCCATGGTTCAAGAGGAAGAACCGTGCTTTCCACAGCAAGATCATTTTCATGCATGATAATGCACCGTCTCATGCTGCAAATAACACATCTGCATCTCTGGCTGCTATGGGCAGAAAAGAGGGCAAACTTATGATGTGGCCACCATCTTCCCCTGACTTCAACCCCATTGAGAACCTCTGGAGCATCATCAAAAGGAGTGTCTATGATGGCAGGAGGCAGTTCACATCTAAGCAACAGCTCTGGGAGGGTATTCTGTCCACATGCAAAACAATTGAAGCACAAACCATCCAAAAACTGACAAATTCAATGGACGAGAGAGTTCAAAAGCTTCTTTCGAACAAGGGGTCCTATGTGCAAATGTAACATCACCTAGAATAAAGTTTTGACTTGAAAACTGTTTGATTTCATTTTGTAATAAGCTGATAATGCTAATAATTTCACAATTGACCATTTTTTGTTCAAAATAAAAATAAAAAGGTTGAAAACTCTACTGTGCATAATAATTTGGAACATGCATTTTGAGTGTTTCTTATTTTTAAAAATATACTGTTTTCATAGGCAGTTTGTTCAAAAACATTGCAATTATACTAGAATATTAGATGACTGGAAAATAACAATGACTGCAATTCATATAGGTAATGTAGAGAAAATATAAGGAAATATGTTTTGCATAATAATTTGGAACACAGTGTAGATTATGCCCCCATAAGATGCTCCATAGATAAATAGGCCCCATATTGCTTCTGCCGCTGCAAATATAAAAAAAGAAAGACATACTCTCCTCATCACTGGGGGCCAGGTGCCGGTGTCACCGCTGGCTCAGGACCCCGGCATCTCAGATATTCACCTGTCCCCGTCCATGGCTGTGCCCGCTCTGTCTTCTGGGTCCTCTGTCAGTGAAGTTTAGGCAGTAGAGGGAACGGAGCGCACTGACTTCGTCACCGCACCCTCTGACCTGAACGTAACAGGCGGAGGACAGAGCGGCAGCGGTGAAACAGGGACAGGTCAATATCGCATATACTTACCCCCTCTTGGCGCGGTCTCTGCAGCCCCCCTGCTTCTCCTACGGTGTCAAGCTCCTTCCTTCAGTGGTCACATGGTACCGCTCATTAACCCCATTTACCCCCAAGGGTGGATTGCAAGTTCATGACCGGGCCAATTTTAACAATTCTGACCACTGTCCCTTTAAGAGGTAATAACTCTGAAACGCTTCCATGGATCCCACTGTTTCTGACATTGTTTTATCGTGACATATTGTATTTCATGTTAGTGGTAAAATTTCATTCATATAACTTGCGTTTATTTGTGAAAAAAACGGAAATTTGGCGAAAATTTTGAAAATTTCGCAATTTTCCAAATTTGAATTTTTATGCCCTTAAATCACAGAGATATGGCTCACAAAAAACTTAAGTAACATTTCACATGTGTTTACTTTACATCAGCACAATTTTGGAACCAAAATTTTTTTTGTTAGGAAGTTATAAGGGTTAAAAGTTGACCAGCGATTTCTCATTTTTGCAACACCGTTTTATTTTTATGGACCACATCACATTTGAAGTCACTTTGAGGGGTCTATATGATAGAAAAAACCCAAAAGTGACAACATTCTAAAAACTGCACCCCTCAAGGTGTTTAAAACCACATTCAAGAAGTTTATTAACCCTTCAGGTGCTTCACAGGAACTTTTTGAATGTTTAAAAAAAAAAAAAAAATGAACATTTAACTTTTTTTCACAAAAAAAATTACTTCAGGTCCAATTTTATTTTACCAATTGGACTGCAAAAGTTATCGTGCAATTTGTCCTGAGTACGCTGATACCGGATATGTGGGGGGAACCACTGTTTCAGCGCATGGCAGAGCTCGGAAGGGAACGAACGCCGTTTGACTTTTTCAATGCAAAATTGGCTGGAATTGAGATCGGGCGCCATGTCACGTTTGGAGAGCCCCTGATGTGCCTAAGCAGTGGAAACACCCCACAAATAACACCATTTTGGAAACTAGAACCCCCCCAAGGAACTTATCTAGATGTGTGGTGAGAATTTTGAACCCCCAAGGGCTTCACAAAAGTTTATAACGTACAGCCGTAAAATAAAAAAAAAATCATATTTTTTCCACAAAAATGATCTTTTCACACCCAATGTTTATTTTCTCAAGAGAGACAGGACCCCAAGTTATTGTGCAATTTGTCCTGAGTACGCTAATACCCCATATGTGGGGGTAAACCACTATTTGGGCGCATGGCAGAGCTCGGACGGGAAGCAGCGCCATTTGACTTTTATTGCTGGAATTGAGATCGGACGCCATGTCTCGTTTGGAAAGCCCCTGATGTGCCAAAACAGTGGAAACCCCCCACAAATGACACCAATTTGGAATCTAGACTCTCCAAGGAACTTATCTAGATGCGTAGTGAGCACTTTGAACCCCCAAGGGCGTCACAGAAGTTTATAACGTCCGGGAGTGAAAATAAAAAAATCATATTTATTCCACAAACATCAGTCCCCCATTTTTTTATTTTCCCAAGGGTAACAGGTGAAATTGGACCCCAAAACTTGTTGTCCAATTTTTACTGAGTACGCTGATACCCCATATGTGGGAGAAAACTACTGTATGGGCACACGTCGGGGCACGGAAGGGAAGTAGTGACGTTTTGGAATGCAGAATTTGATGGAATGGTCTGCGGGTGTCATGTTGCCTTTGGATAGCCCCTGATGTACCTAAACAGTGGAACCCCCCCACAAGTGACCCCATTTTGGAAAATAGACCCCCTAAGGAACTTATCTAGATGTGTGGTGAGCACTTTGAACCCCCCAATGCTTCACAGAAGTTTATAATGCACGGGCATGAAAATAAAAATCATTTTTTTTCCACAAAAATGATATTTTTGCCCCCAATTTTTTAATTTCCTAAGGGTAACAGGAGAAATTGGACCCCAAAAGTTGTTTTGCAATTTGTCCTGAGTAGGCTGATACCCTATATGTGGGGGTAAAACACTGCTTGGGCGCATGGCAGAGCTTGGAAGGAACACCATTTGACTTTTTCAACGCAGAATTGGCTGGAATTGAGATTAGACGCCATGTTGCGTTTGCAGAGCACCTGATGTGCCCAAACAGTGGAAACCCCCCAATTCTAACTCCAACCCTAACCCCAACAAACCCCTAACCCTAGTCTCTAACCCTAGCCCTAATGGGAAAATGGAAATAAATACTTTTTTTTAATTTTATTATTTTTCCCTAACTAAAGTGGTGATAAAGGGGGTTGATTATTTATGGCGGGTTTTTATGTTTGGCAGCTGTCATACGCTAAAAGACGCTTTTTATTGTAAAAATAGTTTTTGCATCACCACATTTTGAGAGCTATAATTTTTCCATATTTTGACCCACCGAGTCATGTGAGGTCTTATTTTTTGCGGGACGAGTTGACGTTTTTATTGGTACCATTGTCGGGCACGTGACATTTTTTAATCGCTTTTCATTCCAATTTTTGGCACAAAGAATGAACAAAAACCAGCATTTCAAGAATTTCTTTTGGGGGGTGCGTTTACACCGTTCCGCGTGCAGTAAAATTGATAAGGCTGTTTTATTCTTCGGGTCAGTGCGATTTCAGCAATGCCTCATTTATGTCATTTTTTTAGGTTTGGGCGCTTTTATGCAATGAAAACAATTTTATACAAAAAAAAATTATTTTTGCATCGTTTTATTCTGCAAGCTATAACTTTATTTTTCCACTGATGACGCTGTGTGGCGGCTCGTTTTTTGCGGGACAAGATGACGCTTTCTGTCTTTTTGATTGTGCGTTATTGCACTTTTTGTTCGGCGGTATGATAATAAAGCATTATTTTTTGCCTGTTTTTTTATTTTTATTTTTTAAGGGGTTCGCTAAAGGGGTTAACTAATGGGACAGTTATATAGGGTGGGTCATTACGGACTTGGCGATACTAAATATGTGTAGTTTTATTTTTTTTTTATTTCCAAAAAATGAATTTATTAAGGAATTTTTTTTTTTAAATTTATTTAGCGATTTTTTTATAAATTATTTTTACACTTTTTTTTTTTTTTTTTTAACTTTATTACACTGTCCCAGGGGGGAGATCACTGTCACGTGTGAGATCGCTGATCTGACACATCACAGATCGCTGTGACAGATTAGCGATCTGACACAGGCGCTGCACAAGGCTTCCTCATGCCTGCGCTCTGCAGGCAGTGAGGAAGCCAGCTCCATGCAGGCCCCCGAATGTCCCCGCCGCCATATTGGATCCGGGAACCTGCAGGGAAGGAGGCCCCCGCAGCAGCGCTGTTCATCGCGCTGCTGCGGGGGTCTCAGGGAAGCACATAGGGAGCCCCCTTCTCTGCCTATGCTTCCCTAAACCCCCGGTACACTGTGATCGTGTTTGATCGCAGTGTGCCAGGGGTTAACATGTCAGGGTGCCGGGTGTCAGCTGTGATAAGCAGCTGACACCAGACCGCGATCAGCGGTGCTCCCCCCATCAGCGTCGCTGATCGCTATGACGTACTATCCCGTCCATGGGCATAGGGGCCTGGGTCCCATGGACGGGATAGTACGTCAGATGTCAGAAAGGTGTTAAAGTCATGAATATGCGCATATACCCCGGCTCCCCCTCCCCCGTCTACCCCCTGGTGTATATGACTCGCGTAAAAAAATGGGCTGAAAATCTCGGCTGATACGCGAGTATATATGTGTATGTGTGTGTGTGTGTGTGTGTGTGTGTGTATGTATATATATATATATATATATATATATATATATATATATATATATATATATATATATACACACACACACACACACACACTAGCTGAAGAGCCCGGCGCCGCCCGGGCATAGTAACTAACTGTGGTTAGTTATAGAAAATTATAATTTTCCTCCATCCCATAGTCCCGTGCCCATATACCCATCATACATATCCACGATCCCATAGGCCCGTGCCCATATACCCATCATACATATCCTCCATCCCATAGTCGAGTGCCCATATACCCATCACACATCCTCCATCCCATAGTCCCATGCCCATATACCCATCATACATATTCTACATCCCATAGTCCCATGCCCATATACCCATCATACATATCCGCCATCCCATAGTCGAGTGCTCATTTACCCATCACACATCCTCCATCCCATAGTCCCATGCCCATATACCCATCATACATATTCTCCATCCCATAGTCCCGTGCCCATATACCCATCATACATATTCGCCATCCCATAGTCGAGTGCCCAGATACCCATCACATATCCTTCATCTTATAGTCCCATGCCCATATACCCATCATACATATCCTCCATCCCATAGTCCCGTGCCCATATACCCATCATACATATCCTCCATCCCATAGTCCAGTGCCCATATACCCATCATACATATCCTCCATCCCATAGTCGAGTGCCCAGATACCCATCACATATCCTCCATCCCATAGTCCCATGCCCATATACCCATCATACATATTCTCCATCCCATAGTCCCATGCCCAAAAACCCATCATACATATCCGCCATCCCATAGTCGAGTGCCCATATACCCATTACACATCCTCCATCCCATAGTCCCATGCCCATATACCCATCATACATATTCTCCATCCCATAGTCCCGTGCCCATATACCCATCATACATATTCGCCATCCCATAGTCGAGTGCCCAGATACCCATCACATATCCTTCATCTTATAGTCCCATGCCCATATACCCATCATACATATCCTCCATCCCATAGTCCCGTGCCCATATACCCATCATACATATCCTCCATCCCATAGTCCAGTGCCCATATACCCATCATACATATCCTCCATCCCATAGTCCGGTGCCCATATACTCATCACACATCCTCCAACACTTAGTCAACCATTATGACATCATAATGAGCGGCGGCAGGGCTTGCAACCTTTGATGACATCAGGGTCGCCATGGCAACCATTGTGACATCATAATGAGGGGCGGGGCTTGGCGCGCACACACTGCTTCCCCGGTATGCAAATAGGGGCATTGTGACATCACAATGAGGGGCGGGGCTTGACGCGCACACACTTTTTCCCCCAGTATGTAGATAGGGGCAACATTGTTTGGTGAATTGGAACGCGCGGGGTTAAAATTTCGCCTCACAACATAGCTTAGGACGCTCTCGGGGTCCAGACGTGCGACTGTGCCAAATTTTGTGGCTGTAGCTGCGACGGTGCGGATGCCTATCCCGGACATACAAACAAACATACACACACACACACACACTTTGAGCTTTATATATTAGATTATGCCAGGACCGTGAGGAAGGCACATAGTGCTGAAACATGTAGTCCCTTGCTGGAATGCTACTAATTGATTGGAGTTCCTCATACTTTTTATGACATAATGGATTAATAAAGTTGTTTGTGGTATTTACATTTGACCCCATTCATGTCAATAAATCAAAGCAGAAATTAGTAAAATAAAGATATTAACAAATCGATTCACAGAACCCTGGTCCAGTTGTCACGTCAATAGTCCATGCATGCTAGAGAAAAGCTATACATATCTCCTCCTATTTCTCGGCATCCTCTTCTGCTTAATAGAGTGTAACATGATAGTTATGGAGTGAAATAAGCAAGATGTCGCTCATGGCTAATAATTATTATCTTTATTAAAATCAGAGAAAGTGCCGGGAAGTAGGAGGAAATTCCCAGGGCTCCAATCTGATGGCTTCAGGGTCTTGTACATCTCTTGGATTATAAACTACAAATCAGATTAAACTAATAACAGAATAATCAAATTGAAAAAACTGCCAAGAAGCAGGAAATCAAAAAATGGTCAACACAAATATTAAAAATAAATTTGGTGGAGTTACAATAACAATACATACTTTGAGCTTTTCTGCAAGTTCTGGAGTGATGATAATTTCTCTATCCCCTTCATCAAAAATTTTAAAAATAATATTTTGCACCATGTCTCCTGCCATCCACTTGATTTCATCATGATGTTTAATGTTAATGGTTTTATCACCCTCCACTCTAAGTATCTCCAGTTTAGCAATATTGGTGCTTGGCTGAAGTTTAATAGTTTTTTCCACAGGTTTTACATCCTTGCAACTCTAGAAGCAAGAAAGAGAAAATGAAATTATCTTCAGGGTAAGTTTTAGAGATCTTGCTCTACAATATTTGGAAACCATGAATTCTTTGACTTAGATCAACATTTTAGAGAACACATGCATATAAGTCTTAACCAGAAGTGTAACCCACCATATAGTAACCCACCATATATTGATGGTACTAGTGCTATTTAACAGCAAGTGCCATAAATATGCGTTGAAGATGTGGCATGAGCACTTTATGCCTATGCTAACGACAGTAGGGGCCAGTCGTGACATACAGTAATACACTCTGGCTGGGATCAGAGAACTCCAATCTAAGCTATTTGACCTCCTAGATTGGCCATGGAATTTAAGTGGTATTTTCTGCTTTGTAAGATGCACTTTTTTCCCCCCAAACTTGAGAGGAAAATGGGGGTGCGTCTTAAAAAGAGGATATACCTCACCGGATGTAGGCCGCAGGGGTGTCTGGGCATCTCCGGGTGTCCGTCGGCGCAATGGGTGTCTCCGGGTGCCCAGCCCTATCTCCACGTGCCTAGCGGTGTCTCCGGTTCCCATCCCGGGGCTCTGCCGACATTTTGCGACAGGCCAGAGCCCCGGGGCTCCCTCTTGGTTCCCTCTCTATGGGCTCCAGCAATATAGCTCTGAAATCTCATCTCTCGAGATCTCAGTCCCGAGATCACCACCAGTGCATGCGCCGCCCCCGGCGGCGGCCGCCATATTGCCGGAGCCCATAGAGAGGGAACCGAGAGGGAGCCTCGGGGCTCTGGCGTGTCGCAAAATGTCGGCAGAGCCCCGGAATGGGAACCGGATACACGGCTGGGCACCCGGAGACACCCACAGCGCCGACGGACACCCGGAGACGCCCGGACACCTCTGCGGCCAACACCCGGTAAATGTCAGCAGAGCCCAGGGCTGCTGCACAGACCCCCCTGGCAGCAGTACAGCCCCCCTGGTAGCAGCACAAACCCCCCCTGGTAGCAGCACGAGCCCCCCTGGTAGCAGCACAGACCCCTGGTAGCAGCACAGACCCCTGGTAGCAGCATGAGCCCCCCTGGTAGCAGCACGAGCCCCCCTGGTAGCAGCACGAGCCCCCCTGGTAGCAGCATGAGCCCCCCTGGTAGCAGCTTGAGCCCTCCTGGCAGCAGCACAGACCCCTGGCAGCTTCATGAGCCCCCCTGGCAGCAGCACAGACCCCTGGCAGCCGCATGAGCCCCCCTACGAGCCCCCCTGGCAGCAGCACGAGCCCCCCTGTCAGCAGCACGAGCCCCCCTGGCAGCGTGCTGCACATCGGAGCACCCTCTCATCCCTTCCTGCGGCCTGCAGTATCACCCCACTCCTGCCTCCTCCAGCAGCGACCCTGGGACCCCGCTTCACAGCAGCCACAACCCGCGGTAAGCAATAAGACGCCTGGATTATGATGCACCACCATTTTATTAAAAAAATGTTATTTCCAATTTTTCTCCTCAAAATTTGGGGTGCGTATTATAATCCGGAGCGTCTTATAAAGCAAAAAATACGGTATATGCTGTCACTAAATAAAGCAGCATATTCAGGTCATATACACACTATAAAAGGGTACTTGTTTATGAAGACCACACAGAAATATTTCACAATAAGAAAAGCTTTGTGTGAGGTCGGGTATAAAAAGCCAAAATATTAAATACAAGAAGGTTTAATGTATATTCTGTATATACTTACAGGTATTGCAATTTTGGCTTTTATTAATTGCATTTTCTTTATATTTTGGATTTTAATAGGAGGCCCAGTTAAAATACCACTCCCTGTAGTGCTGCAATCCAACTGGTAGACAGGAAGGCTTGGTGCACCAGTAAACTATAATAAAAAAGATGAATAATAAGATTGAATAAAATAAATTTTAATCAAATATGTACAATCAAGTCTTGGCAACACTTTTCTCAAGGCCTTTATCTGGTAAGCTAAACTTTTTATTTAAGAGTAAGACAAATAACAGTGGCACACAAGTTATATTTAAATACTGATTTGCAATTTTTTGTACTTTTTTTTTTTACCAGAATGTTATCTGCTTTGATAGACATTTATTATTTGGCATAGACAAATGTTTTTCAAAGCAGAGTAAAAAGTTGGTGAGGTCTAATGTTCAACCAGGATTTAGACATTTATGGGATGTGATGCTTGAAACCAATTCCCTCTCCACAATGAATATTCATAGCACTGGTGGTATGAAGATGCAGGGTTGGTGGAAGCACAGGAACTGTGTAAGGTGAAAGACAGAACCGACACAAATTGGCTGATGTGGCACCCGGAGCCCTAACACAGTTCCCAAGCAAGCTAGGGTAACCCACATACAAATTAGATATTAATAGTCAGAACCAGCAGTGTTATGAATGGGTCACCGAGGAGGATAGCAGGAATAGGCTACGCCACCAGAAGACCAGAGAGGTTGGTAACAAAGCGGACTGCAGACCCCTGATCCTATCAACACAACTAGCAGTAGCCGTGGAGTGTTCCTATGATACCCTAGACGCTTCGTCACAGCCGGAGAACTGACTAAACCTAAAGACAGAAAGGTGAAATATAAACTGCCCCACAGCAGATCCCCAAAGGAATAGACAGCCCCCAAACATATATTGTCAGTGAGATAAGATGAGACACAAACACAGGCAAAAAACAGACTGAGCAAACGGTGGGGCCCAAGCTGTCTAGACAGGACACAACAGAAAAGAGACTGTCTGCAATCACGCACAAAACCCTAAAAAAGTCCAACACTTCTGATATACAAAAAACCTGAGGTCACACGACCTCACCCCCGCTAGATCAGCACTCTTGTATAAACTGGAAGCAAAGCAAAAAGAAACTAACATAACAGGGGACTGAACAAGCTGTGAAATATGAAGCAGGGCCCAGAGCTACCCCCAGCAGGGAGCACGCTGAACCCTAGCGACAGAGCAGAAAGCAAAAAAAAGGCACAACCGATTAGATGCAAAGGATTAGCAAAAGAATCACTTAACTTAACATGCAGATCAGGCAGAGGACAAAAGAACTCCAAATGCACAAGGAGGAAAAATCACCAGCAACCTTCAAGAGCAGCCAGCTCCATTATATGCTCCCAGTCAGTAATCCCAGGTTCCCAATCATCGTCGTCAGGTGGAGAACTTCCATCCACCTGGCCAGCTCCACTACTCTCCTTAACCACCAAAGGGAGCAGAGGGAGCTTCGGCTCAGAAATCCGAGCAAGGGAGTTCACAACACTGCAGTATTTCAGAGGGAATGGCCAACCAAGTAATTTGGAGGATTCGCGACTTTCTTCCAAACAGGTGATATCAGGGGACAGAAGTATTCAGCGGTTGCAAGTTCAACTGCCTCTTGTTCTCTGGGGAGATAGTCTAATGCTAGAGGAATCTGGCAGCCACTCTCAAACACACTAGCACTCCATCAAGCATTGCTCTGTATGGGGAAGTGGGAAAAGTCATCTATTGGACAAATAATTGTTCAGACAATTGCCATTTAATGTTTTGAGAACCTTAAAAGGTATGTCCAGACCTGGTGGAATTTTTGGAAAACACTGGACCTTGCTGAACAGTAGCATTTTACGATGGAACTGTGGCAGTGTTTACGATGATACAGAATGTAGTCTTCATATGTATATATTCCACATTCTAACAATTTGCCGAACTGCAAAACCTGCTGGAATATATACTAGGGAAGAACAACCCCATTAATCCCTTCCTGACATTGGATGTACTGGTACGTCCAATGTTGGGTCCATGTCTTTGACTCAGGCTCAGAGCTGTGCCTGCATCTTTTCCAGCAGGAAATAACTGTGCTACACATCCATCATCTGCCTTTAACAGCAGTGTGCAGAGTTGTGGTTCACTTGCTGCGGTTAACCAATTAAATGCTGCAGTCAATTTCAGATGGCAGCATTTAGGCTATGTACCCACGTATGCAGAAAAAAACTGACTCCTTCCCAGGAAAAACTCGCTTTTTTTCGCGTTTTACAGGAGCATCCTCCTGCTCATAGAATATAGTTACAAATGCGGATTTTTCGGCAAAATTAATGAGCATGCTACGTTTTTTACCACGATGCGTTTTTTCCCCGGAAAAAAAAGCATCAATGTGCACAAAAAGTGCGGAATTCATTAAAATTAATGGGATGCTTCTTGTAAGCGCTTTAAGCGTTTTTGCAGGTAAAAACGCTTAAAAAATGCGGGAAAAAAAGCTTACGTGGGTACACAGCCTTAAAGTGCGCAAACCAGGGGCACACTGTACCACGTATCGATTGCATACCCCTTTTCAAACCATGCCGGTGGGATGCTATAGTAGCTGTACCTGCCATAATATTTCTCCTATAAAGACCAGCCTCTGGCTGGTGTTCATAAAAGACCATGATTTTTACTATATGCTCCAATAGTATATCATCAGAAGATTCAAGTCCACTGAAGGGACTAAAAAATAAAGAGAAAAAGTTTATAAAATATATATATATATATATATATATATATATATATATAAAACATTTATCAGCCCCTGTTGCCCCTCATTAAAAAGAACGTATTTGTTATTGCCACGTCCATAAAATCCAGCCTAACAAAATATAAAATTAAATAACCCGATCAACAAACACTGTAACAACTAAAAATATAAAAAACAACAATTACGAATTCTTGGTCACTGCACTTCAACAAATGCAATAAGCAGTGTTCAAAATGTATGTATTCCAAAATGGTATGATTAAAAAAGTTAGCACGCCATGTAAAAAATAACTACTCCTCACATAGCTCTGTCAAACGCAAAAATGAAAGAGCGGCTGGTCTCGGAAAATGGTACAACAAATATATATTCTTTCTAGTATAGTAAAAAATGAATACTGTAATTCAAAACGATAACTTGGCCTGCAAAAAACATGCCCTTCTACAGCTATGTAGCTGGGAAAAAAAAATTATCACGCTGGGAAGATTAAACAAAACAAAAAAAAAAAAACATGAAAAGTTGTACTTTTGAACGACACAATTGGTTTTCCCATATAGTGTACTGGAAAACGGGAAAAAAATTCAAAGTGCGATCAGAGTGTAAAATAAAAAAATGTGCAATTCCACAATTTTTTTTTTTTTTTCTTACCATGTTCATTAAATGCTAAAACTGACCTGCCATTATGATTCTCCAGGTCATTACGAGTTTGCAGATACCAAACATGTATACGGTAAGTTCTATTCTATTTAAGTGATGAAAAAAATGAAATGTTTCTTAAAAAAATAAAAAATAAGACGCAATTTTCCGAGACCCGTATTGTCTCCAATTTTCGTGATCTGGGGCTGGGTTGAAGGCTTTTTTTTTTTCTTTTGAGTACAGAGCTGATGTTTTTATTGATATCATTTTGGTGTAGATACAATCTTTTGTTAGCCCGTTACTGCATTTTAATGCAACACGCTAATGATGAAAAAAACCTAGTTCTGGACTTTTTTCTCATTATGCTGTTTACTGATCAGATTAATTCTTTTTATATATTGATAGATCAGGTGATTCTGAATGTGGCGACACCATAGATGTGTATTTTTTTATTATTTTATTTTCTATGGGGAGAATGGGGGGTGATATTAACTTTTACTTTTTTCATTTTTTTAAAACTTTTTTTTACTTTTTATTGGCTTCAATAGTCTTGCTGGGCAGCACTCATAGAAATTCCGGCAATGTCAACCACATGGCAAATCATTAGAGATTGACAGCGGCATTTAACATGTTATCAGCTGCGGGTGGATCGAGATTCCACCCGCGGCTGTTATGGGCACATATCACCTGATGAAACAGCTGACATGTGCCGGAAAATTGCGGGCTCATTGCCGGAGCCCGCACCAAACAGGGGGAGGCCACCTTAGGCTAGGTTCCCATTGCATTAGTGGCATCTGTTTAACGGATCCGTTAAACGGATGCAAGAACGCTGATGTCATTTTTGGCATCTTTTTTACCCATACCGCTAACGTATGGTAGCATTTAGTTACCATGCGTTAGAAATACAGGTCTATGCACAGCGAACGCGTCCATTCGCTGTGCGTTAGACCTAACGCACCTGAAAATGCGGTAGACCGCGTTCTAGGGTGCATCACAAAGTAACGCATCATCGCTAACACATGCTGAATTTGACATGCGTTAGGATGCGTCACTATAATGGCGGCCAATGGGTGCGATAACGCATCGGTCACATTGAGTTAGTGTCGCTTAGTAACGGATGCGTTAAACACATGGCCATAACGCACTAGGAACCCAGCCTTAGACATATCCATACATCTATGGTTGGAAAGGGGTTAAAGGGAATCTGTTACTACATTTGACCTATGAAGGGCGTTCATTAAAGATTTCCCCTGATCCACTTCTATTTATCACAGGACACAGAAACTGCACATGTGTAATGATATAAGTCTCTATAGGTTATGTACCAATATGCAACTCAGAACTGTCAAGGTTAGTGTGGGGTCTGTGGAAAAAAATCATCCAAGACCATTTTCACATGCATAAGATATCCGTTCGCTGGGTTCCCAGGTTGCTCACACCTTTCCAGATGCATGAATGAGTCCCATGCTCGCAGGTTCTATGGACGATGTGCCATAGAAACCAGGATGTTTTCAACAGATTGATCACACAGGATGAAAGCTGGGACCATCGCTAGGATCATGAGACTACAGTCCAGTCGTTGCAATGGAAGCATCATGTCTCACCGCCTCTAAAGAAGTCACGTGCCAAACCCTCGGCAGGCAAGGTCATGCTCACAGTATTTGGGGATCAGCACGGAGTAGTATTGATGCATTTCCTAGCAAAGGGGTACCATGATCACTGAGGCATACTATGCTTCACAGCTGCGAAAATTGCAGGTGGTCATCAAAACAAGAGACATGGCATGCTCACCAAAGGTGCCCGCCATTTGCAAGACAATGCATCAGTTTACAACTCACATGTTGCCCAAATGTAGGCATGCTCCTGTGGCTTAGAAATTAAACTGCATCCCCCTTATTCACCCGACCTTGCACCATCGGATTTCCACCTCTTTCCAACAATGAAGTTATTTTTGAAGGGCAAGCATTTTTCAGATGATGAGACTCTGGTTTTCGAAGTCACACTGTGGCTTTTGCAGCAATCTGTCGACTTCTATAAGCAAGGTGTTTATAGTTGCTTAAAGAGATGGGAGAAGTGTTTGCCCCTAGGTGGCACCTATGTAGAGAAGGACTAATAAGTGTGCCAAATTTCATTGCTCTCAGTCCACAGGAAGTGGGTCAGGGGAAATCTTTAATGAACGCCCCTCATATCTAAACTATTAGTATGGGCATACAGGTTATAGAATGCTGAGAAAAATCCTACCTGAATGCCTCATATCAGATGCCTTGATGGTGAGAAATCATTTTTTACCACTTTATGTAAATATGACCTCTTCTAGACCATGGGCCAGACATTGATCTGTATGAGAATCTGCCTCTAGAGATTATTTTAAATAAAAGGGGAGTTACCAATGTGAGGCGGGTAACACAGAACAGGACAACTGAAATTTGTCTTCTTGCAAACACATTTTTTCCTTCTCTTTGCGCTCTGCTGTATTGTTTGTTCTCCAATAAACTTTATTGGTATTTTGAAAATTCTTATTAAAGGGTATGGGTACAATACGAAGAAAAAAGGTAGGAAAGAGGGGAGGGAAGGGCAATAAACAAGGGAAAAGGGGGAATGCTCTGCTGTATTGTAACAATATTGCAACCCTGTCTGGCTGTGAGATGGAAGCTGAGAGTAACCTTAAGAAGTGTCAGTTATAACCACATACAGGTCTGCAGTGAGATCAGGAGAGCAGAGAGCGGCCATTACACATCACACTGGTATCTCTCCCTTCATTTAAAATAAGCTCTGGAGGCAGAATTATTTTCCATATTAATAGTTTAGATAGATCACATGTGGAGACAGATTTCCTCTAATAGCCCACTTATCAGTAAAAACACTAAACACGCAAAATGCTTTGAGAATTGAGAAAAAAAAGGTTGTTCTTGCCAAATCTGTAAAAATCTATAAC
The DNA here is from genome assembly GCF_039654945.1 of Dendrobates tinctorius. Lineage (NCBI taxonomy): Eukaryota > Metazoa > Chordata > Amphibia > Anura > Dendrobatidae > Dendrobates > Dendrobates tinctorius. The sequence continues at coordinate 12,355,993 of NW_027361838.1, read as the reverse complement.
ATTACTATAAAATTGTCTGAGAAAAACTAAAATAAAACAAGGCCAAATAGCTGTTTTATATTTATTCCATTTTGTAACAATTGACATAAAAATAAAGTCCTATGTACCTATATATGTACGCATGTATAGTACCAATGAAAACTGCTAAGGCCTTATTACATTGATGTACCTCTATAAGGCCTTGGCAATAAAATAAATAAAAACATCATGGGTCTTGAAGTGTGGGGACAAAAACAAATTAATTTGTAAATAAAAAAAATTAAAACATTTGTTTTTTATTACTCAAAAACTTGAAAAGGAGATTTAACACAATATACTTAAACCAAAAAAGTGCCATTAAAAATACAGGTCATCTTGCAGAAAAGCCCTCATTTGACACTTGACAAAAAGTGATTCCTATCTGTAGTACACAAACAAGGCTAAAAGTCATGTAGTTGTGTTCAGCTAATGTGTTGGAAGCATTTCTCATGTAAACGATGACCATCATGGCCTTACATAGTTTACTATCATTTTCGTATAGTTTTATGAAAAGACATCTTATGACACAAAAGCATCCAAAGGAAGTAATTTGGAAATGAAATAACGATACTTACCTTGCAGTGTACAATTAGCTTTGGCTGAGTGGCAGTGTTTCCAACTTCATCAACTATTTCAATTTGGAAGGGAAAAAGCGATCCATTATCAATGATAAGGATATCATTATCTGGGAGCACTTGAATTTGTTTTGGTGGCCCTAGAAAAGAAAACTTGTCTATCACCAACAATCACTTTGACTTTTTTTCTCCCTTCTCACGGAAAACAAAGCAGAACTATCATCATACTGTGGTTCACATATTACCCCGTATGATATGCTGCACTTATGAAAAAAATAAGAGGTTTAGATTTTTACAACTGGCATATTAAATGAATCAAACCTAGCATATACTATTATTTATTTATTTAATCTTGCTCACCACCTTCTTAATACCTTTTTTCACATTAATCTGAGGTTTCTCCAAAATGGACAACTGACTCTGCATACACAAACCATCCAATTAACATATTATGTGTGGTTTTCAAAGGGGCGGGGGAGATTTTGCTACTGAAGAGAATACAGTTTTCACATGGCCAAAATATATTTCCTCATGAGTAAGAACACAGAGAGCGACTGAAACGCATGGATGATCATTACCCACTCATCACTCTTCTATGGATTTTACGTTTGAAATAAAGTGCTAATTTTAATCCACTTGGATCGTGCTGCACAACATCCCCTCACACATAGATTTGTGACCATAGCATATAGGCAGCGAAAGAATGCAAAGGTAGACACCAAGCTTGATAGGATGTGTCAGTTACTCCCACAGAAGAGAATAGAGAGCTGAAGACCTAGAGAATATACAGTTTTAAAATGAGTGCAGTCACCCATTATCTGGAAATTGTCTTTTTAAGCTGCTGATTTCAGAAAAATGAGTAAACAATCTAATGGGTAAGGAGGACTCCTCTGACCATCTCTAACAGTAGCACTTTGGAGCAAGGAGGACCAGGTATGTTACATTTTCATACGCCTGACATGTTTGAAGTGCATGGCCAAAATGACACTAGAAGAAATATAAGAAGGGGAGCACTGGAGTATCTAAAAGTCAAAGCAGAGGAAATACCATATATACTCGAGTATAAGCAGACCTGAGTATAAGCCGAGGCAACTAATTTTACCATGAAAAACTGGGAAAAAATATTGACTAAAGGCATAAGCCGGGTTTGCATTGTCCCCTCATCCCTATCCTGGTATGCATGGGTTCCTCATCTCTATCCTGGAATGCATGGCCACCTCATCCTTATCCTGGTATGCATGGCCCCCTCATCCCTATCCTGGAATGCATGCCACCCTTATCCTTATGGTGGTATGAATGGCCCCCTCATCCCCATCCTGGTATGCACGGCCTACTCATCCCTATCCTGGTGCGCATGGTTCCTCATCCACATCCTGGAATGCATGGCCACCTCATCCCCATCCTGGTACATCTGGTCCTCTCATCAACAATCTGACCTGCATGGCCCCCTCATCCCCATCCTGGTATGCATGGTTCCTCATCCTTATCCTTGTATGCATGGTCCCATCATCCCTAGCCTGGTATGTATGGCCACCATCAGAAAAGCAGCATAAAAAAAAAATTTGTACTTACCGTCCCAGCGCACTCACTCACAGCATCTGCAGCGGCCAGGCGATCACATGTCCCCGCTATTTAAGGGACTGAATATTCACTGCGCTCCATGCCTATGCACATGGTAAGAGGTGAATATTCATTCACTTAAGTAGAAGGCACCTGTAAAAGCTCGGCAGCTGTAGAAGTCGACGGCTGTGGATGACACTATGCCTGCTTTTACAAAGAAATGAATATTCACTGGAAGTGCAGTGAATATTCATTTCTCATTAGCAGCGGGCACAAGAATTAGCCGCAGCTGCCATCTCCTGCCTCCTGTGACCTCCCCCTCCATCCTAATTCTCCCATACCATCCTCACTTGAGTATAAGCCGAGGGGGGCGTTTTCAGCAAAATAAAAAAAATGTGCTGAAATTTGGGATGTTTGCTTAAATAGATTTTAAAGAAGCAGATCACGTGGAGAAAAACATTTGGACACATACACACCAGGAAATAACTTTAGCTTTGTAGTTTGATTGTCTTCTTTTAATCCAGGCAAAGTAATCTTCAATGTACAATTCTGTTGAGGCAAACAAAGACTAAATATGTAAAAATAGGAGATATTTGATCTACAGATAGCTTTTGATGAATTTATATTACACAGTAGTAACATTAGCATGGTCACATTCAGATAAGAAAATGTGGCTACAGTACTGTCACCAATTAGTGATAAGGTTCTAGTTACCTTGCCCTGGTAGCTCTTAACTTGTCCTTTAATAATCACTCCTTTAATCATTAATGGCGGCACCTTGCTTAGCTCTTTATATTCGATTGTAAGACCACTACATGCAACAAAATAAAATAATTGTGTTACATTGAAGAATTACATCTTCAGTAAATAGACACATCCAAAACAGACATAAAAATCAAAACGTTCTAACTTAAAAGGTACCTGTCACCATGAAAATGCAGTCCAAACTGCAGTCATCTTGTTATAGAGCAGAGTAGACAAATAGTTTTGTGAGAAAATCTTCAGTATAATCTTTTAGGGAACGTCAGTCCAGTGGATGGTCCTATCAGTGACTGACAGCTATCTTTGTACAAATGTGCCACAGATAAGATAGCTCAATGGACAAAATAATAACAGAAAGAGCAGATGATTAATTGATTAATATATTTGATAATCATATATTATTGAATTGATATTTTCTCACAAAACTATATCTCATTCTGCTCAGCTCCTCTTGCTCTATAACAAGACGCCCGTAGAGTGGACTCCATTTTCATGGAACAGATCCAGGAATGAAGTGGCAAATGGCACTCACCGTCCCATAAATGTCCTTTATTTGGATATCACATAAAAACAGCAGGAAAGCATGAAGTGGAGACGCACTGGACAATGGCAGTTTTGCACAAAAGTGCGCTTCTACGCGTCCCGTAGAATATAAATTACATATGCCTGATGCCTTCACCTTTCTGACCAAAAACTACACAACAGGTTTATTATTTTAGTACTTCAATATTTAAAAAAATGAGAACATTTGGTGTATGTATATTTTAGAAACTCCTCAAATCTCATTAATATTCCCTGCATGCCTTCTGTCTCTTTTAATTGTGCCCTTTGGAATTCTCGCTCGGTGTGTAATAAACTCGCCTTCATCCATGATTTCTTCCTTTCTGATTCTCTTAACCTTCTGGTTCTTACTGAAACCTGGGACTAGCAGTCAGACACCACTGCTGCTCTTTCATATGGTGGACTACAATTCTCTCATACCCCAAGATCGGACAACAGAGCAGGTGGAGGCGTTGGTCTGCTCCTATCACCCAAATGTACCTTTCAGGTAATCCCTCAAGTACCCTCACTTGTCTTCCCTTCTTTTGAGGTACATGCTGTCAGACTCTACATCCCATTCTCCATGTGAGTGGCGGTGGTGTATCATCCTCCAGGCCTCTCTCATCAGTTCCTGGATCACTTTGCCACCTGGCTTTCACATTTTCTCTCCTGTGACATCCCTACCCTCATCATGAGAGACTTCAACATTCCCACAGCTTTTCTCCTCTCCCCATCTGCTACTCACTTTTTATCTCTAACCTCCTTCTTCGGCCTTTCGCAGCTTACTAACTCTCCTACGCAAGAAGCCGTAAACTCCCTCGACATAGTCTTCTCCTTGCTTTGCTCAGTGTACGATTTTACAAACTCCCCTTTACTGCTTTCTGACCACAACCTTCTTTCATTCTCGGTTAAGAGCTGCCATCCCGCTCAGATCACCCCCACTTGCCACACTTATAGAAATATGCAGGTCATTAACACCCAGAAATTTATAAAGAACTTGCAGTCATCATTGGCCTCTATCTCCTCCCTCTCTCATGTCCTGATTCTGCACTGCAGCATTATAATAAAACACTGCAAAGTGCCCTAGATGAAGCTGCACCTCCTATACATAGAAGAACTCAGCACAGACTGCAACAATCCTGGCACACACTGCAAACACATTTCCTACAGTGGTGCTCCAGGTGCGCCGAACGTCTATGAAGAAAATGCAATCTACCCGAAGATTTCATCCATTATAAGTTTAGGTTTAAAACATACAACACTGCCCTTCACCTCTCCAAACAAACCTATTTCAATACGCTCATCACCTCACCATCCAAAAACCCTAATCGTCACTTTGACACTTTTCATTCACTACTCAACCCAAGAGTTCAGACCGCAACCACGGATCTCTGCGCTGACTATCTGGCCAATTACATTCAAGAAAAAATTAACCATATCCAACAGGAAATCTTCTTTCTCCCAATCCCCTCATACCTTGCACTGTCCTCCCTCCTCCACTGCATCTAGGTCACTCTCTGATTTTGAACCAGTCACAGAAGAAGTGATCATGCTCCTTGCATCTTCTCGCCCTACTACTTGCACCAGTGACCCTATTCCGTCACATCTCCTCCAGTCCCTTTCCCCTGCTTTCACCACTCACCTAAAAAAAAAAAATATATTCAACCTCTTTTCTGGTATCTTTCCCTCCTCATTTAAGCATGCCATCATACAGTCATTACTTAAAAAACGATCCCTCGACCAAAACTGTACAGCTAACTATACACCTGTCTCTAATCTTCCCTTCATCTCTAAACTCCTCGAACGACCGGTCCACGCCCGACTTATTCTCGCTCTATCAGATAACTCTCTTCTTAACTCTCTTCAATCTGGTTTCTGCTCTTTACACTCTACTGAAACTTCCCTCACTAAAGTCTCTAATGACCTACTAAAAGCCAAATCTAATGGTCACTACTCTATATGCTAATTCTCCTGTATCTCTCTACAGTATTCTAGACTGTGGATCATCAGCTCCTCCTCAATATGCTCCGCTCCATTGGCCTCAAGGACACCGTTCTCTCCTGGTTCTCCTCTTACCTCTCTGACAGCTCCTTCACTGTATCTTTTGCTGGCTTCTCCTCCTCTCATTTTCCCCTTATTGTTGGGATTCCTTAAGGATCCGTCCCTAGGTCCCCTCTTCCTCTCTTTGTGTACTGCCCCATTCCACAAACAAACAGTAGATTTGGTTTCCAGTACCAAATCTATGCTGATGACACCCAAATATTCACCTTTTCTCCTGACAACACACTTGCATTTTTAGCAAACACCAGTGATTGTCTCACCGCTGTCTCCAACATCATGTCCTCCCTCTCAATGAAACTGAACTTGTCAAAAACTGAACTCCTTGTGTTTCTTCCCTCTACTAACCTACCTATGCCCGACATTGCCATTTCAATGTGTGGAGCTGACATTACTCCCCAGCAACATCCACGCTGTCATGGGGTCAAACTTTTTTAAAATCTTTCATTCACCCCCCACATCCGATCACTGGCTCGCTCTTGTTATCTGTACCTCAAAAACATTTTTGAATTCAACCTTTTCTTACATTCAACTCTGCCAAAACTCCTACTGTTTCTCTTATTCAATGTCGACTAAACTATTGTAACTTGCTACTAATCGGTCTGCCTCTTACCAAACTCTCCCCTCTCCAATCTGTCTTGAATGCTGCAGCCAGGATCATATTCCTCACCAACCGTTACACCGATGCCTCTACCTTGTGCCAGTCATTACGCTGGTTACTCATCCACTACAGAATTCAGTATAAACTTATTACCCTCACGCACAAAGCACTCCATGGTTCAGCAGCACCCTACATCTCCTCCCTCGTCTCAGTCTACCACCCTACCTGTGCCCTCAGTTCTGCTAATGACCTGAGGTTAACATCCTGAATAATCAGAACCTCCCACTCCTGACTCCAAGACTTTTCACGAGCTTCGCCAATTTTTTGGAATGCACTACCCAGGTTAATTCATTAATGCTCAATAACCACAGTTTTAAGCGTTCCCTAAAAACGCTTTTCTTCAGACTGGCCTACCATCTCAACACATTAATCTAACTATACCTGTGTTGCCCATTCCAAATTTTTACCATAACCTGATTCCTCTTATGTTCTCACATGCTTTATGCATTTAATAGCCCTCTGTGTCTGTACTGTTCATATTCAGGCTGATAACCGGTTCATCCAGCATTACATGAACATCCGATTTCTTACATCATGGCTGGTCCGAACAATGAAAGCAATTGTTACCATCCACCTTTAGGGTCTCCCCTATTTCCTCATAGATTGTAAGCTTGCGAGCAGGGCCCTCATTCCTATTGGAATCTGTTGATTTATGTGATTATTGCTATGCTGTAATGTCTTTGGTCTGTACAAGTCCAATCTAAAATGTAAAGTGCTGTGGAATATGTTGGAAAAATATTCAGGATTGAGAGTCCTCAGTAGTTGATACCTTTTAATGGCTAACTGAAAAGATGGTAACACATTGCAAGCTTTCGAGACTACTCAGGTCTCTTCATCAGGCTAGACTAATACAAAATCTGAAGTCACATTTATGCACAATACAGCCTAGAAAAAATGCAATAGATAAGACAAGTGACGTGAAGCAGAACTATCAATATGGGAGAGGGAGAAACATAAATATAAACATTGGACCAGTTCATAGATAAGGAGTCCGGATGTTTTATGGTCCTCTGATTGGGGTCTAGTTCTGTGTTGTAATGCCCCCACAAGGTTTTAAAGGAAATTCCTTAATTGATGTAAAAAGACATAAATCCATGCGACACATTCATTCCAGCACTGAGAGTGTCAAAGTTCGTCATAAATTTGTAATCCCAAACTCGTCTCTCTCTCTGAGAATTGAAGTTACCTTTCAATACCAGTAATTTCATATCCACGTTGCTGTGATCAAGAGAAAAAAGAATGGATCTACCTGTGGCAAAACATTTCTGTATCCCTGATCACAGCAACGTGGATATGAAATTACTGGTATTGAAAGGTAACTTCAATTCTCAGAGAGAGAGACGAGTTTGGGAGTACAAATTTATGACGAACTTTGACACTCTCAGTGCTGGAATGAATGTGTCGCATGGATTTATGTCTTTTTACATCAATTAACGAATTTCCTTTTAAAACCTTGTGGGGGCATTACAACACAGAACTAGACCCCAATCAGAGGACCATAAAACATCCGGACTCCTTATCTATGAACTGGTCCAATGTTTATATTTATGTTTCTCCCTCTCCCATATTGATAGTTCTGCTTCACGTCACTTGTCTTATCTATTGCATTTTTTCTAGGCTGTATTGTGCATAAATATGTGACTTCAGATTTTGTATTAGTCTAGCCTGATGAAGAGACCTGAGTAGTCTCAAAAGCTTGCAATGTGTTACCATCTTTTCAGTTAGCCATTAAAAGGTATCAACTACTGAGGACTCTCAATCCTGAATATTTTTCTATCTACTGGCTAACACGGTACAAAGATATACATCTTTCCTGTATCGTATGTGGAATATGTTGGCGTTATAGAAATAAAATTATTATAATTTATGCATCAATATTTCTGCAAGACATTGTAATCTGCATTTTTATGCTGATGTATAATAGTGCAGCATGCGGTGCTATTGCATACATTCCTTACTGTATGGAGTATAATATAGGTTTCGTTTCGCTTTCATTGTGTGTAACAGATGCTGCATTAACACAGTGGAATCCGTGAGAAGCCTACACTGAAAACGCTCATAAAGCAACTCTACTGTCTTTGATGCTTTCTTTTTACCCAGTAGCTGTACAGGAAAGTAAGAAACATATGAAAAGCAACATTGCCTAAAACAGAGCAGATAAGCCACACGTTACATTACAGGGTGAAATCTCGAGCAACATCTGCAGCATAAATTATCATGCTGCACGCTTCAAATTCACAGAAATGGTCATTTTACACTACAGATATTCCCTGCAGCATGTATAAACCCCTTCCCGCCATGGCTAATTTTTCTGTCCACAGCCATATGAGGGCTTTTTTTTTTAGCAGGACGAGCTGTACCTTTGAATGACTACACTCATTGTATCACGGGAAGCACTGGAAAACATGACAAATTCCAAGTGCCTTGAAATTGCAAAAAAAAAAAAATGCAATTCCACAAGTGTGTTGTGTTTTTTTAAATTTATTTACCAAGGTCACTATATAGTAAAACTGACCAGGCAATGATTCTCCAGGTAGATTTGTGCAATTACACAGATACCAATATGCCTATTTTTTTTTTTTTTTGCTTTTTTTTTTTTTAAAAGTGTGCGTGGGGGGGGGGGGGGGGGAGAGAAACACAGCATATACTCGAATATTAGCCAAGTTTTTCAGCACATTTTTTAGAGCTGAAACCTCACTCCCCCCTCGGCTTATACTTGAGTCATTGACCCATAAAATGGAGGGGGGAGTGGCAGCAGCAGAGCAGCGGGTCACAGGAGGCAGGTGCCGGTGGCTGTGGCTAACTCCTGTGCCCGCTGATAAAAAGAAATGAATGTTCACTGTGATGGCAGTGAAAATTCATTCCTCTGTAATAGAACGCACAGTGTCAGCAGAAGCCTTCCAGCAGCTGCCGGGCAATCACGTGTCCCCATACTAAAAAGAAATGAATGTTCACCTCTAAATGTAATTGTAAAGAAGAAGAGGTACAGACACTTGATGTCCCATTTATGTCCTTTATTTGGAAAACACATAAAAACAGTAAGGTCCTCGGACGACCCGTAGAAGAGCATACCGGCGGAAAACAGCCGTCTGTTGCGTCTCCTCTTCACACTTCCTTGCTGTTTTTATGTGATTTCCAAATAAAGGACATAAATGTACCACTTCTTCTTTACAATTGCATTTGGAGTTTCAACTGTTGAAACTTTATGTGGAGTGGCACCCGAGGTCCCGGAGTTGACATCTATCTGCAGTCCCAGAGTAGTTCAGCTGTGCATGGCCATCCTGATCACTCCTACTCTTGATTCTTTGAATATTCACCTCTCTCCACTCCCATAGGCTCAATTTCCCTGACTCCACAATACTGACTCACTACTGAGCATAAAGTCCAGTACAAATTCATCTCAAAAGTCTAGATACTTAGATCAGGAACATAACAGACATTTACAGGACATTTCATAACTTTCCCAAATTTTTATGAAAACATTTACGGCACAGTCTGCACTGAACCCAATCTATTATATACTTTAGGAGAAGGAGTTGGTGCATTTTATACAGACTACAACTCAACCAAAATGGGCACAAACTCCAACTCCAGAGCCCTGGGGAAAAACGCTGCAAAAATCAAGGCATTCTATCAAAAAATGTTCAAAATGAAACCAACCTTACACCTATACACTTAACATGGGAATAACGTTAGGTTGGGGGAAATCTGACAATAGGCACCGACCAATGCTCTAACACCTAGGTAATGCTGTTCTTATTGGCTAGCACTACAGTATAGAAATAAGTTCAGAAGTCTGAATAAATACCTCCCCTCCAAAATCGGCAGAATTTCTGCTGAAAGCAATGTAGAATGACCAAATTCATCTTGCACATTTAATGGTATATTGAATGGTATTCCAACACGAGCTTGGTCCAGTTGTCCAACAAAAAATTTGAACGGTCTGCCCTCTATAAAAGAAAAAAAAAAGTATATTAGCAATTTAGCAAAACAGAACAAAAGAACTTTTACAAGGTCAATTCTATGTTAAGAGGACTTGTCACTACTCCTAAGTTAATACTCAGTATTATAATGGAGATTTTATCTGTGTTGTGCCACTGCTCTATTATTTATCCTATAAATGTATTAATCAATTGAAAATTGCAAGTTATTGTGGTTTCTTATGTCTGTGAAACACGGCCTGTGCATGGATTAGAATACCTATCCTGACTGCTGGGTCACCTGACATGATTTAACTGCCCCTTAGGAGACTCAGTGGTCAAGCCGGGCCTTCCAATCCTAGCACTGACAGCATTTCATTGGCATGTAAAATCTGCCTTAACACTGCATTTGTTTCAGCAAGCTTCTGTCACCAATTGAACAGTGTTGGACGGTGCAGAAAAAACCATGGAGTGGACATAACCAGCTGACAATTAATAAATTCCCAGTAGGGATAACACAGTAAATGCACAGTAAAGATGCCCTGAAATTTTTCAATTATGGGGACTATTGAAACAGACATGTCAAAAGAGCCAACAGGTTTCCCTGAATAGGTGACGGACACTGTTACATTCTGTTTATATTTGTTTATTTGCTTCCAAGCAAGCAGAGTGTACATCCAATTCTAAAAATGCTCAATTAACTGCATAACAAACTATGACTTACATATTCATATCAATCACTAGGGGTTGCATGAAGCTAGCTCTGGACCTGTGCCCTCTCCAGATGCAGCAGATGCCAGATGTGATACACAGCCACCATCTGCCTGTAACTGCAGTAATTAGAACTTACTCCAATCCAGTTGAGTACTGCTAGTAGCAGCAGACCACATGGCCGCTATGAGGCCCATGAGATGGGTGGCCCAGTGTTGTCAGATTCCTGTCCCATCATAGCTGTCGCAATGACATCACTACACTGAAACTGCTGCATAGACCTTCAGAACACAAGCAGCAGAGACCAGAGCAATGGGGCTAGGTGAGTAGTTTTCTTTTAAGGATTTTTTTTTTTAACAATTCTTTATTTAACAAGTACGAATACAAAAATAAAGAAAATGGAACATACTGATTAGAGGCAATTACATAGTGTAGGTTCACTGTAAAAATACCATTTAGTATAATCCTAAAGAAAATAAGAACAATTCAGAAAAACAATACACCACAGGCATAACAAGTGGCATACTTATACCAATGAGACTTGCTTATTAAATAGACTCATTAACCCCTTCACCCCCAAGGGTGGTTTGCACGTTCATGACCGGGCCAATTTTTACAATTCTGACCACTGTACCTTTATGAGGTCATAACTCTGGAACACTTCCATGGATCCCGGTGATTCTGACATTGTTTTCTCGTGACATATTGTATTTCATGTTAGTGGTAAAATTTCATTCAAATAACTTGCATTTGTGAGAAAAACGGAAATTTGGCGAAAATTTTGAAAATTTCGCAATTTTCCAACTTTGAATTTTTATGCCCTTAAATCACAGAGATATGGCACCCAAAAAACTTGATAACTAACATTTCCCACATGTTTACTTTACATCAGCACAATTTTGGAACCAAAATTTTTTTTTGTTAGGAAGTTATAAGGGTTAAAAGTTGACCAGCAATTTCTCATTTTTACAACACCATTTTATTTTTACGGACCACATCACATTTGAAGCCACTTTGAGGGGTCTATATGATAGAAAATACCCAAAAGTGACACCATTCTAAAAACTGCACCCCTTAAGGTGCTCAAAACCACATTCAAGAAGTTTATTAACCCTTTAGGTGCGTCACAGGAATTTCTTTGAATATTTAAAAAAAAATGAACATCTAACTTTTTTTTCACAAAAAAATACTTCAGGTTCAATTTTTTTTATTTTACCAAGGGTAACCGGAGAAATTGGACTGCAAAAGTTATTGTGCAATTTGTCCTGAGTACGCTGATACCTGATATGTGGGGGGGAACGACTGTTTCGGCGCATGGCAGAGCTCAGAATGGAAGGAGCGCCGTTTGACTTTTTCAATGCAAAATTGTCTGGAATTCAGATAGGACGCCATGTCTCGTTTGGAGAGTACCTGATGTACCTAAACAGTGGAAACCCCCTACAAGTGACCCCATTTTGGAAACTAGACCCCCCAAGGAACTTATCTAGATATATGGTGAGAACTTTGAACCCACAAGGGCTTCACAGAAGTTTATAACGTACAGCGGTACAATTAAAAAAATCATATTTTTTCCACAAAAATGATCTTTTCACCCCAATTTTTATTTTCCCAAGGGTAACAGGACCCTAAAAGTTATTGTGCAATTTGTCCTGAGTACGCTGATACCCCACATGTGGGGGTAAACCACTATTTGGGCGCATGGCAGAGCTCGGAAGGGAAGCAGCGCCATTTGACGTTTTTGGCTGGAATTGAGATCGGACACCATGTCGCGTTTGGAAAACCCCTGATGTACCAAAACAGTGGAAACCCCCCACAAATGACACCATTTTGGAAACTAGACCCCCTAAGGAACTTATCTAGATGTGTGGTGAGAACTTTGAACCCCCCAGTGCTTCACAGAAGTTTACAACGCCCGGGCGAGAAAATAAAAAATTCGTATTTTTTCCACAAACATGATCTTTTAGTCACCATTTTTTTATTTTCCCAAGGGTACCAGGAGAAATTGGACCCCAAAAGTTGTTGTCCAATTTGTCCTGAGTATGCTGATACCCCATATGTGGGAGAAACTACTGTATGGGCACAAGTCGGGGCTCGGAAGGGAAGTAGTGACGTTTTGGAATGCAGACTTTGATGGAATGGTCTGCGGGTGTCATGTTGCCTTTGGAGAGCCCCTAATGTACCTAAACAGTGGAAACCCCCCACAAATGACCCCATTTTGAAAACTAGACCCCCTAAGGAACTTATCTAGATGTGAGGTGAGCACTTTGAACCCCCAAGGGCTTCACAGAAGTTTATAATGCCCGGGTATGAAAATAAAAAAAATCGTATTTTTTCCACAAACATGATCAATTAGTCCCCAATTTTTTCATTTTCCCAAGGGTAACAGGAGAAATTGGACCCCAAAAGTTTTTGTCCAATTTGTCATGAGTACGCTGACACCCCATATGTGGGAGAAAACTACTGTATGGACACACGTCGGGGCTCGGAAGGGAAGCAGTGACTGTTGTGAGTTCATTTTCCCCTTCGTCACTGAGGTCTGGTGAACTCCCTATTCTGATAAAGGAAGGTAATGAGCCTGATTATCAGGCACCTGAGCCTAATGATGATGACTGGCTGAGTGGAGTCACGGACTGGATATAAGGCTGCCGACGCCCTTCTGCCCTGCGGGTGATTTCTCTGTGGACTTCTAGGAGACCAGTCTGATTCCTGCTCCTCTAAAGCGAAGTTTTCTGCTTTGCCTGTTAGCATTTGTTTTGTTTTTGTTTTCCTTGCTTTTCTGGATTCTGCCATTCCCTGCTGGGGTGAGCTGAATCTCCTTTTGCCGGTTGCTCTGTCTTCAGAATATTCCTGAGTACTGACATAGCTTTTTTGAAGCCTAGCGTCTTCAGGGCCTTTTTCACTGTCAGTCTGTTGGCTCTTATTTTCATAGGGTTTTTCACGGATTGCAGACAGCAGCCTTCCTGTCCTTTCCTATCTAGTTAGCTTGGGCCCCGTCTTTGCTCAGTCTATCTTCCTGTCTGTGTTAGTGTTCTTTCTTCTTGCTTCACCGTCATTATATGTTGGGGGCTGCCTTTTGCTTTGGGGTCTGCTCTGGGGCAGTTTAGATTTCCCTTTCTGTCTTTAGGCTATGTAGTCCTCCGGCTGTGATCGAGGGGTCTAGGGCATCGTAGGAACCCCCCACGGCTATTGCTAGCTGTGTTGATAGGTTCAGGGGTCTGCAATCCGATAGCTGCCAACTTCTCTGGTTTTCTGGACTTAGCTAGCATTTCTGTTTTTGCCTCCTACGGTGACTCAATCATAACAAGTGACGTTTTGGAATGCAGACTTTGACGGACTGGTCTGCGGATGTCATGTGCGTTTGGAGAGCCCCTGATGTACCTAAACTATTGAAACTCCCCACAAGTGACCCCATTTTGGACACTAGACCCCCCACGGAACTTATCTAGATGTGTGGTGAGCACTTTGAACCCCCAAGTGCTTCACAGAAGTTTATAACGCTCGGACGTGAAAATAAAAAAATCATTTTTTTCCACAAAAATATTTTTGCCCCCTATTTTTTATTTTCCTAAGGGTAAGAGGAAAAATTGGACCCCAAAAATTGTTTTGCAATTTGTCCTGAGTAGGCTGATACCCTACATGTGGGGGTAAAACACTGTTTGGGCGCATGTCAGAGCTTGGAAGGGAAGGAGCACCATTTGACTTTTTCAACTCAGAATTGGCTGGAATTGAAATCAGATGCCATGTTGCATTTGGAGAGCCCCTGATGTGCCCAAACAGTGGAAACCCCCAATTCTAATTCCAACCCGAACCCCAACACACCCCTAACCCTAATCTCAGCCCTAACCGTAATGGAAAAATGGAAATAAATACTTTTTTTTATTTTATTATTTTTCCCTAACTAAGGGGGTGATAACGGGGGGTTTGATTTACTATTTATGGCGGTTTTTATGTTTGGCGGCTGTCGCACGCTAAAAGACGCTTTTTATTGTAAAAATAGTTTTTGCATCACCACATATTGAGAGCTATAATTTTTCCGTATTTTGACCCACTGAGTCATGCGAGGTCTTATTTTTTGCGGGACGAGTTGACGTTTTTATTGGAACCATTTTCGGGCACGTGACATTTTTTGATCGCTTTTTATTCCGATTTTTGGGACGCAGAATGAACAAAAACCAGCGTTTCATGAATTTCTTTTGGGGGGTGCGTTTACACCGTTCCGCGTGCGGTAAAATTGATAAAGCGGTTTTATTCTTCGGGTCAGTACGGTTACAGCGATACCTCATTTAGGTCGTTTTTTTATGTTTTGTCGGTTTTATGCAATGAAAACTATTTTATATAAAAAATAATTATTTTTGTATCGCTTTATTCTGCGAGCTATAACTTTTTTATTTTTTCGCTGATGATGCTGTGTGGGGGCTCGTTTTTTGCGGGACAAGATGACGTTTTCAGCGGTACCATGGATATTTATATGCGTCTTTTTGATTGCGCGTTATTACACTTTTTGTTTGGCAGCATGATAATAAATCATTATTTTTTGCTTCGTTTTTTATTTTTATTTTTGAAGGGGTTCACTAAAGGGGTTAACTAATGGGACAGTTTTATAGGGCGGGTCGTTTCGGACGCGGCGATACCTAATATGTGTACTTTTTTTTTTTTTTTTTTCAAAAAATGGATTTATTTGGGGGAATTTTTTTTTTTTTTTGTAATTTATTTGGCGATTTTTTTTTTTAAATTATTTTAACCCTTTTTTTTTTTTTTTTTACTTTATTAAAAATAGTCCCAGGTGGGACATCACTGTTCTGTGACAGATCGCTGATCTGTCACATCACAGGCAGTGCACAAGGCTTCCTCATGCCTGCGCTTCCTGCAGGCCCCCGTCGCCATCTTGGATTCGGGGGCCTGCAGGAAAGGAGCCCCCGGCAGCAGCGCTGCACATTGCGCTGCCGTGGGGGGATCAGGGAAGCACGGAGGGAGCCCCCTCCCTGCCGATGCTTCCCTTTAACCCCCGGTACACCGCGATCATGTTTGATCGCGGTGTGCAAGGGGTTAACATGTCGGGGGCGGTCCGTGACCGCCCCTGACACATTGTGCCGGGTATCAGCTGTGATAATCAGCTGACACCTGGCCGCGATCAGAGGCGCTCACCACGTGGGCACCGCTGATCGCGGTAGACGTACTATCCCGTCCATGGGCATAGGGGCCCGGGTCCCATGGACGGGATAGTACGTCTGATGTCAGGAAGGGGTTAAGTCTTGACTGGTTTGAGAATTAAGGCTATGTACCCACGTATGCAGAAAATTCCTGACTGAAAACCGGACTCCTTCCCAGAAAACGCGCGTTTTTTTCCCGCATGTTCTTCATGCGTTTTTTCTGGAGCGTCCCCAGTCTCATAGAAAATAGCTAGAAATGCGGATTTTTCCGCAAAATTAATGAGCCTGCTGCGTTTTTTATTGCAATGCTTTTTTTTGCGGAAAAAAAACGCATCATTATGCACAAAAAGTGCAGAATTCATTAAAATGAATGGGATGCTTCTTTTAAGCGTTTTATTTGGTAAAAACGCGAAAAAACGCTTACGTGTGCACATACTGTTAAGATTAAGATTACGGGGCCAGTCATGGAACATGTAACGGGAACTATGGAGTGGTCATAGCGGCGTCAGGCTATCAGGAGCAACAGATCCAGAACAGAAGAGCAATTAAGCTTAAGTAAGATAAAAAGAGGGCACCACTAATTAAATCAAAATTTCCCTTAACTTGTGTGTCCAAGGGGCCCATATCTTTAAGGAAAGCGGGTGAGTGCAGTTCCCAAGCTGGAACGTTCTTCTAATCTATAAATCAAGCATACTTTTTCAATCCATTCCTTTAACGAAGGAGAGGTGGTTTGTTTCCAATGCAAAGAAATCAGGTGCTTGGTGGCCCCGACTAATAATGGAAGTAAACAGTGTCTTCTTGTTTTATAGCTAGTCAAAGGTGTAACGTCCCACACTATGAGTAGACGGGGGGTACTCACTTGGCTGGTCATTGAGGTAGATACCAGGAAAACTTAGGGTCCCGTTACACATAGCGACGCTCCAGCAATCCCGACAAAGATACAACTTGTTAAGGATCGCTGGTACGTCGCTAGATGGTCGCTAGTAAGGTGTCAAACAGGCAGATCTACTCAACGACGCAGCAAGGATACGACAATCCGTATAACGACCTCGGCGGTCGTTAGGACTTTGTCACACAGCAGCTATTCTGACGAATCAGACCTCGACAGGCGTGCTTCAGCGTTTCCTTTTCCACGCCCCTCTGCTCCGATTGGTGGCCACTACTGCGCTATCACTACGCGGTTTGCTTCAGCGTCCCTGTCTGGGTCACTAGTGCGCTATTTATTCGTGGATCCAGAGTCAATGACACGGGGACACACAATTATTATAACTGTACATGTTAAATGTTATGATTGCATATAATTGATAGCTGACTTATAAAAGGAAACGCTACAAAGATCCTAATTTTAGACCACCAATCGGAGCTGAGGGGGCGTTGAAAAGACAAAGCAAAATCACGCCTGTGTCCCTGAGTTCTGAATCGCCAACGAGGTCACTCGTCGTTTTTATGGTGTCAAACACAGCGATGCATGCTGGCCAGCGGGACACCAACGATCAAAAAATGGCCTAGGACATTCGAGCACGATCAGCGATATCGTAGCGGGGGGCCAGTCACCGCTAAGTGTCACACGTAGCGAGATCGCTGGAGAGGTCGCTGTTGCGTCACAAAACCTGTGACGTTTGAGCGATCTCACTAACGATCTCGCTATGTGTGAAGTACCCTTAAGGGTTAAAAAGTCCATTTGGTTTATTATGTACAGCATAAACGACTCCTCGGGAACTTAGTAACATGCAGCTGCTTGTCCATGAAACAATTAGCTTTACAGCGTCTCCACAGTCCCTCACTGACGTCGGTCAGCATACCACAGATTCCTGTCCGTTACCTGTTGGTGTCGGCCACACAGGTTCCCAGATGCCTCTTATCCTTAGAGGTATCCAATAACCACTTCTCACTGATCCCAGTCAATATCACTCACGGTTGTCAGACTAGCCAGCACTGCCACATGTGCCAAACACACAGGCTCCATTAAGGTAGCCTGTAACCACACCCATAGGTGAGGTAACATCACATGTACTGGCCACGTGATCATGACCTCACGGCAGGTCCTCAAACACACAACCACACAGGATTCTGCAGGAAAAAGGGGTACAGTGAGGTATATGTTTAGCCGGACCCTCCCATCACTAATAGCTACCCGCAACCCAGACCCAGGTGCACTAAACGACATCTTTAGTGCTCATGTGCACTAAAGACAAAATACGCTGGGTTGCATCGCAGGGAGCATCCATCCCTGTGACACATACCTCTCATTAATTATGCAACCATTAGTCACACTACAAGGGTCAGGACAAAAGTACCTCCAAGGCTGTCAAGTCCAAAGTCAGGATTCGCAATGATTTCAACGCCTTATCAATATCATCCCAAAATTGTTTCAAATCAGGGCAAAGCCAGAATAAATGAGCCAGATTTCCTATATTGGATCTGCATCTCCAACATATGTTCGTCTCTGATGGTATAAGTTCTCTGTAGTTCTATACCAATGGGAAACAATCTTATAGGCATTCTCCTGCTAAAGAGTGCATCTGGAGAATCCATGTGAATTGAGGATACTCCAGATGTCTTCATCAGACAACTTGATAAGTTCCTTTTTTCCCCAAGATATCAGGTATAAAGGTTTAAAATGAGTTGTTGAAGAGGAAATATTATTATATAGCTTTGAGATAATTTTAGGGATAGGGAACTTAAGTAAGTTTTGTTAGAAAATCCAGCCATGTCAATTCTTTAGGAGACTCCAACTTTAGATGGAATTGATCTAGAATATATTTTATATGTTGGAATTGCAAGAAGTTTGTGGGTTGGGGGGGTCTTATTAGTCATAACAGCTGCAAAAGAAGTTATAACACAAGTCTCAGTATTCACCTGTGAAAAGAAACAAAAAAGTCAAACAACTATTAAAAAGTGAAATCTCAATCACGGCAGCATATTCCAGTGCCACGAATATGCAGATGAGACAGTTTGAGTGGTTATCTGACTATGGATAAAAAAAAAGATCATGTGATTTTCAAACTTTCCAAAAAGAAATGTAGGTTCAGGGCCCAGCTATCAACATTAAGGAAGTCCTCACTCAGGAAACATGGTTCTTTTCAGACTAGAAGGTGGGAAGACTTAGAAACTCGCTCTCCAATGAACGAGCATTTAAGAGGGTTCATGTCTAAGGTCTTGTTTTATGATCCTACGGGTAGTTGATTTCCTCGGGGTAAGCCATTCTTCCCATCACGGTAGTTATGGGATTACCTATCCTGCATCCATTGGCATCCAAGAAGGAATATCAATGTGTGGAACTTCTAGGTCAGCCAATGTTTTGTCAAGCTCTTCAGGAGTTCGTATGGCGATTTGTTTTCCACTTTTAAATACCCCAAGGCCAAAAGGAAAGAGCCATCTATAATTTAATTTGTTGGATCTTAGATCATCTAAAAGTGGTTTCAACTTTCTCCTCTTAGCCAGAGTACTTGGAGAAATGTCCTGGAACAGGAGAATGGAGGAGTCACAATAGCTGTGAGCTGCTTTTTCTCTGGAACCGGACAAGAT
Source organism: Dendrobates tinctorius (assembly GCF_039654945.1). NCBI lineage: Eukaryota > Metazoa > Chordata > Amphibia > Anura > Dendrobatidae > Dendrobates > Dendrobates tinctorius. The sequence goes on along the minus strand of NW_027361838.1, from coordinate 12,336,510 downwards.
TGTTGACGTATCAAGAAAATTCTGTAAGCCGCAGATAACATCTCTGGGAGGATCACCTGATTTTGGTCTGGGGGCTCTATGGACCCTCTCAATGATGATAGACTGACCTTTCTTGACCCAGTATAGAGGCAAAAATTTATTTGGCGACTTTTTCCAGGGACTCAGAAGGAAAAGTCTCCGGAATAAGACAAATTTTTTTTTCTTCTGCTTCTATTGTCTTGGTCCTCCAGGGACAGTAATGCTGAATTAATCTGATGACGATTTTGGATCATTTGTTCTCTTAAGATGTTAGAGACTTCTACAACTTTTGTGTGGTAATGGCTGTTTAACACTTCAGTTGTTTGACGTCAGTCGCAAACCGCTAAAGGGTGAAAATATGGATCCGTTTCAGTTTCGCAACACACGGATGCCACTGTATCCGTTTCTTGGACGGATCCGCTAAGTGTATGAAATTTAAAGGAACAGAGGTCTGGGAGAGAGAGAGAGAGAGAAAGAGAGAGTTTCAGGTCCACTCACATTCCCAAAATCTCTTAGAGGAGCGGCTTCATAACCTGGGCCAAGGATTTTTTTTTTTAGAAAGGATCTAGAGATTGGAGCAGATTCCAGGCTCGCTAAGTCACAATCTGTATCTTCATGGCTTGAATCTGAGTGGAGGAGAGGCAGAGGGCTGCTGGGTTTTTAGAAGGAATGTGATGAGGCGTGTTTCTTCCTGAGGAACTTCTGCAATTCCCATTATTTTTCAGAGACTTTGTGTTCACTAAGATTGTTTGCACGCTCTTTATTTGTTTTCATCATTCTCTACTATAAGCGTGCGATAGCAGGTCACCACAAGTACCTGAAGGTTAAAGTTACATAGTCACTTTAGCAAAAAATCAGAAACTTGTGAATGAAATTCAACTGATGAACAGAAGATGACAGTAGAGCGTACCAGTCAGTAATGATAAGCAGAGAAACTGAATGTTTGTGACTTTACAGAGTTATCCAAAAAACTGATTATATATTTTCCGCAGCAGTAGTAGTCTGAAAAGACGATAGTTATGTAGTTATGAAGGGCAGGAAGAAGGTACACAGCTTAATGCTGTATTAGAGTAAAATTGATTAGCAGAGCCAACCCCATAGACTTCAAGGGTTTGGATGTTATTTTAGGTAATCTCTGACAAGACAGATGAAAAAGTCTCTCAGCAAAGCGTGGGGGGGGGGGGGAAGAGAAGATATGGAGTATCAGCCTCCTTGGCCAGATAAGTCTAATGAGGGGGTCCCTTGGATCACTCCCCCCTCACTAGACTTATTATTCCCACCTCTTTACTTCAGTCTCTGCCTTCCCTTCTGCTTCAGTGACAGCTAGCTCTTTCTCACCGCCTAAGATGGGCGTCAGGAGAGTCCACTTCCGGGTTGATGGCTCCTGCCTTCACTCCAACGTGGACCGGCACCGGAGGTCTCCAAGTCACTCCCACACCCTCCACCGGGACCCAACGCTCCTGGGGATCAGGCGCCAAGGACACAAGATGCACAGTAAGAGACACTGCAGGCCACAACAGCAGAGGGGGTGGTTGTTAGTGCATGGCGCGCCAACACCGCTAAGCCACACAGGCACTTATAACCCAGGAATCTTCCTCAACTCTCCCATCCTCCCCGTCGCTTCCTCCCAACAGATTCCTCAGATGGCCAGGCACTCCTGCCACATGCGGGGCAGCCGGCCACCAGCAGTCTCATCCATTCCCGCCAAACCGAGAGTATGCAGTTAATGGCACCCGGAGCTCCAGCACACAGAATTCTCTGTTCTTGCTTCAGGGGTCCAGCAGGGCAACATCTCACATGGGTAAACTACAGCTAATGGCAGCTTTTTATGTCAGAAATTCGATTTACAATCGGTATGGATACAAATAGATGCCTAGGAGCAGGAGCTGAAGTGAAGCACGTCTTTCCTGCAAGATACCTAGGCCACGCCCCCTTTTTAGTATTTTATAAATAGTCCATCATACTTTGTGTAGTGGGATGTGAGGCCATCATATAGTGTGCTGAACTTTGTGAGGGGACTGTGATGGTGATCAAACTGTATGTGGGGCTATGAGGCCCATCATAATGTGTGGATAACATACTGTGTGGGAGGGTTGTGTGGGGTCCATTATACTGTGTGGGAGGGCTGTGTGGGTGGCATTATACTGTGTGGGAAAGCTGTGTGGGGATCACTATATTGTGTGGGAGGGCTGTGTGGGTGCCATCATACTGTGTGAGAGCTTCAATGTGTGTAGTGGAACTGTGGGGGGGGGGGGGGGTGAAATGTGGAGGGCACTATGGGGGCATCATGGTGGCTCAGTGGTTAACACTATTGCTTTGGCAGCACTGGAGTCCAGGATTTAAATCACACCAAGAACATCTGCATTTTTATGTTCTCCCCGCGTTTGCGTGGGTTTCCTCCAGGTTCTCCGTTTCCCTCCTACATTCCAAAGACATACCGATAGGGAATATAGATTGTGAGCCCCAATGGGGAGAGCAACGCTGATGTCTGTAAAAGATCACCGCTGGCACCGTGAGAAAATTCTCACAGTGGCTGCACTGATCTCCCTGAGGTCATCCCAGTTCATCAGACATCTCACAGTGAAGTGTGGGAACGCAGCTTCAACGACAGGCAGTGAACGTTACCGCGAGTCACTGACGCTGCGTTCACAGCATTTCATTCCCCCATGGTTTCCAATCTGGACAGTTGCATCATTCCACCATCCAGGTTATAAACCTAATAACGCAGACATAAATTACGGTATGGGAAAGTATTACTAATCATTACTTTGGACAGGTGAGGGACAAGGGTTTTCAATGGACTGGGCGTAAGGTGAGTATAACGGTGTTTTTTATTTTTAAATATATCTGTAAAACAAAGTGTGGATTTTTTTCAAATAAAGTATTTTATTCATGCTGTGCCTTTTTTCAACATGACTATGGAAATAGTAATAGATACGTGATTTATAGATGCCTCTCCATTACTAAGCAGTAGGCATTATGTCACTTGACAATACAAAGTTAACATCAACCTCATAAATATTACCCCACTTGCCATCGACACAGGGCAAGTGGGAAGAGCGAGGCTATGCCAGATTTGGAGCAACTTATGGAGGCACCATTTCTGGGGCAGCTGAGTGCTGATGTTGGTAGCCAGGGGAGGTGTGGTGGGAATATCTCTGATCCCTTCCCAGGCTATTAATAACAACCCAGAGCTGTCTGTTTAGCCTTTGCTGGTTTAAATTTATAGTTGGACCCTACATCACTTTTTCCTGGGGTCCCCCATAAATTTACCAGCAAAAACTAAGCAAACAGCAGTGAGCGATATCAATAGCCAGGAAAGCTTATATGGTATTGCATCTTGTCCCAGGTTATTAAATTCAGCCTCCAGCCATGGGCTTTCCCTCTGCTAAGGAAAATTGTGGGGGAGCTCACACTTTTTTTTTTTTTTTAATTTCATTTTTATTTAACACGAGTTACCCAGCTGTTGCTGAATACAACTCCCATCATTGTCTCCTGGTTGCGCTGAGATCAGAAAGAGCAGGAGACAATAATTTAGCAGCCGGGGAACTGTGCAAACTGTACCGCTTCTTCCAAAGCACCGGTACGTGTCACGCTGATAACACACGGATGTCATCCGTGTGTCATCAGTGTGAACGTGTGTGGCATACATTTTGACCATACGGCGCAAAAAAAACTGGCATGTCTGTGGGTTTTTCCACAAGGACCTGACGTGTGCACCACCATAAAATACAATAGGTGTGGGTATATTCGTATTTGAAGTCATTAAAAAACGGACCACATACTGACATAAAAAACGGACGTGTCAAGGAGGCCTAAGAAAGTGAGGATACTGCACAGGCTGTAGAAGGGTCAAGTAGAACAGAAATGAAACTGTCCCAGTACATGAGAGATACTGAAGACCTCAAAATCCTAGACTCACACAGGCCCCGACAAGTTGCAAACGGTATCTCAGGGAACTGAAAGTAAATGCATGAAGATCACAGCCTTAAAACTTAGTGCCACATTTTTTTAATCAATATAGCTATAATATGTAAAAAAAAAAAAAAATATGTTTTAGATGTCAAAAAGTGTCCATAGTCTGTAGAGAAACACTAAACATTAAATGCACTAAAAAAATACTAGCAATTCCTTCATAATCTTTCATTGACTCTCTTTTGTCTATTATCTATTAGAAAGAAAACTGAAATATATACAAAAATCTTTTTTGTATGTCTCAAAAGGTCAACCATGCCCTCCTCTCCTTCTACTCAATGTTGTGTGTGGAAGTAAATTAATATGCTGAGGCAGAAGCCCAATTAATAATATTTTTTTAAATAAAGAATGGATATAATAACCACAACAAATTGTTAAAAGTCACCAATGCTTACCCACAATCTTAAACATAATTTTTTTACAAGGCAAGGCTTTTTCCCCATATTTGTCAGCATTGCTTTCGTTTAACACGACTTGAAGTTTCAGCGTATAATCACCAAGCTTTGTAATGTTCTCTAAAATAAATAAAATCGAAAGAAAAAACGTTAAATTTACACAGCATAGGCTTCTTTCAATTCCAATCTAATATCAATCATGAAATGTCACTCTGCTAGTACTTCCCTAAGGCCAGTGTCACATTTGAGAGAAACTCAGAGAAGTCTCGCACGTCAATACCCGGCACTACTCGGATCGGAGCGTTCAGCTGAATGCATTTCTATGCAGCTGAACTCTCCGATCCGAGTGCCGGCGGCAGTGCCTCGTATTGATGTGCGAGACTTGTGCGAGTTTCTCGCAAGTGTGACACCGGCCTTAAAGCGAATCTGTCACCCCTTTTTTGAGAAATCATATAATGATATAATTCAATTGTGTGTCACATTAGGATTCTCTTAGTACTTTTGCTTCCCCCTGACTCCCGCACCTTTCATGCATTAATACTTTTTTTACATTGGTTCAGTTGAATGTAAACTGCCGCTGTCCGGGGCTTATTCAACTGCTCCCACCTCCCTGCATAGAGCAAGACAGGGCCGGGGGGGAGCAGATGAATAAGCCCCGCCCAGCAGACCAGACAGCGGTAGTTTACATACATCTGAACAGATATAAAAAAGGTATTTATGCATGAAAGGTGCGTTGTCAGGGGGAAGCAAAAGTACTAAGAGAATCCTTATGTGACACACAATTGAATGATATCATTATATGATATCTCAAAAAAGGGGTGACAGATTCCCTTTAATGAATAAATTAGACAAAAACTTGATAAGTAGAAATGATAAACCTTTTTGGGGCAGATGAATCAAAACTGGCATTTTGTATGCCAATCTGTCTTTCTCGGGTTTACAAAAGAATAGTCTGACAGCTGACATATAACACTGTGTATTCACCATGCAGGTGGGCAATTTGCATAGGTGTGATCACATGCAGACAAGCATCATTTGGATTTTTTCAATTATTTTCTATTGAGAGAAGCCTAGATGAGACTAAAAGGGAATGTGCACGTTACATATTAGATGCAGACACTTCTGGTGCTTTTTCTTACAGATGTTTTTCACCACATATTAGTATGGGTGAAATCATCAGCAGAAGTGCTGAAAGAATTGACATGCCTCAGATTTAAATCTGTACCAAATCTACAAGTCAAAAATAAGCAATGTGTACATGAAACTTCAGAATTCGCATTCACTTTACTGGCATCAGGAAACCCTTCTGGTTATGTTGCAAAACTGCACAGAAAAAAACACAATAAATCTGCAACGTGTATGCAGGCCTTTAGGCTTGAGACCCCAAGTATGCAAATCACATAGGGAAATACAGGACAATCATGACCGTATGCCCATCGCACAATCATGACTTGGCAGGGCACAGTCAGAGTGACTAAAGACTTCTCTTCTTAGCCTGGAAAACCTTCTTTAATAAACTTTGCGCATCTTTCAGCTGCCTTATGCTAAAGTCAGGAATGTACACTAAAGCACATTTCTGGAATAATTTACATCACAGTTGTGTAAAATTAAGTGAATTTTTCGGGCTACAATACGCTTTACTCCTCCAAGCACTGCCCAGTATTTAAAAAATGTCAAGTGCCATAAAATTTGAAACATTTACAGCAATTTTACACTAGTACTCTGGAGCAAACTGTTTACTTAAGTTATTAAAGGGAATCTGTCACCACATTTTTCAGCTGTGGCCACAGCCATCAGGGGCTTATCTACAGCATTCTGTAATGCTGTAGATAAGCCCCCGATGTAACCTGAAAGATAAGAAAAAAAGAGTTAGGGCCCTGTCACACATAGCGACGCACCAGCGATCCCGACAACGATATGACCATGTCAGGATCGCTGGTGTGTCGCTACATGATCGCTGGTGAGCTGCCAAACATTCCAGGACGATCAGCGATACCGGGCAGGGGGGCCGGTCGCTGGTGTCACACACAGCAATCTCGCTGGTGAGATCTCTGTTGCGTCACAAAACTTGTGACTCAGCAACGATCTCGCTAGCGAGAACGCTGTGTGTGACGGGGGTTTGAGTATGCTCACCCCAGCGTTCGGTCCGATGGGTGTCGCCGTCGCCCTCAACAGGGCAGAGAAAGTACGCATGCACAGGAACCAAGGGAGAAGCAAGGAGGAGGACAACATCGTATGAAGATGGGAGGCGCCGGACTGGACCGCTACACCCACCGCACCCGACCCAGCCCCCCGGTGAGTATAATCTAACATGTTTTTCTTATCTTTCAGGTTTCATCGGGGGCTGATCTACAGCATTACAGAATGCTGTAGCTAAGCCCCTGATGGCTGTGGCCACAACTGATAGGCCGAAAATTAGGTGCCAGATTCCCTTTAAGGCCAATTTATCAAATTGCTATTCTAGAGGTTGACATTGGAAATGCATTCACAGATCTATGATAGCAAAGGATCATTAATTAAATGTGCTGTACTTGATTATTTAAAGGGGTATACATTTTGCTTAATAGATCTGGGAATATACAGCTCTGGCAAAAATTAAGAGACCACTACATCAAAACCCTGTCATGGGTAGCACAAACTTCAGACCTAAACCCCATTGAAAACCTCTGGAATGTAATCAAGAGGAAGAAGGATAGTCACAAGCCATCAAAGAACTGCTTAAATTTTTGTTCCAGGAATGGCATAAGGTCACAAAAAAGCGGTGTGAAAGACTGGTGGAAAGCATGCCAAGACGCATGAAAGCTGTGATAAAAAATCATGGTTATTCCACAAAATATTGATTTCTGAACTCTTCCTGAGTTAAAACATTAGTATTGTTGTTTCTAAATGATTAAGAACTTGTTTTCTTTGCATTATTTGAGGTCTGAAAGCACTGGTACTTTTATTTAATTTTGACCACTTCTCATTTTTAGAAACAAAAATACAAAATGCATTGCTTGGAAATTCAGAGACATGTCAGAAGTTTATAGAATAAAAAAACAATTTACATTTTACCCAAAAATAATCCTATAAAGAGAAAAATCAGACAAACTGAAAATTTTGCAGTGGTCTCTTAATTTTTGCCAGAGCTGTAAGTTCCACAATTGGATGTGTTAAAAAATAAATAAATGTGTCCCTGTGCGGAGATCATCTTAACCCCTGAATGTCCATTGACGTGCACAGTCAGTCATGGGAGGTTGTAAGTTACCACACCAGGACGGACTGTGCATGTCATCCCTTTGAACTGTCACTGTGTGTAAACACGCAGTGACAGTTCAGTGCCCACAGCTGTCTATGATAGCTGACAGGCACGGCAAGAGGTGCAGGGACCTTTGCAATGGGTCCCTGCACCCCAAGCACTGTGACTGGTCAGTCAATCTGACTGACCAAACACAGCAGCGATCGAGCAGGAGAGGCTGAAATTTCAGCAGGAGCTTTTCCTGGCGTAAAAATCCCATCTATAAAAGCATATATAAGGTGCTCTCAGTGAGAGAAACAAAATAGGAATCTTGTGGGTATGATATCTTTTAATGGCTAACAAAAAATAGTGAATGTTGTTACAAAGCAAGCTTTCGGGACTGCTTAAGTCCCTTCATCAGGCTGATATGACAAAATATTTGAAGAAACCTTATTTATATACAGTTTAAAGCACAACATTTCAATAAACAAACAATGAGCTTAAAGAGAGAATCCTTAATTAGGTAAGATTAGTTAGGTAGTATGAAAAGTTCTGTGAGATCAAAGGGCTACTTGGAGGAGATAGCTCAGATATGGTAATGAGTCATAAAACCTTCTGACAAATTGAGTCCTGTGTGAATAGAATCAAAGATTGTAATGAATTTGTGTTCCCACACTCTCTGATGTGTCTGTGATTGCAATGGGAGAAGATGCAAAACCTGCAATCATATAGAGACCAAAGACAAAATCCAAATTCCCAACACACAGCAGGACTATAAGATCCCATAAGATCCCAGGTACATTCACATGTTCCTCTTCCAATGTGGTGTATTTAATTATATGCAATATATGTCCTGTGGGTGGCCTCTATGTTGGAGAAACAGGACAGAGACTGAGAGCAAGGATGAGGTCTCATCATCACACAATTACAGACAAAAAACCCATTTACCTGTGGCTAAACATTTCTGTGATCCAGGACACAACATAGGCAATATGAAAGTTGTCATTTTAAAAGGCAATTTTAAATCACAGACACATTGGAGAGTGTGGGAACACAAATTCATTACAATCTTTGATTCTATTCACCACAGGACACTTGTCAGAAGGTTTTATGAGCCATTACCATATCTGAGCTATCTCCTCCAAGAAGCCCTTTGATCTCACAGAACTTTTCACACTACCTATCTAATCTTACCTAATTAAGGATTCTCTCTTCAAGCTCATTGTTTGTTTATTGAAATGTTGTGCTTTAAACTGTATATAAATAAGGTTTCTTCAAATATTTTGTCATATCAGCCTGATGAAGGGACGTAAGCAATCCCGAAAGCTTGCTTTGTAACAACATTCACTATTATTTGTTAGCCATTAAAAGGTGGTATACCCACAAGATTCCTATTTTTGTTTCTCTCACTGAGAGCACTTTATATATTTTTTTCTACTGGCTAACAGTGCCAAACCACTTTTTTCGTTTTATCTATAAAAGCTTCACCCTAGTTAACCCAGTCAGTGAACGCTGTAAAAAAACAAAAAAGTAGCAAATTATACTTTTTCCAAGTGGTATCACTATACCGCTTGGAAAAAGTGCAATAATACGCGATCAAAAAGACGGATATAAATAAACATGGTACCGCTGAAAACGACATCTTGTCCCGCAATAAACGAACAGCCATACAGCTCCATCAGCGGAAAAATAAAAAGTTATAGCTTGCAGAATAAAGTGATGCAAAAAAATTATTTTTTTCTATTAAAGTTTTTATTGTGTAAAAAACACCAAAACATAAAAAAAGATATAAATGACGAATCGCTGTAATCGTAGTGCCCTGAAGGATAAAGCTGCCATACTAATTTTACCATACGTGGAACGATGAAGAAAAAGAAAGATAAAAATAAATAAATTCCTGAATTGCTAGTTTTTGTTCGGCCGGAAAATGGAAAAATGATAGCTCTCAAAATAGGGTGATGCAAAAGTTTCTTACAAAAAATTCTTTAAAAAAAAGCGTCTTAGTGTGTGACAGAAGCTAAACATGAAAAAACTATATAAATCTGGTGTCAAGGTAATCGTACCGATCCGAGGAATAAAGTCGCCATATCACTAATACCGCACGAGGATTGGCGTAAAAAATAAAACCAATTCTTCATCTTTTGTGGATTTGTGCATTCTGCCTCCCAAGGATCGCAGTAAGGCGATCACAGTGGTTTACCCCCACCATATAGGGGTATCAGTGTACTCAGAACGAATTGCACAACAACTATTGGGGTCTAATTTCTCCTGTTACCCTTGTGAAAATAAAAATTTGGGGGCAAAAAGATCATTTTTGTGGAAAAAAAATGATTTTTTTATTTTCACGGCTCTACGTTATAACCTTCTGTGAAGCACTTGGGGGTTCAAAGTGCTCACCACACATCTACATAAGCTCCTTGGGTGGTCTAGTTTCCAAAATGGTGTCACTTGTGGGGGGTTTCCACTGTTTAGGCACATCATGGGCTCTCCAAATGCAACATGGCATCCAATCTCAATTCCAGCCAAAAAAGTTAAATGGCGCTGCTTCCCTTCCGAGCTCCGCCATGCGCCCAAATAGTGGTTAACCCCTACATATGGCGTATCAGCATACTCAGGTCTATGTTATAAACTTCTGTGAAGCCCTTGAGGGTTCAGAGCTCTCACCACACATCTAGATAAGTTCCTTGGGGTGTCTAGTTTCCAAAATGGGGTCACTTATGGGGGGTTTCCACTGTTTAGGTACATCAGGGGGTCTCCAAACGCGACATGGCGTCCGCTCTCGATTCCAGCCAATTTGACATTAAAAATCTCAAATGATGCGCCTTCCCTTCTGAGCACTGCCGTGCGCCAAAGATTGGTTTTCCTCCACACATGGGTTATCAGTGTACTCAGGAGAAATTGCTCAACAAATATTGTTGTTCATTTTCTCCTGAAACCCTTGACGAAATATAAAAAATTGTGTCCAAAGATAAATTTTTGGGAAAAAAAGTTAAAAGTTAATTTTTTTCCTTCCACATTGCTTCAATTCTTGTGAAGTACCTAAAGGGTTAATAAACTTCTTGAATGTGGTTTTGAACACCTTGAGGAGTGCAGTTTTTAGAATGGTGTCACTTTTGGGTATTTTCTGTCATATTGACCCCTCAAAGTGACTTCAAATGTGAGGTGGTTTTGTAAATTTTGTTGTAAAAATGAGAAATCGCTGGTCAACTTTTAACCCTTATAACTTCCTAACAAAAAAAAAATGTTGGTTCCAAAATTGTGCTGATGTAAAGTAGACATGTGGGAAATGTTATTTAGTAAGTATTTTTTGTGACATATCTCTCTGATATAAGGCTAGTTTCACACTAGCGTGTTTAGAATCGCATGCAAAAAAACCGCAACATGTGTTTGTATGCGTTTGCTTTTATAGGCACATGCGTTTTAACCAGTTTCTAGCCATGTTAACTCTTCAAACGCATACAAATTTAAACGCAGGCGTATGCATGTCCATGCGCATGCCTGCATTCCCATAGACTGTAATGTGATTTTTTTTTTTGCACATTCCGTGTGCAAGCGTTTTTTGAGACAGGTCGGACGGACCAAAAATGCAACAGGTTGTGTCCGGCACGCCTAGGCGCACACTACAAAAAAACGCGTGTGCACGAAAACGCATACGAACGGGTTCATACGCTAGACCATGCCGCCCCAATGTTAAAGATATTGGTGCAGGACGCATGCGCATGGACGCGCACAAAGTGCAGCGCTAAAAAACGCTAGTGTGCAACCAGCCTAAGGGCATAAAAATTAAAATTTTGCCATTTATCAGCCCAAGCTTCTAGTTTACATAAATCCTCCTGTAATATAAAATTGTCCTCCTCTGTATTAATTACCCTGCAGAGTTTAGTGTCATCTGCAAATATTGAAATTCTACTCTCTATGCCCCCTACAAGGTCATTAATAAATATGTTAAAAAGAAGCGGGCCCAAAACTGACCCCTGTGGTACCCCACTGCTAACCGTGACCCAGTCCGAGTGTGCTCCATTAATAACTACCCTTTGTTTCCTATCCCTGAGCCAGCTCTTAACCCACCTACACATATTTTCCCCTATCCCCATTGTTCTCATTTTATGTATCAACCTTTTGTGTGGCACCGTATCAAAAGCTTTTGAAAAGTCCATGTACACCACGTCCACTGCATTCCCTTGGTCCAGTCTGGAACTTACCTCTTCATAAAAGCTTATCAGATTAGTCTGACAGGAACGGTCTCTTGTAAACCCATGTTGATATTGGGTCATAAGGTTATTCTTCTCCAGATACTCCAGTATAGTATCTCTTAGAAAACCCTCCAGGATTTTACCCACAGTTGAGGTTAAACTTACTGGCCTATAATTTCCAAGTTCAGTTTTTGTCCCCTTTTTGAATATTGGCACCACATTTGCTATACGCCAGTCCTGTGGTACAGACCCTGTTATTATGGAATCTTTAAAGATTAAAAATAGTGGTCTATCTATGACTGTGCTTAATTCCTGCAGTACTCGGGGGTGTATCCCATCCGGGCCCGGGGATTTGTCGACGCCGCCGTACTTCCTGCTGGGTTAAGCAGGTGACATTTAATGGAGAATTTTTATCCCTGATCATGTTATCCGTCATGGGATTTTCTTGTGTAAATACTGTTGAAAAAAAGTCATTTAGCATATTGGCTTTTTCCTCATCCTCATCCACCATTTCACCCAGACTATTTTTAAGGGGACCAACACTATCATTTTTTAGCTTCTTACTATTTATGTAGTTAAAGAATATTTTGGGATTATTTTTACTTTCTCTGGCAATGAGTCTCTCTGTCTCAATCTTTGCTGTCTTGATTTGCTTTTTACAGAATTTATTTAATCTTCTGTATTTATTTAATGCCTCATCACTACCTACTTGCTTTAATTCTCTAAATGCTTTATTTTTATCTCTTATTACGCCCCTTACAGCTCTATTTAGCCATAGTGGTTTCCTCCTATTTCTCGCATGTTTATTCCCATACGGTATATATTGTGCACAGGTCCTATTCAGGATACTAATAAACATCTCCCATTTTCTTTGTGTATTTTTATGTCTCAGGATATCGTCCCAGTTAATTGCACCAAGATCATCTCTCATCCGTTGGAAATTTGCCTTCCTGAAGTTTAGTGTCCTTGTAACCCCTCTACTACACATCTTATTAAAGGATACATGAAAACTTATTAATTTGTGATCACTATTACCCAAGTGACCCTCAACCCTTACATTTGATATGCGGTCTGGCCTGTTGGTTAATATTAGGTCTAGCAGTGCCCCCCCTCTTGTTGGGTCCTGAACCAGTTGTGAAAGGTAATGGTCTCTCATAGTAGTCAAAAACCTATTACCTTTGCTGGAACTGCAGGTTTCGGTTCCCCAATGTATTTCAGGGTAGTTGAAGTCCCCCATAATAATGACTTCTCCTTGAGTCGCTGCTTCATCTATTTGCTTTATGAGGATATTCTCTGTAGCTTCCATTATTTTTGGAGATTTATAACAAACCCCTATCAGTAATTTATTATTTTTCCCCCCTCCCCTTATCTCTACCCACAGGGACTCTACATTTTCATTAGATTCATACATATTATCACGAAGGATGGGTTTTAAGGATGATTTTACATATAAACACACGCCTCCCCCTCGCTTATTTGTACGGTCATTTCTGAACAGACTATAGCCCTGTAAATTAACAGCCCAGTCATGGCTCTCATCCAGCCATGTCTCAGATATCCCCACCATGTCATAATTATGTTCCAACAACATTAACTCCAATTCCTCCATTTTGTTGGTGAGACTTCTGGCATTAGTATACATGCACTTTATGTATCCCTCTGTACCTCTATTCTTTCTTAAATTATTAACTGTTCTAACCCCACCCCCCATGCCACCCCCAATGTCATTATTTGTGCCCAGGTCTCTATCTGCACTGTCTTCCCCTCCTATAAAAGAAATACCCTCCCCCCCGTCCCTAGTTTAAACACTCCTCCAACCTTCTAGCCATTTTCTCCCCCAGCACAGCTGCACCCTCCCCATTGAGGTGCAGCCCGTCCCTAGCGTAGAACCTGTAGCCAACTGAGAAGTCGGCCCAGTTCTGCAGGAACCCAAACCCCTCCTTCCTACACCAATTCCTGAGCCACTTATTAACCTCCCTAATCTCCCGTTGCCTCTCTGGCGTGGCACGTGGTACAGGAAGTATTTCTGAAAATACCACCTTGGAGGTCCTTGCTTTAAGCTTACAGCCTAATTCCCTGAAATCATCTTTAAGGACCTTCCACCTACCTCTAACTTTGTCATTTGTGCCAATGTGCACCATGACCGGTGGATCCTCTCCAGCCCCTCCCAGTAATCTGTCAACCCGATCAGCGATGTGTCGGACTCGAGCGCCAGGTAGGCAGCACACCGTTCGACGATCCCTGTCTTTGTGACAGATTGCCCTATCTGTTCCCCTAATAATTGAGTCTCCCACTACCAGCACCTGTCTGGCCTGCCCTGCTCTCCTATTTCCCCCCTTACTGGAGCAGACACTCCTCCGGCTTTCAGAGGACATGCCTTGCTGCAGCAGTGCTACTCCTGCACCAACACTCCCCTCATCTGCCAACTTAGCAAACTTATTGGGGTGTGCCAGATCAGGACTAGCCTCCCTGGTGCTCTTCCCTCTACCCCGCCTTCTAACTGTCACCCAGCTAGCTGCTTCATTGTCCTGCAGCTCCAACCTAGCATCCCCCCCCTCATCTATCCCATTGAGTGTCTGCTCAGTGAGCAGAAGACTCCTTTCCATATTGTCTATGGATCTCAGTGTTACCAGCTGCACATTTAGATCCAGTATCTGGGCTTCCAAATCCACAAAGTGCTCACATCTTGCACAGCAGTATGCACCCTCGACCGGCTGTTCAAGGATTTCATACATGCGGCAAGACGTGCACTGGATGGCATTGGCAATAGTGGAGCACATCCTAATGGGGATTGCACCAGACAATAAGATAAGCAAAAATAAATTAAAAAAAAAAAAAAAAAAAAAAAGTATTAATATAACAGCAATTCAGTAAGACCTCCCTTGGAAACTCCCTGAATCTAAAGTCACTGAATTTCAAGTCACACACTTACCACAGTTCGCACTTACGCTCAGGTCACACTCAGCTCGTTCACACTCGCTCAGGAAGAAGATTTAAAAGTTTTTTTTTTGTTTTTTTTTCCCCTTTCACCAGCACACCACCTTGCTGCTCAAAGCACTTCCAAAAGGAGTTGAGCCCCAACCAGCTGCCCCTTATAAACCCTTAATTACTGTATGAACTCCCACCCTTAATTAACCCCTTGTGAATATAGTTACACCACAAGATTTAAATGCAATATAGTTTACCCTTAAAAAAAAAAAACATTATAATAAATGACTACAAATGTGACTCATTGCTCCTTTACAGAACAAAGAGCCTGTGTGGTGCCAGTGTCAGTACCTGCAACATTGTCACGTAAAATTGTTTATAGGAGTTTCTCAGGATAGCACATACTAAATAAAGTGGGAGGATTGTTGGGAATGGAGAGACTGAGCGTTCCCTAGTTAAGACCTCTTCAAGGTTTTGTCCATGCAGTATCCACACCAATCTCTGGCTATCGTTGCATCCAAGACAAAAGTGGAAGTCAAGGCTTAAAAGGATAGATCTCCATTTCAGCCTACTTCTGAAAAACTACGTTGGCAACACAAAGAAGAAGTCTTCACGAGGGAACATCACACTGTTCCTACTTTCGGGATGTGCCTATATGACGCGCCCCGACGCGCGTTTCGGATGTCTTTCCCTGACGAAGGAGACATCCGAAACGCGCGTCTGGGCACATCATATAGGCACACCACTTCCCTCCCTTGTCCTGACATTGCAGGTAACTGGATTTTGTACATCACTACTGCTGGCAGCTTCATTATGAGACTCACATTGAGCACGTGTGCACAAGTGTTTCATATATTTTGTTCATTGATATTGCTGCATTGTTATTTGTACTTTTGGTGCATCTTTTTGCATTTTTTGCTGTTTTTTTTGCATTGTTGCATATTATATATAATTCTTGCACCTTATATTATTCATTATTTTTATGTTCAGCACTACATGCACTTTACTGAGGCTTTTACCAGTGGTGCCATTTATATACTTACCTGCTACAGGCCTGGGGGGTATAGACAATTTATAATTAGTACGATTTGGATCCATTATATATATTACTTTATGGTCCTTTATACCTACTATATTTAAGCGGTTGTATTTGCCTTAAATGTATTAATGCACTATATATATACACTCACTGGCCACTTTATTAGGTACACCATGCTAGTAACGGGTTGGACCCCCTTTTGCCTTTAGAACTGCCTCAATTCTTCGTGGCAGAGATTCAACAAGGTGCTGGAAGCATTCCTCAGAGATTTTGGACCATATTGACATGATGGCATCACACAGTTGGCGCAGATTTGTCGGCTGCACATCCCTGATGCGAATCTCCCGTTCCACCACATCCCAAAGATGCTCTATTGGTTTGAGATCTGGTGACTGAGGAGGCCATTTGAGTACAGTGAACTCATTGTCATGTTCAAGAAACCAATCTGAGATGATTCGAGCTTTATGACATGGCGCATTATCCTGCTGAAAGTAGCCATCAGATGCCTGTTCTTAGCTGAGAGGAGTGGTACCCAGTGTGGTCTTCTGCTGCTGTAGCCCATCTGCCTCAAAGTTCGACGCACTGTGCGTTCAGAGATGCTCTTCTGCCTACCTTGGTTGTAACGGGTGGCAATTTGAGTCACTGTTGCCTTTCTATCAGCTCGAACCAGTATGCCCATTCTCCTCTGACCTCTGGCATCAACAAGGCATTTCCGGCCACAGAACTGCCGCTCACTGGATTTTTTTTCTTTTTCGGCCCATTCTCTGTAAACCCTAGAGATGGTTGTGCGTGAAAATCCCAGTAGATCAGCAGTTTCTGAAATACTCAGACCAGCCCTTCTGGCACCAACAATCTTGCCACGTTCAAAGGCACTCAAATCACCTTTCTTCCCCATACTGATGCTCGGTTTGAACTGCAGGAGATTGTCTTGACCATGTCTACATGCCTAAATGCACTGAGTTGCCGCCATGTGATTGGCTGATTAGAAATTAAGTCTTAACACACAGTTGGACAGGTGTACCTAATAAAGTGGCCAGTGAGTGTGTATATATATATATATATATATATATATATATATATATATATATATATATATATATATATATATATATATTTTTTTTTTTAATGTTGTTGAGCCAATTTTCAATAAAGGTTATTTTACTTTGCCACATTGTTCTCTTGTCATATTTTATTATCATCTATTTTATTTGCATGGCCTTTTTCAGTCTCTCTCACCATCTCCAGTGAGTTGTCTACTTTACAGTAGAAGATTGTGGCAGAACATTCCTCAAACAACCATTAACCCCTTCACTCGAGTCCGTTTTCACCTTCATGACCGGGCCAAATTTCACAATTCTGACAAGTGTCACTTTATGAAGTAATAACTCTGGAATGCTTCAACAGATCCCACTGATTCCGAGACTGGTAAAATTTATTCACTATGACTCACGTTTATTTGTGAAATTAACAGAAATTTGATGAAAACTTTGACTATTTAGCAATTTTCAAAGTTTAAATTCTTATGCCCTTAAATCAGAGCTATGTCACACAAAATAGTTAATAAATAACATTTCCCACGTCTACTTTACATCATCACTATTTTTGAAACTTTTTTTATTAGGAAGTTATAAAGATTGAAAGAGGAACAGTGATTTCTCATTTTTCCGAGAAAATCTACAGATCCATTATTTTTTTTTTTAGGGACCACATCACATTTGAAGTGACTTTGAGGGGTCTATATGACAGAAAATACCCAAAAGTAACACCATTCTAAAAACTGCACCTCTCAAGAGGCTCAGTAACCACAATCAAGAAGTTCATTAACCCTTCAGGTGCTTTACAGGAATTAAAGGAATGTGGAAAGAAAAAATTATCATTTAACATTTTTTTTTTCACAAAAATGTTACTTAAGGCAATCCCTTGTATTTTCACAAGGGTAACAGGTAAAAATTGAGCAATCAATGTAATGCAAGCGTGTCCGGGGCATAACCATACAGGACACTTAAGTGTTTTGCAAAACGTCAACACTCCAATATTGCAAAATTTCTGGCTTCTTCACTATCCCCATGCTTCATCATCTCTATGGAGTCTACAATGGTCAAATTCGCAAATGATGAAGTCAGATCTTGGGATAAAAATTGCTGGGCGTACAAATTGGTCTGCGACTCCATAAGATTTACAAAATCAGTAGAGAAAAAGACTTTGAAAAAGTCAATTTCTGTGAGGCCGGTGGAGTCAAATTGGATTCCTGATTGTGCCACAAAACCAGGAATCTGTGGCTCATAATTTTAGTGAGGCAAGATCCATATGGGGTCAGTAACGGTGGGCGCTGGTTCATTTTCTGTCCTGGGGCATCTGCATAGCAGTTGAGTATCACTAGAGGAAGAGGAGGAGGAAAAATAAAGGAAGGTGGGATGCTCCCTCTATTAGTGTCGGAGGCAAGGAAAGCGTATGCCTCCTCTGCTGAGTAACAGGCTTGGGAGGAGCGGGAAGACATTTTTTTCCATTTTTGTGGTGTTTGTGTGTGTACCAAATTTTAATCAGATGGGTTTGTGATTGCTTTGTGTAAAAAAAAAATTATCTTCTATATAAAAAAAAAGAAAAGAATATAGAAAGAAAAATATAAAAATTTGGTAAAATAAAAAACAAACATACTAAATGGACGTCAGTAAAAAAAAATAAATTACTGAGTGCCCGCAAAAGACACTAAACCTGACTCAATTCTGTAAAAATATACCGTAGTAGTCGACGATTATTACGGTATACTTTACTGTCCCTAATCAAAATTATTTTTTCTCTTTTTTAAAAAAAAAAAAATTCAACAACCGGAGGTTGATCACTGATGTGTGTCAGTGATCAGCGCTCAACGCCTGCAGGACGCATGGATGATTCTTTACGCGCTAACATGAACGCAATTTATTAAAAAAAATACTGTAGTAGACTGATTACTACGGTATATTTTTACTGTCCCTAACTAATTTAATCCTTTCAACTAATCTAAATGATGATTAACTTGATTCTATTTTCACCCAAAAAAAGAAAACAACCCGAGGCCGGATTAGTGATGCTCGTCACATACCAGTGCTCGGCAGCTGTAGAACGAATGCACAGATGTGGTGCATAAAGGGGATAAAAAAAGTAATTGTAGTGGTGTACGTCTCATCAGCGGCTGTAGGAAGCACACACAGAGTGGTGCAAAAAAGTAGACTTTGGGGGGAAGTTGGTGAAAAAAAAATTTGTGGAAAACCGCAAGCTCAAGTGCGGATCAGTGATTTGTGTCACTTAGCGTTCGGCAGCTGCATAATGCACACATGGAGGTGGTGCAAGGGGGGAGGGGATGAGGGTATAGCGACAAATGGACAGGAACAAAAAAAAAGTCCTGGTGACCATTAGGCACGGACATTGATCAGTGAATTATGTCACTGATCTGCGCTCGGCTGCTGCAGGACGCACGAAAAACAAAAAAAACTTCCAAAAAAAGAGCAATCGAGTACTGATCAGCGCTCAGTGGCAGAAGGGTTGAGGGGAATTAGGGTGGATTAGGGAAAGATCAGGCGAGGATCAGGAGGGACCAGGAAATCTTTCTTCTTCAGCAGGATCAGCAGCAGAGTTCTCAGTGATGGCACAGGCTTCTGTGGCACCACAAGGCCTTGCACGATGCTCAGGTTGATAAAGTCACCGCCCTGTACAAATCCAAAGCTAGACTGAGGAAGTACAGGGCAGTCACTTGCAGGTCACAGCGCGTCTATGCGCTCTGACTGGTGTGATCGATATCATCGATCGCACCACTCAGAGCTGGCCCTGGTGCTGCTGTGGTTGCTAGGCACCAGCCTACAATCAGTGCTCTTACAGCACCGATCCTAGGATCGACACTGGTGTTTCAGGCAATCTGATTGCCTGAAACACTGTGAAACGCTGCGATTGGCTGTTCAGGATTGCATAGCTGATCACAGCGATTGTAGTTGCGAGAGTGGTGGGCGACGCTACCCCCCGTGATGAAGGCGCCATGTTCTCTGCTGTGAGAACCAGCAGGGACAATTACATGATCACCACGCGATTAGTCGCATGATTGACATGACGTGTATGTACTGCATCGGCTGGGAAGTCTTTCCCAATAACGACGTACATATACTACAAATGTCGAGAAGGTGTTAATAATCTCAAGGAAGCCATGGTGTGTATTTTTGGGGATTTATAAATCAAGATGGTTACAAGATTTTGTTTCCAGTTTTTCATCATTTGCATATCACTGACACATCTCAATCCTGTGATTTTCATATTTCCACAACTTTTCCATCTTGGCATTACAATAACTATGCTGAGGTGGGTGTTTACACATACACAAGTTTGCAAGGCCACACTTTGTCTACAACTGGTTCTGGAAACCTATGTACATAAAGCAAAAAGTAGGATAACGTGTATCTTTTTATTGTAACGTGTTTTAAACATACACCTCAAACAATGCAACAGCGTCTGCTAATATGTTTCCCATGACAGGAGTCTATCACAGTGACAAATACATTTTAAAAATGTCAATGCATTTCAATACAAATTGTTCTGAAAGCTAAAATGTATGAAAAAGATCACTGTAATAGATAATCATGATAAATAACTTACCCATTTTCTTAAACCAGTATGGCCATTTTCCTCCATGCTGACTTATATGAGAAATGATTTCTTCCTCGCCACCAGATGCTTCAAGAAACATGAAAAACAAAGTGTTAGCAACAATTAGCTAGAGAATTGTGTTAACGGATCCATTTCCCATATGTGCTGGAAAAGATGTTGATAGGCAGATTCTTCAGATGAAGAGGAATCAACCGAAAATAGTGTCTTTTTTGCCTTTGTAAGCCTGGTATACCTGATTTTCTGTTAGAAGGGATGGAATAATCTGCTGTGCACATACACCGATTATAATCTATGGGGTTGCGCACCTGTCTGTGCAACCAACAAGTAGACATGTCAGTTTATCTCCGTCAGCAGAATATGTACTGCACACGGATTACATAAGTGTGACATCCATGTGCCACGTACTGTATTAGAATGCAGAATAGAAATTACAGATGCTTAGGTGTTAAAGCTGTACGAAGATATAAATAGATATGGGGTAAATATACAGATATCTGTGATATTTAATTAGTGTCTTGGTTGTGTAGCTTACTGTACATGTATTTAACCTAAAAAATAAATAGATGAATAAAATGATGTACCCCCTCCATTTTTGATAACTAGCAAGGGTAAAGGGTAATGCAAACAGCTGTGAGCAGATATGATCAGGCTGGGAAAGTCCATGGTTATTGGGCCCTTCCCAGCAAAATACAAGCAGCCACCCCAGAAGTGGCGTATCACATTAGATGTGCCAGTTCAGGCGATTTGACTTCACTATTGTCCTGGCAATCAGGATAATGGGGTCTGGGGATCATGTAGGTACGGCGTAGTCAACAAATGGAAACCTGAAAGCCGTTATTATATAAAAGGTATTATAACAAAAGCTCCTACGCAGGTCCAACATAGTCCAGCACTTCCCATGACATTCCCAGGAAGAACATTTGTCAGAAACTTTTCAATTTTGAGTTTAAAAGGGAATATGTCCTATCTAAACTATTGATATGGGCATACAGGTTATAGACTGCTGAGAAAAGTCCTCCCTGTGTGTCTGATATCAGATGCCTTGTTGTGGATAAATCATATTTCATCACTTTATGTAAATGACCTGTGCAGTATTGCAACAATATTACAACTCTGCCTGCCTGTGAACTGGAAGCTAAGAGTAAGGGTACCGTTACACCTAGCGATGCACCAGCAATCCCGACTAGTGATATGACGCGGTCAGGATCGCTGGTGCATCACTAGGTGGTCGCTAGTGAGCTGCCACACAGGCAGATCTCACCAGCGACATCGCTGGGGACGCGGATCGCTACTTACCTGTCAGACGCGGCGATCCTGCGTCCTCCCGCCCGGCTCCACGCGTCGCTAGTCGGCGCCACAGGAAGCGCCGCAGGAAGTGACCGACGAGGTATGGTCCAGGAGCTTCTCGCGCGATCAGCGATAACCAGCGGGGGAGCCGGTCGGAGGTAAGTATCACATGCAGCGATATCGCTAGCAATATCGCTGCAACGTCACAAAATCGGTGACTTTACAGCGATATTGCTAGCGATATCGCAGTGTGTAACGGGGGCTTAACATTCAGATTTGTCAGGTATAATCACACACATCTCTGCAGTGATATCAGATCAGACAGCGGCCATCGCACATCACTCTGGTAACTCCACTTTCATGTAAAATAAGCTCTGAAAGCAGAGTTATCTTTCAGGCAGCGTCCTCCCAATATCTTGGAAAAGGTCATTCATATAAAGTGATAAAAGATGATTTCTCAACAACAAGGCATCGGATATGAGATGCACAGGGATGGCTGTTCAATATTAATAGTTTATATAGGTCAAATGAGGAGACAGATTCCCCTTAAGTTGCACAAAGGACCGTTTCATAAGTAACAAACTCTAAAATCAATACTTTGATTGTTGCCCCTACCCCATAATAATATTTTATCCATAGATTCTGGATACCTGTGACTTGTCTCTTTTTACTACTAGGAGACATCAGAGTCTTGTTATAAGTTTGACTGTGAAAGAGAATTTAGGAATAAATAAAATGTTAGGTGCCTGAATCATCAAATTTCCTGGTCCTCGCTCACAAATGTCTCACTTGCTGATCAGTACATTTTTGGACACTCAAATTATAGTCTTTTTCAATTTCCAGTCATGAAGATATTACAGAAATACATTAATTACCAAGTATTCAGATTAAAGCTTAAAGTCAAATCTGTTACTGATGGTAGGAGATTAGCAAACAATTTCACACCAAAATGACTTACAATTCAAAAGAACTTTCAATTCCACCAAAAGTTTCTTCGCAGCTATGTGACTTGTGCCTGGAAGTTTCTGAATTGCTTCTCCTTTCTTGTTCAGAATTTCAATACGTAAAGCTCCTGAAAGCATTCAAGAATAAAAATAAAACATTTTTAAGCTGTAGAATAATCGGCAATTCTACAATCGAATACTGTAGTCTAAACAAACTTTATTTAACTTTATAGGAGCTCTCTAAGAAAGTAATAAAATGGCCCTGTGACATAATGCAAACAACAGCCTGTACTAGTCACTTATCAGGGTAGGCTGCAATCTAAAACACTGCACCCAAGACCTGTGTCACAACTGACAGGAGCAGTATTGTAAACACATAAAACTCCTTGAACCGCGGCAAAGGGCTATGGAAAAAAAAAATCTTTTCCTCAACTGTCTAAACACAAAGGATTTTTTTTCTCCAGCCTTCGGTCTAATTCACAAGTCAGGTTTTTCAAGAAACAGTGCTATCCGTTTTTTTCACAGATAGCACTCGTACCTATGTCTATGGGGCTGATCAAGTCAAATTTTCTACCTTGTACCAAGTGGTACATGCAAAATCATGGTAACTTGTCAGAATATTGATGTAAGTATTGGATCAAAATCAGCATGC
The DNA here is from genome assembly GCF_039654945.1 of Dendrobates tinctorius. Classification (NCBI taxonomy): domain Eukaryota; kingdom Metazoa; phylum Chordata; class Amphibia; order Anura; family Dendrobatidae; genus Dendrobates; species Dendrobates tinctorius. Next base: position 12,313,233 of record NW_027361838.1, on the reverse strand, counting down.
AATTCTATGGTTGGCAGACATCTCCCTGAATAAGCCACACAAGATGGTGGCGATACGCTTGGGGTCGCTTCCTTCTCCTTCACTCCTGTTCGCCAGCATGGCATCACCTGCAGTGTCTTCATCTTTACACTTGCAGGTCTGAGAGTATGTTTTCTTTGGATGCACAATTCTTTGGCATTATCCACTGTGCACTATTGAAGTCTTTACTATGGTCTTGTTATTCCAGGCATTTTATTTATCTTTGCCTTATTTGTGGTATGCACTTTATATCCATTTTTTGCTTGACCCCCTTTCTTTACCATATTACCATGTGTTTTAGGGTCTATATATTTTTGTTCATGCTTCTATAGTTGTGATATTATAGGTGCTATTCATTTTTTTCACATGGTGCTGTGAACATGGACAAATTATATGCTAGGCAGGTTGGGTTTACAAGCCTATACTAATTTTTCAGCTCAGTATACCAACTCATTTATGCGTTTAATCCGGTCATACCCACCAACTTAGTTTGCACAGAGTCGTATTTGGGGACATACTTATTTCAGACCAGTTCTTTTTGGAGGCGTTTCATTGCCTTAATGTGGACATGACATGTGAATTTACCATGTTCTGGTTTTTAAATGCTTTTAATATGGTCTCTTATCTGCATGTGAGATCATTAAATAAAGTACTGTTTTCCACTTTCACTTTTGGTGATCCCTATATTTCAGCATGTGCCTCTTTCTTTGTCTTTTGCTCAAGTATATGGTTTAGTTACAAAAATCTGACAGCTTTCTGATGTCATTCGTGTGCTGTGACTTTTTCACTGACACATAGATGTGGGAACTGGGAAGGTGGAGAAACTTTCTTTTATTTTCTTGTGAGTGAAAAAAAACTAATGAAACTGACCATACAATGATGATAATCACAGATTAAACTCAGCTAGTTTTTCTAGAACGTCAAAAAAAGAATATCTATTCGCAGCCAGCCAAGTAGAAGATTTATTTCTTCTCTCACAGCCCTTCTCCAGCAGCTCCTGAATGTGTGCTTACGGTACGCCTCCTCTGTCATTGAGACATAGGTCTAGTGAGAAGTGTTTCTTCAGACTGCATCCCATTGTGAAGCGTGATTAGGACTGGCTGTCATTTGAATTACATGACAGAGCCATTTCATTACATTCTTAGAGAACCCCATTAAATAGTTTTAACATCTTAATTTTGAAAGTCAGAACTATTTGTAATTATAAAACCAAAACAACTAATCCTCAAACAAATAACACAATGATCCTCTTCAAATACAACAAAAAAACAATAGCGACAATGAAGTGGCAACACGATCAAAAATAATATAAAAAATATAGAAATTTTTATTAATACAAGTTTTACAATACTAAAAAATTCACAAGACAATTAATCCTATACTGTAAATAACAATAGCAGGGATATAAAGTTCCCTGACAATCATGGACAGTTATAATAGTGACAAAGATAATGACCAAAACATCGTTATATTATTTTGTTGCATCAATCCCAAGAAGACTCATGGCTGTACTAGCTCAAAAGGGTGCTTCTACTCAATCCTGAGCAAAGGGTCTGAATACTTATGACCATGTGATATTTCAGTTTTTCTTTAATAAATTTTAAAAAATGTCTACATTTCTGGGGGGGTTTTCAGTCAAGATGGGGTGCAGAGTGTACACTGATGAGAAAAAAAATGAACTTTTTTGAATTTACCAAATGGCTGCAATGAAACAGAGTGAAAAATTTAAAGGGGTCGGAATACTTTCCGTACCCACTGTATTTATACTAGATACCACTTTGCTTGAAACTTTGATATACCAATCATAGATATTCCATACCAAAGGCATATGACTTAAAGTGAATCTGTATGTATTGTACGTTTGACTCTGAAACATGGATTTTTGTGATAACTCACCGTAAAATCCTTTTCTCCGAGACGCTCATTGGGGGACACAGATACTGTGGGTGTATGCTTCTGCCGCTAGGAGGCTGACACTAAGTGAAAAAAAGAAGTTAGCTCCTCCTCCGCCGTATACACCCTCGCCCCTATTGCGGGCAGAACTCAGTTTGGTGCCAAAGCAGTAGGAGGACAACAAAATCAGCCTTAATACAGGTACAACATGTCCAGAAAAGGACCACCCTTAAATCACATAAATAAATGCGTATTAACTAAACAAAAAACAGAGCCAACTGGCTAATAGGGTTGGTGCTGTGTCCCCCAATGAGCGTCTCGGAGAAAATGATTTTACGGCGAGTTATCACAAAAATCCATGTTTTTCCTTCGCCTCATTAGGGGACACAGATACTGTGGGACATCCTAAAGCAGTCTTTGGGTGGGAGACTGACTCACCGATCCAAGCTACATGCACCTCTTGTTTAAAAGGTGCGCCACCGCTGCTTGGAGAATCCTTCTACCCAGGCTCGCATCCGCTGAGGCCTGAGCATGGATATTATAATGTTTGGCAAATGTGTGCAGGCTGGACCATGTTGCTGCCTTGCAAACCTGTTCCGTCGAAGCCTGGTGCCGAAGCGCCCAAGAGGCGCCCACTGCCCGGGTAGAGTGCGCTCTGATCCCTGCTGGAATCGGCGTGCCTCTAATGCGGTAGGACTCCTGAATAGTCAAACGAATCCATCTGGCTATGGTCGATTTTGAGGCAGCGAGTCCCTTCCTGCGCCTTTCGGGGAGCACGAACAGCGTGTCTGTCTGACGAAAGGGTGCCGTCCGCGACACGTACCTCCGGAGGGCTCTTACCAGGTCTAACGTGTGAAGAGCCTTTTCCACACGGTGCACCGATGCTGGAAAAAATGATGGCAAAATAACATCTTCATTAATGTGACAAGAGGACACGACTTTCGGCAGAAAAGGAGGGGCTGGTCTGAGCACCACCTTATCCTTATGGAAAGTGAGGAACGGAGCTCGACAGGATAGGGCCACCAGCTCTGAAGCCCGCCTGATGGAAGTGATGGCCACTAGGAACCCCACTTTCCAGGAAAGGTACCTCAAAGAGATATCCTGAAGCGGTTCAAATGGAGCTTCCTGCAGAACACTTAGGACCATGTTAAGGTCCCAGGCGTCCATAGGCGCCTAATAGGGAGGTACCAAGTGGGAGACTCCCTGAATGAAAAAGTCTTCACCTGCAAATTGGTAGCAATTCTGCGCTGGGACAGGACGGATAAGGCCGATATCTGTCTCCTGAGTGAACTTGGGGCAAAGCCCGAGTCTAATGCTCTATTGACTGAGCTATCCAGGCTCTCTAAGCCCGACTGGAGAAAAGCCAAGATGTTGGGGATCGAGAATCTCAGCGGAGAAACTCCGCGGCCTCGATACCAAGCAAAGAACACCTTCCAGGTGTGGTGGTAAATTCGTGCTGAAGCAGGCTTCCGGGCGCTAATCATTGTAGCGACCACCTCGCTCCCGAACCCTGCCTGGGTTAGAATCCAAGATTCAACAGCCATGCCATCAAACACAGGGTCCCTGAGTTCGGGTGGCAAATCGGCTCGAGACAGTAGATCTGGGTGCTCTGGCAGGCGCCAAGGGACGTCGGCGAGCAGCTGCATTAGATCTGCGTCCCACGCTCGACAGGGCCAGTCTGTGGCCAGCAGAATCGCTGGCACCCCTTCCGTCTTGATCTTTCTGATGACTCTCGGAAGTAGTGGCAGTGGGGGAAATAGATATGGGAGGCGAAACTGGTTCCATGGCAGAACCAACGCGTCCACCGCAAATGCCTGCAGGTCCCTGGCCTGCGCGACATATGCGGCCACCTTGGCATTCACTCTGGAAGCCATCAGGTCCACATCCGGAGCTCCCCACAGTAGACAAATCTGCTGAAAAACTTCGGGATGTAAAGACCACTCTCCGGATGCAAGACTCTGCCGGCTGAGAAAGTCTGCTGCCCAATTTTCCACGTCCCGGAATGTGGACAGCCGAAAACACCGAGTGGTTTGCTTCGGCCCACTGAAGAACGAGCCCCACCTCGCGCATGGTTTCTCTGCTGCGGGTGCCCCCTTGATGATTTATGTAAGCCACCGCCGTGGCATTGTCCGATTGAATCGGGACGGGGTGGCCTGCTAGAAAGTGATGAGACTTCTGCAGAGTCAGCCGAAAAGCTCGTATCGCCAATAAGTTGATCGGGAGGCGTGCCTCCTGTGGCGACCACCGTTCCTGGGTTGAGTGGTGGCGAAACACCGCTCCCCCACCGAGGAGACTGGAGTTGGTTGTCATTACCAGTCAATGAACTGGGGGGAAAGGTTTCCCCTGGGCCAGAGAGGAACTGGCTATCCACTATCCGAGCGACTGCCTGACTTGAGAGGACAGTCGGCACCGCCGATCGAGCGTGAAAGGATTCTTGTCCCAGGCTGACAAGAGGGCGTGCTGCAGGGAGCGAAGGTGGAACGGGGCGACAGGTATCGCTTCCATTGCTGCCACCATTTTCCCTAGAATCCTCATCCCGGATCGGCTGGTATGAGGGACTGGTTGGCGAAGTGTCCGGACTCCCTGCCGGAGAGCTAGCGCCTTTTCCTGAGGGAGAATTACCAACCCTCGGCAAGTGTCGTATATCATTCCTAGGAAGGAGATCCTCTGAGCTGGCATAAGGGATGACTTCTTTGCATTGCCAACCATCCTAAGCGGGCCAGACAATCTAGCGTGATGTTGAGCTTTTCCTCGCATGCCCGTATTGACGGGCCCTTGACCAAGAGGTCGTCCAGACAAGGCAAGACGACTATGCCTCAAGAATGCAGTGTGGCCATGACAACTGCCATAACCTTTGTGAACACTCTGGGAACCGTGGGTAGCCCGAAGGGTAGCGCTACAAAATGTTGATCGCCGAAGGTGAAGCGTAGAAACATCTGATGAGGAGGAAAAAAGGGAATATGCAGATATGCGTCCTGGATGCCTATTGAGGCCAAGTATTCTCACTGCTCCATGGCCGATATGACTGAACGGAGAGACTCCATCCAGAAATTTCTGATCCTGATGAATTTGTTCAGAAGCTTCAGGTCCAAAACAGGCCTGACAGACCCGTCCTTTTTGGGAACCGCAAAAAAGGTTGGAATAGAACCCCTGAGCTCTTTCGTGTTCCGGCACTGGAACAATGACTCCGCTGTGCTGGAGCGATTTGATGGCTCCCAATAGAGCCCTTGCCTGGGTATCCACCCTGGGAAGCCTGGAAAAAAAAAAACCGTCTTGGAGGATATCTGACAAATTCTATTTGTAACCTGAGGCCACCAATTCCTTTCCCCATGCGTCCTGAGCGACATTGACCCAGAGTAGGAGGCCGTCCACCTTGTCGTCGTCGTCTGGAAAAGGCCTCGAGTCATTTGGCCAACGATCTTTGGGATCTGGATCCCCTCGATCTGGGCTGCTGAGTATGCATTTTCCCCAATTCCCCAAAGGGTTGGCTCTATACGAGACCTGCCGCTCCCTATTGTGGTTGGGGCGGCCTGAGGCGGCGGAATTGGCCGCTGTAGTCCACCCGGGGTTGCGAAAGGCCCGAAACGTGCCTGAAAACGGGTGACGAAAAAGCGTTTTGACCTTTTGTTGAGGGAAAAAACCCGCTCTTTCCTCCTGTGGAGTCGGAGATAAGTTGATCCAACTTCTCCCCAAATAGGTTGCAGTACTGATAAGGCCTGGGAAGTCAAGGACTTCTTAGTAGAATCGGCTCGCCATGTCCTTCACCATAGGGCTCTTCTGATAGAAATTGAATTAGGGGCAGCAAGTGCCGAGCAATTGGCCGCATCCAAAGACGCATTGATTACATAGTCTCCGGCCATCGCCATCTGACCTGCGACCTCCGAAATCTCTGCAGGTAGATCCTGCTCCTGCGCGACCTTGTTTAATGTTTCTGACCATGATATCATAACCTTGGCTACCCAAGTTGCTGTGAATGAGGGAGCGAGCGCTGACCCTGACGCCTCATATACTGAGCGAGCTAAGCTCTCTTATAAGGCGATCCGTGGGATCCTTAATTGAGGAAACACTAGGGACGGATAGCAGGGTCTTAGTGGCTAGGCGCGAAACCGGAGGATCCACCATCGGGGATTCCATCCATCTTTTAACGGAGGTTCGGAGCAAACGGATACCTTGTTTCAAGTGACGCTGGGGTATCCAGGTCAAGGAGCTCGTCTGAGTCGCAGTCTGAGGTCTGCTCGCTATCAACCACTGGTGACGGGGAGCGAGAAGCAGAACTTACAGATGCCAAGGCACCGGATAGACTGGACGATATTTCTGCACAATTGTCACTCTGTGCTCTCTGTTTGTGTTTGAGTCAGTGGGTGGTGTGAACAGTGTCTTACCGACTTGTTCATGTGTGTGCATGCCACATGTGTTTTTAATCCAGTTTTTCCGTGCCTATGCATGATTTGGGAGACCCCACCCCACTTTTGTGTGGCATGCACATAAAGAGCTGGCTTACACCACGTGCCCATACTAGGAAGCGCCTGTCTTCATCCTGTTCATTTAGACACTGTTCACATGTTCAGGTTTTAAATACATTAGATAGGGACTGCTTCAATCAGGGTTACCTTGACGCGGTGGAGCAGCTTGGTATTTTTTTTGGCAAAAGAATGTATTGACTAAATACCCTATATTTGTTATCTTTTTATCAGCATTTGCTGATTACTGTTACATGTTTTACTGCAGGATATTTCTGCACAATTGTCACTCTGTGCTCTCGGTTTGTGTTTGGGCGAGACAGTGTGGATTCGCTTAGCTCGGGTCTGCCTGGAGTGAGAGCAGCCCCTGCAGGCCGGAGGCTCTTGTGAGGTGGAGGTCCCCTCTAAGGCCTTCGAGCCACTGTCCCTGAGGCCTGAAGGGACTCAATTGCATGAAATGAGACAGTGATAGGGTCCACTCTGGGGGGCTTGGCACGCTGGCCGCGGTCGCAATGGAGGACGGACACTGAGGTTCTGTTAGGTGTTGGGTTCTGGGCGCTGCACAGCGGGAATCCCGAGCCTTGTCCTTTGCGGTCTGCCCACACCAGCATTGTGGGTTCGGTCGCAGGGGAGGACTCCTGGGCGCGTTCGGAGTCACAGGTTTCACATAATTTTTTACTCTGCGCTCGTGGAAAACTGGCCCCACAGGAAATGCATGCGGCATAAAGGAACATGTGCGATTTCCCTTTTTCAGTCATATTGCTGCCAGGCTCAATAACCCCCTCTGTTTTCTATAAGAGGGTTGAGGGAAGGGAGGAGGTGGAAACAAACCCCCTTTTATCGCACGTAGCGCGGCTCCAGGGACGGGGTCGCACTTACCCTGATCCTGTGTCCCCACGTGCTCCTGCCGCTGCCTCTGCGCTCCTTTCTCCCCTGAGCAGGCCGAGACGTCCTCTTCCGGTCACTGCCTACCCTGTAATGAGACCGGGGGGCTCAATTTGTTGGCGTCCACCCTAGCCACAGGGGGCGGCGCCGGAAATGACATCACGCCGGGGGCTGGACTTCCACCCGTGGCATAGTCACGGCTGAAGCCGCAGACTAAATTTCTACCCCTGCCCGCCGGCAGCCCCGCAACAATGGCGATCCCGCCGGCCCTTCTCTGAGCCGCTCCATGGACCAACATCCGCGCTGGCGGCCCCCGCCTGGGGGGTAGGAGGGAGGAAAGGAAATGCTGGAGGAGGTGAGCACAACCTTCCACCTGGAGCCTTCTCAATGGAGCTCCCGGAACGCTGCCGTAGGGCCCTCCCCAGTCCTCCATACCTGCAATAACCTCCGCTACACATCCAGCGCACCAGGTAGAGGGGATGGGGTAATTTTCTGGACGGTGCAGGCACCCTAGCTCCATCCCCCCTGCAGGGGCGAGTAGAGGGACCGTCCGCCGCCATGCAGCACTGCCGTCTAGCATTGGTAGAGCAGTGGGAGCCGCACAGACTAGTCTTGTGCCTCTGTGCAAGCCCATGGTTTCAATACCTAGGGGTGGACAGGGCTAAGTCCGGCATTATGTCCCACGTCGCGGGAGAGGATACGTGGAGGGATACTCGCACGTGCTCGCCCGTTGATGGTTTGGGGAAATCGGATCCTTTCAATAGGATGCGTTGCCCCTGTCTTATCTTCATAAAATAAAAAAGAAAAATAGAAGTCTGGGGAAAAAGACCCAGATATGTCCCATGCTGCGGGAAAGGATATGCGGAGACGATACTCAACGCGTGCTCGCCCGTTGATGGTTTGGGGAGATCGGACCCTTTCAATAGGATCCGTCGCCCCTGTCTTATCTTCATTGGAAGAGAAAAAAAAAATAGTCTGGAGACATCCAGACGTGTGTGCCTCCAAAGGACACTAAGCAAAAAACTGAGTTCCGCCCGCAATAGGGTTGAGGGTGTATACGGCGGCGGAGGAGCTAACCTCTTTTTTTCACTTAGTGTCAGCCTCCTAGCGGCAGAAGCATACACCCACAGTATCTGTGTCCCCCAATGAGGCGAAGGAGAAATTCTGAGGAGTTTCAGATAAAAACCTACTCTAAGCAAGCGGGTCTGTGGCAGCTTTTCCCTGCCAACTGCCCTGAAGTGACAGGTCTCTGCTTGTATGAGCATATAGGGTATAAGCTGAAAGGACAAGAGAGCAAAATAGGGCATCATCCAGACAGCAGGAGTTTTGCTGATGTGGCAACTGCTCACCTGGTAATGTTGTGAGAAAGCACAACACTCAGACGGCCACAGAAAGAAGGGGTCCAGCTGCTGCTGATCCGCAGGATGGTATAAATGATTAAATGAAAAAGTGTGAAGAAGCAAATATGGTGCTCTACTGGTATCTCATTAAATAAATTTGAGAATGCAGAACAGTTATTGCGATTTTATTACCAACGTGTTTGAAGTACACTAACTTCTTCATCAGAAGAACCACAAGTTAATATGCGCACATAGGCAGAGACCTGTAAATCCAGAAAAGTGTGGGCGGGGAGAGGATGTCGGCTTGTTCCCCAGAGGCTATTAAAGCAGTTTTTTCTAACATGCCACGGCGTTTCAGAGTCAAAAATACCTGGCTGAGTTCATAAAGCCAGTGCCTGATACATGATGTAACATGTCAGATTCACTTTTTTTTTTTAAATACATTTTGCCCAGCAGGTACAGTTATGAAGCTTTGAAAAATCACTTTGTTAGGTTATTTGTTCTCATTGCTGTAAAAACATTGCATCTAAGTGGCTTCAATACCGCGATGTCTGAATGGGGCTGTGATATATGGATGTCTGCGATACACAAGAGAATACAACAGCCTCACAGACCTAGCATACCGCCTACCTTTAAAATATAAGAAACAGGGGACACATTCTTGGCAGAGGTAATTGTTATTTTAAGCTATTCCAGTATCAAAACGTCACCTTTGACCTTCTTTATTAAACTCCCACGTAAAAGAAATAGCGAAATCTAAATTCTGTTAGTGTGATGCCCTTTTCATGGCCCCCACGCAGCATGATGCAACAACATCCAGGGACGCCATCATAGCATTACGGTCATTACTGGTGTATGGGGTCCGGTAAGCAGAAACAAGGAGTGAGGGCCTTGACTGGGTGAGATATGCTGTGCAGCCTGCGTCAAGGTAGCACAGCCGAGACACTGTATAAACAGCCTGGTAAACTTTGTGGCACGTTGGGGCTAGTGCTAGTTGCGATACTTTGCTTTATTAAGCCCATTACATTGTATAGCCGCACAGAGGGGGCCGGCCGTGACCAAGATCAGACGCTGCTGATCCGCCCTCTGCTCCTAAACTGCCGATGTGCCCAGGGTCCTTACGACACACTATACGAGTGTTCAGGGACCAAAAGTGATGAGGTGCACGTCATCGCCTGTCCGACTTGCCATTCCCCCATCCGACTGCTCACCCACCTTCTACTTTTCTGTGCACCCCCCCTCTCCTCATGTAGTGTGAAGTTGGAGGCAGTCTCTGTCTGCAAACTAATAAGTAATGCTAAGTTCAACCCTACCGACTGCTGTCTGTAACAAGATATTATAGTAACCTCATACTTATCCCCTATACACAGGGTAAAGTCCCGAATAGGCATTATGACTGTCAGCAGCATTAAAGCTCATGAGCAGAACCAGCCTGTTGCTGCTGGCTAGTAGTCTCAGTGTCTGCAGGGGCTGTTACTAGCACTCACTTGATAAGCAGTAGGACAAAGCACTTGGAAATTATGCTCACAGCTCACTGGTGAGTCTGCACCCCAACATTGTGCTGCAATGCTGAGCACACAGTGCAGACACATCAGGAGGCGTAGACAGCTACATGCTAAGGGGGACGACATCAGCAGTAAGGAGAAGGGGAGTCTTAAAAGGGTTGCCTATGTTTATCAGGAACGTCTGCAGTCACTATATGTGACTGAAGACCAGTGAATCCTCACATCATGCGCTGTGAGGATTCTCTGGTGTCGGTGGCAAAAGCAAGCGGTCAGGTGACCGAAAGTATGCAATATGCATACTCCCAGCCAAGCTCTGACTAAATGTGTGAGGCCTTGGTCACTTCATTTGTATTGAAAAAGGCCTCGCATTTGTAGTCGAAATGTGGCTAGAAGTACATATTTCGCATACTTGTGGTCACATAACTGCTCAGTCTCACCGCTGGAATCGGAGAATCCTCAGAGCGCGCAATATGAGGATTCACAAATTTGCAGTCACTGTAGACTTCAGTGAAAAACCTGGAAATCTCTTTAACATTTTCATGGGTAGTCCTCCTTCACTTCCTCCTGCTCATGTCTATCTGCTATAGCCAGTGAATAGCCACGAGACACACAGCAAGGAACTACTAAATTAAGTGTTCAGCTTGATAGATATTTGTACAAAGCCAATAAAACAGTTTTGATATTTCCCAGCAGGAACACAATTTTACTTTCAACATTTAAATCGAACAATTTTACCTATAGGATCTCCTGCAGATTTGATATCATTCTCTACCAAACCATCCCCATCAGGCCATGACATAGCCAATGAGTCTGGGAACCTTGGAAAAAAGGAAAATATTTATGTTTAGAGCTGATGTTCATACAACAGAAATTCAATATAAAAAATTAGCCCTCTCTCATCCCTGAAGGTGAAGAGAAGAAACCTCTACAATGAAAGTCACTTAGTGTAATTCTCATATTATGAGGTGCACTTTCCCCCCCCCCATTTTTGGGAGGTAAATGGGGGTATGTGTCTTATAGACAGAATGTAGTTTACCTGGCTTGCTCTGGGGGCGAAAGCTGTGGAGAGGGGTCACAGGAGGTGGGTTGATGCTGCAGGAAGCCGGTGGCGGTCTCCAGCAAAATGGTGCAGCATTTGGAAGTCGAGATATCGGCTCATCATTAAGTAGACATCTCAATCTGTACATGTGCACCCATCAACAACATTTTGCTGGAGACTTGTATGATTTGTATGACCCTCCTTTTTAAATTCCACTGCAGAGCCACTTGTCGCTGTGGCCCTGCAGCTGTTGCTAACTACAACTCCCATCATGCTTGGACAGGTTGGGATGATGGGAGCTGTAGTTTGCCAAAAGCTGCAGAGTCACACAGGTTGTGCAAAACTGCTGTCCCATACAAGAGTTTTGTACAACCTGTGGCCTCCAGCAGCATATCTCCCCTATAACAGTGTCAGCAGACCTGTTAAATATTTTACCACATATTTTGATTAAAAACAAATACATACTTTGCCATTTCATCTTCAATGTATTTATTTATAGATGATAGTTTTGCATTACGATCAAGTTTGGAAATGGGTACACATTTCATCTCATCATACAGTTCTTTCGGTTCCTAAAAGAAAAAAAAAAAAAATCAATAATGTGCTAGATTAAAATAAATTAAAATAAATTTTAATCCGACTTCCCAAGTATCAAAACTCAAATTAGACAAACAAGAGGCCATTGCAATACAATTCCTCACATCTGATTTTGCATCTGCATTTTACCATGAATGTTTCAGGGAACATCAAATTTTTATTACAAATAGTACTTGTAAATTAAATATACATAGCCAAAAACAATATGGGTGGAGGCGGATAGCAGAAACCCCCAACACTCACAGGAATATCCCCAACACTCACAGGCATATGTCAGGTCAAAAAGTAAACATAGAATATCCACCTCTAACAACACTGGTTAAAGGCAATCTGTCAGTAGGATCAATCCTGCTAAGCCGTCTACATGGGCATGTAGGGCAAAAGAAGCTGAATAAAATGATAAATTGATATCTGTAATCTGATATCTTATTCCAGAGAAATCCATGTTTTTCATGTGTATATGAGCTGTTCAAAACTATTGGCCAGACACAGATCTGCATGAGAATCTGCCTCCACTTATTGCTGCAAATGAAAGAAGACATTATCATAATGATAATGGCTTCTCTCCTGATGTCACTGCAGAGCTGTGTGTGATTATAACTGACACACATGCAGGTTCCTCTCAGTTTCGACTTCCATCTCACAGCCAGACATGGTTGCAATACTGCAGAGCTGCAAGAACTGTAGCTACAAATGTGTTTGTAATGAGACCAAGTTCAGTTCTACTGTACTGTTTTAGTTACTTGTCTCACACTGGTAACGCCTCTCTGCTGCTCTGGAGAAGGATTCTTCAGAGGTCATGTAGATTTCTCTGGAATAAGACATTGAAAACATTGTATCATTTTATTCAACTTTCTATTATTTACATATTCATATAGACGTCCTACGAGGCTTGATCCCACAACAGTACTTCCAAAATGCCAAGTAATGGGAGAAGAAAAGAAAAAAAGGTGTACTTTGATATGTGTAAAATCATGAATATTTCATTCATATGGGGTTAGTTTATAAACATTCAGTATTCCAGGCAAAAAATTTCCTCTTTCTATGTTCAGCTGCTATTAGTCCAGTCAAAATACGAAAAAAAAAAATCCTTTACCCCAGGGCTGTGGAGTCGGTAAGCCAAACCTGCGACTCCGACTCCGACTCCTCAATTTCCCTTACACCGACTCCGACTCCACGACTCCGACTCCCACACATATTGCTTATATTTAAGTGAAAAATTTATTGTAGTACAATGTGAACCTCAGACATTTAATCATTTTTATGATCCAATAATCAAGATATTTAGATAGAACAGAATATATATTGGTGTACTACCCGGTTTTCATTCTTTTTGGTACAGATACGATATGGATAGACAGATATGGATAAATGGATATATAGATAGAGCAGATTTCTAATGCTGTGTGTGAATGTAGCCTTAGATCAGGAATATAACAGCCATTTATAGGACATTTCATAACTTTCCCAAACTCCTATGAAAAAATATTCAGCACATCCTGCATTGAACTACTGTACTCAATTTATTATATATTTTAGGAGTCGGAGTCGGTCCATTTTATACCGACTCCGACTCCACCAAAATGAGCACCGACTCCGACTCCACGACTCCGACTCCACAGCCCTGCTTTACCCTGAACAAATTCCAAGAAAGCGTTTTATTGTTTTTTTTTTGTAGTATTACATGTAGGGAAAAACATACTAAAGGGTCCAAATGTGACGTCAAAGAATATGGCCACCAAAGCTATAAAATGTTAAATGCGACTTGCCTTTCAGTGTCTATCATATTTCTTTTACAATTACTACTATTATTATATAACGATTTATCTTCTTTTACAGAGCTGAGAATGATGAAAAGTCAAGAAACTTGCCCCTTATGCAGCCATGAAGTAGAAGATGATAGAGAAAGAGTGGTGATTGGTGCGAAAGGAGCTGAAGGGATCAAAGCCAGTACTGAGAGGGGCGTTAGCACTGTGGTAGCTGCTGGAGCAGTGGTGCACAAGAGATGTCGTATGAACTACATAAACAAGAAGCAAATAGAATTGCATAAGAAAGCTACTTCCGTTCATCGTTCACCTGCAAAGAGAGGTACACGGGTGTCTACTGGATCCTATGATAGCACAACGCAGTGTTTGCTCTGTGGACATGAAGTGGTGAAGACAAGATCTAGTAGTGATTTCGACGACTATAGCTTTGTTAAAACGGATGGATTTGTAAGGTCCATCTTGTCACATTGCAAACAGCGTAATGATGACTGGGCAATCACCATTCAAGGGAGAATTGCGTACTTTGGGATGGACTTACATGCTGCAGACTGTCTGTATCATCGTTCATGTGACATTAACTTTCGGACAAATTACGGAATTCCTATGCGTCATGGTGGTGGATCTACTACAAAGAAACCACGGAAGGTAGGGAGGCCGATGAACATGGACCAAGAGCAAGCGTTCTTGAGAATGTGTGCATTTCTCGAGGACAACGATGAAGAGCAAATGACTGTCACAGATCTTGCAAAGAAAATGACGGAGTATCTTGTAGAAGGAGACAGTGCTGCCTATAGTAATAAATGGCTGAGGTATAGGCTAGAGGAGAGGTATGGCGATTCGCTATTCATAGCAGAGTGTGAAGGGTTGCCTAACATTCTAACATTCCGTGAAAAGACCAGAATAATCCTGAGGGACTATTTCCGTAGTCAGGAAACGGATGAAGAAGCCCAGAAGAAAGCCATAATAGAGACTGCGGCCAAACTAATCAAGAGCGATATCAAGTCTAAGATCCCATCTTCAACCGATGAATATCCTTAGACTTCTTCGCTTGAATGTCAGTCTGCCTTAGATTATCTCCCCCTGAGTTTGCTTTGCTTGCTTGAAACCCTCTTCGTTGGAAAGGACATTCACAGGAAGGTCACAAGCATTGGATAATCAGTTGTTCAGGCTGTACGTCCCAGGGCTGTAGTAGCTTCATTGCAGCTTGGGTTAGCAGTCCAGCTCCATCATCATTTCAGGTCTCGATTTCTTGTAGACAGTCTCTCAGCCATGGGATAATGTTCATCATATTCGGAAGTTCAGCGATTTGAGGAAAACGCTGCCGCTTCTGTTGGCCAGGATGTACTCGGTGGTACCATAGACAGACTGGATACAGCACTGCTGTTAGCTGCGGACAACGTCGATCATAATATCATCACGTTAGATGGGAAGGGGACTTTCCACGGTAAGGGAATACCGTTTTGCAAAACACACTCGCCGAAACATAAAATTCAAGCCCTTGCCATTTTTCGACGCCATTGACCATCGTGTTGATGTATTGTGGGAGATGTCTTTATGCTTCAAACAGCCTGCACTAAGCTGGAATGGAATGATGCACATGCTACATAAAGACTGTGATCATCCGGGGTCGTCTTCGGTAATCTTCCTGCCCATCATTGACATGTATTCCGGAGACAAGTCATGCATCTTCTCTACTCGAGTATCTGTGCAACCTTTCTGATAAACACCGATCCGCTGCAGTTGTTACATTCGATCAGCCACTCTACTGGAAAGTGTCAGAAATCAAACACGAGGTGCCTGAAGACAGCCCGGTTCGAGATGTTGTCCTGATGCTCGGGAGCTTCCACACATTCATGAATCTTATGGGTGCCATAGGAACGTTGATGGATGGGAGTGGAATCAAAGAGATCTTGGGAACAATTTACGGTGACAATGCTGTGCAACACATCATGACTGGAAAGGCAGCTCAGCGTGCAGTTCGTGGCCATCTCCTCCTTTATCAGTGTCTTACTCAGCAAGTTGCAGACAAAGTACTTTGCGACCATCCCGGTTTTACAGACCTGTTGCAAGAACTTGAGCAGTTGTATGCTCGAACACTGACAGGGGAGAGTGACTTGAATTCGGTCATCACTTCTACCTGCCTTAGTGAAATTGTACACCTCTTGTCCACCAAAAGAAACGGATTATCCGCTCACTCTCGCACCAGTAAACTATGGCTGATTAGCAACAGATGGTTAGAATTGCAAGGGAGCTTATCGAGGCCGATCGTACAGGTTCCTGGCTGATGCACGTTCATGCTGTAGCCGAATGTTTGCCCATTCTTGCAGCTGCTGGGCATGGGAACTATGTGAAGGCCGCCTACCTTTACCTCCAGTCTATGACCACTCTGGAAGATGATATGTTATCAGTCTTCCATAGATTTATGAATGGCTTGCATGTTGTAAGGCGGACTGATCAGTACTGGGCAGGCCTGGGTTGCGACCTAGCCATCGAGCAAGCTCTGATGCACTCCCTAAAAACTGCAGGAGGACTCACCAGAGGAAGTGGAATGTCTGAACATCAGAGGGCCTTGTGGACTCTGTCTGTGCCAGTGTACTCTTCCTACAGATGATGCAATGCAGGGTTTCACTCGCCACAGCTTTGTCACCAGTGAACAACACAAGGAGGCAAGAATGTCAAGGATGACAAGAAATCGTGAAGACCTGGAGAAAATTGCAGATAAACTCGAGACCGTTTCACCTTTCTCTGATGAAGTGTCTCTTCGCAACATTATAACCGGTGTCAATGCAAATAAGGATGTGAATGTCCATAACCTGTTCACCATTGGCAGAGAAATAGTGGCAACAATGGAGGGTCATTCACTGTTTTCAGTTAAGTACAAGCGGTCAATGAAAGCAAAGACTCTGGCATCCAGTGAGGCTATTGACATTGCTAAGGACAAAACAATAGACCCCGCTCTTTTGTTCCAAAGGTTTCTTGTGGTGTCTCAAACTGCTGATCTTTCCCTTGATGAGGTGATTGCCTATGAACTTTCACCATACCCACCATCCTTCGAGGCAAAACATCTCTTACGCAAACCAAACAAAGCACAACTGATGGCTGCAATAAAAGAACAGAGTTCAGATGACGCAGTACTCAAGGATGTACCAGAAATGGAACATTATGTTCTTGACGGAGGATCTCTTCTCCATCGACTGAAGTGGTCAGAAGGAAAGACATATTGTTCAATCGCTGAAGACTATGCATCTTTCACACTAAAGCACTATGGTAAGGCTACGATAGTATTTGATGGTTACATTGGAGGACCAAACACTAAGGACATTACCCATCAGCGACGGCGCAAAAAACGAACAAGTAACAAAGTGAACATTGCTGAAGGAACGAAATTTGTCGGGAAAAAGGAGGACTTCCTTTCGAATGTGGAGAACAAACAGTCTCTTATCAATCTCGTTTCACAGCACATGAATGACAGAGGTTGCCACATAATACAATCAGAGGGGGATGCAGATGTGGAGATTGTTAAGGCAGCAGTGTCAATGTCATCCAACAAAAGTACTAGTCTCATTGGCGAAGATACAGATCTTTTGGTGTTGTTACTTCATCACGCGTCAACCAGCGATGGCAACAAGCTTTATTTCTACTCTGATAAGGGGAGTCCTGCAACAGTATATGACATTAAGGTTATGAATAAGAACCTGGGAAACCATGTCTGCAGCATTCTTCTGTTACTTCATGCATTCACGGGTTGCGATACCACTCCGCTGTTTTTGGAATCGGAAAAAAACTCGGTCTACACAAGGTTTTGAAGGGAGACTCGGTCTTAAATAGCTTAGCTAAAATCTTTTCCACACCTATCAAAAACATAGCTGAGATTGAAGACGCTGGGTTTAAAGCGATGGTGGCATTGTTCGGGGGCAAACCTGGAGACAATCTGTCTGCAATGAGATATTCTACTCTCTGCAAAAAAGTTGGTTCAGCCAAAATCTTTGTTACACCTGAACGACTGCCACTGACCTCCTCTGCAACGAAGTATCATGCCCTTCGGAGTTACCTCCAAGTGATGCTTTGGATGGACAATGGTGAGGCCATGGACACTACTGAATGGGAATGGGAATTGCAGAACAACAGTCTAGTTCCAGTGATGATGGATACTTCACCCGCGCCAGAAACACTTCTAAAAATAATTCACTGCAATTGTTCTCGTGGTTGTAGTACACTTCGGTGCATTTGCAAAAGACACGGACTTACCTGTTCACGGGTATGCGGACCATGTCAAGAAGGGCATTGTGACAATATGAGTGAGGAAGCAGTGTCTGATGATGAAAATAGTGACTATTGACCTGACATGCTTATTCAGTGATGAAGTAGGTCTTAAAATGCATCGTGTATTAATTCTATAATTTCTAGAAATGTACATATGTCATGACGTCATTGATGACCTCGCCTGTCCATGTAGTTAGTATAAAACTATGTATAAAAATTGTTATATGAAAATATATAGTATACAAAATGCAAACTCTTCTGTAACCTAAAGCTACAGCTTTGAAATAGGGAAATATTCGTTATTTTTAGTGCGATGGCTGTCATCGTCTTATGACATCATAGTTAGGACCTTTGTGGTGATCAATTTTTGGAAAACTTAATATGTTGTTCCCCACATATAATAGTAATAAAAAAAAAATCATAAAATCTCTTTCTTGGAATTTGTTCCGGGTCAACCCGTATTTTGACTGGACTATATGTGATACAGGTTAAAAATATTGTATGCTTTCAGAAGGTTTGCTCCACTGGGAAACGTACCTAAAAATTTGACTATTACACCTCCATTAGCAAGTCACTGCTATTGCAGGGTAAATGGGGCATAGGCACTCACTTATATGGCACTAACTTGACAGTAATTTAACCTCTGCACGACTTTTGTCGTACATATATGTCAAAAGACGTGTCCCTGGCTTTGATCTCTGACAGCGGCATTTAACAAGTGTCAGGCAGGAGGTCAAGTCAATCCACACTCCCATTGGCTAGCCCATAAGGTTATCGCTGGCCGCTGTTGGGCTGTCATAACAGCTAGGGTCAGCTGACGAACCCTGTGCCTGTAATTGCAACCCTCGTGTGAAATCCGGCCTTTAGCTAGCGTTCATAGATTGTGATTTTCCCTATACATTGCAGTGCTGATGCACTCCTATATATAGCACAAGCGATTGGAAGATTGCAGCTACACATATACCCGAGACGAGATGTACACTTTACTACTTTTTACTACTTTATGTAGGTCATTCTGAGTTTGTAGATACCAAACATGTATAGGTTCTTTTTTTTTTTTTTTAAAAAAACTCTGTTTATCAAACGTACAGTAGTAAACACAGGCAATGATATCCAACAAATACCATGAATTTAACACTTAATAAACACTTAATAAAATGAATTTAACACTTAATAGAAAAAAAAACCCTCCCTCCCATCGCGCGAACTGAACTTTCACATAACGTCAATGACTATGGTATTGGAACTCGGGTAAGAAGTGTCTCAAGTATGTACCATGAGGTATGTTCGAATTCTTTCCACAATCTATCTTTAATAAACAGAAGAAGGGGGACAAAAACCCAGAGTGCTGAAAGTGGAATATATTTATATAAATACAATAAATCAAAATGTAAATAGAGTAAAAAAAACACATTAAGCACTACTCAGAAATTGGACTTAAAATTGGACAATGGGAAAAAGATCAGCCAGAACCAAGAGACAAAAGACACCGACAGAAGTCCAAAGTATTATAAATATAAAATTCAATTTTTATTGATATATTAGGATTTAATAAATGGTATGTGATCACAGATACATAAATACAAATAACAATAGAAATCTGTATGCTATACAAAAATAGGGCGCAAATATGAAGAGATGTAAAGAATGATGTGGATATCACTAAAATTACAAGAATATGCAATAATTCTCAAAAAATGTATATGAGAAAAATTGGTGATCAAATTTATATACAGTATAAATGTACAAAAATGGGAATATGTATCAATATAAAAATAGCAAAAAAAAATGTTTTGCATTAAATTCTACCACCAAAATAAGAAGCAAAATTGTGCAAAAAAAGTGCAGCGAAGCCAGGGTGCCGAGACGCGCGTTGGGGAGGGGGCCCGGCCCAGGAGACCAGGAGCAGCTGTCATTACCCAGTAAGTTATATGTTATTACCAGCACATTATAATACCTTTGCTTACCGCTTATTACATGTTCCTGGTCCACGATTATGAGATGTGGACATACTGACACCTGGTACTAATTTTTTTTCACTGTATTACCAAGTATGTACCGATATCAATTCATGTACTAAGTTTCCTTGGATATACTGACACCTGGTGGTGTCTTTGGTTATTGCACCTTACCATTTTCACTTGTGGTTTTTAGTTACCATATCTTAAGCGTTTTTTAAGCGTTTTTTGCACATATTAACACTTACTTTGGTGTTAGACTTTAATGCAAAAAACTTTTTTTGCCATTTTTATATTGATACATATTCACATTTTTGTACATTTTTATATAAAATTGATCACCAATTTTTATCACATATATATACATTTTGAGAATTATTGTATATTCTTGTAATTTTAGTGATAGCCACATCATTCTTTACATCTCTGGATATTTGCGCCCTATTTTTGTATAGCATACAGATTTCCGTTGTTATTTGTATTTATGTAACTGTGATCACATACCATTTTTTAAATCCTAAAATACCAATAAAAATTTAATTTTATATTTATAATACTTTGGACTTCCGTTGGTGTCTTTTGTCTCTTGGTTCTGGTCTTTAGTGTTGTCTGGTAATGTGTGAATGAACGACGCCCATCTTTCGAAGAGTTTCCTGGCCATTTTTTCTTTGTCAGTGTGTCTAGCCAATCCATTTTAAACAAAACATAATTTTGAAGTGAATAAGTGTTAGTGGAGGCGGCACTGGGTTTAACAAATGATGGAAGATACTCTTCCTCATAGCTGATGATCCAATCTGTCTCGATATCTGTTGATGACAATCTGACAGGATGTTGAAAATCGCCCACCGTGGTGTTAATGGAAAAGTAATGCAATATTTATTTTGGATATATGAATGAATGTTTTTCCATAATTTCTGGATATGCATGCTCCCCCACATGTGATGAAGTACCATGTATACTCGAGTATAAGCCGACCCGAGTATAAGCCGAGACCACTAATTTTGCCACAAAAAACTGGGAAAACTTATTGACTTGAGTATAAGCCAAGAGTGGTGCTGCACAAGGGTTAACGGTGGTCCAAAAGATGCCCCATAGATTAATACCCCCCCATAAAATGCTGCAGAAGGGTTAATAGTGGCCCAAGAAGATGCTCCATAGATAAATACCCCCCCATAAAATGCTGCACAGGGGTTAATGGTGGCATCGCTGGGAGCCAGGTTCCGGTGTCACCGCTGGCTCAGGCCCTCGGCACTGGCGATATTCACCTTTCCCCGTTCCACCGCCGCGCGCCGCTCTTTCTCCCGGGTCTCTGCAGTGACGTTCAGCAGAGGGTGAGCACTTGACTATGTCATCACGCCCTCTGACTTGAACGTTACAGTCAGAGGACGCGGAGCACAGAGCATCGCACGGCAGTGGAATGGGGACAGGTGAATATTGCACTTCTCCCCATCCTCCCCCGTCATACTCGCCCCCTCCTGGTGCGGTCTCTGCAGCCCCCCTGCTTCTTCCATGGTCTCGGCGCAGCAGCGTTTCCAGGTTTCAGCGGTTACGTGGTACCGCTCATTAAAGTCATGAATATACGCATATTCATGACTTTAATGAGCGGTACCACGTGACCGCTGAACGCAAGATTAGCTGTGGCGCTGAGACCATGAAAGAGGCAGGAGGGCTGCAGAGACCGCGCCAGGAGGGGGTGAGTATGATCTCTGACACCCAAGCTCCCCTTCCCCCGCCAACCCCTGGTATATGACTCGAGTATGAGCCAAGAGGGGCACTTTCAGCCTTAAAAAAAAGGGCTGAAAATCTCAGTTTATATTAGAGTATATATGGTATATCTGTATTCGTGAAACCACATTTGGAGCATGAATAGGTAATTCCCGGAGACGTCTTTGATTGTATTGTAAGGGGTGTAGGGATTTTCTCTGGTAGGCAATGGCAGGGCCGCAGTAACGAGGCAACACACAGGTTTAAAGTCCAACTCAAGTGGTTTAATGTCACTTTGAAAAACAGCAGGTTAACAGAAAACAAACATGCTCCAGCTTGGAGAACCACTGGTCCCAGACTCACCCTTGAATGGGACCGACTTAACTAAGCGGCTGCCAGGTCAGCGGTATCCGCCAGGTGCCATTCCCAAGGTTGTTGAGAGTCTTGCTGCTATAGTCCTGCAGCACAAGTAATCCTGCTAACAAATTCAGGCTAACTCCAGCCAAGTTCCTGCATCTTCCACACACACTCCTCATGTGCCAAATACCAATCTCCATTATATAGCCCATAGTCCCACCCACAGGTGAAGTTGACATCGCATGGGCTGATCACGTGACTGTGACATCATCGCAGGTCCTTGTCTTTAGGGAAAATCCCATCCAAACTTTAACCTGCTGGGAGAAATGTATCTCCCATCCAGCAAAACACATTTTGCTGTACCACATGGGTTATATATGCCCTGTAGAATATCAGCAAAGCCATGTCAGTGTAGCTAATATAAGGGATCGTTTTCTTTTGGGTCAGTGTGGCTTTTAGAAAGTCTTCAGTTTCAAACCCTGGCATAGTCTATCTCCACTTGCCTGGACGCTTCAATTTCCCTTCCCAAGACCTGCGCATCCTTATTATTGAGTAGATTTTGCTTGTGGATGAAATTTGGGATAAAGTTCCTTTAATAAAGGTGTCTAGATGTCTACCTAATTTGGGTTCTGAACTCTCTCTTTGTGCTAACCACCCGCGCCAGGCTACACGCCTGTTGAAAGATAAAGGGTTTACCCACAAGCGCTGGAAACCTTTGTGACGCCCTGTTGAAAACGAGCAGCGAAAAGTCGTTATTCATTAAATTTACCACCTTAGTAAAACACTGTGTCTCTAGTATTTTGTATATCAAAGAAGGTTTCCCTCCGAGAAATCGAGGATGACCCACGAATGGCTGAAATGGGAAAGAGCAGATATCAAGCCTACATAGTTTTCGGACCCTACGCCAAGTAAGAATTGTGAACCAGAGTGTTGGGTGTTCCTTAACATCATTTGGAATTTCTTCGTTATGTAGGTATATTAGGGCGCTAATGAAATTTGATGACAAAGTTGTTGCTCTACCTGTACATTAGCAAAGTGGGACTTCCCCCTTATCCAGTCAATTGCATAACGAAAGTTCGCCACTAGGTTATATTTATAAAGATCTGGGAAGTTAATGGCCCCTGCCTCTTTGGGTAACTGTGTCAGGTGTGGATCTATGGAACCACCACCCAGGTTACAGGGACATCGACAAGGGGTATATGGAGAACTCTTACCCGCAGCTGTGAGGGTCCGGTGTATAGCGTGGGTATGAGCAGACAGGATCCGGGACCTGCAAGAGGTGGAGAAATTGTGAATTGCTCGATACCCACAGGACCTGCGGTCATGTGACCGCGTGTCAGGGAGAGGGGCGGGGTTAAAACCAAGCCCCTCCGATAGCCGACAGCAATACTTGCAATACAGCGGCGAAGAGGAGTAAACAGTAGCCAGGTCAGACAAGCAATAAAGTCATACACAGGGCGGGCGGCGAGGTACAGGTGGGATAATCAAAGGGAGGTCAGAACGTAGCCATAAGTCATACACAGAGCGGGAATCAAGGTACAGAATCAGTAGACAAGACACGTTAACCATGACGGGACTGGATCAAACACCAAGCAGACATACGATAGGCATGAAGCACAGACAGAACAGGGTCAGGCACACTCAGCTCAGAGTATAAACGACAGCCAACGGCTCCACCATGAGGCTATAAGAACCCTCCCCAGATCCATAGAGAGGCTTTCTGTTGTGAGTTCATTTTCCGGTCCACCAGTTGTGAGTTTTCCTTCCACGCTTCCTCTGGTGGTAACTGGAGGTAGTGAGGCCGATTTAATCAGTAGAGATCTGCCACCTGATAATGAGGATGACTATTGAACCTCAGGAATCTCAGACTGGATTTAAGACAGTCGACGCCCTATTCTGGTGCTGGTGATTCCTTCTGGCTTTTCAGGTCCTGGTCTTCAGCTCTGTTCCAGTCATTTCAAGCTAAGTTTTTCTGCTAATGTTCACACTTGATTTTGTTGGTCTATAAAGTTTTTTGTGTGGCCAGCCAGACCCAGCTGGGGCTGTGCTGAATTTCCACTCTTATTTATCTGTATTTGCCAATTTGCTTTTTTGTCCCTTATTAGATTGGCCTTTTTGCTCTGTCTCAGAATATTTCAGAGTGCTGATATAGTGGGAGAAGTCTAGTGACTTCAGGGTTAATTTTGCTATCAGAAGTGTTGGACATTATTTTTGTATTTTTTGGCAGATTGCAGACAGTGTCTTTGCTTTCCTGTCCTTTCTAGTTAGTTTGGGCCCCATCGTTTGCTCAGGCTATTTTCCTGCCTGTGTTTGTGCTTTCATCTTGTTTCACCATCAATACATGTGTGGGGGCTGTCTTTCCTTTGGGGTCTGCTCTGGGGCAGTTAGTTTTCCCCTTTTCTTGCTTTAGGCTTATTTAGTCCTCCGGCTGTGACGAAGCATCTAGGACCATCGTAGGTACGCTCCACGGCTGCTGCTAGTGGTGTGGTTAGGATCAGGGATCTGCAATCTGCACAGCTACCAACCTCTCTGGTTTTCTGTGACTTAGCTTGTTTATTCTTTTTCTCCTCGGTGACCCATTCATAACAGCTTTCCATGTTAACTCTTACACCACCTAGCCTGTAACCCCAGTAAACCATGACAGTACCCCCCTTCAACGGGGGGCCTCTGGACTCCCAGGTCATCGGGCATGGTATGCTCTAACCAGGCATCAGCATGCACCAATCTGGCTGGTATCCAAGACCGGTCCTCCGGACCGTACCCTTTCAATGTACCAGGTACTGTAAGGACCTGTGAACCCATCGAGAATGTACAATGTTTTGAACTTCAAATTCCATAGGTCCATCAACCAGTACCGGGGGTGGAAGAGAACCTGGATCCTCCACCACCGAACCTAAAGGTTTAAGAAAGGACCTATGGAAAACATCATGGAGTTTTAAAGAAGAAGGAAGAGGTAAGCGATACGCTATAGGGTTAACCACTTCGGTTATTTCATAAGGACCAATGAATTTAGGCCCCAGTTTGACCGAGGGTAAACTTAGGCTTATGTTTCGCGTAGAAAGCCACACCTTATCTCCACACTGTAACGTCTGACCAGAGTCCCTCTTACTGTCTGCAAAATATTTATATTTCCCTTGCACTTTGGAAATATTTAAACGAACCTTTGACCACAGATCACTGATCCGGTTGACACAGTCCACAGCCCCAGGACAATCGGAATCCAGTCGCGAGAATTCACCAAAATGAGGGTTTAATCCATAATTAATAAAAAACGGTGACCTACCAGTGGATTGATTTATTCGACTGTTGAAGGGGAATTCCGCCAATGGCAAGGCATCGCACCAGTCATCCTGCAAAGCGGAAGTCAAACATCGGAGAATCTGTTCAAGCGACTGGTTGGTGCGCTCCGTTTGTCCATTGCTTTCTGGATGATAAGCTGAGGAAAAAGACAGAGATATCCCCAACTTCTTGCAAAAAGCCTGCCAAAACTTGGCTACGAATTGTGCTCCCCTATCGGATACAATGTTCACAGGCACCCCATGTAGACGAACAACCTGAGAAAGGAAATGTCTAGAAAGGGTTTCTGCTGACGGTAACTTAGCCATGGGTACAAAGTGCGCCAATTTGGAAAATTTGTCTACTATTACCCAAACTACAGTATTACCCTGAGATGGAGGAAGATTAGTAATGAAGTCCATGGACAAATGAGTCCAAAGTCTCTTCGGAATTGGTAAAGGTACCAATTCCCTGGCCGGCCGGCAATGAGAGCTCTTTGAACGGGCACATACCTCACTAGCTGCAACATTTTCTTAATCTTTGCAGACATTAATGGCCACCAAAATACCCTCATTACTGCTTCACATGTGGCTGTAATACCTGGGTGCGCACCCAATTTCAAGTCATGGAATTCCCTCAGGAGTTTGGTGCGCAAATGTTGTGGAACAAACAATTTATATACAAGTTTGGACCTTGAAGCTAAAGATTGAGCCCCCACAATCTCTTGCTCCAACTCCGATGACAGTTCCGCTACAACCACCCCGGGTTGAAGAATGGAGGACGGTGGGTCAAAACTACGTGATAACGCATCTGCTTTCACGTTTTTAGACCCTGGATGAAAAGTAATAGAAAATTGGACTCGGGAAAAAAAAGTGACCAGCGGGCCTGCCAGAGAGTCAGTCATTTAGCTGTTTTAATATACTCTAAAATTTTTCTGGTCAGTGATGACCGTGATAGGGTGAGCTGCCTCTTCCAAAAAATGCCTCCACTCTTCGAACACCAACTTGATTGCCAGAAGCTCCCTATTCCCAAGGTCGTAATTTCTCTCTGCTGGAGAAAATTTTTTCGAAAAATAGGCACAAGGCCTAAGGTTAGTCAGAGTGGCTGAACCCTGAGACAACACAGCCCCCACCCCTACCTCTGAAGCATCAACTTCAACTACAAATGGCATGAATGGGTCCGGTTGAACCAATATCGGGACAGATATAAAGCAATTTTTTAGAACAAGAAAAGATTGTCTAGCTGGAGAGGACCAATTCCTAATATTAGCCCCCTTACACGTGAGATCAGTAAGAGGCTTAACTATCTGCGAGAAGCCTTTGATAAACCTGCAATAGTAGTTCGCGAATTCCAAGAAGCGTTGGAGTCCTTTAAGGTCCTGAGGCTGGACCCACTCCACAATGGCTTGCACCTTCTTGGGAGCCATCCGAAACCCCGGTGGTGAAATAATGAGCCACAAAAATGTTAATTCCTTAACAAAAAAAGGTACATTTCACAAGCTTGATGAATAGTTGATTTTCTCTGAGTCTTTGAAGTACAATTTTAACATGCAATAAATGAGAATCTCTGTCAGCAGAATATATTAAGACATCATCTCAGTAGACAACCACAAAGCGGCCAATGAGGTTCGCGATTACCACATTGATGACATTTTAGAAGACAGCTGGTGCATTGGTGAGACCAAAAGGCATTACTAAATTTTCAAATAATCCCTCTGACGTAAAAAAAGCTGTCTTCCATTCGTCTCCTTCCCTTATTCTTATCAGGTTATAAGCCCATCTAATGTCCAATTTGGAAAACCACTTAGCCCCAGAGAGCTGGTTACACAGATCTGGAATCAGGGGCAAGGGGTATGTGTTCCTGATGGTAATTTTATTAAGTTCACGAAAGTCGAGGCAGGGACGTAGGCCACCATCTTTCTTTTTAACCCCTTCACTACCAAGGGTGGTTTGCACGTTAACTACCGGGCCAATTTTTACAATTCTGACCACTGTCCCTTTATGAGGTCATAACTCTGAAACGCTTCCGTGGATCCCGGTGATTCTGACATTGTTTTCTCGTGACATATTGTACTTCATGTCAGTGGTAAAATTTCATTCATATAACTTGCGTTTATTTATGAGAAAAACGGAAATTTGGCGAAAATTTTGAAAATTCCGCAATTTTCCAACTTTGAATTTTTATGCCCTTAAATCACAGAGATATGGCACACAAAAAAGTTAATAAGTAACATTTGCCACATGTTTACTTTACATCAGCACAATTTTGGAACCAAAATTTTTATTTGTTATAAGATATAAGGGTTAAAAGTTGACCAGCGATCTCTCATTTTTGCAACACCATTTTATTTTTACGGACCACATCACATTTGAAGCCACTTTGAGGGGTCTATATGATAGAAAATACCCAAAAGGGACACCATTCTAAAAACTGCACCCCTTAAGGTGCTTAAAACCACATTCAAGGAGTTTATTAACCCTTCAGGTGCGTCACAGGAATTTTTTGAATATTTAAAAAAAATTAACATTTAACTTTTTTTCACAAAAAAAATTACTTCAGGTTCAATTTTTTTTATTTTACCAAGTGTAACAAAAGAAATTGGACTGCAAAAATTATTGTGCAATTTGTCCTGAGCACGCTGATACCTGATATGTGGGGGGGAACCACTGTTTCTGCGCATGGCAGAGCTCAGAAGGGAAGGAGCGCCGTTTGACTTTTTCAATGCAAAATTGGCTGGAATTCTGATCGGACGCCATGTCGCGTTTGGAGAGCCCCTGATGTACCTACACAGTGGAAACCCCCCACAAGTGACCCCATTTTTGAAACTAGACCCCCTAAGGAACTTATCTAGATATGTGGTGAGAACTTTGAACCCACAAGGGCTTCACAGAAGTTTATAATGTACAGCGGTACAATTAAAAAATCATATTTTTTCCACAAAATGATCTTTTCACCCCCAATTTTTTATTTTCCCAAGGGTAACAGGACCCTAAAAGTTAT
Organism: Dendrobates tinctorius; assembly: GCF_039654945.1. Lineage (NCBI taxonomy): Eukaryota > Metazoa > Chordata > Amphibia > Anura > Dendrobatidae > Dendrobates > Dendrobates tinctorius. The sequence goes on along the minus strand of NW_027361838.1, from coordinate 12,285,172 downwards.
TGTGCAATTTGTCCTGAGTACGCTGATACCTCATATGTGGGTGTAAATGACTATTTGGGCACATGGCAGAGCTCGGAAGGCAAGCAGCGCCATTTGACTTTTTTGGCTGGAATTGAGATCAGACACCATGTCGCGTTTGGAAAGCCCCTGATGTACCAAAACAGTGGAAACCCCCCACAAATGACCCCATTTTGGAAACTAGACCCCCCAAGGAACTTATCTAGATGTGTGGTGAGAACTTTGAACCCCCAAGTGCTTCACAGAAGTTTATAACGCCCAGGCGTGAAAATAACAAAAAAATTTTGTTCCACAAAAATGATATTTTTGCCCCAAAATTTTTATTTTCCTAAGGGCAACAGGAGAAATAGGACCCCAGAAGTTGTTTTGCAAAATGTCCTGAGTAGGCTGATACCCCATATGAGGGGGTAAAACACTGTTTGGGTGCATAGCAGAGCTTGGAAGGGAAGGAGCACCATTTGACTTTTTCAACGCAGAATTGGCTGGAATTGAGATCAGATGCCATGTTGCGTTTGGAGAGCACCTGATGTGCGCAAATAGTGGAAACCCCCAATTCTAACCCTAACCCTAGCCCTAACCCTAATGGGAAAATGGCAATAAATACATTTTTTTAATTTTATTATTTTTCCCTAACTAAGGGGGTGATAACGGGGGGTTTGATATACTATTTATGGCGGTTTTTATGTTTGACAGCTGTCTCACGCTAAAAGACGCTTTTTATTGTAAAAATACTTTTTGCATCACCACATATTGAGAGCTATTATTTTTCCATATTTTGACCCACCGAGTCATGTGAGGTCTTATTTTTTGCGGGACGAGTTGATGCTTTTATTGGTATCATGTTCGGGCATGTGACATTTTTTGATCGCTTTTTATTTCGTTTTTTGGGACATAGAATGTACAAAAACCAGCGTTTCATGAATTTCTTTTGGGTGGTGCGTTTACGTCGTTCCGGGTGCGGTAAAATTTATAAGGTGGTTTTATTCTTCGGGTCAGTACGGCTACAGCGATACCTCATTTAGGTCGTTTTTTTATATTTTGGCGCTTTTATGCAATGAAAACAATTTTATATAAAAAATAATTATTTTTGCATCACTTTATTCTGCGAGCTATAACTTTTTTATTTTTTCGCTGATGATGCTGTATGGTGGCTCGTTTTTTGCGGGACAAGATGACGTTTTCAGCGGTACCATGGATATTTATATGCGTCTTTTTGATCGCGCGTTATTGCACTTTTTGTTCGGCGGTATGATAATAAATCATTATTTTTTGCTTTGTTTTTTATTTTTATTTTTTAAGGGGTTCGCTTAAGGGGTTAACTATTTGGACAGTTTTATAGGGCGGGTCGTTACGGACGCGGCGATACCAAATATGTGTACTTTTATTTATTTTTTTTATTTCCAAAAAATGAATTTATTGGGGAATATTTTTTTTTTTGTTTTTAATTCATTTGGCGATTTTTTTTTATTATCTTTACACTTTTTTTTTTTTTTTTTTTAACTTTATTACAATGTCCCAGGGGGGACATCACTGTCCTGTGACAGATCGCTGATCTGTCACATCACAGATCACTGTGACAGATCAGCGATCTATCACAGGCACTGCACAGGCTTCCTCATGCCTGCGCTTTGCAGGCACTGAGGAAGCCAGCTTCCTGCAGGCCCCCGGAGGTCCCCGTCACCATATTGGATCCGGGGGCCTGGAGGAAAGGAGTCCCCCGCAGCAGCGCTGCACATTGCGCTGCCGTGGGGGGCTCAGGGAAGCAAGGAGGGAGCCCCCTCCCTGCCGATGCTTCCCTTTAACCCCCGGTACACCGCAATCGTGTTTGATCGCGGTGTGCAAGGGGTTAACGTGTCGGGGGCGGTCCGTGACCGCCCCTGACACATTGTGCCGGGTGTCAGCTATGATAATTAGCTGACACTCGGCCGCGATCAGCGGCGCTCACCACGTGGGTGCTGCTGATCGCGATGACGTAATATTCCGTCCATGGTAATTAGGTCCATGGTCACATGGACGGAATATTACGTCATTTGTAGGTAAGGGGTTAACAAAGAAAATACCTGCTGCTACTGGGGAAACTGAAGGTCTTATATGCCCTTTACGGAGACTTTCAGAGATGTAGTCTTTCATAGCAAGGCGCTCAGGGCCTGACAAATTGAATAAACGGGCTTTGGGCAATTTGGCCCCCGGAATCAGATCAATAGTGCAGTCAAATGGCCTATGTGGGGGTAATGCCTCGGCCTCGCTTTCAGAAAACACGTCCTCTAAGTCCTTAAGGTACTCCGGAATACCCTCCAGACTGACAGACTCGTAGACAGATTTTGCGGGTGTCACACAAAGGACAGATTTATAGCAACAGTCAATACATTTGGACCCCCATTTGACAATTTCCCTTTTTTCCCAATCAATCACTGGATTGTGCCGTTGAAGCCACGGCATGCCCAGTACCAGCCCCGCGGGCAATTTGTCACAAAACATTTCATTTCTTCAAGATGAGAAGAACCAATTTGCAGAGAAAAACTTTCTGAAACATAAAGAATCCCTGAACGGGTGAGGTGGGAAGAGTCGATGGCCACAATTTTCAGTGGAGTCTCCAGCCTGACTGTCCCTATCTTGAGTTGGGAGATGATACAGGAGCTGACCAGATTGAGAGATGAACCACAGTCCACCAGTGCTGTAGAAACAAAATGACAATTGTCTACAACAGTTCGACCGTAAGCAAGATTTTAGGGCATGAGGAAAGAAGTACTTGAAGGTCTGGGCGGCCTCCTCAACCACTACCCAGACCTAGTAGTTTCCCGTCGCCTTAGAGGATGACGGACACGATGGACAATCCCTTCTCCAATGTCCGATTCTCCGCAGTAGAAACAGAGCTGCTTCTCCCGACGACGTTTTCTCTCCTTCTCCTTAAATGAGGTGGCGCCAATTTCCATGGGGACAGGACTGACATCAGCCTCTTTACTGCCAGAAAATAGTGATGTTTCTGAGTGCATAACTCCTCTGGCCCTTAGCCGGCGATCCATCCGCACGGCTTGGGTCATGGCATCCTCCAGAGTGTCGGGTGGCGAATGCAGGGCCAAAGCATCCTGAAGGCGTTCTGATAGGCCTCTACGGAATAGCCCCCGAAGGGCGGCATCATCCCAGGAGACCTCCGCTGCCCACCGTCGGAACTCTGAGCAGAACCACTCAGCTGAGTGTCGACCCTGACGTGCATTCATCACCATATCCTCAGCCATCCGGACCCTGTCTGGTTCGTCATAAATGCGACCCAGGGCCTCAAAAAAAGCATCAACAGTCATTCGTTCCGGGGCCGTGGAAGCAAGAGAAAACGTCCAGGCTTATGGGGCACCCCGAAGGAGGGAAATAATGACCCCCCACCCTCCGAAATTCATCCCCGGGTGAACGGGGCCTCGGGGAGAAGAACAGTTTACATCCTTCCCTTAAAGCCCTGTATTCCCTTTTGTCCCCAGAAAAGGGATCCGGCAATTTAACAGGAGACTCGAGGGACATAAGTGACACATCCTTACTTTCAGGACCGAGAGCCCCCGCAGAGATGACCCCCTGCACTGTGTCTACCAGCTGCCGCTGGGTATGGGCCATCGTGCGTTGTTCTACATTTAATTTCTGAAACATTTGTGTCAGATGTTTTACTTGATCTGACAGCACCTGCATGGGATCCATGACACCAGCCTGTTTTAAACAAACACTCTCCTTTCCCCTGAAGCAAAAAACTGTAATGGTCGTTTATAATGTTAGGTGTGGATCTATGGAACCACCACCCAGGTTACAGGGACACCGACAAGGGGTATATGGAGAACTCTTACCCACAGCTGTGAGGGTCCGGTGTATAGCGTGGGTATGAGCAGACAGGATCCGGGACCTGCGGGAGGTGGAGGAATTGGGAATCGCTCGATACCCACAGGACCGCGTGTCAGGGAGAGGGGCGGGGTTACAACCAAGCCCCTCCGGGAGCCGACAGCAGTACTTGCAAAACAGCGGCGAAGAGGAGTAAACAGTAGCCAGGTCAGACAAGCAATAAAGTCATACACAGGGCGGGCGGCGAGGTACAGGCGGGATAATCAAAGGAAGGTCAGAACGTAACCAAAGGTCATACACAGAGCGGGCGGCGAGGTACAGGAGGGATAATCAAAGGGAGGTCCGAACGTAGCCATAAGTCATACACAGAGCGGGAATCAAGGTATAGAATCAGTAGACAAGAGACGTTAACCGTGACGGGACCGGATTAAACACCAAGCAGACATACAACGATAGGCATGAAGACCAGACAGAACAGGGTCAGGCACACTCAGCTCAGAGTATAAACGACAGCGAACGGCTCCACCATGAGGCTATAAGAACCCTCCCCAGATCCATAGAGAGGCTTTCCATGTTAACGCTTACACCACCTAGCCTGTAACCTCAGTAAACCATGACAAACAAAGTGATTTAGGCTTATTCCTCAGCGCTTTTAATTGTTCCAGACAAATCTCCTAAATGTAGCACTGAGTAGCTTAGCGTCCGATTTATGAAGTAATACATTAGTTTGGGGAACATGACCATTTTAATTAGATGACATCTGCCCAAGAATGTTAAAGTAAAATGTTTCCATGAATGAAGAATCTGAATTCTAGATATAATTATGGGTTTGTAATTAATCCTGTAGAGTTGTGCTGGATTAGCTGGGAGGTGTACTCTAAAATATTTAATGGAATCAGTTCTACAGTGAAATGGGAATGAGTCTAGTCCAGTTTTTCCCACCCTGAATAATGCTAGGGCTTCTGACTTGTTATAGATTATTTTAAACCCTGATATTTCCCCAAAGCTATTTAGAGTTTCCTTTATAACCGGGATTGCTTGGGATGGATTAGCGATAAAAAGTAGAATGTCGTCTGCAAATGCTAAAATTTTAACCATTGCTGGTCCTATCCCTATTCCCTGACATATTGTCAGTTTTCGCAGCGTTCTCAGTAAGGGATCTAAGGCTATGTTGAAAAGGAGAGGCGACAAGGGGAAGTCCCTGACTTGTGCCTCTCCGAATATTGAAAGGCAGAGAAAGGGTGTTATTGATCAACATTCTAGAACTATGGTCCTTGTATATCATTCTGACAGCATCCCAGAACCAAGGACCGAATTGTCTACTCTCTATTATACCATGCAGATATTCCCACTATACCCGGTCAAATAACAGAATAAAATACAGGGAAAAATGGAATGCTTCACCGTGTCAATGTGCCTGGAAGACTTGAATTTGCCAGCAGTGACCCAAAAAATTCCGTCTGATCGTCGGATCACAATGAGAGGAAGAAAAAAGTTGTCGGATCTCACAGCTGAATAATCAAAAACAATTCTTCTTTATTTCACACCATCATAAAAACGTGTAGATATATCCACATATAAATAAAAGAGTCAGAATGTGACTCTGTTTTTATCTATTTGTGGATATATCTACACATTTTTATGATGGTGTGAAAAAAAGAATTGTTTTTGATTATTCAGCTGTGTGATCCGACAACTTTTTTCTTCCTCTCTATACCCAGTCAAATGTTTTATCAGCATCTAAACTTATTATTATGTGTTATGTACACTTGTGTAGTTTGCTGTGTGATAGTGCCCCCATTAGCCAATCTTATATTGTATGTAGTGGACTTCCCATGTATGAAACAAGTTGGCTGTGGCAAAATCAGACTTGGTATGCTTTGTTGTAGTCCATTTGCAAGGATTTTTGTGAGAATCTTAAAATCTGAGTTTAGCAGGGATATTGGCCTATACCCCTCTACCTGCAAGGGATCCTTTCCCGGTTTAGGGAGTACTATGATATTTGCCTCATTAAACCCATCGAATACTTTTTTTTGCATGATAGTGTCATTAAACATTGTGCAAAGGTGAGTTCCTATTGACGGTCCCAATATCTTACAATACTCATGGTCAAACCCGTCTGGTCCCGATGCATTAGTTATTTTTAATTAATTGATAGTCTAGATCACCTCAGTAGGAGTAATGGGGTTGTTAAGCGTGTTTCTTTGTTCCTCAGTGAGGATTGGGGCAATCTTCTGTTTCAGAAACTCAGAATTCCCCAGGTCCCCATTTGATTCTGTTTTGTAGAGAGAACCAAAGAAAAAGCTAAATTCCTCTCTTATTTCCTCATTTTTTTGTTTTGATCATGACATCTCTTGTTTTTTTGAGTTTGAGGATTTTGGTAGCTGTTCTAAATGGGTTTGTTAGGGAAGCAAGCAGCCTACCTGAGTAAGTTCTTTTTTGTGCTTTACATAAGTATTTTTACCTTTGTGGCTTATGTAGGAAATTAATTGACCCCTCATGACTGCCTTACAGGCATCCCAAAATAGATGTGCATCCCCCATGTGGTCTATAATATCACTTTTATAGATGTCCCAGAACGTTTGAACTGTGTATTTAAAATCTTCAGTTATATAGATAGGAGGGGAATTTCCATAGTCTTTCCCGCCAGAAGGGAGTTTGTATTAGGCTATGTGCACACGCTGCGGAATGGTCTGCAGATTTTTCAGCACGGATTTGGTAAAAGCCGCTGGTCAAAAGACCTTTGATTTATCTGCGGATTAGCCTGCGGTTTCACACCTCTACAATGGAGAAGGTGTGAAACCACTGCGGATTCCGCACAAAGAATTGACATGCTGTGGATTTGAACCCGCAGCAAATCCACGAGGAAGAATCCGCAGCATGTGCACAGCGTTTTTTGTTTTGCATTGATTATAATGGTACTGTACACCGCATCAGAAACTGCTGCGGATACGCAGGGCCAAATCCACTGCGGATCCGCAGCAGAATCCACAGCGTGTGCACATAGTCTTAAAGATTCAAGGGTTACTGGTGCATGACCGAAATATGAATGTCATATTTTGGAGAAGGGCAGCAAAGGCAGCAATGACGCCCCTAAGAACCAATAATACAGCCTTGCATGTGATCCGTGTACATGTGAATAATGTGTCAAGTCCTTATCTACCGGATGCTGCAGCCGCCACACGTCAACTCAGTCTAATAGATCTAGTAAGGACTGTATACAGCCTCTCGGTATTTGCGTTGATGTAGTCTGAGACTGCATTCTATCCATGATGGGGTCATGGGCCTCACTAAAATCACCCCCCCACCACCAAATCCTGTGTATCCTAATTAGCGATATTTTCCATTAACCATGCCTCAAATTGTACATTCGACCCGTTAGGAGCATACACGTTCACCAAACTGTAGACAACACCATCTATGTTTGTGTGGAGTAGTAAACATCTCCCCTGAAGGTCCTCCAGTACCTCCAACACTTCGCACTTAATATCTCTATTAATCATAATAGCCAATAATGCTTTTTTTAGAAAATAAGGCTTCCGTACATACATTATATTTCCTATCTTGGAAAGCTGGATGTTTACCCTTTATCCAGTGTGTTACGTGTTAAAAAAATAATATGGGGGTGTAAACGGTGTAAATAGCTAAGAATTTTTTTTTCCTTTTGATTGGTGAATTAAGACCATTAACATTCCAAGAACACCATCTGATAGACCTTTCCATCGACCCCCTGCTACTCACACCATCACACATTTAACCTATTCCAACTTGTGGAAACTGACATGGTTTAAGTGAAAATTCGTTTGGGATCCCCCACGCATCCCAGCGAGTAGGTGTTAGATCCCTCTCTACATAGTACCAGCTAAAACATCGCACACAAAAATCCCCCCCCCCCCCAGAACCCCTAACAAACATAGCAATACCCCAAAAGGTTTAACATTCCTTTTTTTCGGTATACTATCTACTCTAAGTAGTAGCAACAACTTAAAATAATCAAACCAGGAATATAGTGACATCACACAGTCAAGTGTCCATATTAGCTGGTGAAAGGCTCTTTCTGGGTCCTCAAAGATCCAATTCTTCCCCTCTGATGTAAAACAAAGGATAGCCAGATATTGCTATCCAAATCGAATGTTTCTTTCTATCAAAATTTTGCACACAGGCACTAAGGCTTAATGCCTGGCAGCAAGGTTGGTGAATAGTCCTGGAATAGTAGAAGATTATTGCTGTCATAGAATAATGATGATTTTTTTTCTGAAGGCTGTCATGAGTCTAGTTTTATCTTGGAAGCCGAGAATCTTGAAAATCACTGGTCTGGTAGAACCATCTCTCCTGGGTGGTCCCACACAGTGGGCTCTTTTAACCACCATTTTCCATGATGGGGTTTCCAGATCAAGGGATTTTGTTAAACATTCTGATATTATTCTCATAAGCTGTGAGTGTTGTAATGTCTCAGGGAGCCCCCCCAACCGCAGATTGCTACGCCTGGACTCGTTTTCCAGATCATCTACTTTATCCATTAGTGCCTTCATATCTTGAAGGCTTTCTGCATAGCTTGCTAGGCTTTCTGCATAACCTTTCTTTGAATCCTTCAGGTCTGAGATCCTCTGTTCCGCCTCTGAGTCTGGTTCCTTGGGCATTTACTTGTGCTACTATAATGTTCAGAGATGATTAAAAGGCAGCCAATCTTCCATCTATGGTGGGCATCAGTAGTTTTAAGATAGCCTGTGCCGTAGCTTCAGAGGGATCATTAGAGGACTGGTATGGACCTTTATCTGGGGAGAATATATTTTTGCTATGTGTGTTCATTCTATTCCCTTTAAGTGATGATGGGGGATTATTTTTCCCTACAAATTTTTCCATGCTGCTATGTTGTTAGGTTTAGGGCTTTTTAAAAGTTGGTAGTGATGTCGCTCAAGAAGTGGCTAAATACATTTATGTGTGGTGAGTGTGTTTACTGATATTCTTTCAGTGGGGGTTAATGACACCAGACGTTTAAGGGTTAAACCGTTAAATAGGCTACCTCCCTGGGTTTATTGTAATGGATATGTTTTATGTCTCTCCTTTACTTTAGTTATGGCAGGAGAAGTTGGGGATTGTAGTAGGTGTTTAGCACACAGCTATTGTCTTTGTTCAGTCTCTGGTATCAGCCTTTTGATTGCAGCCTGAGAAGCTGCCCCTGTTTGCCTCCTTGTGATGGCTTCTGCTGTGTTGTGCCCCTCCTACTTCTTTATCTGCTCAGTGTTCATGGATTGTATTGCTTCACCTGTCTCCTTTGTATGCTTATCTCTCACCCACCTCTCAGCATGGAGATCTCTGCTACAGGAGTACAAGTGCAGGGACTTTTCACCCAGCAGTCTGTATGTGCAGCTATGCAGTCTCCCACAATGTGACTTCTCCAGAGGCCCACACAAGGCCTGCTTCTTGCGGGGTATCAGGATAGCTGGATCAGTGGTCTGGATCACTTGTCCTGGTCTTATCCCATTTTATTGCCGTCCCCAGTACCGATATGTTGGTAGATAGTGTCCAAAGGTGCAAATTTCAGGAGCTCTGCTTAAGATGCAGCCATACCGAAGGTCCGCCTCCCAGAAGTCCTTTAATAGGTTCTTTTTCATTTTAAAAAAAATACGAGAAGTCAGCTCACCACTTTTAGTCCATCTAGTTGTCCAGCTTGCTTCATAGTACTCCGCACAGACAAGGGTGAATGTTGAGAGTTCATTCTCTGGTCCACCAGTTGTGAGTTCTCCTTCCAGACTCCCTCTGGTGGTAACAGGAGGTAGTGAGGCTGATTTAATCAATAGAGATCTGCCATCTGATAATGAGGATGACGATTGGACCTCAGGAATCTCAGACTTGATTTAAGACAGCCGACGCCCTATTCTGGTGCTGGTGATTCCTTCTGGCTTGTCAGGTCTTGGTTTTCAGCTCTGTTCCAGTCATCTAAAGCGAAGTTTGTCTGCTAATGTTCACACTTGATTTTGTTGGTCTATTCAGTTTTTTGTGTGGTCAGCCAGCCCCGGCAAATTTGCCAATTTGCTTTTTGTCCCTTATTAGATTGGCCTCTTTTTGCCCTGTCTCAGAATATTTCAGAGTGCTGATATAGTGGGAGAAAAGACTAGTGACTTCAGGGTTAATTTTGCTATCAGAAGTGTTAGACATTATTTTTGTAGGGTTTTTTGCAGATTGCAGACAGTGTCTTTCCTTTCCTATCCTGTCTAGTTAGTTTGGGCCCCATCGTTTGCTCAGCCTATTTTCCTGCCTGTGTTTGTGCATTCATCTTGTTTCACCGTCAATACATGTGTGGGGGCTGTCTTTCCTTTGGGGTCTGCTCTGGGGCAGTTAGATTTCCCCTTTTCATGCTTCAGGCTTATTTAGTCCTCCAGCTGTGACGAAGCGTCCAGGAACATCGTAGGTACGCTCCACGGTTGCTGCTAGTTGTGTGGTTAGGATCAGGGATCTGCAATCTGCATAGTTACCAACCTCTCTGGTTTTCTGTGACTTAGCTTGTTTCGCTTTTTTCTCCTCGGTGACCCGTTCATAACAGGTGAAGCAACCACAGCAGGATCCAGTAATTTAGAGTAAAGTCCAGTGAATAATCAAAAGATAAAATTTAACTTTTAATGCAAACTATGGTTAAAATTCCATATAGATAATATCCATGATCATGATTAAGACCCACAGGTCGAAACGCGTTGATCATTAGCGACATTGAGCTGGACATTATCTAAATGGAATTTTAACCATTGTTTGCATTAAAAGTTAAATTTTATCTTTTGATTATTTGCTGGATGTTACTCTTAATTACTTTTTCATTTAAGTGGGAAAGAAAAAAAATTTATGTTGCGGAAAACAAAAAAACTTAATTCTGGAGTCTTGACTTTTTTCCCCATTACGCCATTTACCAATTAGATTAATTCTTTTCTTTGTGTACAGTCATGGCCAAAAGATTTGAGAATGACACAAATATTACAATTTCACATGATCTGCTGGCCTCTGGTTTTTATGTGTGTTTGTCAGATGTTTTTATCACATACAGAAATATAATTGCAGTCATATTATGAGTAGCAAAAGGTTATATTGACAGTTAGAATGAGTTAATGCAGCAAGTCAATATTTGCAGTGTTGACCCTTCTTCTTCAGGACCTCAGCAATTCTCCCTGGCATGCTCTCAATCAACTTCTGGATCAAATCCTGACTGATAGCAGTCCATTCTTGCAAAATCAATGCTTTTATTTTGTCTAAATTTGAAGGTTTTTGTTTGTCCACCCGTCTCTTGATGATTGACCACAAGTTCTCAATGGGATTAAGTTCTCGGGAGTTTCCAGGCCATGGTCCCAAAATCTCTATGTTTTGTTCCCTGAGCCATTTAGTTATCACCTTCGCTTTATGGCAAGGTGCTCCATCATGTTGAAAAAGGCATTGTTGATCGCCAAACTGCTCTTGGACCGTTGGGAGAAGTTGCTCTTGGAGGACATTCTGGTACCATTCTTTATTCATGGCTGTTTTTAGGCAAGACTGAGAGAGAGTCCATTCCCTTGGCTGAGAAGCAACCCCACACGTGAATGGTTTCAGGATGCTTGACAGTTGGCATGAGACAAGACTGGTGGTAGCGCTCACCTGGTCTTCTCCGAATAAGCCGTTTTCCAGATGTCCCAAACAATTGAAAAGGGGATTCATCAGAGAAAATTACTTTACCCCAGTCCTCATCAGTCCACTCCCTGTACCTCTTGCAGAATATCAGTGTGTCCATGATGTTTTTCCTGGAGAGAAGTGGCTTCTTTGCTGCCCTCCTTGAGACCAGGCCTTGCTCCAAGAGTCTCCGCCTCACAGTGCGTGCAGATGCACTCACACCTGCCTGCTGCCATTCCTGAGCAAGCTCTGCACTGCTGGTAGCCCGATCCTGCAGCTGAAACACTTTTAAGAGACGGTCCTGGCGCTTGCTTTTCTTTCTTGGGCGCCCTGGAGCCTTTTTGGCAACAAGGGAACCTCTCTCCTTGAAGTTCTTGATGATGCTATAGATTGTTGACTGAGGTGCAATCTTTCTAGCTGCGATACTCTTCCCTGTTAGGTCATTTTTGTGCAGTGCAATGATGACTGCACGTGTTTCTTTAGAGATAACCATGGTTAACAGAAGAGAAACAATGATGCCAAGCACCAGCCTCCTTTTAAAGTGTCCAGTGGTGTCATTCTTACTTAATCATGACAGATTGATCTCCAGCCCTGTCCTCATCAACACCCACACCTGTGTTAATGGAGCAATCACTGAAACGATGTTAGCTGGTCCTTTTAAGGCAGGGCTGCAATGATGTTGAAATGTGTTTTGGGGGATAAAGTTCATTTTCTAGGCAAATATTGACTTTGCAAGTAATTGCTGTTAAGTTGATCACTCTTTATAACATTCTGGAGTATATGCAAATTGCCATTAGAAAAAATGAAGCAGTAGACTTTGTAAAAATTAATATTTGTGTCATTCTCAAAACTTTTGGCCATGACTGTATACTTTATTTATTTTCTATTATGAATGGGGGAAAAAAGGGGTGATTTGAACTTTATTTTTTTAAAAACTTTTTTTTTTATACTTTTTGCTTTCCTCAATAGTCAGACACTTGAAGCTGCAGTCTTCTAATTGCTTTAACAACACAAAGCAGGGCATTGTAGTCAAAAATGCTCATCTGGTATGAACACGGGCAACTGGGTGGTTCTCATAGAGTGGCAATGACAACCACAGGGGTCTCCTGCAGACCCCAGGGTGTCATGACAACGCATTGAGGCAACACTATCATGTGATGGGTGGTCTTATGACTCGCTTCCTGCACATCCATGATAAATGTCACTGTCAGTGACTGACAGGGGCATTTATCATGTTAATTGCCGCGGGTCGATCTAGATTCCACCTGCAGCTGTTAGGGGAAGATGACAGCTGATCAAACCAGTCATGTGACTGGAAACATAAATGCTCAATGACAGAGCGCATATCAAAGAGGGGGAGGTGACCTATGACGTACCTATACATCATAGGTCGTAAAGGGGTTAGAAGTACTTATATATTCAATCTAACAAAAAAACAAAACAAGCACAATAGAGTATATACTAACCCCATTACTCCCAAGAGTGGTTTGCATGTTAATGCCCGGGCCAATTTTTACATTTCTGACCACTGTCCCTTTATGAGGTCATAACTCTGGAACGGTTCCATGGATCCCGGTGACTCTGACATTGTTATCTCATGACATATTGTACTTCATGTTAGTGGTAAAAATTTAATTCATATAACTTGCGTTTACTTGTGAAAAAAATTGGAAATTTGGTGAAAATTTTGAAAATTTTGCAACTTTCCAACTTTGAATTTTTATGCCCTTAAATGACAGAGATATGGTACACAAAAAACTTAAGTAACATTTCCCACATGGTTACTTTACATCAGCATAATTTTGGAAAGAATTTTTTTTTTTTTTGTTAGGATGTTATAAGGGTTAAAAGTTGACCAGCGATTTCTCATTTTTACAACACCATTTTAATTTTAGGGACCACATCACATTTGAAGTCACTTTGAGGGGTCTATATGAGAGAAAATACCCAAAAGTGACACCATTCTTAAAACTTCACCCCTCAAGGTGTTTAAAACCACATTCAAGAAGTTTATTAACCCTTCAGGTGCTTCACAGGAACTTTTTGAATGTTTCAAAAAAAAAAATGAACATTTAACTTTTTTTCACAAAAAAATTACTTCAGGTCCAATTTTATTTTACCAAGGGTAACAGGAGAAATTGGACTGCAAAAGTTATCGTGCAATTTGTCCTGAGTATGCCGATACCGGATATGTGGGGGGAACCACTGTTTCAGCGCATGGCAGAGCTCGGAAGGGAACGAGCTCCGCTTGATTTTTTCAATGCAAAATTGGCTGGAATTGAGTTCGGGCGCCATGTCACGTTTGGAGAGCCCCTGATGTGCCTAAGCAGTGGAAACACCCCACAAATAACACCATTTTGGAAACTAGACCCCCCCAAGGAACTTATCTAGATGTGTGGTGAGAACTTTGAACCCCCAAGGGCCTCACATAAGTTTATAACGTACAGCCGTAAAATTAAAAAAAAAAATCATTTTTTCCACAAAAGTGATCTTTCCACACCCAATTTTTATTTTCCCAAGAGAAACAGGACCCCAAGTTATTGTGCAATTTGTCCTGAGTACGCTAATACCCCTATGAGGGGGTAAACCACTGTTTGGGCGCATGGCAGAGCTCGAAAGGGAAGGAGCACCGTTTGACTCAAAATTGGCTGGATTTGACATCTGTGCCATATCGCAATTGGAGAGCCCCTGATGTGCCTGAACAGTGGCAACCCCCCCAAAAGTGACCCCATTTTGGAAACTAGACCCCCCCCCCCAAGGAACTTATCTAGATGTGTGGTGAGCACTTTGAACCCCCAAGTGTTTCACAGAAGTTTATAACGTAGAGATATAAAAATAAATCATTTTTTCCCACAAAAAATGATATTTTTGCCCCTAATTTTTTATTTTCCCAAGAGTAACACAGAAAATTGGACCTCAAAAGTTGATATGCAATTTGTTGTGAGTAGGCCGGATACCCCATATGTGGGGGTAAACCACTGTTTGTGCGCATGGCAGAGCTTGGAAGGGAATGAGCACCATTTGACTTTTTCATCGCAGAATTGGCTGGAATTGAGATCAGACGCCATGTTGCGTTTGGAGAGCCCCTGATGAGCCTAAACAGTAGAAACCCCCCAATTCTAACTCCAACACACCCCTAACCCTAATCTCAGCCATAACCCTAGCCCTAACCCTAACGGGAAAATGGAAATAAATACCGTATTTTTCGGATTATAAATTTGGGGGAAAGTGGGGGGAGCGTCTTATAATCCGAATCTGTGACCTATAGCGTGGGGGGGGGCTCTGGAGTGGTGTCAGGGGGATGGGGTGGGCTGGCTGTGGGCTGCAGAGACAGCGGGTGGTCATGTGCTCCCACTCATTAGGCTCATGTAACATTCAACTGCACCCATTGTCCATCACCTCGGTGCAGAAGCAGCGCCGAGTTGGTAGACAGGGGTAGGTGCATATTACATGTGCCTGCACTCTTCCCCCCTCCCCCCCGCCCTGTCACTATAGTCACCTTCCGATGATGGCTCCTGCTCCCAGCTCCCCCCGTGGCTTTCCTGTGTCTGCTGACATTCTCTTTCTGTGAGGGCGCGCGCAGCAGCTGCTCATTGTAGCTACAGGACCTTCCATGATGTGACCAATAGGACCTGTGGTCACGTGACTCGCAGTAAACACTGGGAGTCACGTGACCACAGGTCCTATTGGTCACATCATGGAAGGTCCTGTAGCTACAATGAGCTGCCTGAATGAGCAGCAGCTGCACGCGCCCTCACAGGAAGAGAATGTCAGCAGACACAGGAAAGCCACGGGGGGAGCTGGGAGCCATCATGGGAAGGTGAGTTAACTGTTTGTTATTTTATCATGTGCTTGCCAGCAGGGGGGAAGTATAGGGATGGGGGGCCATGTGTGCCAGCAGGGGGGAATATAGGGATGGTGAAGACAATGTGTGCCAGCAGGGGGGAATATATGGACGGGGGGGACAATATAAAGACAGGGAGACAATGTGTGCCAGCAGGGGAGAATATATGGACGGGGGGAAAATGTGTGCCTGCAGGAGGGAATATAGGGACGGGGGGACAATGCGTGCCAGCAGGGGGAATATAGGGACGCGGGGGCCGTGTGCGTACCAGCAGGGAGGCATATAGAGAGAGGGGGGCCATGTGCGTGCCAGCAGGGGGGCATATGGAGAGAGGGAGGCCATGTGAGTGCCAGCAGGGGGGCATATAGTGACCGGGGGGGGGCTATGTGCCAGCACAAGGGGGCAATGTGCCAGGATGGGGGTTATATACGGTATATGATTTTAAAGACAGACACTGGCATTATAACACACCTCCATTTAACATAAAAAAACATTTTTTCTCTTTTTCTTCACCAAATTTGGGGGTGCGTCCTATAATGAGGTGTGTCTTAGAAAGCGAAAAATACAATACTTTTTTATTTTATTACTTTTCCCATAAAGGGGGGTATGATTTACTAATTAAAGCAGGATTTTATGTTTGGCAGCTGTCATACGCTAAAAGACGCTTTTTATTGTAAAAATTGTTTTTGAATCACCACATTTTGAGAGCTATAATTTCTCCATATTTGGACCCACAGAGTCATGTGAGGTCTTATTTTTTGCAGGACGAGTAGACGTTTTTATTGGTACCATTTTGGGCACGTGACATTTTTTTGATCGCTTTTTATTCCAATTTTTGGGACGCAGAATGAACAAATAACAGCATTTCATGAATTTCTTTGGGGGGGGTGTTTACACCGTTCTGCATGTGGTAAAACTGATAAATGGGTTTTATTCTTCGGGTCAGTACGATTACAGCAATACCTCATTTCTATCTTTTATATTTTGGTGCTTTTATACAATAAAAACAAATTTATACAAAAAATTATCTTTGCATCGCTTTATTCTGCGAGCTATAACTTATTTTTTTACTGACGCTGTGTCGCGGCTCGTTTTTTGCGGGACAAGAGGATGTTTTCAGCCGTACCATGTTTATTCATATCCGTCTTTTTGATTGTGGGTTATTTCACTTTTTGTTCGGCGGTATGATAAAGCATTTTTTTTTTTGTTTTTTTTTGAAGGGGTTCACTAAAGGGGTTAACTAGTGGGACAGTTTTATAGGGCTGGTCGTTACAGACGCGGCAACACTAAATACGAGTACTTTTGTTTTATTTTTTTATTTACAAAAAAAAAAAAAAAGAATTTATTAGGGAATATTTTTTTATTACAGTTAGGTCCATATATATTTGGACAGAGACAACATTTTTCTAATTTTGGTTCTAGACATTACCACAATGAATTTTAAACAAAACAATTCAGATGCAGTTGAACTTCAGACTTTCAGCTTTCATTTGAGGGTATCCACATTAAAATTGGATGAAGGTTTTAGGAGTTTCAGCTCCTTAACATGAGTCACCCTGTTTTTAAAGGGACCAAAAGTAATTGGACAGATTAAACAAATTGTAAATAAAATGTTCATTTCTAGTACTTGGTTGAAAACCCTTTGTTGGCAATGATTGCCTGAAGTCTTGAACTCATGGACATCAACAGACGCTGTTTCCTCCTTTTTGATGCTCTGCCAGGCCTTCACCGCGGTGGTTTTCAGTTGCTGTTCGTTTGTGGGCCTGTCTGAAGTTTAGTCTTTAACAAGTGAAATGCATGCTCAATTGGGTTGAGATTAGGTGACTGACTTGGCCATTCAAGAATATTCCACTTCTTTGCTTTAACTCCTGGGTTGCTTTGGCTTTATATTTTGGGTCATTGTCCATCTGTAGTATGAAACGACGACCAATCAGTTTGGCTGCATTTGGCTGGATCTGAGCACACAGTATGGCTCTGAATACCTCAGAATTCATTCGGCTGCTTCTGTCCTTTGTCACATCATCAATAAACACTAGTGACCCAGTGCCACTGGCAGCCATGCATGCCCAAGCCACCACACTGCCTCCGCCGTGTTTTACAGATGATGTGGTATGCTTTGGATCAAGAGCTGTACCACGCCTTCGCCATACTTTTCTCTTTCCATCATTCTAGTAGAGGTTGATCTTGGTTTCATCTGTCCAAAGAATGTTCTTCCAGAACTGTGCTGGCTTTTTTAGATGTTTTTTAGCAAAGTCCAGTCTAGCCTTTTTATTCTTGATGCTCATAAGTGGCTTGCACCGTGCAGTGAACCCTCTGTATTTATTTTCATGCAGTCTTCTCTTTATGGTAGATTTGGATATTGATACGCCTACCTCCTGGAGAGTGTTGTTCACTTGGTTGGCTGTTGTGAAGGGGTTTATCTTCACCATGGAGATTATTCTGCGATCATCCACCATTGTTGTCTTCCGTGGGCGCCCAGGTCTTTTTGCATTGATGAGTTCACCAGTGCTTTGTTTCTTTCTCAGGATGTACCAAACTGTAGATTTTGCCACTTCTAATGTTGTAGCAATTTCTCGGATGGGTTTTTTTCTGCTTTTGCAGCTTAAGGATGGCTTGTTTCACCTGCATGGAGAGCTCCTTTGATCGCATGTTTCCTTCATAGCAAAACCTTCCAAATGCAAGCACCACACCTCAAATCAACTCCAGGCCTTTTATCTGCTTAATTGAGAATGACATAACAAAGGGATTGGCCACACCTGTCCATGAAATAGCCTTGGAGTCAATTGTCCAATTACTTTTGGTCCATTTAAAAACAGGGTGGCACATGTTAAGGAGCTGAAACTCCTAAACCCTTCATCCAAGTTTATTGTGGATACCCTCAAATGAAAGCTGAAAGTCTGAACTTCAACTGCATCTGAATTGTTTTGTTAAAAACATGGATTTTTGTGAGTACTCACCGTAAAATCCTTTTCTCCGAGACGCTCATTGGGGGACACAGAGACTGTGGGTGTGTGCTTCTGCCGTCTGGAGGCTGACACTAAGTATACAAAAAAAGAGTTAGCTCCTCCTCCGCCGCATACACCCTCGCCCCCAGACCGGGCGTAACTCAGTTTAGTGCATAAGCAGTAGGAGAACGCGCCTTAAATTCAGGCAAGAAATTATACGCCTGGAAAAGGGACCACCCTGATCCTTACATAAGGATTTGTATAACTCAAAATAAGCAAAAGCCAACTGGCTAGTAGGGTGGGTGCTGTGTCCCCCAATGAGCGTCTCGGAGAAAAGGATTTTACGGTGAGTACTCACAAAAATCCATGTTTCTCCTTCGTCTCATTGGGGGACACAGAGACTGTGGGACGTTCTAAAGCAGTCCCTGGGCGGGATCTTAGCTCACCCAATCCATGCTATTTTGCGCCCCTGATTAGAGGTGCGCAACTGCTGCCTGGAGAATCTTTCTTCCCAGGCATGCATCCGAGGATGCCTGGGTATGTACGTTATAATGTTTGACAAACGTATGCAAGCTGGACCAGGTAGCTGCTTTGCACACCTGTTCCGCTGAAGCTTGGTGTCGCAGTGCCCATGAGGCACCCACTGCTCGAGCCGAGTGTGCCTTGATCCCTGCCGGAACCGGCGTGCCACTAATTTCATAAGATTCTTGGATCGTCAGGCGAACCCATCTGGCCAAAGTCGCTTTGGACGCAGCGAGCCCCTTCCGCCGCCCTTCTGGGATCACGAATAGAGAGTCTGTCCGGCGGAAAGGAGCTGTCCTTGTCACATACCTCCTAAGAGCTCTTACCAGATCCAAGGTGTGCAATGCCTTTTCTACCCTGTGCACCAGTGCCGGGCAAAACGAGGGTAAGACAATGTCTTCGTTGATATGGAATGCAGAGACAACCTTCGGCAAGAAGGGAGGAGCTGGCCTTAAAACTACCTTATCCTTATAAAAGGTCAGGAACGGCGGTTTACAAGATAAAGCCGCCAATTCCGAAACCCGCCTAATAGACGTAATAGCTACCAGAAAAACGACCTTCCTGGACAGGTAAGGTAAGGAAACCTCTTGTAACGGTTCGAAAGGAGCCTCTTGAAGGGCCCTGAGCACCAAGTTCAGGTCCCATGATTCCGTCGGCGCCTTATAGGGGGGTACTAAATGTGCGACCCCCTGCATAAACGTCCTAACCTGCCAGACCGAAGCGACCTTTCGTTGGAAAAGCACCGACAGAGCCGAGATCTGCGTTCTGAGCGAACTCGGAGCCAATCCTGCGTCCAGCCCTGCCTGCAGAAAAGCCAGTACGTTGCGGATCGAAAAAACCAGAGGAGCCACTCCGCGATCCCTACACCAACGGAAAAAAACTTCCCAACTCCGATGATATACTCTCGCCGAGGAAGGCTTTCGGGCACTCACCATCATGGCTACCACATCGCGCCTGAATCCTGCCTGTGTTAACAGCCAAGATTCAATGGCCACGCCGTCAAACACAGGGCCCCTAAGTTCGGATGGTAGATCGGCCCCTGGGACAGCAAGTCCGGCCGATCTGGGAGACGCCAGGGTACATCCACCACTAGCTGAACCAGATCTGCATACCAGGCCCGCCGAGGCCAGTCTGGGGCCAGCAGAATTGCTGGAACCTTCTCTCTCCTTAACTTCCTGATGACTCTTGGAAGGAGAGGTAGCGGGGGGAACAAGTACGGGAGACGAAACTGGCTCCACGGAAGCACCAGAGGGTCTGCTGCGATTGCCTGCGGGTCGAGGGATCGAGCGACGAACCTTTGTACTTTGGCGTTCTCTCTGGATGCCATAAGGTCCACGTCCGGTGTCCCCCACCGTTGGCAGATCTGTTGAAAAACCTCGGGGTGCAGGGACCATTCCCCTGCCGCGACCCTCTGTCGGCTGAGAAAATCTGCCGCCCAGTTTTCGACTCCCGGAATGTGCACCGCTGAAATTACCACGCGGTTCTTCTCTGCCCAACGCAGTACCAGCCCGACCTCGCGCATGGCTGCCTGGCTGCGCGTGCCCCCTTGATGGTTGACATATGCTACTGCTGTAGCATTGTCCGACTGAATGCGCACCGGCCAGTGTCTCAGAAAACACTGGAAATGCTGCAGGGCCAATCGTATTGCCCGTATCTCCAGAATGTTGATCGGGAGAATTATCTCCTGAATGGACCACCGCCCCTGGGCTGTGTGACTCTGGAAAACTGCTCCCCAACCATGCAGGCTTGCATCGGTCGTCACCACCAACCACTGCTCCGGGGGAAAAGGTTTCCCCTGGACCAGGGACGAGTCGCGAGTCCACCACCGGAGTGAATGTCGGACCAGCGGAGACAACTTGCACCGATGACTGAGAGAAAGCAGCCTCCGGTCCCATGCAGACAAGAGCGCATGCTGAAGCGGACGGAGATGGAACTGGGCAAACGGGATTGCCTCCATCGCCGCCACCATTCTGCCCAACACACTCATGCCGTACCGGATGGGTCTGGTGCCCGGCTGCAGAAGGTTGCGTACTCCTTGCTTGATTTTTTGCGCCTTGTCCTGAGGGAGGATCACCAGCCCCCGGGAGGTATCGAAAATCATGCCTAGGAACACGATTCTTTGGGCTGGAACCAAGGACGACTTGCTCCGATTGATTAACCAGCCTAGACGGGCCAGGGTATCCAGCGTGATACTGACATTTTCCTGGCACGCCTGAAACGACGGCCCCTTTACCAACAGGTCGTCCAGGTAAGGTAGTACCGTTATGCCCCGAGCATGCAGGATGGCCATAACCACCGCCATTATCTTCGTAAAGACTCTGGGAGCAGTGGCCAGACCGAAAGGCAGAGCAACAAATTGAAAATGTCGCCCTCCGATCGCAAAACGCAGGAACCTCTGGTGTGGAGGAAAAATCGGAATGTGCAGATATGCATCCTGCACATCGATCGAGGCCAGGAACTCCCCTGGATCCATGGCTGCAATGACCGAACGGAGGGATTCCATCCGGAACCGCCTGACTGATGAATTTGTTCAGGATTTTTAGATCTAGTACTGGCCTTACTGTCCCGTCTCTTTTGGGGACCGAAAACAGGTTGGAGTAAAAACCTTGTGCCTCTTCGCTTTTCGGCACTGGGACAATGACCCCGTTGCGCTGTAGCGTCATTATGGCCTGTAACAAACCCTCTGCCTGCGATCCTGTTCCGGAAAACCGGGAATGAAAGAATCGCCGTGGCGTGAGTCCGACAAACTCTATCTTGTACCCGGACGATATCAGTTCTGCCACCCAGGCGTCGCGTGCCACTGCGACCCAAACGTGGCTGAACTTTAGTAGGCGTCCGCCCACCCTGTCGTCCGTAGGTACGAAGCACCTCGAGTCATTTTGCTGGAGGCTTTTGGGATCTGGCCCCCCTCGTTCTGGGCAAACGGCCTCGGCCTCTGCCCAGCGGATTGGCTCTGTAAGAGATTTGCCTTTCCCTAATCTGACCATCATTTGCGGAGGTGGATGCTCTGGCCGAAGTCCCCCTCCAGGGGTTACGAAAGGGCCGAAAACGCCTCTGTGTCTGCCTGAATGCTGGCCAAGTCCTCTGCTGCGGGAGGAAACTACTCCTCCCCCCCGTGGCTTCTGAGATAAGCTTATCAAGCTTCTCACCGAACAACCGATTGCCCTGAAAAGGCAATGAGGTCAAGGATTTTTTGGAGATAGAATCCGCTTTCCATAATCTCAGCCATAATGCTCGCCTAACGGCGATCGCATTTGCTGCTGCCACAGCAGAACACTCGGCCGCGTCCAGAGAGGCGCTGACGAGAAAATCACTTGCCCCTGATATCTGATTTGTAACCTCCAAGACCTCCGCAGGCAGATCTCTGTCCTGGAGGGCATTATGCAGAGCGTCTGCCCATGAAACCATGGCCTTAGCCACCCAAGTAGCCGCAAAGGAGGGGGCCAGGGCCGACCCCGCTGCCTCATACACTGAGCGGGCAAGCCCCTCTATAAGGCGATCAGTTGGGTCCTTGATAGAAGAACCGCTGGGTATCGACAATAGTGATCTTGACGCCAAACGTGATACCGGTGGGTCCACTACTGGCGACTCCACCCATCCTTTATGGAGTTCAGGAGGAAACGGATACTTCGCTTGCAGCGCTTTTTGCATTGCAAAACGCTTATCCGGGTGTTCCCTATGTTTCTGGACTAGCTCCTCGAACTCCGGATGTGTGGCAAACCTTCTATGCGGTCGCCTGGTCTTCTTGAAGGAGACCTTGTGACCTGAGGCCGTGGACACATCGTCCTCGATCTCTAAAGTCTGGTTGACTGCCTCAATGAGGCTGTCCACCGAGTCTTGGTATCCCAGGCTTTCTGGATTCCAGGCCTCCTCTCCCTCCTCCTCGCCCTCATCGAGCTCGGCGACGGGGAACGAGATGCCCTAATACCCGCCGCCGAAACCCCAGAGGGTCCGGCCGACGGGGAACGAGCTCTTTTGCTAAGAGCTTGTCTGGTGCTGGAGCGGCCTCTAACGGTCGGAGGGTCCTGAGACGTGGACGAGCTGTCTTCTGCTGGCAGACCACCATCCTTGTCCCTGCCCGGGCCTCGAAGAGACTCAATTGCCTTGTAAGGGACATCATAGAGTGTGATAAAGACACCACCCATTCTGGGGGGTCCTGACTTCTGGGCTCTGCAACAATGGGGGGCTCCTGGGCTCGCTCCGACTCGCAGGCTTCACAAAATTTATCTGGCTGCGCCTTAGGCAGCCTGACCCCACAGGAAACGCAAACAGCATATAGGAAAGAATGAGCTTTCCCTTTGCCAGACATATTGCAGGGTAGGGTAGGAGGAGGAGGATAACCCCTTCCTTGACCACTAATGCGGCACTCGAAACGGGGTTGCACTCACCCACCGGTAATGTCCACCTTGCGTCTCTTCCACGGGGCGTGCGGCGTTACTCGCCGGGGCACTTGCGGCGCACTCCGGGAGATAGGCGGCGGCTTCCGGCCGCACTTTGCGAGGAAATGAGGAGAGGGAAGGGGGCACTCCCCGGTGTCTGTGCGCGCCCGCCGCTCTCCGCCCCCGGAAGTTAGTGGGCGGGACTTCCGGCTACCCCCGGAAGTCGGCGGGCGCGCGGAACTCCGGACCTCCCCATACAGCGGGGACCGCGGCCGCCGCTGGCCGCACTACACGTGCGGCGTTCGAGGGAGGAGGGCGGGAGCTCCCCGGTAACTGAGCGCACCTGCCGCTCTCCGCCCCAGGAAGTTAGTGGGCGGGGCTTCCGGCTACCCCCGGAAGTCGGCCGGCGGGCGGGCGGCTCGGGCCTCACCATACAGCGCGGCCGCCGACGGGGCTCTGGCTACACTCCACGCCCATCAACAAGAGAGGTGAGCCGGGCCTCCCCCCTGTGGCTTCTGCGCCGTGGGCTTGTGGTGCTCTCAACCCCATCCCTGGACCGGGAGGGGGAGGCTACTGCACCAGTCTTCGACGCTTCGCTCCCTTGGCTCACCTGCGCCTCCAGGACCACCCCTGGTGTCCTACCTAGGGGTGGTCGGGGCATTAATGCATTCCCACGTTGCAGGAGAGTAACAACGTGGAGGATCACTCACACGTGCTCGCCCGCTGGGGTTCATGGGGAACCGAATCCTTTTATCAGGATGCGTTGCCACCTCTTTAGAAAAATAACAAAGAAAAATGGTTGTCTGGGGAAAAGTCCCAGATGTGTCCCTCGGTGCGGGAGAGAAAACACGTGGAGGGCTACTCACACGTGGTCGCCCGTTGATGATTTGGGGAGATCGGACCCTCTCTATAGGATCCGTCGCCCCTATCTTATCTTCATAGAAAGAGACCAAAAAAAAAAATCTAGTCTGGAGCTCCAGACTGCGTGTGCCTCCATCAGACACTAAGCAAAAACTGAGTTACGCCCGGTCTGGGGGCGAGGGTGTATGCGGCGGAGGAGGAGCTAACTCTTTTTTTGTATACTTAGTGTCAGCCTCCAGACGGCAGAAGCACACACCCACAGTCTCTGTGTCCCCCAATGAGACGAAGGAGAAATTCATTGTGGTAACGTCTAGAACCAAAATTAGAAAAATGTTGTCTCTGTCCAAATATATATGGACCTAACTGTATTTATTTAGGAATTTTTAAAAAAAATTTTACACATGGTTTTTTTTTCACTTTATTTTATTGTCCCAGGTGGAGACATCCCTGTCTAGTGTCAGATCCCTGTCTAGTGTCAGCAGGCACTGGGGAAGCCGCCTCCCTGCAGGACCCTGCGGCCATATTGGATCCGGGGGCCTGCAGGGAGGAGACCCTCGGAGCAGTGCAAGCACATCGCGCTGCTCCGAGGGTCTCAGGGAAGCACGCAGGGAGCCCCCTCCCTGCGCGATTCTTCCCTGTGCCCCGGAACACTACGATTATGTTTGAGCGCAGTGTGCCAGGGGTTAATGTGCCAGAGGTTAATGTGCCGGGGGCAGTCCGTGACCGCCCCTGACACATAGTGCTGGGTGGGTGTCAGCTGTGATAATCAGCTGACAGCCGGCCGCGATCAGCGAAGCTCCGAGGGGATCGCGTGTGACATATTATTCCGCCCATGTGACTTAGGTCCCAGGTGACATGGACAGAATAGTACGTCCAATGTAGGAAAGTGGATAAAGAAGCACTCCTCCTCCTCCCATCAAAGTTTGTATCCACTTAACATATTGCAATCATTATATAGCACTGTGTACTTACAATTGCTCCTTTTGCCTTTCTACCCAGATAATGCTTCTCTTTTCCATTAGGTCTATGACATCACATGATTAAAAACTGACTAGATGAATCCTTCTAAGCTCAATGTAAAACACGAGGTCAATTTTCCTTGCATGAGTCATAAGTCACCACATAAGTCCCTGGCAGAGGAGTTGACGAGGGATATGATAAATGCAGGGAAAAGAGGATTCCTGTTTACAAATAGAGCAAAGAAAAGAGAAGAATTAGGCTACTTTCACACATCTGGTGTGTGGGGTCCGGCAGCGTGCGGCGAAAAGCCGGGCCGCCGGATCCGGCCTGCAGCCGTGACACCGGATGTGTGTGCGGCGAGACAATACGGCTCGGACATTATTAAAGGAGCCGCAGGACGAGGTGGACAGAGGCAGCCAATGAGACAGCTGCTGAAAGGGAGGTGAGGGGAGGAGAGGATAGGAGAGGGGAGGGGAGGAGAGGGGAGGGGGGTGGAGAGAGAGAGACATGGGGGGTTAACACTTAGTGTCCAGGCAAGAGAATCTCTCTCTCTTGCCGGGCACTTGTGGGGTTAACCCCACAGAGAGATCTCTCTCTCTCACCCAGACACTGTGAGTGTTAACCCCACAAGTGCCCGGCGAGAGAGATCTCGCACAAGTGTCCGGGTGACAGAGATCTCTCTCTCTCTCTCGCCGGGCACTTGTGGGGTTAACATTCACAGAGTCCGGGCATGCGCTGTGGAAAAAGCCGGTCCGGCGCTGACAAAAAACGTTGCAGGGAACGTTTTTTGCAGATGCCGGACGGCTAATTTATGCCGTGTCCGGCAACAACCGGACACGACGCATAACCATCCGGCACGATGCGGCGCCCATGAAAGCTTATGGGACAATACCGGATCCGGTGCTGGATCCGGTTATTAAGAATTTCGCCGCATCGTGCCGGATGACAAAAACCGGATGTGTGAAAGAGGCCTTAGCTGGGTAGAAAGACAAAATTAGCAATTTTAAGCATACAGCGCTATATAATATGATGACTGCAATATATTAAGAGCATAAAAACTTCTTCATGAACAGTGCTGTATCAAAAGCTGCATCAGAAGCTGCTAACAGCCATGTATTTCAGAAGCACTGGCAGTCCTAATGACTAGTGGAAGAATGGTGTTTTCTACATGAACATTTTTAACACAATACATACCAAAGCAATTTGAACCTCTCCTCCTGTAGCGTAAACATCGCCATCATGGTTTCCATAAAGGAAAAACTTGTCTATACTTCCATAAATTAGAGGTGAAGTTTTCATGGTTTTTACCTGTAACCAAAACAGATGTTAGAATTACAAGGAAAAGACGGATGAACAAAAAACAGGAATTCTGTTTTTTTTCTGTGCTCACCATGTGGGTTAAAGATTTAGATTAAGACTATGTGCCCACGTATGCAGAAAAAAAAAATTCAAGCACTTTCCAAGCGATTTGAAGCATCGCTTGGAATGTGACTGACAGGTTGGTCTTCCATGCGCTGCTTGACAAAATACAGGATTCCAGTTATGATAGAAGATTAATCATTTAGGGAATAAATGATTAATCTTCTATCATAATTGGAATCCTGTATTTTGTCAAGCAGCGCATGGAAGTCCAAAAATAAGTTCCATAAGAATTGATATATTAGCGGTCACTTGTTTGACCATTGAACGTGCAGCAGCTGACTACTAATCTTATATGCCTGATCTCTCCTACAACAGGTGAATGGATTTCTTATATATTTTTTAATATTAACCCGGATAAGACCCTATTTGCGCTTTTCTGTTCCTATAGTGTATTATATTGACAAGTTGGTCACACTCGTCAAACATAGTGTTTGACTAGTGTGACCAACTTTTTACTATTGAGGCTGCCTATGCGGCATCAATACTTAAAGATAGAATGTTTAAAAAAAAAAAAAAATATCGTGATATTCTCACCTTCCGACGTCCCGCGCAGCGTTCCCGGGCATCAGCAATGCTCCCGTTCCCAGTAATGCCTTGCGAGACCTTTGATGACGTAAAGTCTCGCGATACTGTAGCGGTCTCGCAAGATCGTACATCATCACAGGTCCTTGCCGCAAGGCATTACTGGGAACGGGAGCATCGCTGAGGCCCAGGAAGGCTGCGCTAGACGCCGGAAGGTGAATATAACCCGATTTTTTATTCTTTTTTTTTTACAGGGATATGGTACCCAGGATAAAGATCCACTAAGGATCGAAACGCGTAGCTAATTCAGAGCCTGACACACATCCATATGTATAAGGGGAGAAAGCTGTGTATGGAATTTTTTATCTACATGTTGGAATAAAAATTTGATATCCTGGAAGCTGGAACTTTTCCCTTTTTTTTTTTTTGTCTACAAGCAACTTTCGTTTGGATTCAGATGAGGTTCCGTGCTCCAGCTGTGGTTGGTGAGCTGGCTAAGGCGTTTTAGCCCGTTTTTCTTATATGTGTGTACATATGGTACCCAGGGCCTGGAGGACAGTCTCCTCTCCTCCACACCGTGTGTACCATCCGCACATGAGCCACTCACTTTGTGCATGGTGGGCATAGCCACATGAGGGAAGTAAGCGGATCTCATGCATTCCTATGGGTGCGGAATCGTGCAATTCTTTTCGGAATTGCGGCGATTCCGCAAAAAGAATGATCATGCTGCGTTTTTTTTTCCGCGATGCAATTCCGCCGCGGAAAAAATCGCAGCATTAGCACAGCATGTGCGGAACGCATGGAGTGCATTCTGTATGTGTTTTTTTTAAGTGTTTTCACGGCGAAAATCGCGGCAAAAATGCTTAAAAATGGCAACGTGTGCACACAGCCTTATAGTTTTACACAATAATCACTATATAAGACTGGAGTATGAGAAGGAGTTGCTCTAGTAGTGAACAACTTCTTTAAATTCTAAAAATTCATGTGTTTCCCAAGCCCCTCACACAGTTCTGTAAACAATAGCTCTCAGAATGCCAACAAAATATGTTCACAGAGCTATGAGAGGTTTGGGAGACTTTTTTTTTTTTTTTAGTTTAACCCCTTAGTGACAGAGCTAATTTTATACTTAATGACCAAGCCAATTTTTACAATTTTGACCACTGTCACTTTATGATGTTACAGCTCTAGACCACTTCAACGGATCCCACTGATTCTGAGGTGTGTGTGTGTGTGTGTGTGTGTGTGTGTGTGTATGTGTGTATGTATGTATGTATGTGTATATCTAATATATAAAGCTCAAAGTGTGTATGTGTGTATGTGTGTGTGTGTATGTTTGTTTGTATGTCCGGGATAGGCATCCGCACCGTCGCAGCTACAGCCACAAAATTTGGCACAGTCACACGTCTGGACCCCGAGAGCGTCCTAAGCTATGTTGTGAGGCGAAATTTTAACCCCGCGCGTTCCAATTCACCAAACAATTTTGCCCCTATCTACATAATGGGGAAAAAGTGTGTGTGTGTCAAGCCCCGCCCCTCATTATGTCATAATGGTTGCCATGGCGACGCTGATGTTATCATAGGTTGCAAGCCCCGCCGCTCATCATGATGTCATAATGGTTGACTATGGGATGGAGGATGCTTGATGGGTATATGGGCACTGGACTATGGGATGGAGGATATGTATGACGACTATATGGGAACGTGACTATGGGATGCAGGATGTGTGATGGATATATGGGCACTGGAGTATGGGATGGAGGATATGTATGACGGGTATATGGGCAAGGGACTATGGGATGGAGGATATGTATGATGGGTATATGGGCATGGGACTATGGCATGGAGAATGTGTGATGGGTATATGGGCACTCGACTATGGGATGGAGGATATGTATGATGGGTATATGGGCACGGGCCTATGGGATCGTGGATATGTATGATGGGTATATGGGCACGGGACTATGGGATGGAGGATAATTATAATTTTCTATAACTAACCACAGTTAGTTACTATGCCCGGGCAGCGCCGGGCTCTTCAGCTAATATATATATATTATACATACACATATATATATATATATATATATATATATATATATATATATATATATATAACACACACACACACACACACACACACACACACTATGTAATAAACTATAAGTGGCAAAAAAACAGTTTTTCAACAAAAACATACTAAACATTTGTGCAGTCTGTGAATTTGTTATAAGAAATAGAATTGCCTCCATCAGATCCTCCTTCATAGATGACGTCAAATCTGACATTATAACTTGAAGGCCAGAGAACACTAACCTCTCTACACTAACTTGGGTTGGAGGCAAAGCCGTAACCACATGGGAACATCTCTAACAATTTCCGGGTATAAAGGAATTGCCTCATGCACAGTCAGTTTTGATGAACGGTTGAATTTTTCTATTTCTTTGAGAGCAAGTGAAACATTTCGCTGAAATATGGTCAATATGCTTGCTATAGGAGAAGGAGTGAAATCTTATTCCTTGCAGCAACGCTTTGCCTGCTCCATGTCATCCACACTCATCCAAATACTTGTCAAAGTCAAACTCCTCATCTGATGAGGATGAAGATATGGCAGCAGTAGCACTGTCAGGACCCAATTGCTCTTGCACCTGGCAGTCCTTCTGTAGGCCACTCATCCTAACTGCTACCTCAGTCAGAGCTTCTTTTCCTTAAGTAAGCTGTTGATCATCAAGCAGTATACGATGACTTGAGTCCACATAAACAGCTGCCAGAAAAATTTTATTTTCCAACAGCTGTGTCTCTCTCCGTTTCATTGAAGCAGAAATGCCATCTGCGATTAAACCTCCTCTTTGGGACAGGCAAAATAGCAAGTTCTTCCACTCCCTTATGAAAATGCCAGGAGTTAAATCCTCAGCTTGTATTTTTTTAGTAATGGTAAATGGATGATTAAGCAACTCCTTCAATTCAGCCACCTGTGTCCATTGACCCTCATTTAGGGTTACCTGAGGGTTCGCCATATCTATAAGAAACAGTTTTAGTTCAAGCAATCGCTTGAACCGAGTGGCTTGTTCGACAACTGCCCCTTTCCCAGCACGTCTCTTCAAGATGGAATCAATTTTAGGGGTTCTGGCGGCAATAA
This sequence comes from Dendrobates tinctorius, assembly GCF_039654945.1. Lineage (NCBI taxonomy): Eukaryota > Metazoa > Chordata > Amphibia > Anura > Dendrobatidae > Dendrobates > Dendrobates tinctorius. The sequence continues at coordinate 12,255,119 of NW_027361838.1, read as the reverse complement.
CCAATTTCCTCACTTTTCCAATAAGATTTCCAGCATGTCCCTCTTGCAGACTATCTCTTATTGCCAGCTGCAGCATGTGCACAACTTTCTCACTTTCTCCAGCTCGGGGCCCAGGAATCGGATCCTGTGCAGGGCAGGCACCCCTCCCCCTCTCTCCTCTCTCTGGTGAAGATGGCAGAAGACAGGACAGAGGAGGGGAGATTGCTCCCTGCAGCCTGGAGCCGGTAAAGGACGGGAGCACTTCAGCATACAAGTGAGTTTTGATAGGTGTGTGCCCCTGCTTCTGGGGGAGGGGGGGGCAGCTGCATGCTGCCCCTCGCTGGCTACAGCCATGATTCACACACAGCGTTTTTGCGAATCCGTTTTTTTGCAGTAAAATACAGTGACTCTGGGCATCCCAGCAAAGTCAATGGGCTTCAAGATATGACATTCAGACACCGTTTTTTGAGGATCCATTTTTCGGCTGAATGAGCATGTCAGTTTGTGTGGCATTTTTCTAATCTGCTTTTGCTATTTGCTAAAACTTATGTATGAGCTCAAAAACCTTTCAGGTGATGCGGTTTTTTAAAAAGCTGATCTGATTTTGCAGCTGAAAAAAATATCCTCAAAAAACGCAGCAAAAACGCTGTGTTTGAATGTAGCCTTAGATCAGGAATAGAACAGCCATTTATAATAATAATTATTTTTATATAGCGCTAACATATTCCGCAGCGCTTTACAGTTTGCACACATTATCATCACTGTCCCCGATGGGGCTCACAATCTAAATTCCCTATTAGTATGTTTTTAGAATGTGGGAGGAAACCAGAGTACCCGGAGGAAACCCATGCAAACACGGGGAGAACTTACAAACTGCAGCGCTATCCATTGAGCCACCGTGCCGCCCTGATATTTATAGGACATTTCATAGCTTTCCCAAATTCCCATGAAAAAATATTCAGCACATTCTGCATTGAACTACTGTACCCAATTTATTATATATTTTAGGAGCCGGAGTCGGTCCATTTTATACCGTCTCCACAGCCCTGGTTACAAGACAACATTAACAAAAAAAGCAATTCTGGTCAAGTTTTTTCTTATTTTTTTTTCTGAATTCACATTGGAAACAAATAATATAAATAATGGTATCTTATCATTCTGCATACACAGTAATACCAGATGTGTATCTTTGTTAGCTTGTCTGTTTTATTAACTCTTTCACCCCAAAGCCTGCTTTCACCTTCATGATCAGACCAATTTTTTCATTTCTGACCAGTGTCACTTTATGAGGTAATAACTCTGAAATGCTTCAATGGACCCAGAGGATTCTGAGATTGTTTTTAGGGACGACATCATGTTTGAATTGACTGAGTGGCCGATATGACAGAAAATACACAAAAGTGGCACCATTCTAAAAACTGCACCCCTCAAAGTGCTCAAAACCACATTCAAGAAGTTTATTAACCCTTCAGGTGCTTCAGAGGAACTATAGCAATGAGGAAGGTAAAAAAAAAATTTAACTTTTTTCACAAAAAGGTCACATTAGCTCCAAAAATTTATTTTATTTTCACAAGGGTAACAAGAGAAAATGGACCTCAAAATTTGTTGTGCGATTTCTCCTGAGCCTGCAGATTCCCCATATGTGGAAAAAGTACTGTTTGGGTGCATGGCAGGATTTGGAAGGGAAGGAACACGGTTTGACTTTTTGAACGCAAAATTGGTTGGAATTGAGAACGGACGCCATATCATTTTTGGAGAGCCCTGATGTGCCTAAACAGTGGAAAACCCTACAAGTGACCCCACTGTGGAAACTAGACTCAAGGAATTTATCTAGATGCATTGTGAGCACCTTAAACCCCAAGGGGCTTCACAGAACTTAATTACGTTGAGCCGTAAAATAATTACATTTCTAAATTAAATCATATTTTTCCCCCAAAAAAATGTTGTTTTAGCTCCCAAATTTTTCATTTACACAAGGGTAACAAGAAAAAATGCACCATACAATTTGTTGTGCAATTTGTCCTGAATACACCGATACGCCATATGTGGTGGAAAACTACTATTAGGGTGCCTGGCTGGGCTCAAAAGGGAAGGAGTGACAATTCAATTCTGGGGCGCAATTTTGGCTGGAACAGATTGCGAATTCCATGTCACATTTGATGAGCCCCTGACAAGTCAGAACAGCAGGAACCCCCACAAGTGACCCTATTTTGGAAACATGTCTTCAGGAATTCATTTAGTGGTGTAGTGAGCATTTTTAACCCACAATCGATTCACAGAATTGCTTAACATTGGGCTAAGTCAATGGAAAATTTCCACTAAAATGTTAGTTTGGCCTCAAGTATTCAATTTTCAAAAGGGGTAATAGGAGAAAATGGACCACAAAATATGTTAAGCAATTTCTCCTGAGCATGCAAATACCTCATAAGTGATCGTATACTACTTTTTAGCCTAACTGCAAAGCTAAGGGATGGAGCGCCATTTTGTAGTGCACATTTTTTCTGGAATGGTTTGTGGATGCAATGTCACAGTGGTAGAGTTCCTGAGGTGCAAGACCAGCAGAAACCCCTATAAATTACCCCTTTTTACAAAGTACACCTCTCAATGAATTCATCTAGGTGTGCAGTGATCATATTGACACCACAGGTGTGTCACAGATCCTTACACCATCGAGAAGGGAAGAAAAAAAATAAATTTTTACCATAAAAATGTTTTTTTTTTTAGCTCCACATTTTACATTGTCACTAGGGGAAATAGGTAAAAATGGCTCCAAAATTTTTTCTGCTAAAAGTGGCAATACCCCATATGTGGCTGTACTGTACTGTGTAGGTACACAGCGTGACTTGGGAAGTAAGAAGCACTAGTTAAATCTTGAAGAACAAATTATCGTAGAATCGTTTTTGACTCCGTATACAGTGACCCTAAGTGCCAGAAGAGTAGAATCCCCCCCCCCAAAGTGACCCCATTTTGGGAACTACACCCCTCTGGGAATTTCTCTACAGGCGTAAGAACAGTTTTGACTGCATGGGCGTTTGTCAAAAAACAAGCAACAGTGAATACTACTGAGCAAAAATTGCAAATCTGCCATTGTAGTGCACCATTCACTGTAGTGCTCAGTACATTGTAGTACCCATACATTGTGCCCAGCTCGCGCTTCTGCAGACGTACACTTGCAAATTAGGTGGGCTCGCCAAACGTGGATGCTAACTGCAGTTTAGGCACACTACGTGGTACAAATGAAACCCCAGAGGGATCCTGTCACTGTAATGAGGCAGCACAGTTACTCTGTACTCTGTCTGGTCTCAATTCAGCGGTGTTTTTCAGAGGTGCACAAAACTGAGGTCGACCGCGCTTTTATGAACGCTTAAAAAGATGGACAGTGCCGGATCACAGGCCAGACTGTGTCCACAGGGCCTTCATCTGCCTCAATATAGGCAATCCGCCGGGGTTCCAACTGAACTACGCATTTCAGAGATTTACACGGAAACACCAAGAGTGCAGGATAAATGTGAGCTGGGTATAATGTGATCTTTGCGAAACAGAATTAACAAATCAACAGCAGGTGAAAAAACTTTTATTTATTTTTTTACGCCATTCCTCGTGTGGTTTAAGTGATTAGACAACTTTATTCTTCAGGTCAGTGAGATTACAGCAATACCAGATTTATATCAGTTTTTCTGTATGGCTGCTGTCACACACTAAAAGACACTTTCCTGCAAAACAGTTTTTACATTGCCATATTTTGAGAGCTATAATTTTCCATATTGCGTCTTATTTTTGCGGGATGAGTTGACGTTTTTATTGGTACCATTATAGGTCACAAACCACTTTTTTTTTACCACTTTCTATTCTGATTTTTGGGAGGCACAATGTACAAAATCAATTCAGAAATTGTTTTTCTTTATGCCGTTCCATGTGTTATAAAAACTGATAAGGTAGCATTATTCTTTGGGTCAGTGCGATTACAGCAATAGCACATTGATATAATTTTTTTTGTGTTTTGGTGCTTTAACACAAAAACAATTTTATAAAGAATCATTTTTGCATTGCTATATTCTGAGAGCTATAGCTTTTTCATTTCTCCTCTGACAGAGTTTTATGGCGGCTTATTTTTTGTGGGACAAGTTGACTTTTCAGCTATACCATTTTCTTTATCGCTTCATTGGGGGACACAGGTAACCATGGGTGTATGCTGCTGTCACTAGGAGGCTGACACTATGCAAAAAAAGGAAAATTGGCTCCTCCTCAGTAGTATACACCCACTGACAGGCACCAAGTACCTCAGTTTAGGCTTAAGGCCCCATTACATTTAGCGATGCACCAGCGATCTCGACAACGATACGACCCGGTCAGGATCGCTGGTGCATCGCTAAATGGTCGCCAGTGAGCTGCCAAACAGCCAGATCTCACTAGCGATGCAGCAGCGGTCGGCGGTCGTACTCACATGTCAGACGCGGCGAGGGTGACCGTCTTCCGCCTGCGTCCATGGCTCGCTCGTCGGCGCCAGCAGGAAGCTGATGACGAGAAATGGACCAGGCCGATCTCGCGCGATCATTGATAACCAGCGGGGGAGCCGGCCGGAAGTTAGTATCACAAGTAGCGATATCGGTAGTGATATTGCTGCTGCGTCACAAAGTCGGTGACGCTTTAGCGATATCGCTATGTGTAAAGGGCCCTTTAGTGTCTGTAGGAGGCGGACCTGGATCTACTCCCAGATGCGCAGTTCTTTCCTTTTCAGGTTTTGTTGTGTTTTATTAATCTTTTCCCTTTTATTTTTCAGATTCTTCAGCTTCAGGGTAACAGGCTGCAGTTTTTCTCACCCTGTTTTCCCACGTTATGCGACCAAGAGCGAAGTGTGATATCACCCACATCGCCCACTCTCGGACCTGTAGGCAGGACCTGATCCTCTGTCACCCTTAGGGGTGTTTCAGTGTGATTCCCGGTGACCGGTCCTTTGCCTTTTCCCCTCCTCACCCCTCTCCTCGGAGAGGGCTGAGGGGGAAGACTGTGGTCACCTGTGGTGGCCTTCCCCCTTCTGGTAAGGGGTTGACGCCGTCTTCTGCACCGTACGGAAACGGTGCGGGAAGGAGGATCTTCATTCCCAGGACCCTCTCCCTCCCGAGGGTTCCTGATGCAATCCTCATCTCTGAAGAGGAGCCGACACACATAGCGGTATGTATGTCCCCAATCCCCCTGCAGCAGCGCTCCCTCCATTACTAGTTCTTAGGCCCTTGCAGCCCTCCCCCCTTCCTCGTATGAATTACTCTTATTTTCACGCCCCTTTTTTTTTCTCTAGCGCGTGGTCCCCGACATTTTATTCTTCTTATTATTTATTATTATAGCACCATTTATTCCATGGCGCTTTAAATGTGAGGAGGAGTATACATAATACAAGTACAGTAATCTTAAACAATACAAGTCACGACTGGTACAGGATGAGAGGACCCTGCCCACGAGGGTTCACAATCTACAAGGGATGGGTGAGAATACAGTAGGTGAGGGTAGAGCTGGTCGTGCAGCGGTTTGGTGGATCAGTGGTTACTGCAGGTTGTAGGCTTGTGGGAAGATGTGATTTTGCAGGCTTCTTCTTGCCCTTCTGCCATTTTAGGTCAGGGGCACGCCCCCCCCACCAGGCATGTTTCCTATCAGCCCGCTCCTCTCATCGGCCAGACACGCCCCCCGCTTGGCGGGTTTAGTCCAGACTCACATGCCCCAGCCATCTTCAGTACCAGACACACCCCCTCCGGCGTGCCATCCTATTATCTCATCGCTTTTTCCATCGCCGGGCAGGCACTCTATCTGCATATCAGTCCCGGCACCGGCGATTGGGATATGTTCGGGTTGGACACGCCCCCTCCGGCGTGTTAACCTTTCAGGCCGCAGCTTTCATTTTCTTTTTTGTGCTCTTTCCTGCCTGATAGGAGGCGGCATTGGGTCAGATAATCTCTGCTATGTCCAGCCCACACCTCCCATCGCAGCTCCAGCTGGGTCACGCCCACCGCTCGGCAGCGTGCTGCTGTGCCTGTGTCTCCCTGTTCCCCTTGTCCTCTCACTGCTGGTTGGCGCGTCATCCATTAGGAGGGGCACTTGACTTCGTTTTCGCCGGCCGGCACATAAGCCAGAGACGGTGCGGTTAAATCTGGGCTCTTGTGCTAATTTAGCCCCTGGCTTTGGGCCTTTTTTTACTAATCTCTGTGTAACCTTGCCCTCTTACCGGCCCTGGCCAATCAGTGACCCTTGGCAAATCTGTGCACGCCTTGCGCATAACCAGGCCAAATCGGCATGCACCTCGGGCTTAGCCACACCCCCCCTCCGACGACTGCGTGTTTTTGCCTAATGAGCAAGTGCGCCTCTCTAGTCCTCCCCCGGTCACCCGAGATATGCCCCCAGCATTGGGGATCACTGCCTGCAAGTTTGTGATCATACACCATCGGTAGATTTGTACACTGTTTGTCACCATCTACCTCAGGACACTCATGGCACAGCAAGCGGTGTGTCTCTGCCAGTAACAGCGGACCAAGATGCGTGCATCTACTCCAGACACAAAATGGCACAGCAGGTATTCATCTCTATCCTGCATTGGATCTGGGAGACACTGCTGACAGAGCAGCGACAGCACCATCTCTTTTATCAGGTAGGACCAGTCCAGACTGGTTGTGTTCTACCTCATAGGGGCTCAGCTATCCCCGGCAGTAGTCTAGTCTCTCCTTTATGCCACAATCTCAGGCATTCCTGACCCGATAATCCACGATGCCTGCGCCATCTGTGTAGAATCAGTGGCCTTCTGACCAGCCTGCGTTATTTATACCCGTACTGAAGTTCCTCCACAGTGTCTGCCCCACATCAGTCCCCTAACGTCCGGGACGAGAGCACTCCCCTCCCTACAGAGTGGGCTGTTGCCATATCTCAGTCGGTCTCCGTCCTGACAGAAGTTTCAGTCCATGGTCCACCAGGTCCTGGAGCGACTTTTTCATCCGTCTACTGCCACCAGTGCTCAGAACACCTGTTACGGTGATTCGCACGCACCTGACCGCTACATTCACAAAGACAAATTGGGTACAGAGCAAAGGAAGCGCGCCCGGGTCCCTCAACATTCGTCGGGATGACAGCACTCCCCTCGGGAGCAGGTTATTGCCATGTCTCAGTTGGTTTCCGATCGGACAGAAGTTCCTAAGTCCGGGACGAAAACACGGGTATTACATACCTGGTAATGTGTTTTTTCATGAGACATGACGGCACCACGAGAGAGGGGATCCGCCCAATGAGGACAGGAAACCTTCAAGATAAAAGGGGCGGCTCCTCTCTCCGCATCAGTTGTTTTACAGAGCACGAGAGGAATTACGCAGGTTAGTGTACATATAAATAATACATCCTTTACACTACTAAATTTCTGACACCCAAGGGAGTATATAATGCTAATAATGCACCCAACTAATGATGTGATCAATAGGGAGGGAATATAAGGGTGCCGTCATGTCTCATGAAAAAACACATTACCAGGTATGTAATACCCGTGTTTTTCCATTCTACATGACGGCACCACAAGAGAGTTACAGAGATTTGTATTCTCTTAGGGAGGGATCACTGCTTGTAACACTCTTCTCCCAAATGTGAGATCAGAGGTAGCAAATAGGTTTAACCTATAATGCCGGAGCGGACCAAGAGGCCGCCTCACAGGTTTGGTCTATGGGAGCGTCTGCTCTCTCCATCCAGGGCGTCATCATGGCCCTCGTGGAGTGGGCTTTATACCTTCTGGAATAGCCCTGCCTACACTGCTATATGTTAGCATAATGGCCTTTTTCACTCATCTAGCTATAGTCTGTTTAGAGGCTTTTAAGGCTCTTCCTTGCCCCTTGGAATGAGACAAATAAGGACCTCTGTATTCTCCAAGGACTCGTTACCTCTAAATACTGCAGGAGACATCTCCTCATATCTAGGCAATGAAGCCTCTCCTCCTTCTGGTAGTTAGTATCATGACAAAATAGATGATAAGATTATCTCCTGAGCCCTATGATATTTTGACATCACCTTGGGAAGGTATGCTGGATCTAATTTTAACACAACTCTATCGTCTATGGCCTGAGTGTAGGGAGGGTCTTATTGATAATGCGAGTGAATGCTCAACCTACTGGCCGACGTGCGTGCCATTAATAAGGCTGTTTAATGTTAGAATCCTTAGCTAATGTTGTGTTTTGATGGTTCAAACAGACTCTGTCCGAGATGACAGGAGTAAATTTAGATCCCAAGGAGGAGTAGGAGGAGTAGAGGACGTGACAGAGTCAGCTTTAGTACAGGCCTGGATAAACCTGACCACCCACCTATTGTTTGCCTGGTCGCAGTTGAATAAGGCTGCCAGGGCTGAGACGTGTACTTTGAGGGTACTGACAGCTAACCCCAATCCTAAACCTTTCTGCAGAAATTCCAGTATTGCCCCTATCGGGACTTTCCCTTCCCGTATTGGGTCTGAGGGGATAAGAATTTTTTACATATCCTCTTAAAAATTTTTGTAGTCACTAGTTTTCTGCTACTGAGTAAGGTGGATATTAACGCTGCTGAGAATCCCTTTTCCTCTAGTAGCGACCTTCTAAATTTCAGGTTGTCAACTGCAGCCTGGATCTCTGAGGGTGATTGAAGGGACGCTGTGTTGGAAGGTCCTAGACCTCTGTTACTGATATCACTCTTTTTGGCCAAAAAGGGAGCTATTATGAACACTCTGGCTCTGACCTCCCTGATCTTCCTCAAAACCACTGGTATGAGGCATATTGGAGGGAAGGCGTACAGGAGACCTGATGTCCACATTATCCTGAAGGTGTCTACTGTCCATGGTCTGTCTGCTGGACTTAGGGCGCAGAATTTCTGAACCTTCCTGTTGGCTTTTTTGAGGTGGAGAGATCTATACTGGGTTTTCCCAAATGTGCACTATCCATTGAGAAATGGATTCTTTTAGGTACCATTCTCCTTGCCTCAAGTGGTTCCTGCTCAGACAGTCTGCCTTCAGGTTGTCTATACTTAGGATATGCAGGGCCGGTAATGAGAGGGACTGGTGTTCTGCCAGAGTCATGATCTGGTCTCAAGCTGCTTAGTGGAGGCCCTTTGACAATAGCAGTCACCTTCAGCCTAAAAAGGGCCGGTGACTATCTGCATCAAGGACTGAGGACGGGTGTCTCCCTGGTGGTTTACATATGCAACCACCGCTTGGTTGTCTGATAGGACTCTCACGTGGTGTCCTCTTTAAGTGTGGTAACAACTCCTCTGACTTTTTTTGATTGTTAGTTCCCAATTGTTTGAGGATAGATTTCTTTCCTCCTGGGCCCAGGGATCCTGGAGCCATAATGTGTTTACTTTTGGAAGCAGTCACGCTCATCCAAGAAGGGCCGGTGGCCTAGGTTGGCGCCCCATCCCCAAGGACTAGCTCCCATTGTGACCACCTTGGAGGCAGTGTGTGTGTGTGTGCAGGGTACTCCTCTCGGGGAGGACTATCTGTAACCACCACCTGAGTGACTGGAGTACAGAGTCCAGGAGGGTGAGCTTTTGCTCTAACCGTTCCTGAAGTTCCCGGTTGTTCTGTATCACACACCCTTACCGTTCCCTTGTGTGGAACTAGGCCATTTCACTGCTGGTATGTCAGAGGTGAGGGACCCCAACATCAACATGGTCCTTCTCAGAACTATTTCTGCTTTTTTTTTTTTTTATCTCCCTTGTCTTCCTCTGGGAGGTGATACTCCTGCTCCACCGAGTCCACTGTTAACCTCAAGAATTTCTAGATCATTGCTGGTTCCATTTTTTTTTTTTTTTGAGGTCCAGCTGCCTCAAAAGGATTAGCGTCTATAGTGTTTAGCGTCTATAGTGTTTTCATCACTATTCTGGACTTGATCCTGACAGTAAGGAAGATCTCTTCCCACTATTAAGACGTTGTCCCGATAGGGTATCACCAGAGTATCTTTCCCTCTGAGGTGAACTGTGATTTTTGCGATTAGCCTTGTGAAAAACTTGAGGGCTATCACTACTCCACAGGGCAGGGGCCTGTATTGGAAGTGACGCTACTGAGACCCATCTGGACTGTCACTCTGAGACATATATGGCCTTATTGCCGGATCTGGTGATAAGTATTCTTGAGGTCTCGGAATTGTTATATAACATTTGAGGAAGGAGGAGTTCTACTGCTGGTCTTATCGTCTCCATCTTGGAAGACGGGATTATTAGATACCTATTGAGGTCTTTCCAGAATTATGATTGTCCTCCAGGAATCTATCTGGGGAGTTTTTTTTTTTTTATATAAACAGGGGGGAGTAAAACTCTATCCTATCGAAATTTCTTCCAAGACATGTTTGTCTAGGATTGAGGTTGCTTCCCCTCCCAGACTGTCTTTCTTTGAGAGGACTGCCTATGCCCTCGTGGAAGCCAGTGGTGGAATCTTAACTCCAGACCTGATCCCACAATTTTCCGGATCCAGGTGCTGAACGAGAACTTCTCCCAAGCTGGAAGGAAGTGCACCTGAGAAGGCCTGTCACTGGAAGGGTTTTTTGGTGTCTTTGGAGGGCATGCTAAAGTAAAAGCCTCTCCCACCTTTGGATCGTTTGTCAGAGTGGTTTGTCTCGATCCTTATACTCTTTGCCTGTGTGTCCCCCAGCCAGCATTTAAGCCATCCTGAACGGCGTCGCACATTAGCCAAAGCTGCTAATTTTCCTGCTAGCCTTGCTGAATCCTGCTGAAGTCTCAGCTAGGAATACTGCTGCTGCTCTTATGGCCGGTGTTGCCTCTAGGATAGTCTCCCTGAGGATTCTTTGCTCTAGCTGATCCTCCAGGTTCTTAAGGGATCTAACCACACCAGTGGCCGCAATGGCCGATCTAAGTGTTTCAGCTGAGGGCACCAAGGCTGTTTTAAGACAACTATCTGTCTTTCTGTTGGAAGTTCTTTCAGGGAACCTAAATCCTTAAGGAGCAGGAAGGACTTTCTGGCAACCTTTGAGATCGCTACGTCAATTTTGAAGCCTCATCCCAGGATGAGGCTGTCTCTTCCTCAAAAGGGCACTTCCTTTACAGGGATTTGATTATCTGGAACTTCCTCACTGGTTTTTCCCATTCCCTTTTAATGAGTCCTTGCAACTGTTAGTTAATAGGGAAGGCTCTACGTTTTCCTTATAGCAAGCTTGTCGAACATGAGTTCTTGGCTTTCGCATCTACAATCCCCATGGTAGGTTGGCCTGCTTTAATAAGCTTGTCGTACTGTATCCTCTTCTAGGAATGTATCTTTTTCATCTGAGCTACTTTCTCAGTAGCGAGTTTTAACAGAGCTCTCCTATGGTCTTCCTGAGAGACCAATGAGGGGCTGGTCCATCCATTGCTTTGCTATCCATGTTTGTTGACTGCAAAGCCCTTCCTGATTGTAGACTTCTTACAATCAGGGATCTCCAGCTCTCATCAGAGCGGGTGTCTCTTCCTCTACTGTTCTAACAGTACAGGTCTGACACAACCCCTTATTCCTAAGGGACTTTTCTCTTTTTTATTTTTTTTTTTTACATAAGGAATATTCCTTATTCCTAGCATTTAATTTACCCCCTTTTTAGGGACCTCCAATGCTCTACCCCACCAATGTATGTAAGAAGAGGGGAGAGAGGAGACAAGAGAGAGAGAAAGAGAACAGACATTATTGTACTGGACTTTCTCGAAGCTCACTCACCACTCGGACGCTTCACAAGACGGGTACCGGATCTGGAGGCTGACTGGTCTGTACACATGACTCCCATAGGGACTGTGGACCCCCCTTGTTAACACCATGACGATCCTCCCGTATGCTGTCCGAGCGGCTTCCACTGTAGTTATGGCGCGTCTGGCTCCTCTCATCTGAGCGAGACCGCCACTCCTGCACCTCCTAGCGGGGCTGTAAGTGCTCTGGCAAAAAAGGCTCTCAATCTTAACAAGTTAGCTGCTGCTGCTTTCAGATGAGAACAGTCACATTCAACCTAGAATGTTGGTGACCCCTGCCAGCACTTCTGACAGCATTACCCCATTTTTTTTTTTTTTTTAATTAACTGATCACCTGGTTGATCCTGCACATGCCGGTCACCTGCGCACTACATCCGACTTGTTTGCACCCCCAGTAACCACTACTGGTGTGTGCTGATCTCCTCCCCGTGCATACCCCGGAGCGCACCAGCCTTTCCCTCGGGTGTGCGCTCCCTTTCTACACTCGGGGAGCCTTTCCGGCCAGTTCCTGGTGCGCGTCTCTGTCCTGCCACTATCGGGCGCGTCAGTTCCGGTGCGCGCCCGTTTCACTTCCGGTGAGCGCCCCCTCCCGGCGTTCTTCTGTCGCCCGGCCACCATGACACCCGGCACCACCGCCCCCTCCCTACCTGGACCTGCCCGGAGGGGGCGATAACGCTGCACCACCACTGGCTACCAAGGCGCCCGGTCACCTCCACCTCCTCCATACCTGTGCTGGATTTTACCTGGAGTGAGCGATCACACCGCTGGCCAAAACTGATTCCTGCAGGTACTGCTTCTTCTTTATGGCCCAAATGGTGACCGGCGTCCTGGGCTCAACAAGGAGGGATTCCGAGAGGGTCCTCCGAGGAGTCTTACCTCTGCCCGTGCACCGATGTGCCTCACGGGCTGCATGGCCACCACACGTTAACAGGGAGGGAGCACAAAAGTGGCCTCCGTGGACTTCTATGGGGTATGTCGGCATCTGGGAGGGTGCACCCAATGTGGTCTCCGAGGCATCAAACTTCACCTGGGCAATTGCCTCACAGGCTGTGGCCATGCACTCGCTCAGGGGGGGCATAGGAATATATGGCCCCCGAGGCGACTACCGGTACCTGGTGACAGGTGTAGCAGACCGGTGCCTGCCAGTAATCACCCGACCAAGGCCCAGGCATCCTCTTCTTTCTTCCAGAATCTTCAAGAGGTTTTCATCTTGAGGGTTTCCCATCGAGGACAGGAAACCAACTGATGCGGAGAGAGGAGCCGCCCCTTTTATCTTGAAGGTTTCCTGTCCTCATTGGGCGGATCCCCTCTCTCGTGGTGCCGTCATGTAGAATGGAAAAACGCTCTTCTCCCTCTGGATTGGGCTGTTGCCATGTCTCAGTCGGTCTCCCGCCTGACAGAGGTTTCATAGTCCCTGATCCAGGTCTGAGAGCAACTTCCACATTTGTCTACTGACACCAGGGCTCCGATTGCTGTTTTCTTGGTAATGCGCACACACCTGCCTGCGACGTTCACAGTGATAAATCAGGTACAGAGCAAGGAAGCGAGCCTTGGTCCCTCTGCATCCTCTTGGATGTGCTCTTCACCTCCGGCCCCCTCAGAGGAGAGTTTTGGGTCAGATGTGGTTTCTCAGTCCGAGTCTGGGTTCATTGCGGCCCAGATGACAATATGTAGGACATGCTCAATAACCTTTTCCTCCATTGCCTCCAGCGACTTAAATCTTCTCACCGGGATTTTCTTAATCAAAGAGACTATTATGTCTAATCACTGCGAACACCCTAAAAAGTGCTTCACAGGAAGGAAGCTGCTTCACATTCTCTGTCCCCTTAGCCCAAACATTCTTGAAATTTGAACAGAATTACCTATGGCGGATCTGCCGGATATCTTCGTCTATCCTCCCGGATAGTCTTCGTCTCCTGAGGAGATTTCAGATAGACATAGGAGTCTTTGGTTAGGTCAGTCTTTAATGCATCAGGAGCCTTTTTCTCCTCCATTTTTAGCCCTCACCTGGGTGGCTAAGTCCATGTCTGTCTGGCCAAGCATGATTTGCCCAGTCTTCAGGGTCCCGGGCCGACAGGTTCTCCTCGGCCTCACGGGTCACCCCCACCCAGGAATTTACTCTCCTCCAAGAAGTATGGCTCGCCCACATCCGGGCAATCAGGTCGCGCTCCGTTACAAACGAGACCTTTTCTTCCTCCCAGGAAGACGTTTCGAAACATCCGTCTCAGGCCTTCCCTGTTACACACAGGGGTAATCAAGCCTGCTTCCTGGAACAATGGGGCTCAGGGTTCTATTTAATTTTTTTTCATAGTCCAGAAGGAAGTTGAATCGTTCTGTTTTTGGACATCAACCAATTTAAGTGCCACATTCGGATACATCTTTTCAGGATGAAGTCTCTACGTTCGGTAGTCATTTCCATGGAACCATGAGAGTTTCTTTGTTCGGTAGAAGTTCAGGATTTTTATCCTTTCATTCCTTTTGTGTTCAGCATCAAAGTTTTCTTACGATTTGTAATCCAGGAGGATCACCATCAGTTCCCTCCATCATCAGAGTTTCTCGAAAGTCAGGGCAGCAGTCATGGCCTTCCTTCGCTCTGAAGAATTTCTTACTTGACGATCTTCTGATTTAAGGGCCGTCCCGCCGAGCTTACGACTAGTCTCCAGATCACCTCGGACACTCTGGTCTGTCTTGGTCGGATTGTCACCAGTGAGAAGTCCTCCCTGACCCCAGCTCAGCACCCAGGGTCTTTGGGCATGAGGTTCAACTCGGCCCAAGCCCACGTCTCCCTTCCAAAGGAGATTTTGTTTTCCCTCTCCCAGGGGTTCCGCACTCTAAAGTGTACCGCCCCATCTCTGCCTGAGATCCTGCATAGAGGTCTAGGGAAAGTGATTGCCGCCATAGAAGCGGTGCCTTTGACCTGTTCCATACCTGTCCTCTTCAGCTGGCCCTCTTGTTGGCTTTAGACAAGAGGACGTTCTCTATAGATCAACCTGTACTTCTGTCTCTCAAGGCAAATCAGTCTTTACCAGGTCGATGCTATTAGTTTTAGTTCAGGTCCTTCCTTCCCTCCGGAGAACATCAGCATCTCAGACGCCAGTCTTCTCAGGAAGGTAGCTTTCTTCTTCATCAGCATAGGGTCGCTGGAACGCCCGAGAAGTCATTAGTCCCATCTTTCTAGATCAGGGCAATTTTCCTTACCCTTTGCCACGGACAGATTCTCCTCGCAAGCCAGCCGGTCCTTACCCAGTCGGACAACGCTACTGCGTGGGTTTCTTGAACCGTCAATGGGGGATTCGCAGTAAACATGTGCTGGTACAGGTAACCAGGATTCTGTGACAAGCGGAACATCATGTTTCCGCCACATCATCCTTGCACATTCCGAGGGTGAGGAATTGGGGAGCAAATTCTCTAAGATGTCAAGCTTCAGCATCGGGCAAGTGGTCATTTGGTCCTGTCATTTTCACCAGATATTCCAAGAATGGGCACACTCGATGTTGCCCTGATGGCGTCTCGAATGAACCATAAGGTTCCTCGGTACGTAACCTGGTCCCGGGATCTCTAACCATCGATGTTCTGGTACTCTCGTGGCTACATTTCCAACTGTTTTTTCTTTTTCCGTCCCTCTACCTTTTTTCCGAGAATCGTTAAAAAGTTATAGTAAGAGGGGTTTCCAGTAGTTCTCTCGTCTACAATCATACATGCTCATGGACGCCCCACGGGGGTTTTCCAGACAGTCTAGCCACCTCTTCGACCACAGCTCAAAGTCATTTAAGTTTAACAGCACGGCCGTTGGGGCCTGGTTCTGAGAGGGACGGGGTTTTTCCCATCAGATCATTCTGACCATGAGTTGGGCGAAAAAACCTGTATCCTCGCATATCTACAACAGATACTGTAAGGTCTCATTCCGGTGGTATAAGAACAACGATTTGGTTCCGTTTTCTCTTCTTAGTAACCGATAGGGCCATCAAGGGAGTTTTGGAGTTTGCGGCTTTATCCTGCCGTCCTCCATTCCATTTTCATTTCACATTAGTGCAGGCATGGTCCTTCCTTCTCTATGTCCCTCTCCGGTCCATTCCCTAGATAAATTGGCTTTACAGGTTGCAAGTCCGCAAGCTGGTCATCTTCACACATCCTTGCAGGGTTTTACGGAGTTCATACTCATGTCTTGTCCAACGCAGGCCTAGGAAGGAAAGGTGTTGTAGGCGGCGGATACGCATTGGCCGGCCTCAGTCTGTTTTTTCTCTGCATTCCTTCTGTTCCTGCCCTTGGGGACTGCTTTAGGACATCCCATGGTTACCTGTGTCCCTCAATGAAGCGATAAAGAAGGATTTTTGGTACCGTAAAATCTCTTTCTTGGATTCTTCATTGGGGGACACAGCACCCTACCTATTTGTACTGTTTTTTGGGTGCCTTTGCCGTTGGGCCGATACATATGTTGAGTTGTCGGTTGCTTCTCCTACTGCTTTAACACTTAACTGAGGTACTTGGTGCCTGTCAGTGGGTGTATACTGCTGAGGAGGAGCCAATTTTCCTTTTTTTGCATATTGTCAGCTTCCTAGTGACAGCAGCATACACCCATGGTTATCTGTGTCCCCCATTGAAGACTCCAAGAAAGAGATTTTACGGTGAGCACCAAAAATCCTTCTTTTTATTTACATTAGACTTCCTGATAGTGGTTTATTACACTTTTTGTTAAGAGGTATCATGAAAAAGCAATGCACCTCGTGGCGCCATACGTGTCGTGATAGGGTTAAACAACTAAAAAAAAAAATATGAACTTATAGAATTTTTTCTTCATTTACAGTATTAATTAGTTCCATATCACAGATCCTTTACACTCCATTAGGACCTGAATAGACATTGCTGTGCGTTACGGGCTGGCGGAACGCACCAAATAATAAAGATGGAATAATATATGAGGTGCGTTCGCAGCCTGGGGCCCACCGTGCAGAGGTGACCAACTGTAGCTAAACAATGAGGAGAAGGCGTGTAGGGGAAAGACGGACACCGGTGGGTAACCACTGACCCGGTGCTAGCATCACGTAGTTCGCGCCGGCCGGCGAGCAACCGCAACCTGTTAACGACACAGGTCACGGTAACCAGGGGAACAGTCCTGAGGAGATAATTTGCATATTCCCAGTGCCTTCTGGGATAAGTGAAGAGTCTCCACGAGCTCAACAATCACTGGATTTTGGCCGTTGCAGCTGAAAAGAGGAAATCAGTAAACTGCGCGCCTATCGGTGAGCGAATTTTGGCTCATTTTTCATTGCTTTGAAATCTCTTTAATAATAACAATATTGAAGAGGCCAGAAGCCATTTGGTGAGCTGCATTTCTTGCTACATGTTCACAGACTTACCAGTGGAAAAGCCAAACTTCACATGCCACAAATGCAAGCTTGTGTCCCTGTTGGAGGAAAAGTTGCAAAATTTCGAAGAGAGGTTAGCTACATTGAAAATCATTAAGGAAGGTGAAGAGTTCTTAGAGCAGAATTATCTCTTCATGTTACAGAAAGAGAAGAAATTCGAAGTGCACCTGAAGAAACAGAGGAATGGAAACATGTGACCCAGAGAAGCAGGAGGATCGGGAGGCAGTAAGCACTCATACTGCTCAGGAACCAGTACCAGGCTCTTACATAGGAGAACGATGAAGAAATACATCAGGATAAGACTTTGCCCACAAACAGCAACCTTGTACGCCCTCAGAGTCGTCCGGGATGGAGAAAGAAAAATGTTATGAAGAAGAAACGGAGACTGGTGGTCATGGGGGATTACCTGTTGAGAGGAACAGAGGCCGCTATCTGCAGACCGGATATAACTTCAAGAGAAATGTGCTGTCTTCCAGGTGCAAAAATTTAAGATGTGTCTGACAGGATATCAGGACTCTTCAGACCTACTGATGACTACCCATTCCTGCTAATACATGTGGGGACAAATGACAGCAAGAAATGACCTGGAAACCATCTGCAGTGACTTTGAAAACTTAGGTAAGAAAGTTTAAGAACTGGGAGCGCAGGTGGTCTTCTCTTCCATCCTCCCAGTGGATGTCCATGGAACAAGGAGGTGGAATAAGATTCTGCAAGGTGAACAACTGGCTACGTCGATGGTGCTGTAAGCAAGGATTTGGATTTCTGGATCACGGAGTGAATTACCTATACGATGGACTACTTGCTAGAGATGGGGTGCACCTTAAGAAGACTGGAAAGCATGTATTTGGAAGTCGCCTTGCTACACTTGTAAGGAGAGCTTTAAACTAGAACAATGCGGGAACGGAAGCAAAAGGCCAGAAAAAGCCATACACCTGACAAATGCTATTGAGAACTCTGCTAAAAGAAGTGGAAAGGAAGAACAAAGACAAAAGAATCTAAATAATAAAAATATTGGAGAAAGAGAAACCAATCACAAACTAAAATGTTTCTATACTAATGCACAAAGCATGGGCAACAAACAACAATTGGAACTACTAACGCAGGAAAAGAAATATGATGTCATTGGAATCACAGAAACTTGGTGGGACAATACACGATTGGAATACAAGGCTAGAAGGATACAACTTATTTGCAAGAAACAGACTTGATAAACGAGGAGGAGGTGACGCATTGTATATTAGAAACGCGTATATCTGCACAGAGATTGAAGCTTAAGAGACTGGGAGTTCTGTGGAAACTGTTTGGGTAAGAAAACAACGACAGAACAATGGAAAGGACACCATTGTAGGCATTTACTACAGGTCGCCTGTGCAAGCTGAAGATATGGATGAACTCTTTAAGCATCAAATGGCCGAGTTCTCCAAAAAATATGACATAGTTGTCATGGGAGATTTCAACTATCCAGACATTTGTTGGGAATCTCTCTCAGGCAAAACTAACAGGTCAAGGAAATTCTTATCCTCTCTTGCTGACAACTTTATCTTCCAAAAGGTAGGGGAGAAAACAAGGGGAACTGCTACCTTGGATCTAATCCTTATAAACAGGGAGGAAATGGTTGAGGAGGTAAAAGTGGCTGGGACCCTAGGAGGTAGCGACCATGCTATTTTAGAATTTTGGATAACTAGAGGAGGAAGACCTGTGAAGACTCAGACATCAAGGTTAGATTTCAGAAAGGCAGATTTTAAGGGATTCAGAAAGAGAATTGGAGGGATCCAATGGCTGGATGTCCTTAAGGACAAAAATGTCCAGGAAGGATGGGAAATCTCGAAAAATAAAATTCTCAAAGCACAATCGTTATCAATTCCGAAAAGAGGGAAGAATAGGAAGCATTTAAGGAAACCAGGATGAATGAACACAGAACTTAAGCACATGCTAAAAAGGAAGAAAAAAATGTTTATAAAATGGAAAGAGGGAGGCATATCTAAAGAAGAATATAATGCTGTCTGCAGAACCTGCAGGGCACGATTCAGATTAACTAAAGCTGACAATGAATTGAGGCTTGCAAAGGCGTCAAAAGCAATAATAAAGGATTTTGGGGATATGTCAAACGTAAAAGAAAATGTGAAACTGGGTCTGAGCAGAAAAAGTAAATTAATGTGCATGCAAAATGTAATTGCATATGATCACATGACCTTTACACAGAGAAAACCAAAAGCAAAACACAAAACAAATATCCTGGAATAAAAAAGTAAAAAGATATATTGCAAAAATTGCATGAAGGTAGTAATAATAAGGGTATTTAGTTAACATAATTTTGATCAAAATAATGTAGAAGCCATCCCGCCACGTCACGGCAACCCTTGTGGGACAGTCCTAACTCTTGTATTTAAAACCTTTCCACTTGTCAAGTGACGTAAATGTGAACAAGGACAGAGGGACTGAACCACCAGTAATAGTATAGGCCAGACAGGATGGATTTTCCAACTCAGAAACAGGGCGGTCACACCCTTATATGCACAGAATGCACAATGAAACAAATACTATTACTGGTGGTTCAGTCCCTCTGTCCTTGTTCCCATTTACGTCACTTGACAAGTGGAAAGGTTTTAAATACAAGAGTTAGGACTGTCCCACAAGGGTTGCCGTGACGTGGCGGGATGGCTTCTACATTATTTTGATCAAAATTATGTTAACTAAATACCCTTATTATTACTATTATTACTACCTTCATGCAATTTTTGCAATATATCTTTTTACTTTTTTATTCCAGGATATTTGTTTTGTGTTTTGCTTTTGGTTTTCTCTGTGTAAAGGTCATGTGTTCATATGCAATTACATTTTGCATGCACATTAATTTACTTTTTCTGCTCAGACCCAGTTTCTCATTTGTTTCATTGTGCATTCTGTGCATATAAGGGTGTGACCGCCCTGTTTCTGAGTTGGAAAATCCATCCTGTCTGGCCTATACTATTACTGGTGGTTCAGTCCCTCTGTCCTTGTTCACATTTACGTCACTTGACAAGTGGAAAGGTTTTAAATACAAGAGTTAGGACTGTCCCACAAGGGTTGCCGTGACGTGGCGGGATGGCTTCTACATTATTTTGATCAAAATTATGTTAACTAAATACCCTTATTATTATTATTACTACCTTCATGCAATTTTTGCAATATACCTGTAAAAGAAAATGTGAAAAATGAGGATCAATGAACTCATGGAGATCAACATCCAACACTGCGGAGACACCATCACATGTTTCTCAACGCAGTGATTCTAGAGCAATGCCCCCATCCCTTTAGGGAAATATGTAAAAACATGCAAAACACAAGCCACGGAGACACCATCACGTTTCTCACAGCAAGCAATGACTAGCCAGGTCTTTCCCCCGGGAAGGAACAACCACGGGAAGGGCAGTCTCCAATGACGGAAACCACCTATGCCAAAACATGGTATCCATCCACAGACAGCCGTTTCGGGGTATTGCCCCTCATCAGTGTGGAGTAGGAAACTGGCCAGTAGGAGCAATGCCTAGTAGAAGACTCTGAAAAATGAGGATGAATGAACTCATGGAGATCAACATCCAACACTGCGGAGACACCATCACATGTTTCTCAACGCAGTGATTCTAGAGCATTGGGGGCATTGCGGGCATTGCTCTAGAATCACTGCGTTGAGAAACATGTGATGGTGTCTCCGCAGTGTTGGATGCTGATCTCCATGAGTTCATTCATCCTCATTTTTCACAGTCTTCTACTAGGCATTGCTCCTACTGGCCAGTTTCCTACTTCACACTGATGAGGGGCAATACCCCGAAACAGCTGTCTGTGGATGGATACCATATTTTGGCATAGGTGGTTTCCTTCATTGGAGACTGCCCTTCCCGTGGTTGTTCCTTCCCGGGGAAAGACCTGGCTAGTTATTGCTTGCGTTGAGAAACACGTGATGGTGTCTCCGCGGCTTGTGATTTAAAAGTAAAAGAAAATTCAAAGATGCTATAGGATTTTTACAGGATGAAAATGATGAAGTGGTAAGACAGGATGTTGAGAAGGCCGAACTTTTAAATTCCTATTTTGCATCTGTTTTCTCGCAGAAAGGAAATGTAACATCAACTACTCTTCACTGTCCTATTAAGGGAATAGAAGAATCCAAGATATCTATAAACAGAAATATAGTGAGGAAACACTTAGCTAACCTAAATGAATTCAAGTCTCCAGGTCCAGATGAATTACACCCCAGAGTACTGAAGGAGATAGCAGAAGAAATTTTTGAACCGGTCTCCATAATCTTTGAAAATTCTTGGAGAACAGAAGTCCCAGAAGACTGGAGAAGAGCAAATGATGTTCCTATCTTCAAAAAGGGGAAGAAGGTGGACCCAGGCAACTATAGACCGGTGAGTCTGACTTCTATACCAGGAAAGATCTTTGAACAAATTATTAAACAACATGTATGTCAGTACCTGGATAAGAATGAAGTGATGGGTTTGTAACTAATAAGTCATGTCAGACTAACTTAATTTCCTTCTATGACAGAATAACTGATTGGGTGGATCAGGGAAATGCTGTAGATATAGTATATCTTGACTTCAGCAAAGCATTTGACAAAGTATCTCATACAATCCTTATTGAAAAAATGACTAAGTATGGAATGGATAAGGCAACTGTTAGGTGGATTCATAACTGGCTTAGTGATCGGACCCAAAGAGTGGTCATAAATGGCTGCACATCCAGTTGGAAGAATGTCTCAAGTGGGGTACCACAGGGCTCTGTCCTGGGCCCTGTATTGTTCAACATCTTTATCAACGATTTAGATGAAGGAATTGAGGGTAAACTGATTAAATTTGCTGATGACACAAAGCTAGGAGGGATAGCTAATACTAGAGAAGAGAGATAGAAGATTCAAAAAGATATAAATAAACTGGAGTAGTGGGCAGCAACTAACAGAATGGTTTTTAACAGGGAAAAATGCAAAGTACTACATCTGGGCAATAAAAATGAAAAAAGCATATACAGAATGGGAGGAATAGGCCTAAGCAACAGCACATGTGAAAAAGACTTGGGTATATTAATAGATCACAGACTGAAAATGAGTCAACAGTGTGATGCAGCAGCAAAAATGGCAAATGCAATTCTAGGATGTATTAACAGACGCATACATGTCTAGATCACGTGAAGTCATTATTGCCCTCTACTCTTTGGTCAGAACTCATCTGGAATACTGTGTCCAGTTTTGGGCACCACATTTTCAAAAAGACATCAACAAACTGGAGCAAGTTCAGAAAAGAGCGACCAGAATGGTGACCGGTCTGCAAACCCTGTCTTATGAGGAAAGGTTGCAGGATTTGGGAATGTTTAGCCTGCAAAAGAGAAGACTGAGAGGAGACTTAACTGTCTACAAATATCTCAAGGGCTGTCACATTGCAGAAGGATCATCTTTATTCTCATTTGCACAAGGAAAGACTAGAAGCAATGGGATGAAACTGAATGGGAGGAGACACAGATTAGATATTAGAAAAAACTTTTTTACAAAGTGATCAATGAGTGGAACAGGCTGCCACGAGAGGTGGTGAGTTCTCCTTCAATAGAAGTCTTCAAACTGAGGCTGGACAGATATCTGTCTGGGATGATTTCGCAAATCCTGCTTTGAGCAGGGGGTTGGACCAGATAGCCCATGATGTCCCTTCCAACTCTACGATTCTATGATTTCTATGATAATGTGAACCACCGCTTGGAGTGGGTGCAATGTCCGCCCTGACGGACGCCACTAACAAGCCTGTCAACGGTGCTGGAAAGCGCACATACAGCGCTGCTCTGGCGGACGCTGCGGTACCAGTAGCCCAGAGGCCTTACTGGCCGACACCCAGGGCGCTAGTGGATGAGGAGGAGACACACTGCGGCGCTAATCAGTGTCAGAGCTAAGGTGCTGACTCTGATTCCTAACCCTAACTCATACGTAATACCCAAGGAGGAGGGGATTACAATGCGTCAGTCACCAGGCTCATTCATCCATCATCACACATACACTAAGCACTATAGCCTCAGAGTCTGTCATAGCGCATGGCGGGGCAGCCATGCGAACCTTTTATAGCAGTGTCCTTCCGGAACCTTCCTGATGGTCCAATCTGAACTGGAGAAGGACCTGAGTATGTGACTCCCGATCCCCAATGGGAGATTGTCCCATGAGCATGCTCAGTGGAGTGACGGAAGGACTTAGACTCTGGAGTCTTTTGTTGCTGGCCAGGCTGCATTGTCATAACTGGACCAGAGGTAGCAGCAGCAACCGAACCCACACTGCTGGTGTGAGCAGATCGCCGGGATCGAGGAGTCTGCTGAGCAGGCTCCACTGTGGCTGAAGAAGAATGGGAGACAGTCGACCGCAAGGCTCGGGATTCCCGCTGTGCAGCGCCCGGAACCCGACGCCTACAGCTGTGACAGGAAGTGGTTAATGACCAATTTGTTTAGTTTTTGTCTCTTCACATTTGAGCTTTCATTTTTTCCCCCCCCTGACGTGGCTTGTTTTATGTAGGAGAAATTTCATTTTCGAGCAGTGTTCTGCGGTGTGTATATAAATGATTGTAGATTTGTGACTCAAAAATATATATGAATTACACAAATAAAATATTCTTTAGTATTGTTTTTCACAGCCCATGTTTCACACTAGATAACTTATTGAATGAATTCTTCAAGCTACTGCAGTTGTGGGATGCATAATGTGAAAACGAAAAATGTGGATATTTGTGAAAGAAGGGCATTTTTTTAGTCTCTCTATTGCCCCAGATAAAGGGAAAAACAGAGGAATGCAGTTGAGGTAAGTAGCAATTATTGTTGTTTTTTTTTTGCTTTATGATTATTTACTTGTGGTGGATATATGTAGTGACCATGGTACTGTATGTAGAGGAGGTCTGTAGGGGCCAGCAAACTGTGTGTGGAGGGAGTCTGTGAGAACCATCTTACCGTGTATGGATTATGGCTATGGGGACACAATACTGTCAGGGGAGCTGTGAAGTATATTGTGTGGGTGGCCTGTGGGACCATCATACAATGATAGCAGGAGCAGTATGATTTACTATTTTTTATAAACTTTATAAAAAGCATTAAAATTATATGGTTTGGATTAGTTGCTACTAATATGAATGTATGCTACAATAAGCCCTATCTTAATCTGTATTTGCAGTAGCAGCTTCTCACCATACTTCATTCTGCTCGGTATTAAGTGAAACAAAAAATATGCAACTTAGGCTAGTTTCACACTAGCGTTTTGAGGCGCAGCGTACGCTCGTCGTGAAGCTCTGCCCCTGCCACGCCTCCTCCGGTCAGCTCTGTCTATGGGCGCATGATGCTGCATGCGACCTTCGTACCATATCTTTAGCACTGGGTACGCAGGCCGTGTGCAGGGATGCTTTTAGCAGAGCATGCGTCCAAAATGCAACACGATGAGTTTGGCGCAAGTCGGCGCACTGTCAAAAGGCAAAAGGACGCATGCGCCGGCAAAAGCATACCTGCCCACGGCCAGCGTACCCAATGTTAAAGATAGGGTACGCAGGTCACATGCAGCGTCATGCACCCATAGGCAGAGCTGACCGGCGGAGGCGCCAGGGGGCAGAGCCTCACAGTGAGCGTACGATGTGCCTCAAAACACTAGTGTGAAGCTAGCCTTAATAATAATGTTAACAATAATGATAATAAAGATCAGAATTATTTTCAGTCTAATCGGTTCAACCCTTCATAACAGCCATAACAGTCATGGATCTCTATTGTGGCCCCTTGGGAAAATCAATTGTTCATCCATTTTTCAGAGTGACACAAGTTACTGTGAAAGCTTATCTACGTCTAAAAGGACTTAAGGCCCCGTCACACTAAGCGACTTACCAGCGATCCCGACACCGATATGAAGGTGTCAGGATCGCTGGTAAATCGCTATGTGATCGCTGGTGAGCTGTCACACAGACAGCTTCACCAGCGATCAGCACAGCGATGCCGAGCGCCCGGCATCGCTGGCCATCCTGTAAAAAATAGAATCAAAATAAAAAATATAGTTATTCTCACCTTCCGATGTCGCGTTCAGCCATCCTGCCTCTCTCCACGCTCCGGTCCCAGTGATCCTTTGCGAGAATGACCGCGAGATGTCACAGTCTCGCGGGATAACAAAGTCTCGCGGTCATTCGTGCAAAGGATCACTGGGACCGGAGCGTGGAGAGAGGCAGGATGGCTGAACGCGACATCGGAAGGTGAGAATAACTATATTTATTTTTTTAATTATTTTTTACACCTGATCGCTGGTCTCCCGCCTGTCACACGCAGCGATGCGTGCTGGCCAGCGGGAGACCAGCGACCAAAGAAATGTCCAGAGGTTTCTTCCAGCGATCAGCGATACCGGCAGGGGGGCCGCTCGCTGATCGCTGTCACACACAGCAATCTCGCTGGTGAGATCGCTGTTACGTCACAGAAGTTGTGACTCAGCAGCGATCTGGCTACCAAGATTGCTTAGTGAGACGGGGCCTTTAGCAGCTCTGCAAAGCCAAACAGATACCATTGTGTTGTAGACTGTGTAATGGGAGCATCAGCATTGATTGTTTGGCAGACAGCAAAAGTCACAACAATCAGTTATAAATAGTCTTGGTCTTCTCAGGGTCCCCATTTGTGTGTGACTTGAATTTATAAATAAAAAATTTGCACAAGACAGTCAAGAATTGGCTGACAGTATACACACTCTACTAAAGTAATAAAACTCACCAGCTGTCCAGCCTTAAAAGTTTTTCCATCCCACTCGATGGAGGTAAAGGTTGCCCAAGGAGCTTGCATACGTTTTGATGCAATATCCAGTCGGCCAATTATTCCTTTGAAACCAGAAAACTTTATTTGCTTGTCATAATTTTCATGGCATGCTTTTAACCACAACGCAAATTCTCTGTCAATTTTTACTCTTTGGTCCTGCCAAAAGTTAAGAAAAAAAAATACTAAAAATATAAACTACAAGCTTTTAAAACACAACTGAAATACTATTAGATGATAGACACAAACAAATCTGTTGATCAACCTGGCAAGAAAAAAAAAAAAAATATTAGCTAACGGTATGCTATTAAAGTCCCTGCATATGTGCCATATTTGTTTGCATTAACCATTTGCAGCCAAAGCCTGTTTTCACCTTCCTGACCAGGCCAAATTTTTCAAATATGCCCATTATTTTATGTGATAATAACTTGAATTATTCAACTTATCCCAGTGATTCAGAGATTGTTTATTTTGGGACTAATTGTGTTTTATAATTGTGGCAAATTTTTGCTGATATGATAAATTTCCATTAATTTATGAAAATATCAGAAATTTGATGAAAATGTAAAAAAAGTGCACTTTTTGAAACTTCAATTTTATGCCCTTAAAACAAATAGTCATACAAAACAAAACATTTCCCACATCAACTTTATATCACCATCATTTTTAAAACATCTTTTTAGTAGTACAGTATAACAGTTGAACGTTTAACAGCAATTTTTCATTTTTTTAAAAATAAGAACTTTTTTTTTTTTACGGATCACACTACTTATGGGTGTGCTTAAAGGGGTTGCCCACAACTATAACAACCCCTTCTTGATCTAAATGTTTGGCCTTCCTAAAATAAAAATGCCAACACTCGCCTCCAGTGCAATATCGTTCCAGTGGAGTCGTCACTCACGTTCCTGTGGCTCACATGCAGTTCTTTTGACATGTAAGTTTGGCACCCAATCTCAGCAGGCGTCTCTGTCCCCACCTTCATATGAATTGAACATGAAGAGGAGAACAGGGCTGTGGCTGATCTCTGACTTACTCTTCATGTTCAATTAGTATGAAGGAGGGGACAGTGATGCCAGCGCTGATTGGGCACTACGTTTTATAACATCCCACGAGAGCCCAGGAACACGAGTGCAGACACAGCGACGACACGGGAGGGGAGTATAAGCTTTTTTTATTTTATCGGGGCCTAGAGTGGGGTATGAGAAGGGGTTGTCCAAGTATTGGACAACTTCTTTGAGGGTGCCAGAACAGCAGAAACACCACAAAAATGGGAATGTAGTTATTTGTGTTTTACTGATATTTGAATTTATAACCTGGTGTCCTTTGTAGATTGTGTAGAGCTCATCAGGGGTCCGATATAGTGGTGTTTAACAGATTAGATCATAAAATCAAGAATTCATGGACGTGTGGTACAGTTTGAAACAGTCCAGGTTTGTGGGCAGATGCCACATTGCCAAGTGGTGTCCTTCTTCTTCCTCTTCTGTAACACACTTTGCACCTTTCTTGCAGTCTTCAAGACCTCACAGGGAAAATATTGCACTAGCACAATACTGGTACCTTCAGATGCAGTGGGGCCATCCAAACATTATGACCTTGACTACCATCTCATGAAACTGAGGGAATATGCCAGTTTGGTCTGCACATCGCGATGACACAATAGATATATTTTGGCATTCATCGTAAAATCTCTTTCTTGGAGCCTTTATTGGGGGACACAAGTAACCATGAGTGTATGCTGCTGTCACTAGGAGGCTGACACTAGGCAAAAAAAAAAAAGTTCACTCATTCTCAGCAGTATACACCCACAGACAGACACAAAGCTTGTCACTTAAGCCTGTTTCACACTTCAGTTTTTCCTGTCAGTCCGAATCCGCCAAAATAGCGGAAAACAGATCCGCAGGCGGACTGACAAAAACGGATGGCATCGGATCGGCGGATGTATGGATACGCCGAAGGGGAAAATTTAAAGGAACTGCGCCGGTGGGGGGGGGGGGGAATACAGAATCGGCGACGATGTCATGAAGCAGTCGAGAGAGAGAGAGAGAAAAAAAAAAATATTTTTATCCAGCAGCCAGACAGAAATGCGGGTTAAATCCGGAAATAGCGGATCCGGACAGCAAAAAAACGTTACATGCTCCGTTCGGGCCGCTGAGTGGACGCCAAAATCTTGGCGGATCCATACAAAAGCGGATCGAATGGACGACCATCCGTCAAGATCCACCGATAATGCAAGTCTATGAGGAAAAAAACGGATCCGCGAACAAAAAAGGCGGATCAGTTTTTTTTTTCAAATCGGCGGATCTTGACTGATAGTCACAAACGGAAGTGTGAAACAGGCCTTAGTGAAAACGCAGTAGGAGAAGCAACCATACAAACCAAAAAAAACATCAACGGGACCAACCGAAGACGCAAAACAAGGAGGGTGCTGTGTCCTCCAATGAAGGCTCCAAGAATACATCTTTATCGCTTCACTGGGGTACATAGGTAACCATAGGATGTCCTAAAGCAGTCCCAAGGTAGTGTGAGGCAGTGACCCATGTTACAGGTAGGGGTCGCTATTTGTTCTCCCCAGGATGCGCACGGAGGTGTATTGAGGCCATGAGGAGGCATTGCAGTCCCAAGCGTAGCTATGATTGCAATGGTGAAGCATGACCGATGTCACTGGTATGGGTCACTGTGTGTGTACTCCCCAGGGTGTGCACTGAGGCGCATGAAGGCCATAGGAGTGCATGGCAATCACGGGCATAGCTGTGACTGCAATGCAGAATAAAAATAATAATAAGTGTTTGCCATGGACATGCTATTGTCCGAGGCACATGTAGGGAAAACCGGCTCTGGGATGTTGTGTTGTTAAACAGACTGCAGTAGTTGTGCAGTCCGTTTCACTCTGGGCCCAGGTTTCCATGTGGCTAAAGGCCACAGGTTCTTTTGTTAAAAGCCCTGCAGGAAAGGGTATGCGTGTGTCAGGTCTAGTGTCAGGGCCAGAGTGAGTTGGTGCTTGTTACTGTGCAGAGCAGTTGGTGTTGCAGAGCAAGGCCTGTGTGGGGCAACACAGGACAAAGCGGAGCTAACAGGCCTGCACCCACAGCGTACACAGTGGTGCAGCTGTCCACGGTAACCGGTCAGAGGAGGACTGGAATGCGCAAAGGCTGTAAACAGGTGGATATGGTGCCCGGCTGCGATCCGGAGGATATCAAAGGATTGTGTACAGCTGTGTGAGTAAAAACATATTGACACAGCGGTGTGGTCAACAGCGGTAACCGGTCTCGGATGTCAACAGGTCTTGTGCACGGAGATGAACCGGAGGTAACCTGTCCTGTGCCCGAAGGAAGACTGGCGTGTGTAGCAATTGCAAACTAAACGAGTAAAGCTGTGAGTGAAGAGACATTAATACAGCGATGCAGTCGCCCACGGTTACAGAACAATGGGCGGTCCAGCGTGTTTAGGGACTGCAATCTAAAGCTGTATAATATGCAGTGCTATGAAATGGACACTAAAGCTATATGCACTTGTGTGTGAAAATGGACATTTAATGTGGAAACAAACACATTTAAGAGACTTTGTGTTTGCATAAGTGTGCTACCGCTGCACTAGAATAGGGAATAAAATAACTTTGAACTCAGGTCGGACAACCACAAACCTTTTCTTCCCAGGCTGGCATCAGCCGAAGCATAGGTATGTACTTGGTAAAACGTTGCAAAATTGTGTAGGGAAGACCAGATAGCTGCCTTGCAAATTTGAGATGCAGAGGCCTGATGATGAATGGCCCAGAAGTCCCCCACCACCCTGGTGAAGTGAGCCCTTAACTCAATATGCCTCCAAGATAGCCAAACAAATCCAGCGAGCGATAGTAGATTTTGAGGCAGGAAGACACCTACGATGACTCTCAGGAATGACAGAGTCAGAGCGCCAAAAATCAGCTGTCCTAGAAAGGTAGAGGTGAAGAGCTCTGACCAGTTCCAGCTTCGTGAACACCCTGGGAGCAGAGGCCAGACCGAAGGGAAGAGCTGTGAACTGATAATGACTTCCCTGAACTGCGAATCTGAAAAAACTCTGATGCAGAGAATAAACCGGAATGTGGAGGTCCTGAATGTCCACAGAGGAAGAGAAACTCCTCGGTTTCCATCAAGGCAATTACCGAGCGAATGGACTCCATCCAGAAATTCTGGAGACGCATGAGTTGGTTCAGACACTTGAGGTCCAGGATTGAATGGAGGAAGCCGTCCTTCTTTGGGACTACAAATAGATTGAAATAAAAAAAGGAAAAACGTTCTTGGACAAGGAGCGGGGACAAGGACTTCTGCTTGTAGGAGAGCGAAAATGGCTTGATAGAAACCTATATTCATTATGTAAACTGGGGGGCAAGTCACTGAGGGATCAGTAACCTGTCAGTAGTCTTCAGTATGAATAGCTAATCAAAGCACCACATGAAGACCCCCCACAGGCCCGCCCCAAAGCACGATCATATCATTAACACAAAACTGAAAATAATCAACAGTCCTAAGCAGTATATATGGACATGTAGGTCATAGGAAGCTGAATTAAATGATAACATGGTATCTGCGAACTGATGTCTTATTCCAGAGAAATCCACGCTATTATTATATGTAAACGAGCTGCTCAGGACTATGGGCCGGACTCTGATCTGCATGAGGATCTCACACCAGAGCTTACTGCAAATTAAAGGAGGCATTACCAGTGCGACATGTAACGACTGACACTTTGTTCTAATAATCACAAGCAGCTCTGCAGTGAGATCAGAACATGGTACAGTAGAAGTGAACTTTGTAACATTACAATCACATTTGTAACACCACTTATCCTCTTAATGTGCTTTCAGCTGTGCTGCAGAACTGTGACCAATTACAACCTACATAATACAGCTGAGTTGTCTCATTGCAAACACATCTGCAGTGATGAGAGCTCCACTGTACTAACCCCTTCCCTTCCACACACACACACTGGCTATCTGCGAGATGGAAGCTGAAGCACTATAAGAGGACTCCTGAAATGCAAATGTGTTAGTAAAACAGTATTTTTTCATACGTTTATGATATTTTCATAAATTTAAAAAAATGTAGCCCTAAATTTATTACAATCAAGGAGTACGCCATGCACGAAAATAAAAATCTAAAGTTACTTACCGTTAACAGTATTTTACAGAGCCCATGACAGCACCACCTGAGAGAGGGTATCCACCCACCAGGACAGGAAGCCTACTGAATAAAAAGGCGCTATCCCTTCTCCCCATCAGTTCGGTTTCAGAGCACAAGAGGACCTCCAAACAGTTAGTAGCATAACCAACACGAAATACATTTTTCTTAACACCCTTAATAGTGCACACCACAAGTGACAAAGCGGGGGAGGGGATATAAGGGTGCTGTCATGAGCTCTGTAAAATCCCGTTAAAGGGAACCTGTCACCCCCCCCCAGGCGTTTTGAAGTAAAAGAGCCACCTTGTGCAGCACTAATGCTGCATTCTGTCAAGGTGGCTCTTTTATTTGGCATCCCTTCCACCGCAGAAAGAAGCGTTTTTAAAATTTGTCACTCATACCTGAAGTTTGTCCGGGGGGGGGGGGGGGGGGGCAGGTCTTTCCCCGCAGACACAGACACCTCACATCCATCAGTCATTTCCTCTTTACGCCGCCCCCGCAGCGTTCATTTATTTTCCCAGCGCCTGCGCTGTTATTTTTTCTTCTTGGACATGCGCTGTTAGCGCTGCCCATCCACTGACATCACATGATGTCTTCCTTATCGCACTTGCGTGGATGCGCGGCCCGAGATCCCGCCCCGCAGTGTGAATAAATCAGAAGAGACTCATAACAGCCCGGGAAAAGGATCTTGATTGCTGTTTTTATGGACTCCATCTTGAACGGTCTGTAAACTAGGAACCTGTTAAGGCCTGTCAGATTGATGATAGTCCTGTATGATAGGTCTGGATTCTTTATCAGAAACAGGGGAGAAGAAAATTCCCCCTCCTGCAGCTGAACGGACACCTCGACTAGCACTCTTTTTTTAAGCAAGGTTAGCACCTCCGCTTCCAAGGCTTGCTGTTCCTTTCAGGATCTGAGGGATGAGATCCTGAAACTGTGCCTGGGGACAGATGCAAACTTTAGCTTCACTCCTGATTTTATTATATTGAGGAACCAGGAATTGGCTGAGATCTCCCAGGCTGTTCGGAGGTGAGACAGCCTTCCTCCCACCTGGGATGGCCCGTCACTTGGAGAATTTTCGGTTTCTTGATGAGGAACCATCAAACATGAAACCTTTGTTCTTTGGCTTCTTATCTCTCAAGTCATCCTGTTCTTTGGGTGGTCTACTCCTGCTATATCTTCTCCTCCAAAGGGAACTCAAACTGAGGACATGATACAGCAAGGAACTCCTTCTTGTCTGCTGCCTTATCAAGAATATCGTCCAAAGCTTGCCCAAAAAGGTATTTGCCCTCACATGGAATAGAGCATAGACTAGTCTTTGCCTGAGCATCCCCCGGCCAGCTTTTGAGCCACAAAGCTGTACGGGCAGCGTAAGAGAGGTTTGCTGATCTTGTCGCTAACCTAACCGAGTTCGCCGAGGCATCGGCCAGACAGGAAGCTGCCCCCTGCAACAGAGGAAGGTTCGCCAGAATCTCATCCCTTGGGGTATTGTCTTTTAGACGGTCGTCTAGCTGCTGTAGCCATACCATCAACAATCTCACTGTGCAGGTTGCTGCTATTGCCGGTTTTAGTGAACCCACTGAAGACTCCCATGTTTGTTTCAGGAAGGTCACGGCCTTTCTGTCTAAAAGATATTTTAGAATCCCTAGATATACAAAGTGCAAGGTAGATTTTTTATCTGATTTAGCCACTGCGACATCAATCTTGGGGGTCTTTCCCCATATGCCTGCCTCCATCTCTTCAAATGGGTATCTCCTTTTTGAAGAAGACGGTAGAGGCCCTTTCCTTTCTGGCTTCTTCCATTCCTTGTTGATGAGCATTTTAATGTTTTCATTGACCGTAAAGGAATGTCTCTTGCTTTGACCTAAGCCCCCAAACATTATGTCCTGAACTGACATTGTCTACTTAGGATCTGAGATGCCCATAGTGGACCTTATGGCTCTAAATAGCTTGTCAGTATCCTCTGCTGGGAAGCAGAGCCTCCCCCCGTATCCTCATCAGAGGAGGAAGCGGTGGATGACTCCAGGTCTGAGCTTTACCAACGCTGTACTGATCCTTCAGATTCTGAATACAGTGGTTTCTGTATTCACTTCCCTTTTTTTCCCCCCCCATCAGGTTCCTTAAGGAGTCCTGGACCTCTGATTTGATGACTGATTTAAAATCCATAGCAAAACCAGGAGTCTCCTATGAGATTGTCTGCTGTATGCACCCTGAGCAGAGCCTCTTGTGATAAGCGCTAGGTAGATCTCCCTTGCACAGAGCGCATTCCCTATGTTTTTGTTTGGAAGTGCACTTCAGGGGTCTTCCCTATCAAGGGAACAAAGAAAAGGGAGGCGCTGTTTTAGTATAATGTACATTAACGTAACTCACTCACCATCCTGCTGATCAACCTACAGTACCGGAGACGG
This sequence comes from Dendrobates tinctorius, assembly GCF_039654945.1. NCBI lineage: Eukaryota > Metazoa > Chordata > Amphibia > Anura > Dendrobatidae > Dendrobates > Dendrobates tinctorius. The sequence goes on along the minus strand of NW_027361838.1, from coordinate 12,221,741 downwards.
AGGTTGAGCCGGTTATGAAGAACACCTCTCCCTGGCAGTGGGCTCGTGACCTGCCTAGTTTCTCAGGCTGGTTCTGCTGCCTGTATGACTGCTATTGCACCCTCTATGTTGTTGACGGCGCTGGGGGGCTCCTGCAATGCTTGCAGTGAAGAAGATGGTGGCGGCTGTTGCTGCGGTGGCGTCCGGCGACGCTGCTGCTGCTCCTCCTCCATGTTTGGAAGCTGTAGGAAAAGCCATCTTCTTGGGCAGACCCCTTTAAATATTGGGTGGCCCTGCCTCCTCCATTTGAATTCGGCACGCTTTGTGCAGGGAATCCCTAGGCCCTGGGCTCATGCAGTCCAGAGGGCCGCCGACTTGAACGGTGCGCTACGCCAGTGGGACGCGCCGGGTCCCCTCCAGCGTCCCACGCAGTCCTGAATGTGATGTCTCCTGCACGCGCCGGACCTCTTCCTGCATATTGCATGTGCGCAGACCTGAATGCCTCACTCTCCGGCGCGCTCCGCCTAAGGCCACGCCAGTTCTCCCAGTGTTGCCTGGCCATGCGCAGCCCCAGATGCGCGTCCCGGTGCACATTACTGGGACGCACCCAATCCCCAGTGCTCGCAGCCCGGGACCCGAGCAGGCAGGGGACATTTGCTCAAGAGGTCTCAACCTGCACGGCGTTGCGCCATCCTCCTGGCAGGCGTTACTTCACCCATGGACGGCAACCTGAACTCCCGTACACCCTCCTGGGTAAGTGTACAGCTTGCTTCTGGAAGCTCCCACGAGGACAGGAAACCGAACTCATGCGGAGGAGAGGTACGGCCTTTTTATTAAATAGGTTTCCTGTCCTGGTGGGCTGATACCCTCTCTCAGGTGGTGCTGTCATGGGAGACGGGGAAAAAACGTCTACAAGAACCACCACATAAAATGACAAGTCAGATTTGAAAAATTTGACCGGATCACGAATGTGAAAACAGGTTTCAACGGGCTAACAAAGAGCTGAATGTTTCCATTTAAAAAAGGACCCTGTATAGTCTGGTAAGACAATAAACCTGCAAATAAAACAAACCACGTTATAGTCACCTTCTCCGGCTCCACCGGTGAGTCCATGGTCCTGGTACCAGGCATGGCCTTTGGTGCCGTCACATCAACAAGGTAGTAAACAAATAGTAAGCTCAGCATCTCTTAACGGAAAGACTGTCTCCATGTTAACACACTGCTAGAGCCACTGAGCTTATTGATTGACTGCCGCTCTGTCAAGGTGACATCCACGCCACAGACAATGCCAGGGACCAAGAAAAGTGGCAGAAACAAGCGGGTATAAATACATACAGTGCGTTGCGAAAGTATTCGGCTCCCCGGAACTTTTCAACCTTTTCCCACATATCGTGCTTCAAACATGAAGATACCAAATGTAAATTTTTGGTAAAAAATCAACAAGTGGAACACAATTGTGAAGTTGAACGAAATTTATTGGTTATTTTAAATTTTTGTCGAAATTCAAAAATGAAAAGTGGGGAGTGCAATATTATTGGGCCCCTTTAACTTAATACTTTGTTGCGCCACCTTTTGCTGCGATTATAGCTGCAAGTCGCTTGGGGTATGTCTCTATCAGTTTTGCACATCGAGAGACTGAAATTATTGCCCATTCTTCCTTGGCAAACAGCTCGAGCTCAGTGAGGTTTGATGGAGATCGTTTGTTAACAGCAGTTTTCAGCTCATTCCACAGATTCTCAATTGGATTCAGGTCTGGACTTTGACTTGGCCATTCTAACACCTGGATACGTTTATTTGTAAACAATTCCATTGTAGATTTTGCTTTATGTTTGGGATCATTGACTTGTTGGAAGAAAAATCTCCGTCCCAGTCTCAGATCTTTTGCAGACTCCAACAGGTTTTCTTCAAGAATGCTTCTGTATTTGGCTCCATCCATCTTCCGATCTATTTTAACCATTTTACCTGTCCCTGCTGAAGAAAAGCAGCCCCAAACCATGATGCTGCCACCACCATGTTTAACAGTGGGGATGGTGTGTTCAGGGTGATGAGCTGTGTTGCCTTTACGCCAAACATATCATTTGGCATTGTTGCCAAAAAGTTCGATTTTGCTTTCATCTGATCAGAGCACCTTTTACCACATGTTTGGTGTGTCTCCCAGGTGGCTTGTTGTAAACTTTAAGCAACACTTTTTATGGATATCTTTGAGAAATGGCTTTCTTCTTGCCACTCTTCCATAAAGGTCAGATTTGTGCAGTGTACAACTGATTGTTGTCCTATGGACAGACTGTCCCACCTCGGCTGTAGATCTCTGCATTTCATCCAGAGTGATCATTGGACTCTTGGCTGCATCTCTGATTAGTCTTCTCCTTGTTTGAGATGAAAGTTTAGAGGGACGGCCACGTCTTGGTAGATTTGCAGCGGTATGATACTCCTTCCATTTCAATATGATCGCTTGCACAGTGCTCCTTGGGATGTTTAAAGTTTTGGAAATTATTTTGTATCCAAATCCGGCTTTCAACTTCTCCACAACAGTATCACGGACCTGCCTGTTGTGTTCTTTGGCCTTCATGATGCTCTCTGTGCTTTAAACAGAACCCTGAGACTATCACAGAGCAGGTGCATTTATACGGAGACTTGATTACACACAGGTGGATTATATTTATCATGATAAGTCATTTAGGACAACATTGGATCATTCAGAGATCCACAATGAACTTCTGGAGTGAGTTTGCTGCACTGAAAGTAAAGGGGCAGAATAATATTGCACACCCCACTTTTCAGTTTTTGAATTTCCACAAAAATTTAAAATAACCAATAAACTTCATTCAACTTCACAATTGTGTTCCACTTGTTGATTCTTCACCAAAAATTTACACTTGGTATCTTTATGTTTGAAGCATGATATATGGGAAAAGGTTGAAAAGTTCCTGGGAGCCGAACACTTTTGTAATGCACTGTACATACATATACACACACAGAAAACTTTCAAATAAATGTTTGTCTTGGTTGCAGTTAACAAACCCTTTATATGCACTTCCATGTAAAACTGTGCTCCCTGGGAATTGAGGAATTTGAGTAATAACTCTGGCATCCAGATTACCTCAGAATACTACAGGGCCATTCAAGTGACAGTACCAGAATATCATCTTGGGGATTACATACATTTGAAGAGTATAACCAAAATAAATTACAAAGTTTAGGAAAGAAAAAAAAATAGCAAACCAATTAGACAAATTTCTGTCTGCTTACTATATACTAAGATTTGTCTAGTACTTCTAGGGGGATATATAATATTTCTGCCTATTGTCTGCCTCCTAGATTGAAGGAATTCAATTTTAAACGAAAAAGGCTTAAAAGCATAGGATTTTAGAGATTAATGTTTTACAGATCAAACGACACTCCATAGACTGCTCTGCTGTACTATAGATGTTAATAGAAAAGATTATGGTGCCTCACACACACTGTCTTATCTGTATGCTGCTGAACCTGATCTTCAACTCACTAAGGCTAAGTTCACATTAGTGTTCGGGGGCTCTGCGTCCTGCAAAACTATATTTAACATTCCAGTGCGGTCAGCGGGGCGTCAAAACGACACATCCGCATACATCTGCATGTCCTGCCTACCCAATGTTAAAGATAGGTACGCAGGACGCATACAGAAGTAGACGGACCTAAACGGAAGGAGAGCGGAAGTGAGCGGAGTATCAGGGAGGAAGTACGCAGCCCTCCGCAGAGCCCCCCAACGCTAATGTGATATGATACAGAAAAAAACATTTAAAAAAAAACTATCAAACCTATGTAAGAGTCACTTACCTGTCCATTTGTTACTCTTGTAAAAATGGTGCTTTTGTCTTGTAGTTTTAACCCCAGATCTAAGAAAGTTAATTTATTTGTGCTCACTTCAAACTTGTCATTTGTAAATAATGCTCCAGAAATCCGGTTGTAACACTCAGGAGGCACAAGCCCTCTCTTTTTTGGCACTGCACACCAGTCGAATCTAAAATAAAATAATACAAAGTTCAAACTAAAACAAACGTCAAATATCTGAAAGCGTAAAATGTTTCCCTTCTGTTAGAGTATGCCATTAATGTTAGGCCTGTTTCACACTTCAGTTTTGTCTGTCAGTTAAAATCCGCCAAAATAGCGGAAAATGGATCCGCAGGCGGACTGACAGAAACGGGGGTTAGCGGATCGGCGGATGTACGGATCCGCCAAAGGTAAAAATTTAAAGGAACCGCGCCTGGGGGAAAAGGGGGAGAGAGAGAGAGAGAGATTTTTTTTTTAACCAGCAGCAAATCGGAGGATCTTCACTGATGTTCATAAACGGTAGTGTGAAACAGGCCTTAGCCTTCACTCCACAACATTTGGACAGTAATAATTCCGAAGAAAACTAGTGACTGAAATAAAATTTGGAGGTATATGAACTAGATATTAAAACACCAATGACAGCCTTTTATTTTGTAAGGAGGCAATGGTGTTCTTATTTACATTGCGCTATATTATCAGTGTACCTTAGGAGGACTTCCAGATAAATATCACTTTAAAAGTAAACAGCATACACTTTTATGGATGTGATATGAAGGTTTGATACTTTCAAATACTAGGGGAAGTAGCTTCTGAAATTTGCCATGAAAACTTAACTAGGCATTATGCTGTGTGGGTGACCTCAGGCCCCCCCCCCTCGCCTTTACCTCTCTGGGCATTTGCAATGGAATAAGGGAAGACCAAAGTTTAGGATCACAGTAAACAGACCATGCCATACTATTGCTTTCTTATCCCGTCTTCTATCCTCCTCTTTTTCCCCTATGTTTTGCCACAGTTTGTTGTGCACAATTATGTGCTGGAATTTATTTATATGTGTTACAACACAGGTATTGTGCTGGCAGCATTATATATATACTAGCTATGAAACCGTTCTACGCCCGGGTGGCGGGCATTTTTATTGGTATATGGTCTCCCGTCCTGGTATGTGCTGCACCCCTCATCCCTATCCTGGTATGTATGGTACCCTCACCCCCCCAATCCTGGTATGCATGGTACCCCCTTATCCCTGTCGTGGTATACATAGCATCCCCCTCATTCCTATCGTGGTATGCATGATACCCCCTCATCCCTATCGTGGTATGCATGGTGCCCTCACCCCCCCCCCCCCAATCCTGGTATGCATGGTCCTCTCACCCCCCAATCCATCCTGGAATGCGTGGACCCCTCACCCCCCTATCCTGGAATGCATGGTCCCCTCACCCCCCAATCCTGGTATGCATGGTCCTCTCACCCCGAAATCCTGGTATGCATAGTCCTCTCACCCCCCTATCCTGGTATGCATGGTCCTCTCACCCCCCTATCCATCCTGGAATGCGTGGTCCCCTCACCCCCCCTATCCTGGAATGCATGGTCCCCTCACCCCCCAATCCTGGTATGCATTGTCCTCTCACCCCGAAATCCTGGTATGCATGGTCCTCTCACCCCGAATTCATGGTATGCATGGTCCCCTCACCCCCCCCATCCTGGTATGCATGGTCCCCTCACCCACCCTATCCTGGTATGCATGGTCCCCTCACCCACCCTATCCTGGTATGCATGGTCCTCTCACCGCGAAATCATGGTATGCATGGTCCCCTCACCCCCCCCATCCTAGTATGCATGGTCCCCTCACACTTTATCCTGGTATGCATGGTACTCTCACCCCAATCCATCCTGGAATGCATGGTCCCCTCACCCCCCCTATCCTGGTATGCATGGTTTTCTCACCCGCTTATCCTGGTATACATGGTCCCCTCACCCCCTTATCCTGGTATGCATGGTCCCCTCACCCCCTTATCCTGGTATGCATGGTCCCCTCACTCCCCAATCCTGGTATACATGGTACCCTCACTCCCCTATCCTGATTTGCATGGTCCTCTCACCCCCCCCATCCTGGTATGCATGGTTCTCTCACCCCCCATCCTGGTATGCATGGTCCTCTCACCCCCCCCATCCTGGTATGCATGGTCCTCTCACCCCCTATCCTGGTATGCATGGTCCTCTCACCCCCTATCCTGGTATGCATGGTCCTCTCAACCCCCAATCCAGGTATGCATGGTCCTCTCACCCCCCAATCCTGGTATGCATGGTCCTCTCACCCCCCCAATCCTGGTATGCATGGTCCTCTCACCCCCCCAATCCTGGTATGCATGGTCCTCTCACCCCCCCATCCTGGTATGCATGGTCCTCTCACCCCCCAATCCAGGTATGCATGGTCCTCTCACCACCCAATCCTGGTATGCATGGTCCTCTCACCCCCAATCCTGGTATGCATGGTCCTCTCACTCCCCAATCCTAATATGCATGGTCCTCTCACCCCCCCCATCCTGGTATGCATGGTCCTCTCACCCCCCCCATCCCGGTATACATGGCCCCCTCACCGCCCAATCCTGGAATGCATGGTCCTCTCACCCCCCTATCCTGGTATGCATTGTCCCCTCACCCCCCTTTCGTGGTATACATGGTCCCCTCACCCACCAATCCTGATATGAATGGTCCCCCTCACCCCTATTAAACTGCACACATTTAGAAAAAAAAAAAAAACATTTATACTCACCTTTCTTCCCTGTGTCCAGTGCTGTCCTGCTCTGGGCGTGTTGTGGTGCCGGACTGGGCGCCTGTGCAGTCCTCGCTTTCCGCCACCATGTTCTAGAAGACACACTAGTGTGTCTTCAAGAAAATGACGGCGGTATGCGCGGACTGCGCAGGTGCCGATTCATGTTTGTAGTGGGCGTGTTGTGGTGCCGGACTCGACGCCTGCGCAGTCCGCGCTTTCCGCCATGTTCTTGAAGACACACTGCAGTGTGTCTTCAAGAAAATGGCAGCGGTAAGCGCGGACTGCGCAGGCTACAACACGCCCACTCCAGACGTCACCTGAAGACGCAAGACCCCGTCGGCAACAGCAACACCGGGTTCGGTAAGGTGGGGGATGCGTCACTCTGGGTCCAGACTGCACAGGCGCGTCGCACTTGCGCAGTCTATAAAGGCTTCAGACAGAGTGACGCTCCCCCAGTTACATTATAAATATATATTTTTATAGTGAGGTGCCAAGGAGAGAGGTACTAGAAAACAGAAATATTTCCCCCCCGATTCATTATATGTGTCTCCCTGTGCTGATAGTGAAGCCGGTTTATTTAACTGTAATCTGGTCCTGGTTTCTTTAGTGATCAGCGTGGAAAAGACTGGTGGATCCCCGTCCACAAGTTCAATCCAGGTTTTGATTCCTGACAGGTCCAGCTGATATAATCAGGAGGAGCTTGGCTCTCTCTCTCTCGTCTGCTGGGCTGGGAGCTGACACAGTAAGAGTACATGGACTTCTTTGTTGTTGTATAGGCTTACTTTGTAGTTAAGCCTTCTATTGTTAGTTAGAGGCCAGACGGCCTTAGACATTTTATTTCATGTTTGGCATGTGTAACATTGAATGACCAATGTGCACAATAAAATACGCCGTGCCCATATCCGTGTGGAACTCGCTAGACTGCTGTTGTGACTCCATTTCCACCCGCTTGTGCCAAAGCAAAGATTCCAGCTGAGCTTTATATATGTATATTCCCATATATATATATATATATATATATATATATATATATATATATATATATATATATATACACACACACACACACATACACAGTGCCTACAAGTAGTATTCAACCCCCTGCAGATTTAGCAGGTTTACACATTCGGAATTAACTTGGCATTGTGACATTTGGACTGTAGATCAGCCTGGAAGTGTGAAATGCACTGCAGCAAAAAAGAATGTTATTTCTTTGTTTATTTTTTTAAATTGTGAAAAGTTTATTCAGAGGGTCATTTATTATTCAACCCCTCAAACCACCAGAATTCTGTTTGGTTCCCCTAAAGTATTAAGAAGTATTTCAGGCACAAAGAACAATGAGCTTCACATGTTTGGATTCATTATCTCTTTTCCCAGCCTTTTCTGACTATTTAAGACCCTCCCCAAACTTGTGAACAGCACTCATACATGGTCAACATGGGAAAGACAAAGGAGCATTCCAAGGCCATCAGAGACAAGATCGTGGAGGGTCACAAGGCTGGCAAGGGGTACAAAACCCTTTCCAAGGAGTTGGGCCTACCTGTCTCCACTGTTGGGAGCATCATCCGGAAGTGGAAGGCTTATGGAACTACTGTTAGCCTTCCACGGCCTGGACAGCCTTTGAAAGTTTCCTCCCGTGCCGAGGCCAGGCTTGTCCGAAGAGTCAAGGCTAACCCAAGGACAACAAGGAAGGAGCTCCGGGAAGATCTCATGGCAGTGGGGACATTGGTTTCAGTCAATACCATAATAACGTACTCCACCGCAATGGTCTCCGTTCCAGACGAGCCCGTAAGGTACCTTTACTTTCAAAGCGTCATGTCAAGGCTCGTCTACAGTTTGCTCATGATCACTTGGAGGACTCTGAGACAGACTGGTTCAAGGTTCTCTGGGCTGATGAGACCAAGATCGAGATCTTTGGTGCCAACCACACACGTGATGTTTGGAGACTGGATGGCACTGCATACGACCCCAAGAATACCATCCCTACAGTCAAGCATGGTGGTGGCAGCATCATGCTGTGGGGCTGTTTCTCAGCCAAGGGGCCTGGCCATCTGGTCCGCATCCATGGGAAGATGGATAGCACGGCCTACCTGGAGATTTTGGCCAAGAACCTCCGCTCCTCCATCAAGGATCTTAAGATGGGTCGTCATTTCATCTTCCAACAAGACAACGACCCAAAGCACACAGCCAAGAAAACCAAGGCCTGGTTCAAGAGGCAAAAAATCAAGGTGTTGGAGTGGCCTAGTCAGTCTCCTGACCTTAACCCAATTGAAAACTTGTGGAAGGAGCTCAAGATTAAAGTCCACATGAGACACCCAAAGAACCTAGATAACTTGGAGAAGATGTGCATGGAGGAGTGGGCCAAGATAACTCCAGAGACCTGTGCCTGCCTGATCAGGTCTTATAAAAGACGATTATTAGCTGTAATTGCAAACAAGGGTTATTCCACAAAATATTAAACCTAGGGGTTGAATAATAATTGACCCACACTTGTATGTTTAAAATTTATTAAAATTTAACTGAGCAACATAACTTTTTGGTTTGTAAGATTTATGCATCTGTTAATAAATCCTGCTCTTGTGTTAAGTTTGAAGGCTCTAACTTATTTGCATCTTATCAAACCTGCTAAATCTGCAGGGGGTTGAATACTACTTGTAGGCACTGTATATATAGCGCAACACTTGTAGCCCATGTCCTGGACAGGTCTGAGTGTGGTGGCTCTTGAAGCAATCACTCCCAGCAGCAGTCCACTCCTTGTGAATTTCCCCCAAAGTTTTTGAATGGCCTTTTCTTAATAATCCTTTCAAGGCTGCAGTTATCCCGGTTGCTTGTGCACCTTTTTTCTGCCACACTTTTTCCTTCCACTCAACTTTCCATTAATATGCTTGGATACAGCACTCTGTGAACAGCCAGCTTCTTTAGCAATGACATTTTGTGGAGTGTGTTAATGACTGCCTTCTTGACATCTGTGAAGTCAGCAGACTTCCCCATGATTGTGGAGCCTACTAGAACTGACTGACCTTTTCAAATGCTTAGGAAGCATTTGCATGAGATTTTTGGTAATTATTCTAATTTACTGAGATAATGACTTTTGGGTTATCATTGGCAGTAAACCATAATCATCAACATTAACAGAAATAATTTGTAATGACTATTTAATATATGAGTTTCACTTTTTGTATCGAAGAAGAACTGAAATAAATTTTTGATATTCAAATTTTGTTAGGAGCACTTGTACGTGGCAAATGTACACCAATCCTTACCCGTTCAGACCTCGCCATCCAAGACTATGATATTGTAATCGAACTACGACATTCTTACCACTGCTGCCTGTAACCTGTTAATCCGATAACATCCACTGATGCCACTGACCGCCTACCTCCCCCCCTAATTGTGGGGAATTGTAATGGACATTTATCTAATAAAAACCCAAGCAGAGAAATTCACCCGTTCACAGGTGCCTTCATTGCTCAGTGCACAATCGCCATATACAATGCACAGAAGCAAACCTACTTTGAAAACATGTAAACACCTTGCTAAAACATCTAACATCTATTAAACACCTAGTCCACCTCAAGGAACACCGAATATACTCAATAGAGGAGTTGCAATACCAACTGCCATATTCCCTTCTTTCCAATACATACAGGGTAAGAGTTACTTAACAAAAATATTAGCACATCTTCCTGAGTACGAGTGGAGACTAAATAGCCACCAATTACAAATTCATCCATGTAGCCCTGGATTATGAACAATCCCAATTTCCGCTAACAAAATGGCAGATCAAGGACCTCAGCTTGTCTTGCAACACCATTCTAAAAGCTATAGATCAAGCCTACAAATTCCTCCCTTCATCTTGCTTCCTACAAAAGAGACTGGAAATCTGTCATAGATCCTACCTAACTCCACAAATAGGTCATAGAATGGGGCTGTACGCAACCTCCAAATGTTTCAAATGCCACTCCCCAGATGCCAGCTTGTTCCACTGCCTATAGGCATGCCTGGTCATCAGACCATTTTGGGTCAGAGTATGACAATTCACACATCTGACAAACTTTGCTCCTGACGAACCTCCATGGACTATTTTTGGATATTTTAAACCAGATAAATACACTGCTCTTCAGGGGCCCGTAAACTATTAGCATTTGGTGGCAGCAGCAGGTACTAACGCCATTCTACAGACATGGATCCACGACCATGCCTCTCCTTTCAAGATCTTTCTAGAAAAACTGTTTCCATTTCGTCCCTCCGGACAGCACCATGGAGGAAGTCCTCCCTTGACCTATAGCGTGACAGGATCACAGAGAGGTTAAAAGGTCCCGCCCCCCTCCACCTTCCAATGTTTTTCCTGTCCCAAAGGGGAAGGTCGTAGGAGAGGTTGCTCCAGGAGGAGTGAAGATAGAAGGTGAACATTCGACGGGGCCCAGGGGGATCGGGCGGCTGGGTCAAACCTTCCCCCTGTCAAGCAGCCCGGGGCTGAAACCCTCCTAGGGAGGGTCCCTCAGCCACAGAGACCAGGGTGCGGACGAGGCTCCTGGGTAAAGCCGCTTCCTCCCACAGTGGAGGCTCTCAGCTCCGACGCCGGCCTGCAAGCCACTGTTACTTACGGAAATCGGGTGGAGAAGGTGGTGTCGCTTTTCCGGTCGGCATGCGTTACACTGTAGAACGCAGTTGTGCAGAACGAGACAGGCAACAGGCGAGTTTCCTGGATCTCGTGGGGCACAGGAGAGGAAATCATTGGCAGTAATGCAGCATGCCTGACGGAACACCGCTTCCCTCCACGATGGGCTCTCGGCATTACCAGCTCCCCGTTTTCTAGCAGGTATGGAGCCAGCACAAGTGCACGGTGGAATGCTGTTGATGGCCTAGGCCTCTGGACGGATGCTAGTCTCATGCCTTTGTGCCGAAAGCTGCTCAGGTGATGAGGTATTTGTTCACATATATGCAGCTAAGCCTTGGACCTCTAGGCTATAATAAGGCCATATGTCCAGGTTACATCTCATGGTTCGACTTAACTACTCCATCCATAGGACGATACAGGGGGTTAATGCAGCACAGTGTTTCCATGAAGGCCCTCCAGCTGTAGCTCAGTAATTAGCTCCTTTGGGTGGGGTCAGTCTGACACATGAGGTGTTCCGTTCAGAGTGGCAGCTCATGGCGCTAGCCGTAGAGAGAGGGAAAGGAAAAGAAAGAAAATCACACCACTCAACAGGATTGAGACCAACGGCTGGGTCTACGGATTATATTGGGCCTCTATGCTTCAGATTGCATTATAGCGCTTCTGTGCTTTATATTGTGGGCCTCTGTGCATCATATTGCATCAGACTGCCTCTATGCACTACATTGAATGTTTCTCTGCACCATATAGCTTCTATGCAATATATTGGGTGCCTCTATGCTTCATATCGCATTAGAGTGCTTCTATGTTTATATTGAGGGCCTCTGTGCGGCGTATTGCATCATAGTGCCTCTATGCATGGCTCTGAATATCTCTATGCATCATGTTGCTTCTATGCATTGAGTGCCTCTATGCTTCGTATTGCATTATAGTGCTTTTATGCTTTATATGGAGTGCCTCTGTGCATAATGGCATCATATAGAGTATCTCTATGCATCATATTGCCTCTATGCGCTATATTGAGTGCCTCTATGCTTCATATTGCATTACAGTGCTTCTATGCTTTATATTGAGTGCCTCCGGACATCATATTGCATCATACATACTGCCTCTACGCATTACATTGAGTGTCTCTGTGCACCATATTGCTTCTATGTATTATATTGGGTGCCTCTATGCTTCATATCGCATTAGAGTGTTTCTATGTTTTATATTGAGGGCCTATGTGCATCATATTGCATCATGGTGCCTCTATGCATGGCACTGAGTATCTCTATGCATCAGGTTGCTTCTATGCATTGAGTGCCTCTATGCTTCATATTGCATTATAGTGCTTTTATGCTTTATATGGAGAGTCTCTGTGCATATCATTTCATCATAGCATCACATTGAGTATCTCTATGCATCATATTGCCTCTATGCGCTATATTGAGTGCCTCTACGCTTCATATTGCATTATAGTGACTGCCTCTATGGATCATATTGCTCCATGATGCCTCTGCATCGTATTACATCATAGTGCATCCATAGTGCCCGGGGCATCAGATGGCATCATAATGCCTCTGTACATAATATTACATCATAGTGCCTCTATGCATTATATGGAGTGCATCACGTTGCACCAGATTGCATCATAGTACCTCTATGTCATAGTGCTTTTGTGCATCATATTGCATCATAATACCTATGCACGTCATATTGCATCATAGTGCCTCTAGGCATTATATTGAGTGCATCAGGTTGCACCATATGGCATAGTGCTTCATAGTGCCTCTGCATATTGAACCATAGTGCTTCACAGTAACTCGACATCATATTGCATCAGAGTGTTTCACAGCAATGCTGCATCATATCGCATTATGGTGCATCATATTGCATCATAGTGCTTCATAGGCCTCTGTGCATATTGCATCATACTGCTTCACAGTGCCCCTGCATCATAGTACCTCTATGCATCATATTGCAACAGTGTTTCAGAGTGCCTTATATTTGTCTTTAGGCTTGCACGGGATCAATCTTCCGGCAGATCGTTCGTCCGTCAGGTCGCCATGGCACCAGACTAAGATGAAGCTGTTAAAATGGTCTCTAATATATGCGTTTGTAAGGGCGCATTTAGACCATTTCCATCCATCCTCGGTGGTACTTTTAAAAAACACTGGAGGGTGAAGGGACCTTTTAACCTCTCTGTGATCCTGTCCCGCTATAGGTCAAGGGAAGACTTCCTCCATGGTGCTGTCCAGAGGGACTGCTGGAAACAATTACCGGTAGGTCTAATTCCCTTTTTCCGCTTCAGATGGATTGGTTTGAGGCCTCCGTGCATAAAGAGGGAGAGGTGCAGTCCTTTTTTGAAACTTGGGAAAGTTTCATCTCCTTGCTTTCACAACACATCCAGGATGATGACATTAACCCCTTCCCGACCAATGACGCCACATAGGCGTCATGAAAACTGGTGCAAATCTGACCAGTGACGCCTATGTGGCGTCATAACTTTAAAGTCCCCCTGCGGGTCGGGTGACCTAGGTCACTGAAAGGTCACCCGACCCGCAAATACAGGGGGCTTTGTTCCTCACCACAGGGGGCGTGGCTTCGCCCCCAACGTGGCTACGTTCGCTCTGATTGGCTGTTAAAAGTGAAACAGCCAATCAGAGCGATAGTAATATTTCTTCAATGAAAATTGATGAAATATTACAATCCAGCTATGGCCGATGCTGCAGTAGCATCGGACATGGCTGGAGACCGTGATCTGACCCCCCCCCACAACTCACGGGGCCGATCGGCCCCCGATACTGACTGACGGCGTCAATGTGCCGCCGCCGTCATCATCGGCTCCCCTCTCCCTTCTCTGGGCTCCCCCCCACCTTCCGACCCCCCCGGCACCTCCGATGTCCCTCTCCGCCTCCCGATGTCCCGCGGTCCTGCTTCATGGGCGCCGCCATCTTGGAAAATAGCGGGCGCATGCGCAGTGCGCTCGCCGGCTGCAGATTCATTCATTCATTTTGATCACTGTGATAAACTCTCACAGTGATCAAAATAGAATGAAAAGTAAATAAACCCACCGTTTATCACCCCCATAGGCAGGATCAACTAATAAAATAAAGAAATTATTTTTGTCTTTCCATTAGGGTTAGGGTTGGAAAGAGGGTTAGGGTTGGAAAGAGGGTTAGGGCTAGGGTTAGGGTTGGAATTAGGGTTCGGGTTGGAATTAGGGTTCGGGTTGGAATTAGGGTTCGGGTTGGAATTAGGGTTCGGGTTGGAATTAGGGTTCGGGTTGGAATTAGGGTTCGGGTTGGAATTAGGGTTCGGGTTGGAATTAGGGGTCGGGTTGGAATTAGGGGTCGGGTTGGAATTAGGGGTCGGGTTGGAATTAGGGGTCGGGTTGGAATTAGGGGTCGGGTTGGAATTAGGGGTCGGGTTGGAATTAGGGGTCGGGTTGGAATTAGGGGTGTGTTGGGGTTAGGGTTATGGCTACGGTTGGGATTAGGGTTAGGGATGTGTTGGGGTTAGGGCTGTGGTTAGGGGTGTGTTGGGGTTAGGGTTGGAGTTAGAATTGAGGAGTTTCCACTGTTTAGGCACATCAGGGGGTCTCCAAACGCGACATGGTGCAACCATTGATACCAGCCAATTTTGCGTTCAAAAAGTCAAACGATGCTCCCTCCCTTCCAAGCCCCGACGTGTGCCCAAACAGTGGTTTACCCCAACATATGGGGTATCAGCGTACTCAGGAAAAATTGCACAACAACTTTGGTGGTCTAATTTCTTCTGTTACCCTTGGGAAAATAAAAAATTGGGAGCTAAAAAAATTTTTTTGAAAAAAAATGATTTTATTTTCACGTCTCTGCGTTATAAACGTCTGTGAAGCACTTGGGGGTTCAAAGTGCTCAACAGACATCTAGATAAGTTCCTTGGAAGGTCTAGTTTCCAAAATGGGGTCACTTGTGGGGGGTTTCTACTGTTTAGGCACATCAGGGGCTCTGCAAACGTAACGACGACCGCAGACCTTTCCATCAAAGTCTGCATTTCAAAACGTCACTACTTCTCTTCCGAGCCCCGACGTGTGCCCAAACAGTGGTCCCCCCCACATATGAGGTATCGGCGTACTCAGGACAAACTGGACAACAACTTTTGGGGTCCAATTTCTCCTGTTACCCTTGTGAAAATAAAAATTTGAGAGCTAAAAAATCATTTTTTGAGGAAAAAAAAATGATTTTTTTATTTTCACAGCTTTGCGTTATAAACGTCTGTGAAGCACTTAGGGGTTCAAAGTGCTCACCAGACATCTAGATAAGTTCCTTAGGGGGTCTAATTTCCAAAATGGGGTCACTTGTGGGGAGTTTCCACAGTTTAGGTACATCAGGGGCTCTGCAAATGTAACATGATGCCTGCAGACCATTCCATCAAAGTCAGCATTTCAAAATGTCACTACTTCCCTTCCGAGCCCCGACATGTGCCCAAACAGTGGTTCCCCCCCCCCCCCCACATATGAGGTATCAGCGTACTCAGGACAAACTGGACAACAACTTTTGGGGTCCAGTTTCTCCTGGTACCCTTGTGAAAATAAAAAATTGTGCACTAAAAAATTATTTTTTGAGGAAAAAAAAATATATTTTTTATTTTCACGGCACTGCGTTATAAACTTTTGTGAAGCACTTGGGGGTTCAAAGTGCTCACTATGCATCTAAATAAGTTCCTTAGGGGGTCTAGTATCCAAAATGGGGTTATTTGTGGGGGAGCTCCAATGTTTAGGCACACAGGGGCTCTCCAAACACGACATGGTGTCCGCTAACGATTAGAGGATATTTTAATTTTAAAAAGTCAAAGGACGCTCCTTCCCTTCTGAGCCCTGCCGTGCGCCCAAACAGTGGTTCCCCCCCACATATGGGGTATCGGTGAACTCAGAACATATTGCATAACTACTTTTGTGGTCCAATTTCTCCTGTTACCCTTGTGAAAATAAAAAATAGCGTGCTAAAAAATCATTTTTGAGGAACAAAAATGATTTTTTATTTTCACTCCTCTGCGTTATAAACTTCTGTGACGCACCTGGAGGTTCAAAGTGCTCACTACACATCTGGATAAGTTCCATAAGGGGTCTAGTTTACAAAATGGTGTCACTTGTGGGGGAGCCCCAATGTTTAGGTGCACAGGGGCTCTCCAAACGCGACATGGTGTCCGATAACGATTGGAGCTAATTTTCGATTCAAAAAGTCAAATAGCGCTCCTTCCCTTCCGGACCCTGCCGTGTGCCCAAACAGTGGTTTATGACCACATATGAGGTATCTGTGCACTCAGGAGAAATTGCCCAACAAATTTTAGGATCCATTTTATCCTGTTGCCCATGTGAAAATGAAAAAACTGAGGCTAAAAGAAAATTTTTGTGAAAAAAAGTACTTTTTTTTTTTACCGATCAATTTGTGAAGCACCTGGGGGGGTTCAAAGTGATCACTATGCATGTAGATAAGTTCCTTGGGGGGTCTAGTTTCCAAAATGGGGTCACTTGTGGGGGAGTTCCAAAGTTTAGGCACACAGGGGCTCTCCAAACGCGACATGGCAACCGCTAAATATTCCAGCATGTTTTACATTCAAAAAGTCAAATGGCGCTGCTTCCCTTCTGAGCCCTGCCGTGCGCCCAAACAGTGGTTTATGACCACATATGAGGTATCGTTGTACTTAGGAGAAATTGCCCAACAAATTTTAGGATCCATTTTATCCTGTTACCCATGTAAAAATGAAAAAATTGATGCTAAAAGAAAATTTTTGTTGTAAAAATTAAAATGTCCATTTTTTCTTTCCACGTTGCTTTAGTTCCTGCGAAACACCTGAAGGGTTAATAATCTTCTAGAATGTAGTTTTGAGTAGCTTGATGGGTGCAGTTTTTAGAATGGTGTCACTTTTGGGTATTTTCTGCCACATATAGACCCCTCAAAGTGACTTCAAATGTGAGGTGGTCCCTAAAAAATATGGTTTTGTAAATTTTGTTGTAAAAATGAGAAATCACTGGTCAACATTTAACCCTTATAACTTCCTAACAAAAAAAAAAAAAATTGTTTCCAAAATTGTGCTGATGTAAAGTAGACGTGGGAAATGTTATTTAGTAACCACTTTGTGTCACATAACTCTCTGGTTTAACAGAATAAAAATTCAAAATTTGAAAATTTCTAAATATTTACCAAATTTCTGATTTTTTCACAAATAAATGTAAAAATTATCGATCTAAATTTACCACTAACATGAAGCCCAATATGTTACGAAAAAACAATCTCAGAATCGCTAGGATCCGTTGAAGCGTTCCTGAGTTATTACCTCATAAAGACACACTGGTCAGAATTGCGAAAAATGGCCTGGTCATTAAGGTCAAAATAGGCTTTGTCATGAAGTGGTTAAAACTTGTTTTCGACCAACAGTCTTGGAATCAAGAGCAGCTACTATTAGAAGAAACACCTATAAAGTGATAACTCTGGGAGAACCACTAGATAGAGACATTTTTGGGTGTTTAAGGTATACTTCGATATCTTTGGGTCCTGATGGCCAAGATGGCGGCGGGGTCCTTTCGGTTCCTCCAAGCAGGTGGCTTGTGAGCGCCTGCCGAGAGCAGGTGCTGGCATGCTTCCTCTCCTGCCTGTCAGATTGCTGATCTGATACTAAGTAGTGAAAAGGATAAGATCAGCGATCTGACATTATACAGTGATGTCCCATCCTGGGACAATGTAAAAAGGTAAAAAAAAAACAACTGCTAAGTAAAAATATTTTTTTAAAAAATTCCTAAATAAAGAAAAAAATACAAAATAAATATTTTTCCAATAAATAAATTTATGTAAATAAAAAACAATAAAAGTACATATATTTGGTATCACCGCGGCCGTATCGACCCGCTCTATCACACTATCCCACTAGTTAACCCCTTCAGTGAAAACAGTAAAAAAAATTAACGAGGCAAAAAACAATGCTTTATCATACCGCCGAACATAAAAAGTGCAATAAAAACGCGATCAAAAACACATATGTAATTAAAAATGGTACCGCTGAAAACGTCATCTTGTCCAGCAAAAAACAAAGCTCCATCAGCAGAAAAATAAAGTTATAGCTTTCACAAAAAAGAGATGCAAAAATAATTATTTTTTCTGTTAAATAATTTTTATTGTGTAAAAGCATCAAAACATAAAATAAAAAAAAAAAAAAAAGATATAAATGAGGTATCGCTGTAATCGTACCAACCCGAAGAATAAAGCAGTATTATCAATTTTACCAAACACGAAACTGTATAAAAGAAAAACAAAAAGCAATTCCTGAATTGCTGATTTTTGTTCATTCTTCATTGTTCAGTCCGAAAATTAGAATAGAAAGCGATCAAAAAATGTTATGTGCCTGAAAATGGTACCAATAAAAACATCAGCTCTTCATGCAAAAACACAAGCCATCACATGACTGTCGCCCGAAATATGAAAAAATTATAGCTCTCAAAATATGGTGATGCAAAAACTAGTTTTCACAATAAAAAGAATCTTTTAGTGTGTGACAGCTGTCAAACATAAAAACCCAATATAAATCTCATCACTGTAAACGCACCAACCCGAAGAATAAAGTTTCCTAATCACTTATACAGCACAAGGAAAGGCATAAAAATACATAATAAATAAAACCAATTCTTCACATGTTGTTGATTTTTTTCATTCCGTCTCACAAAAATCGCAATAAGGCTCGGCGCACATTTATCCTGCACTCTGCTCTGAGCACTTACACTGGGGTTTCTGTGTAAATCTCTGAAATATATGATTCAAAATAGAAGATTCCCAATAATGAGGCAGATGGAGGCACTGTGGGCGCCATAGGACCTGTGATCTGGCGGTGTCCTTTTTAGGATTGCATAAAAGTTCCATCGGCCACACTTTGGACTCCGTCTGGCCTCTGTTTAGTGGTGTCCTTTTCAGAAGTGCACCAGAGTAAGTCTGCTGCCTCATTATAGTGAATGGATCCCTTGGGGGTTTCATCTGTCATGTCAGAGATTTAGATGGAAACCACAAAGTGCTAAGTGTAGAGCGACGGATAAATGTGGTCCCTAATGATAAGAAAAATGTTCCCAATAAAAGCGTCAACTCAATCCACAAAAAAAGCAAGTCCCCACTCAGGTCTTTGATCTGTTAACAGAAATATAGGTGGTCTTCCACCTTATTCGTAGCACAAAGGCTCTGGAAAAGCTAAATGGCTTCATGCTCCCCAAAAGAAATTCAGAAAATTCTGCATTCTGAAATCCAAATGACCCCTCCCTTCTGAGCCCGAGTGTGCCTAAACCACATATATCGCCCACATGTCTGTAGTGATGAGCCAGCCTAATTTACAGGTGCGTGTCTCCAGAAGCATGAAATGGGCATAATGCACTAGTCGCTACAACGGCAGTTAGCAATTTTCACTCAGCAACATCCCCTGCTGCGTGTTTCTGGAAAACACCCATGGAGTCAACATTGTCACTACATCTGTAGATAAATTCCCAAAGGGGTATAATTTCCAAAATGTGGTCATTTGAGAAGGGTTTCTACTGTTTAGGCACATCAGGGGATCTCCAAACGCTACATGCCATCAGCTAATTATTCCAGTAAATTTTACAAAGGCGCTCCTTCCCTTCCAAGCCCTGCTGTGCACCCAAACAGAAGTATTCCCCCACATATGGGGTATCAGTGTACTCAGGAGCAATTGCACGACATACTGTATGGACAATATCTCCTGTTACCCTTATGAAAATGCAAAATATGGAGCTAAAAACGATTTATTTAGGAAGTGTTTTTTTTTTTTTCACAGCTTAACGTTATCAACTTCTATGAAGCACCTGGGAGTTCAAGGTGCCCAATACACATCTAGATAAGTTTCCTAAGGGGTCTAATTTCCAAACTGGTGTCACTTGTGGGGAGTTTCCACTGTTTAGGCACATCAGGGGCTCTCCAAACGCGACATGGCGACTGCTAATTATGCCAGTAAATTTTACATTCAAAAAAATGAAATGGTGCTCCTTCCCATTCGAGCCCTTCCGTGTGCCCAAACAGTAGACTTCCAACACTTATTGGGTATTGGCAAGCTCAGGAGAAATTGCACAACAAAATGAATGGTCCATTATCTCCTGTTTCCCTTGCGAAAGAAAAAAAAAAAAAATAGGTCTAAAAGCAAAAATTTTTTGAAAGAAAAGTAAATGTATATTTTTTATATTATTTTTCCACATTTCAAAAATTTCTGTGAACCACCTAAAGAGTTAATAAAACTTCTTGAATGTGGGGTTTTGAGTACCTTGAGGTTTTTTGAATGGTGTCATTTGATCGCCACGTGATCGCTCAGCACAGGAAGAGCTGCCAGAGCCGGGACCAATGAAGATACAGCAACGGCGCGGAAGAGGGCGAGTATGATGTCTTCTGGAAGATGGAGGCTGCAGCTGTTACTGTAGGCGCTATTTAGCAGCGGCACAGGCTTTAGCCACAGCCGCCGGCTCCTGCTCTGCCGCTGGCTTTCTGACAATGACCTGTGCACTTGATCCCATCCCTTCCCACCTGCTCCCCAACCTCACTAACATGATCATTCCAGCCCTAACCCATGTCTTTAACCTATCCCTATCTTCTGCTACCTTCCCCTCTGCTTTCAAACATGCCACCATAACGCACATCCTCAAAAAATCAAACCTTGACCAAAATGCTATGCCCAGCCACCGCCCCATATCACTGCTCCCGTTTGCTTCCAAACTCCTTGAACAGCATGTCCATGCTCAACTTTCCTCCCACCTCTCATCTAACTCCCTCCTTGACATCCTCCAATCCAGCTTCCGCCCCCACCACTCCACTGAAAATGCCCTGACCAAAATTACTAATTAAAGGGTGGTTAAGCCCCGCCCCTGCCGTGCCTCCTCCGGTAGCTCCGCCTACGGGCGCATGACGCTGCATGCGTCCCCTATCTTTATCACTGGGGACGCAGGCCATGCGCTGTATGCGTTTGGCAGTGCATGCGTCCTCTTGACAGTGCGCCGAGCGCAACCAAATTGCAACAGGTTGCATTTGGCGCTGGTCGGCGCACCGTCAAAAGGCCACATGCGCCGCCAAAAGCATACTGCGCACAGCCTGCATCCCCAGTGATAAAGATAGGGGACGCAGGACACATGCAGCCTCATGCGCCCAGATGCGGAGCTACTGGAGGAGGCGCGGCAGAGGACGGAGCTTAGTGGCGGCCGTGCGCAGGCCGTCGCTGCGCCCTGAAACGCTAATGAGAAACCACCCTTACTCACAGCCAAAGCTAACAGACAGTTCTCCATCCTCCTCCTTCTCGACCTGTCCTCTGCCTTTGACACAGTTGACCACTGCCTACTGCTACAGATTCTTTCTTCCCTTGGCATCAAAGACCTTGCCCTGTCCTGGATTTCCTCATACCTTTCTGACAGCACATTCAGCGTTTCCCACTCCCACACTACCTTCTCATCTCGCCCTCTCTCTGTTGAAGTCCCCCAAGGATCTGTCCTGGGGCCCCTACTTTTTTCCCATCTATACTCTTGGCCTAGGACAACTCAAAGTCCCATGGCTTCCAGTACCACCTGTATGCGGATGACACTCAGATCTACCTCTCTGGCCCAGATGTCACCTCTCTGCTGTCCAGAATCCCGGAGTGTCTATCAGCCATATCCGCCTTTTTCACCTCACGCTTCCTAAAACTCAATGTGGACAAAATTGAACTCATTATCTTTCCTCCCCAATCTATCTATTATGGTAAACGGCATCACACTCTCTCCCGCATCTGAAATCCGCTGCCTTGGAGTAACTCTCGACTCTGCCCTGTCCTTCAAACCACACGTCCAAACTCTTGCCACTTCCTGTCGCCTCCAAATCAAAATATTTCCAGAACTCTCCTCTGGCCTCACTGCTAACTCTCTTGCACCACGCCAGTCTGTCCTCAACTCTGCTGCCCGACTAATCCACCTCTCTCCTCGCTACTCCCCTGTCTCTGCCCTCTGCAAATCCCTCCACTGGCTCCCAATTCACCAACGAATCCAGTTCAAACTACGAACACTGACCTACAAAGCCATCCACAACCTGTCCCCTCCCTATATCTCTGAACTAATCTCCCAATATCTTCCCTCACGTAATCTTCGATCCTCACAAGACCTCCTACTCTCCTCCACACTTATTCGTTCCTCACACAACTGCCTCCAAGATTTCTCCCGAATATCCCCTATCCTCTGGAATTCCGTGCCTCAACACGTCCGATTATCCACCACCCTCGGATCCTTCAAACAGAATCTGAAAACCTATCTTTTCAGGAAAGCTTACAGCCTGCAATAACCATTCTGCCGCCTCACCACCACCAGAGCTGCCGCCTCATCACCACCAGAGCTGCTGGACCCCCAACCTTCTGTCTCTTCCCCACTATCCCGTAGAATGTAAGTCCGCAAGGACAGGGTCCTCTCCCCTCTGTACCAGTCTGTCATTGTAAATTTGGTTACTGTTAACGATGTCTATAACTTTGTATGTAACCCCTTCTCATGTACAGCACCATGGAATTAATGGCGCTATATAAATAAATAATAATAATAATAATAAAATAAGCCGAGGGGGGGCGTTTTTAGCACACAAAAAATTGTGCTGAAAAAAATCGGCTTATACACGAGTATATACTGTATTACTCCTATTAAGGTAAAACATAGCTAATAACTTGTTGTATTGCAATTATTGTTGACAAGCAAAACTAATGAGTGATTCACATTTTCTGCATTGTACCGTTCTACTATCTCAAATTTATCACAAGCCTTACTCTTGGATTGTAGTATAAGGAATCAGTCTTCCATTCCAGAAACATTCAAAGATTGGTCTCTTCCCCCTAGCTTCTTTTTGCACAATGAAGCAATCATCATCATCAACGTCATGAATGTCTTCATTATCTCCTAAAATATTTCAACATACAGTTAACATTCAGGAAAAGTTCATGCATACTTTGCTTTCAACATTAAACAGGTATAAATTTAAAAAAATTACCTTAAATAGTTCATGACCAGTCTCGTTTTCATAATTGTTTCGTAAATATGGTTTTAACATTTTTATATTCATATTGCTTTCTTTTTGATGATATAGCCAGAAGATGTAAATGTGTGCGTTTATTCACAGTTTTTCTTCTTTTTTTTTTTTTTTTTTTTTTAAATACTACCTAAATGGCTACTAAAATACTTACCATATGGTGTCCCCCTGTTATTATTTCTATACAGAATATAAATTGTATAAACCTACATCGAACTCTGGAGTATAATGCCCAAAATTCAGACTCAAACAAGTAATATTAGTGAAAAAATATGTACACTCTTTATTGAAACATATACATAAGAAAATCAAGTGTATTAAAAATACAACAATATGATCAGGTGGCAGAGATGACACAAAAAGAGGACAGACAACAGCGTCAGTAAAGTATAATGCCTTGGTCCACAAAACGACCAACAAATCCCTTAGCACAATAGTTGACTCATTAAAAGATTTTTGTGCCATAGTTCCCTCAGTCAAAACCCTGATGATGGGATACAAGACAACATTCAATCATGTGGATACTGTGCAAAGCACAAAGATGTATGGCAAGGGTTAAAGTGCTCAGTGCAGAGAAATAAAGAAGGTGCTATGGTGACCACGCTTACCATTGTGGGGCGTACATCAGCTGTATGTCAGGTCCCAAGCCCCAGCGCAAGTTTCGCGCTGGGCTTCGTCGGGGGGCTTGTGTGTGTTGCTGCTAAATGCTTAGGGTTTTGTAACATCCATCACAGCTGGCTATGATTACCGCCGCTCAGAAGGGCGCATGGGAGGCACACCCATAGCTGCAGGTACGTCACGTCCGGCCGTCTCAGGCTGTGTGCACACGCTGCGGATTCCGCTGCGTTTCCGCAGCGGTTTTGGCCGCTGCGGACACGCAGCAGTTTTAGCTGCGGTGTACAGTACCATTCATTTGAATGGAAAAACAAAAAACGCTGTGCCGACGCTGCGGAAAAAACCGCGCGGATTTGCTGCGGTTTTGAATCCGCAGAAAGAATTGCATGTCAATTCTTTCTGCGGAAACCGCTGCGGGTTCCTATCTCCACCATTGTGGAGATAGTGAATCCGCAGGACCAAACCGCAGATAATCCGCAGGTCTTTGGACCTGCGGATTATCTGCGGTTTTTGCAAAATCCGTGCGGATTAATCCGCAGCGGATTCCGCAGCGTGTGCACGTACCCTCAGTCTGCGGGGGGAGAGAACGCTGTTCTCCTGACGTTATAGACCCGCCTCAGACCGTTAAGACGCCTTCAGGGACGCCCACAAAGCCATGAGTCAACCGCGCATGCGCACACCGCGGCGGCCATCTTTGATACTGGCCAAAGAAAGGGAAAAAGGTGCACCGCAAATCTGAAGAACAATTGAGAACTAAAAGTAAAATTACAGTTTAACACAGACTGCCATATCAGAGCTGCTTCCCAAGGCCCCATATCAATCTATAAGTACATTATAGCTCTATAGGACTACATATCTAACGGTGGTCTTTTTTTTTTTATAAAAAACTGGCACATGTATGAGCAAAAATAAGGGGAAAGACATACACATATGAACAAAAATGGGAACATAAACATATTATATATCAATAAATAAATATTAGATATAAAAAGTCCTTCCTCCTTATTCCGTCTCCAGATTTATAATGATAAATATATTGCATGTTCCATTTCCTGGAGGCGAACACGAATATTATGCTGGCTCATTTTTCCATGTCAATATTCACAGTGTTAAGCCCAAAAAAGTCCAGAAGATCAATACAGAGCCCCAATGATCGATGGATACATAAAGCGCACATCCGAAACATATCATGCCATTATGTTCTAAAAATAATGAATTAAAAAAACCGCAATATTAAAAAGAGAAAAGACACCAAAACAGACAAAAAGAATAATGTAGAAGGACATCCCATAACCATTTTTCTCATTCTATCTATCCAAACACTGACATCACGCCTGCATCGGGGGATAGGTGAGCTCACAGAAAGGGAGGGAATGAAAGTTTTCCATTGAGTCCATGAGGTGCCATGGAGCCCAAGGAAACAATCCAGCGGCAGTCAAGCTGGGCTAGCATTTTTTTTAGATCACCACCTCTAATTCCAAAGTGCACTCTATCAATGCCTCGAATCTTGAGTGTACGTGGACTGCAATTATGAAATTGCCTTAAGTGCCGCGGGATAGTTTTGAGAGTGGTGATATCAATAATATCCTTCGCTGCCTTAATGCCCCTTACGTGCTCCCTAACCCTGATAAGAAGCTCTCAAGAGGTTAGACCTACATAAATTAAATTACAAGTACAATTTGCGTAGTACACCAAATTAGTGGTACTACAGGATATGTAACTAGTGATTCGGTAGTCCCTACTGCCATCTGCCGTGGTAAAGGTTGTTGCAAGTCATGCAAGAACCACAAGGATAACATCCCCATCTTTGAGGCCCCGCACCGAATGGATTTGTTGGTTTAGCCACATAGTGACTTCTCACAAGAAAATCTTTAAGATTTTTTCCCCCTCCTTGCCGTGAGGAGGGGTCTATCTGGTAAGACCCTTTTTCAGTGTAGTATCTGTTTGCAACACAGGCCAGTGTTTATCCATGATTTCTCTGATTCTCCTCCAATGGTTATTGTATGTCATAATACATCTCAGTGGTGGGTCCCTAGAAGTATTATGTAAATGTGTGCGTTTTTTCACAGTTATTTTTTTTTTTTTTAAATACTACCTAAATGGCTACTAAAATACTTACCATATGGTGTCCCCCTCTATGTTATTATTTCTATACACGATATAAATTGTGTTGTTTTTTTTTTTAAGTTTCCTTTTAGTTCACATCAGCGTCAGGGGTAGAAACAAATGATTCAGAAATTTTACTCAACATGTGCATATGCCCATACAGGGCAAATTCAGTCTTCTCTCTGTACTGTAAGGGTATGTGCACATGTTGCAGATTTGCATGCAGAATTTTATGCACATAATTTGCACCTCTTGGCAGAAAATGCAGGTAAAAATCCACGTGTTTTTCGTGCGTTTTTGATGCGGATTTTCATGCTTTTTGTATGCGGATTATATGCGTTTTTGCAAGCTAAATATAGGTTATTTAACAAACAAACAAAAATGATTTGCGATGTAATTTCTGGTCCAACCTCCTATTTTACATTTGTCCAACCCACACTCCTATAGATAGATGGATATATCTATAGTAGATGGATATATTGATAGATATATCTATAGACACATAATCCATAGATAAATCTATAGATAGATATATCAACAGATATAGCCATATCTATCTATCTATCTATAGATACATCTATCGATTATCTATCTATCTATAGATATATCCATATCTACCCATGGATATATCTATGGATAGATATTGATAGATAAATAATAGCACGGCTTATGTTTATTAATGAATATGTTTAATTTTGGAAAAATACGGGAAAAAAATGGAGTGGGCTCCCGCGCAATTTTCTGCGCCAGAGAGGGAAAGCCGATGGCCGGGGGCCAATATTTGTAGCCTGGGAAGAGGGCAATACCCATGGATCCCAGGCTATGGATCCCAGGCTATGAATATCAGCCTGCAGCTATCTGCATAGCCTTTACTGGCTCAAAAAATAGGGGGGACCCCCCAAAAAAAATTAATGACGTAGGGACCCCTATATTTTATAGCCAGAAAGGCTACGCAGTCAGCTGCAGGCTAATATTCATAGCCTAAAGGGGCCATGGATATTGCCCCCCTCCCCCCCGCTACAAACCAGCCCGTAGCCTCCCCAGAAATGGCGCATCTGTACGAAGCGCCAATTCTGGCATTTAGCCACTCTATTACCACTGCCGTGTAGCTGTGGCATATGGGGTAATAAGGGGTTAATGTCACTTTGCTATTGTAAGGTGACATTAAGACCGGTTAATAATGGAGAGGCGTCAATAAGACGCCTCTCCATTATTAATCTTATTGCAAGAAAGGGTTAAAAAAACCCACAAGAATAAAGTATTTTAATGAAATAAAACAGTTTTTCATAATTTTTATGGGACGCCTAAATCCATTTGAAGCCACCATCTCCTGTAAAAAAAATTTAAAAAAACAAACCAACAATATACGCACTGTCCGACGTAATCCCATTAAAAACGATTGTCCCATGACGATCTCCCCTATAGGCCTCCGATGACACACTGACCAGAAATACCCCTCCCGCAGTGTGTCATCGGAGATAAGCCTCTCGCTTTACGGCACTACCACGTGAGAAAATTCTCATACTGTAGTGCCACAAAGTGACAGGTGAACTTAGGTGACCTTTCGGCGTCGGAGTGATAAAATACGGAGGATTATCTCCGTCATTTTATCACCGGAGCCCCTGGAGAGCGGCCGCATCAGCTGATGTGACAGCTCTCCACGGGAGATCGTCCTGGGACAATCGTATTAACTGGATTACGTCGGACACAGGGAGTATATTGTTGGTTTATTATTTAAATTTTTTTTCAGGTGAACGAGGGCTTCGGGTATTAGGAGTAGATGGGGTGTATGAACTATATATGTGTGTATGTTTTTTGTTGTTTTTTTTTTTAACTCAACAGATTAGCCGGATGATGGGACTACTACAGTCCCATCATTGGCTAATGTGTCTATCACTGTCACTGTAGCAGGCATAGCCGGATGGGATTTCTAGTCCCATCGGACGATGCCTGCATACACACACAGCCCTGCCGACCCCCCGGAAGACCCCCGCCACACACGCGCACACACACAGCCTGCATACACCATACACGCACATAGTCACCGCCCACACATCATACACGCACATAGTCACCGCCCACACATCATACACGCACACAGTCACCGCCCACACTCCCCTCCTCCCGATCTGCAGTTTCATCCGCAGCAAAACCGCAGATTTTTTTTAGACCTGCCTTTTTGCTGCAGAAGTGCCCGACTCAATACAAGTCAATGTGTGTAGAAACACTGCAGTTCCGCACAAAGAATTGACATGCTGTGGAAAAAAAAAACGCTGCGAATCTGTGCGTTTTTTTCCGTAGCATGTGCACAGCGTTTTTGGATTTCCCATTCACCAACATTGTGTGCACTCTGCACTGCGGATTTGATGCTATATCGCAAGTCCAAAAACGCTGCAGAAACGCATCAAAAACCGCAACGTGTGCACATACCCTAAAGCTGATCTTTTAAGACCCAGCAGCTCCTGCTCACTCCAGGCACACAGCGATGACATGATCATTTGAAGAGGAGAAGGAAGCTTGCTAGATCTTCCTAAACTGTATTAACAGCCTTGTTTAGCACTGTATATACAGTGATCAGTAATTTGGGAAAGGTAATAAATCATCTTTGCCTTCACTATGGGTGGTCCAGACGGCTCCCTGCTCCCGCAATAGCTGGCCCAGCAATGACATTCTAAAGCATCCTTGCCAAGGAATATGTGGACCATACTGTCATTTGAAGGAAAAAGACTATTGGTAATGTATCCTTCATGATAACACCAAGGATACTTTGTTTTCCTACAGGGGATAAAAAGGGGGGGGGGGGAGAAGTTATAATTCCTTTCCCACTTATCTTTCTTAATTGATACCATGAACCTGAACATCTAAATGAATGTCAGAAAAACTTTCCTCAGGTTTTGTGTTATACTATGCCTGAGTAGTCCATTTGTAACCATCTTTTCAGTTAGCCATTAACCCCTTTTTGACATCGGACGTAATGATCCGTCCATGTGCCCTGGGCCTATCTGACCAGAGTTGGATCATTACTAGTGATGAGCGAGTATACTCGTTGCTCGGATTTCCCTGAGCATGCTCAGGTGGTCTCTGAGTATTTTGGCTTGCTCAGCGATTTAGTTTTCATCGCCTCAGCTGCATGATTTGCGACTGCTAGACAGCTTGAATACATGTGTGGAATGCCTGTTTGTTAGGCAATCCCCTCAGGTATTCAGCCTAGCTAGCAGCCGCAAATCTTGCAGCTCCAGCAACGAAAACTAAATCTCCGAGCACTACAAAATACTTGGAGGACACCCGAGCAACGAGTATACTAGCTCATCACTAATCATTACGTTATCGCGATTGCCCACACACAGGGTGTGTGCGGGCAACCACCACCGGGTGTCAGCTGATTCTGACAGCTGAAACCCGGCACTAAGTGACAGGAGCAGTCACAGACCACTCCCGCCACTTTAACCCCCGAAATGCTGCAATTGAACACGATCACAGCATTCCAGAAACCAGCAGAGAGTTGACAATATCCAGGTCACCAGACTTAGGCTATGTGCACATGCTGCAGATTCACCTGCGGGTGTTTCCGCGTGGATCCGCAGGTAAAACCGCAGGTAAAGTGACCTGCGGATTAGCCTGAGGTTTTACACCTCTACTATGTTAAAGGTGTTAAACCGCTGCGGAACACACCCAAACAAATGACATGCTGCGGTTTGTAAACCGCAGCAAAACCGCGCGGAAAAAACCGCAGCAAAACCGCGCGGAAAAAAACGCAGCGTGAGCACAGCGGTTTTGAAATTGCATAGGCTAACATGGTACTGTACCATGTCTGCGGAACTGCTGCGTTTCCGCAGGGCCAAAACCACTGCGGAAACGTAGCAGAATCCGCAACGTGTGCACATAGCCTCAGGAAACTTGCTGACCATACGAAGTGCATGATCAGCAAATCTCCCTGTCAGTGCAGAGCTGACAGTTTCTATAGCATGGGTATACTGCTTCATTTCCATGCTATAGAAGTGATGAGCCTGCAAAAAATGGCAGTCCCATAGTGGGACAAATTAAAAAAGTTAGATAAAAGTAAAAAAAAAAAAAAAAATAATAAAACGACTAAAAATATTTAAAAAAATAAAAAATAAAAAAAACAATATACAGCTCTGGGAAAAATTAAGAGACCACTGCAAAATTTTCAGTCTGATTTTTCTCTTTATGGGTATATTTTTGAGTAAAATGTAAATTTCTCTTTTATTCTATAAACTACTGACAACATGTCTCCAAATTTCCAAGCACTAAATTTTGTATTTATTTTCAGAAAATGAGAAACGGTTTAAATGACAAAAAAATGCAGTGCTTGCAGACCTCAAATAATGCTAAGAAAACAAGTTCATAATCATTTAGAAACAACAAAACTAATGTTTTAACTCAGGAAGAGTTCAGAAATCAATATTTTGTGGAATACCCATGATTTTTAATCATAGCTTTCATGCGTCTTGGCATGCTTTCCTCCAGTCTTCCACACTGCTTTTGGGTGACCTTATGCCTTTCTGGCACCATGGAAGTGATTCAGAAACACTTCAGGTACATTTTCCATTTAATACAGTCTTGCTTTTAATACATTTAGGAGGCCGTAATGGCACAGCGAAAATAAAAAACGTAGAGTAGGACTGCCCCATATGAGAATGCCTTGGCGTGGCGGGGTGGCTCAAAGAATTGATCAATTGTTTGCTAAATGTCTCATATTAAAGTACAGTTAGAAATCAATACGTGCATACGCACTTTATGAATTGCGTTCTGACCATAGGCAGCGCTGGTTTCTCTCCTTTTTTATTTTTCATTATGCCACTCATGGTACAAAAATTTAAGCAGTTCTTTGTTTGATGACTTGAGACTATCCATCTTCCTCTTGATTACATTCCAGAGGTTTGCAATTTGGTTCAGGTCTGCAGATTGGGCACATTGATTGACCTAGCTGTGCGGCATGGCGTATTGACTTTCTGCAGTCTGATCATTGTTTTAAAACATAGAAATGCAGGAGAATTGCTATATCTTATAACTTGTCAGCCCTGCAGACACAAGTTAGTTAGATCATGCACTGTGCATGATCTAACTAACTTGCTAGTGCATGGAGAACTGAATGTAGTCATAACGACATCGGGTCTCCATGGCAACAATCATGCCCCAGCAGGGGCTGAGCCAAGGGCAGTGGGGCTCTCTTCCCTCTGCTTACAAGCAAAATGCTGCAATCACAGCATTTAGTGGGTTAAAGTGCTGGGTGCAGTGCTGGCACCACTCCTACCACTGAGAGGCAAGTGTCTGCTGTCAGAATCAGCTGAGACCTGGTGGCAATCGCGCGTGCACAGCCTCTGTGACAGCAAAATCTCCTGGTTGTATCCATACGTCCAAGATTGTTAAGTACCAAGTGACCTGGACCTATGGAAAGGTCAAAGTTTGTAAAGGGGTTTAAAAAAAAACTACACCCTTCAAGAAATTCATCTAGGCAATGACGTGATTCACAGAATTTTATACCATTGAGTGGTGAAAAAATACTTGATTGTACCTCTAATATCTTGTTTTAGCCCCAGATGTTACTTTTTCACAAGTAATAATAATAATAATACATTTTATTTTTATAGCGCCGACATATTCCGCAGCACTTTACATTTCAGAGGGGATTTGTACAGACAATAGACATTACAGCATAACAATAATCACATACAGTAGATTATAACAAATAACCAGAGGAGTGAGGGCCCTGCTCGCAAGCTTACAGTCTATGAGGAAAGAGGGAGACACGAAAGGTGGGTGGTAACAGTTGCTCTGATTGTATGGACCAGCCATAATGTTAAGTGTGTAACAGTACAGACACAGAGGGCTAATGGATGCATAAAGCATGTGGGAACATGATGCTGGGAACCTGGTTATGGTAAAACTTTTGGCTCTGCCACACAGGGATAGGTTAGGTTAATGTGTTGAGGCGATAGGCCAGTCTGAATAAATGCGTTTTCAGGACACGCTTAAAATTTTGGGGATTGGGGACTAATCGTATTGACCTGGGAAGTGCATTCCAAAGAATTGGCGCCGCACGTGTAAAGTCTTGGAGACGGGAGTGGGAGGTTCTGACTATTGAGGATACTAACCTCAGGTCATCAGCAGAACGGAGGGCGCAGGTAGGGTGGTATACTGAAACAAGGGAGGAGATGTAGGGTGGTGCTGAGCCATGGAGGGCTTTGTGGGTGAGGGTAATAAGTTTATACTGAATTCTGGAGTGGATGGGTAGCCAGTGTAATGACTGGCACAAGGTAGAGGCATCGGTGTAACGATTGGCGAGGAATATGATCCTGGCTGCAGCATTCAAGACAGATTGGAGAGGGGAGGGTTTGGTAAGAGGGAGACCGATTAGAAGAGAGTTACAATAGTCGAGACGAGAATGAATAAGAGAAACAGTAAGAGTTTTTGCAGAGTCAAAAGTAAGAAAAGGTCGAATTCTAGAAATGTTTTTGAGGTGCAGATGACAAGAGCGAGCCAGTGATCGAATGTGGGGGGCAAAGGAAAGCTCGGAATCAAGTATGACCCCAAGACAGCGGGCATGTTGCTGGGGAGTAATAGTGGAACCACACACAGAAATAGCAATGTCGGGTATAGGTACATTAGTAGAGGGAGGAAACACCAGGAGTTCAGTCTTTGACAGGTTCAGTTTCAGATATAGTGAGGACATGATATTAGACACAGCGTTTAGACAATCGCCAGTGTTTTCTAGAAAGGCTGGCGTGATGTCAGGAGAAGAAGCGTATAATTGGGTGTCATCAGCATAGAGATGGTACTGGAAACCAAATCTACTGATTGTTTGACCAATAGGGGCAGTGTACAAGGAGAAGAGGAGGGGGCCTAGAACCGATCCTTGAGGAACCCCAACAGTAAGGGGAAGGTGAGAGGAGGAGGAACCGGCAAAAGAAACAGTAAAGGAGCGGTCGGAGAGATAGGAGGAGAACCAGGAGAGAACGGTGTCCTTGAGGCCAATGGAATGGAGCATAGTGAGGAGGAGCTGATGATCCACAGTGTCGAATGCTGCAGAGAGATCCAAGAGAATTAGCATGGAGTAATGACCATTTGATTTAGCTGTTAGCAGATCATTAGAGACTTTAGTGAGGACAGTTTCAGTGGAGTGTAAAGAGCGGAAACCGGATTGGAGAGGGTCGAGAACAGAGTTTTCTGAGAGATAGCGGATAAGACGGGAGTGGACCAGGCGTTCCAGGAGTTTAGAGATGAAGGGAAGATTAGAGACAGGTCTATAGTTAGCGGCACAGTTTTGGTCGAGGGATGGTTTTTTAAGTAGTGAATGTATGATGGCATGCTTAAATGAGGAGGGAAAAATACCAGAAGAGAGAGAGAGGTTAAATATTTTAGTTAGGTGAGGGGTGACAGCAGGGGAAAGGGACTGGAGGAGATGTGACGGAAATGGGTCACTGGTGCAAGTAGTTGGGCGAGAAGATGCAAGGAGCCTGCTTACTACTTCTTCTGTGACTGGTTCAAAACCAGAGACTGAGTTAGATGCAGTGGGGGAGGGAGGACAGTGCATGGTATGAGGGGATTTGGAGATAATTTCCTGTCGGATCTGGTCAATTTTTTCTTTGAAGTAATTGGCCAGATAGTCAGCTCGGAGCTCCGTGGTTGGGGCCTGTACTCTTGGATTGAGTAGAGAATGAAAAGTGTCAAAGAGACGTTTCGGGTTATTGGACAGTGAGGTGATGAGGGTGTTGAAATAGGTTTGTTTGGAGAGGTGAAGGGCAGTGTTGTATGTTCTAAGCATAAACTTAAAATGGATGAAATCTTCGTGTAGATTGGATTTTCTCCACAGACGTTCGGCGCACCTGGAGCACCGCTGCAGGAAACGTGTTTGCACCGTGTGCCAGGGTTGTCGCCGTCTGTGTTGTGGTGTTCTATTTATAGGGGGTGCAAATTCATCCAGGGCACTTTGAATTGTTTCATTGTAATGCTTCAATGCAGAATCAGGACATGAGAGGGAGGAGATAGGGGCCAATGAAGACTGCAAGTTCTTCAGAAGTTTCTGGGTGTTAATGGCCTGTATGTTTCTATAAGTCTGGACAGTGGGGGTGACCTGAGAAGCCTGGCAGTTCTGTATAGAGAATGAAAGAAGATTGTGGTCAGAGAGCGGGAGAGGGGAGTTAGCAAAATCATCCACTGCACAAAGCCGAGAGAAGACCAAGTCGAGGGAGTTTCCGTCTTCATGCGTTGGAGAATTAGTAAGTAGAGATAGGCGAAAATGTAACCATAATTTGTTACACAAGTTCAACAAAATGCAGCACTGCCCATGTGTGGTGGTAGAGTATGGTTTGGGAACACAGCATAGTTCTGAAGTAAAGGTGCACTATTTGAGTTTTGGACAGCAGAGCATAAGGTGCCAGAACAGCCGACAGCCATTTCCACACATGACCCCATTTTGAAAATTACATAGAACTGGGAATTCATTTATGGGTGTACAGTGACAATCTTGACTTCAAAGGAGTTTTCAAGAAATAAGCACAAAGCTGGTGTTGCAGAGTAAAATTTATAAATATGCCAGCTTACTGCCCAATAAAATATTTCCAGCTAGTGATTGTTGAGGCACGCCTGTCAATAAGTTGTTAAGTGATTGTTTAAGTGATTGTTAAGCTGTAATGTCTTTTATTATCTGTACAAATCCCCTCCAAAATGTAAAGTGCTACGGAATATGTTGGCGCTATAGAAATAATAATTTTAATAGTAATATTAATTTTATTATTATTATTTGGTTCTCCCCACTACAAAACCACCAAACATTTTAGTAAAACTGTAGTGATGTTACAATTTGGTATCAGCCTCAAGAAGTACATGGCAGCACTAGGTTAGAAGACAAAGTGGGATCTCTCTTTCAATGAGAAAGCAGCAGTCAAAGATGGTGAGATCCCACAAGCTGGAAGCTTGAGCCAGTCTTTGCCAGAATGTCAGTTCCTTTGTGGGAGATTAAGACTATTTCTGAGCAGTTTTCTTACTAGATTATACATCCTCCAGGAGTTGCAAGGTTGAAGTTGGCAAAATAAGAGGAGGAAGAATACAAGAATTCCTAACATTGCAATGCCTGAAGCTTAATTGAATAGCTAAAGTGTAGTTAAATGTTAACTATGAAAAGTTTAGAAAAGAAAAATATTCACTTACTTGATGAGAAGTATGGGTCCTCTGGGTAAGTCTCTTTGTCGTACAGAAATGGATGGTAGCGTATGATTCCTTCCACCACACCTTCTCTTTCAACAAGAGCTTTAAACTCAAAGCTGTCAGCAGCAGAATTAATATACAGAGTCTGCATATCATTATTGACTTCTTCAAGTTTGAGGCGTTTAGGCACCTTTGCTTTTTCAGATATATTAACCTGTAAGAAAGTTAAACATGGCTTCAAGTATCAATAGTCAAACTCTTATGTGATAGACGGTGCTGTATAAAAGTAGATTTTTCCTCCTTCGTATAATTGTGTATTTCACAAAACGTATCAACTAAATACCCTGTTTTGTTATCTTTTTACTAGCACTTACTGTTTATTGTTAGATATTTTTTTACAGCAGAGAATTTTTTCACGTTTGTTGTACTGTGTTTCTCTGTGTTTTAGTCTCTTGGTGGTGTGAATACTGTCCTACCGGCTTATTCACTTTGTGCATGGCCCATGCGTTTGTATTCAATTGGTCTCTTGCTTTTGCAAGTTTTTGTGAGGTTTCCACCCCTCCCAAGTGGGCCATGCACATAAAAAGCCGTCTCACACAGCGTGTCCACTAGGGTGACCGGATCTCATATGGGGGGGAAAAAATGTCAGAATCTTGTTCGTCTGGACCCCACAAAACGATTCCCCTTTCCAGATATTGAGATAGCCAAAATTTGAGCTCGATCAAACAACGTTAACCCGTGCCGCTCGTCGCTCAAAGTTTGAAAAAATCCAAAATGAGGTATTTTAAGATTTAGGTATTATGCATAGTCTGTTAGACTATAAAGAATGTGACAACAACATTGCAGAAATAGCCCTGACCAAATTTTCGAACCATTTGTGGTATTTGAATGCAGAGTTGGTGGGATTATCGTTTTTTGATCCCACCATTACAGACAATGAAAAGTTGTTAATGGCTAATAAATCGCTCAGTAGCACAGATGAACCATCAGAGCACGCTAACCTACATGAGTTGATAATTTTACATAGTTATCTAATCTATTCTAGTTAAAGTAGTTTTTGAAACGTCAGAATATAATGCTCGGCATTTGCTTACAACTTGCAGGACATATTGCTTTTGTTCTTCATCTTTTGTCAGAAGGTCGTTAAAGTCGGTTACTTCCTACCTCTTTTAATTTTTCTTTCCTAACTTTTGGATTTACAACCCTAGCGTGCTCTGATGGTTCATCTGTGCTACTGAGCAATTTATTAGCCATTAACAACTTTTCATTGTCTGTAATGGTGTACAACTTTTCATTGTCTGTATTTTTTCACGTTTGTTGTACTGGGCTTCTCTGTGTTTTGTGATGCATAAAAGTAGATTTTTCCTCCTTGTATAATTGTGTATTACAGGTGCTTCTCACAACATTAGAATATCATCAAAAACAGGATTTTTGGGTTGCTTACCGTAAAATCTGTTTCTCGGAGCCTTCATTGGGGGACACAGAGACCATGGGTGTATGCTGCTGCCACTAGGAGGCTGACACTATGCAAAAAA
Source organism: Dendrobates tinctorius (assembly GCF_039654945.1). Lineage (NCBI taxonomy): Eukaryota > Metazoa > Chordata > Amphibia > Anura > Dendrobatidae > Dendrobates > Dendrobates tinctorius. Next base: position 12,185,111 of record NW_027361838.1, on the reverse strand, counting down.
AGGTTAGCTCCTCCTCCGCAGTGTACACCCCACCGACCGGCAGGGATTTCCTCAGTTAGTGAGAAAGCAGTAGGAGAAGTAACAGAATAGATTGAAAACAGAACAAACAACTCAACTGTAACCATTCAACCAAGTAAGAACAGGAGCTGTAGAACATGGGAGGGTGCTGTGTCCCCCAATGAAGGCTCCGAGAAACAGATTTTACGATAAGCAACCCAAAAATCCTGTTTTCTCGTTCGCCTTATTGGGGGACACAGAGACCATGGGACGTCCAAAAGCAGTCCCTAGGGTGGGAAACAAACTTCCATCAGGCCAGCGGACTCACCACCGCGGCCTGCAGAATCCTTCTACCTAGGCTGGCGTCCGCCGAAGCGTAGGTGTGGACTCTGTAGAATTTCACAAACGTGTGAACCGATGATCATGTTGCAGCTTTGCAAAGCTGCAGCGCGGAAGCTCTGTGGCGTACCGCCCAGGAGGCACCCACCGCCCGAGTAGAGTGGGCCCTGATCCCCGGAGGGGCTCCGCGACGCTTAACTCGGTAGGCTTCCAAAATTGCCGATCTGATCCAGCGAGCAATAGTGGCCTTTGACGCCGGGAGACCTTTCCGCGCCCCATCTGGAATAATGAAAAGAGACTCTGTCTTTCGCAAGGAAGCCGTCCTAGACAGATAGACTCTTATTGTCCTAACCAGGTCCAGCTTGTTCAAAGACCGCTCTCGGGGATGAGTTGGACTCCGGACAGAAGGACGGTAGCACGATATCCTCAATGAGGTGAAACGAGGACACCACCTTCGGAAGGAAGGAGGGCGGAGGCCGCAGAACTACCTTATCCTGGTGAAGCACCAGAAAGGGAGAGCGGCAAGAAAGAGCTGCCAATTCCGACACGCGCCGGACGGAGGTGATTGCCACCAGAAAGGCCACCTTCCAAGAAAGGAGAGAAAGGGAAACTTCCCTGAGAGGTTCAAAGGGAGAAACTTGCAGAACCTCAAGAACCAGATTAAGATCCCATGGATCCACGGGCGCCCTGTACGGCGGAACCGTGTGAGCCACGCCCTGAAGAAAGGTCTTGACTTGAGGACGGGAAGCCAACGTTCTCTGAAACAAAATGGACTGCGCCGAAACTTGCCCCTTCAAGGAACTGAGGGCAAGCCCCGCTTCCAATCCTGCCTGGAGAAAGGCTAGGACTGAAGGGAGCGAAAAGTACATGGGCGCGATGTCATTGGTCTCACACCAAGTGAAATAGGCCTTCGAAGTACGGTAGTAGATCTTTGAAGATGATGGCTTTCTGGCTCGGATCATGGTCTGAATTACTTGGTCGGAAAATCCAGCTCGCTTCAAAACCTCGGTCTCAACAGCCACGCCGTTAAATTGAGCGGCCGAGAATTGGGGTGGCAAATCGGACCTTGGGATAGCAGATCTGCTCTGTCCGGAAGCTTCCAGGGAGCGTCCGCGAGAAGATTGACAATGTCCGCGAACCAAGACCTTCTGGGCCAATTCGGGGCGATGAGAATGACTGGAATTCCTTCTGCCTTAATCTTCTTCAACAGCTTGGGAAGAAGAGGCAGAGGAGGGAACAGGTAGGGAAGATCGAACTGGGACCAAGGAACGGCCAGGGCGTCGGCGCCCACTGCCAGAGGGTCCCGAGACCTGGACACGAATTGTGGGACTTTCCTGTTGAGGCGAGACGCCATGAGATCTACATCCGGGGTTCCCCACCGAAGGCAGAGCCGATGAAACACCTCCGGATGTAGGGACCACCCTCGCGGCTGAGAAAATCGGTGGCCCAGTTGTCTACGCCGGGGATGTGGACCGCGGAAATTGTCGGAACGGAAATCTCCGCCCAAAGAAGAATTTTGGACACCTCCGCCAGGGCTGAGACACTCCGTGTTCCCCCTTGGCGGTTGACATATGCCACCGCTGTGGCATTGTCTGTCTGAACCCGAACAGGCAGTCCCTTGAGAAGCCTCTCCCAGTGAACGAGAGCCAGATAGATCGCTCGAATCTCTAGAACGTTGATCGGTAGTGCTGATTCCCGATCCGACCACTGACCCTGAACAGTGTGGTTGCGGAACACTGCACCCCAGCCGAGGAGACTGGCATCTGTGGTTACTATCTGCCAGTGAATGGGAAGGAAGGATCAACCCGATAGGATGAGAGGTGACGTCAACCACCAGTTGAGAGACCGCTTGATCCGGCATGAAAGATGGACAGGGCGATCCAGGTACAGAGGCGACCTGTTCCATCTCGACAGAATGGCCTGCTGGAGAGGTCTGGCGTGAAATTGGGCAAAGGGAACCGCCTCTATCGCCGCCACCATCTTTCCAAGGACCCTCATGGCTGTACGGAGGGACGGGGATCCTGTGATCTGCAGCGATCGTACCTCCTGCTGCAGGGAAAGGATCTTCTCTTGAGGGAGAAAGACCCTTGACCGATGAGTGTCGAACAGTAGGCCTAGAAAGACCAAACGTTGGGTAGGAACCAGACAGGACTTTCTCCTGTTGATGATCCACCCGAAATTGGAAAGAGTGTCCAGGACGATTAACAAACTTTGGTGAGCCTATTGAAATGAGGGAGCTTTGATCAGAATATCGTCGAGGTACGGAAAAAGAGCGAGACCTCTGACTCTCAACAAAGCCATCAACGCAGCCATGATCTTCGTGAAGACTCTGGGAGCGGTGGCGAGACCGAAGGGCAGTGCGACGAATTGGTAATGGTGCTGCCGAATCGCAAAACGCAGAAACTTCTGATGTCCGGAGAAGATTGGAACATGTAAATAGGCATCTTGGATGTCTATTGAGCACATGAATTCCTGCTCCTCCATGGAAGCGATGACTGAGCGAAGCGACTCCATTCGGAAGTGGCGAAGGCGGACTCTCTTGTTGAGCAGCTTGAGATCCAAGATGGGACGAACTGCGCCGTCTTTTTTCGGCACTACAAACAGGTTCGAATAAAACCCTGTGAAGCGCTCCGATTCGGGAACGGGCACAATCACTCCAGAACTGAGAAGAGAGGCGATAGCCGTAGAGAACCCCGGGATCAAGGCTGGATCTTTTGGAGGCCGGGATTCGAAGAAACGATCCCGTGGAAGAGAGACAAACTCTATCTTGTATCCTGAGGATACGACCTCCCTGACCCAAGCGTCCTCTACGGAGGCCAGCCAAACGTCTCTGAAGAAAAGAAGTCGACCTCCCAATTGGAAGGGCCCCTCGGGTGCGCGACGATAGTCATGCTGATGTAGACCGTCCAGATCTAGATCTGGACGGTCTGCCCTGGGAAGAGTGGGATCGCCAGGAAGGAGTGGGTCTGAAAGAAACTTTCTTCCTATCCTGGCGTGCCTGCGGTCTCTGTTGATTGGAGGAGTTGTCCGCCGTATTGAAACGGCGGAAAGTCCGAAAGGGTCGAAACTGACGCCTTAGTGGAGGTCTGCGAGGCTTGGACTGAGGGAGGAGTGAACTCGTGCCTCCGGTGGCGTCCTTAATAATCTGGTCCAATTGGGACCCAAAAAGGTGCACCCCTTGAAAAGGCAGGTTAGTGAGGGACTTTTTAGAAGACAAGTCCGCTTGCCAGGCTTTTAGCCAAATAGTACGTTAAATTGCAACTACGTAGGATGCTGCATCCAAGGAAGCGGAAAGAAGATAGTCCCCCGAATGGGAGATCTGATTGGCGAGATCGGCCAAACGCTCCGGTTGCGCTTTATCTAGGATGCCCTGATGGAGGTCGTCTGCCCATGTCGCTATGGCCTTTGCTGCCCAGGATGAAGCAAAGATTGGACATACCGCCGCTGAAGCCGCTTCGAAAGCAGACTTTGCCAGGGATTCTATAATCCTGTCATTAGAATCTTTTAGGGACGCCACGCCTGAAAGCGGGAGAACCGTGTTATTGGAAAGCCTGGACACGGGCGGATCCGAGGGAGAAGCAGACCAGTTGTCCGTGAGCTCCTTAGCAAACGGATAGAGTACGCCGAGACGCTTCCCTCTTTGAAAGCGTCTGGTCGGATCTTTTCTTTCCCTGGTAAAAATCTTTCCAAACTCGGAATGGAAAGGAAATACCCTGGAGGGAGTTTCTGCTCGTCTGAATGAAACCTCCTGAGCTGAGGATTTCACAGGGGATTCAGCAATATCAAAGGTATGATGGATCGCTGCAATGAGGTTCTGCACTGTGACCTTCATGTTCGCATCCTGGTCTGAATCCAGCTCTAAAATCCCCTCAGATGACCTGTCCGAAAACGCTTCACCTGACTCGGGAGAGGAGGCCCGAGAGGGAGGTTGCTGAGACGGTCTATGCGGTGAGATGGGGCTAGGAGAGGATTCCGGCTGGGGATCTCGCCTGTGTCGTTTGCGACTAACGCTGGCTGACTCAGATGGAATCTCTTGGGACCTGCTGGACCCTGCCGAAATGTCGAGGGGCAACTTATCCAGAACGGCAACTAGGGATTGAGACACCTTGGTGAGGTCTGCCACTGATTGAGATAGAGAGGAGGCCCAGCCAGGCATGGGGGGCTCACTCTCACCTGGGGCCGTAGATGGCTCCTGGCCGGCGTCCGACTGAATTGGATTGCTACAATCCAAACAGAGGGGAGAGGACTGACCTGAAGGAAGTTTGCGATTGCATGAAGAACATGCAAAGAACTTGACTAGGGTGCAGGGGAGGGCCATAGAGCGGGTACGATCAGATTTCGAGTTAGACATAAAGAAAACCTGAGGTAGTGCCGGAAGGTTGGGGGACAGAAGGCGGAGAAGGGTCAGTCTGCAGTGCAGAGCTACTCACGGACCGGTGTCCCCAAAGCACAGGCTGCTGGATATCCGGAGATGTGCGTCCGGCTGACAGGCTGTGAAGATGGCGCCTGCCTGTAGAGAAGCGAGCGTCCAGGAGAAGGGGAAGGGCGGAGCTCGCCGCAGGGTTACCCAATCGCTGTCCTCTGGCCATAACAGGCTGAGCAGGAGAAGGAAAGGCGGGGGGCGGGCCTGGGGAGAGCGGGAGAGAAGCCCGCTTAGAAGAAAGGGGCGGGGGGCGTGGCCGCGACCCTGCGGTAGGCCCGAACAGAAGCCGGGGCCTAAATTAGTTGCGGCGGCTGCCTGTCAGCAGGGGGTCGGCGCGGAGGTCGGGACAAGGACGCCGCCGCCGGAAGCCGCTTCCCAGCATGGAAGAAGGGGAGGGAGAGGCCCTGTGCTCCCTGTCCCCAGAAAGGGGGGAGAGAAGGGGAAGAGCGGAGGGCAGCAATATAAGGATGATGTGCCCGTAGGGTGGCTGCGGAGAACCGCAGCGCCCGCATCCCTGTGCCAATGAAGAGGACCCCCTGTCTGTCGGGAATGGGCAGCCAGGTAAAATAAAAAAGGCCATACTCACCCATCCCCGATCCATTACCTGGATTGAAGTGCTCCTGTGTCTCCTCCAACCGACAGGCTCTGGTAGGCGAGTGGGTGGGAGACTGGCGACAAGGACCCCTGGAGTCGCTGGCACGTCTTGGTGTCGGCGTCCGTCTGGGCTGCTGGTCCTGTCGCGGAGAACTGCAAGGATACGGGGTGGCAATACACGCCGTACTCGCAGACTCCATGTGGGAGTACAGATATGACTGTTCACTCTATCCCTCTGTAGAACCTGTAAAGGAACGACACACGACGAGGTAGATATGGGTCTAATGAAAGACCCGTGTCCACCTCCTACTGACACTAAGCTAAACTGAGGAAATCCCTGCCGGTCGGTGGGGTGTACACTGCGGAGGAGGAGCTAACCTTTTTTTGCATAGTGTCAGCCTCCTAGTGGCAGCAGCATACACCCATGGTCTCTGTGTCCCCCAATAAGGCGAACGAGAAAAGATAACTTATTTCAATTCTTCAAAGTGAAACTCATTATATAGTGTCATTACAGAGTGATCCATTTCAAGTGTTTATTTCGGTTAATGATGATTATGGCTTACAGCCAATGAAAACCTAAAAGTCATTATCTCAGTAAGTTAGAATACTTTATAACACCAGCTTGAAAAATGATGCCTACTGAAATATATGCTCAGTAAATGCACTCAATACTTGGTCAGGGTTCCTTTTGCATCAATTTCTGCATCAATGCTTTGTGGTATGGAGGCTATCAGCCTGTGGCACTGCTGAGGTGTTATGGAAGCAAGGTGGTTTTGATAGCAGCCTTCAGCTCGTCTGCATTGTTTTGGCAGTGTGGACAGGTGCCATGTCCTGCTGGAGAATGAAATTTCTACCTCCAAAAAGCTTGTAGGCAGAGGCAAGCATGAAGTGCTCTAAAATTTCCTGGTACATGACAAAATATTTAGAATTGAGAGTCCTCTGTGGTTGATACCTTTTAATGGCTAACTGAAAAGATGGTAACAAATTGAAAGCTTTCGAGAATACTCAGGTCTCTTCATCTCACACACAATCTTTTAAAGAGGTTGTTCACTAGAATCAAGAAAAACCTTGTTCTTAACCCCTTCATCACCCAAGGCTGTTTGCACCTTCATGGTCATGCCAAATTTTCAAATTCTAACCTATGTCACTTAACCCCTTACCTACAATTGACGTAATATTCCGTCCATGTGTCCATGGACCTAATTACCATGGACGGAATATTACGTCATCGCGATCAGCGGCGCCCACGTGGTGAGCGCCGCTGATCGCGGCCGAGTGTCAGCTAATTATCATAGCTGACACCCGGCACAATGTGTCAGGGGCGGTCACGGACCGCCCCCGACACGTTAACCCCTTGCACACCGCGATCAAACGCGATCGCGGTGTACCGGGGGTTAAAGGGAAGCATCGGCAGGGAAGGGGCTCCCTCCGTGCTTCCCTGAGCCCCCCACGGCAGCGCAATGTGCAGCGCTGCTGCGGGGGGCTCTTTCCCTACAGGCCCCCGGATCCAAGATGGCGACGGGGGCCTGCAGGGAGCTGACTTCCTCACTGCCTGCAAAGCGCAGGCATGAGGAAGTCTGCAGCAGTGCCTGTGACAGATCGCTGATCTGTCACAGTGATCTGTGATGTGACAGATCAGCGATCTGTCACAGGACAGTGATGTCCCACCTGGGACAAGGTAATAAAGTAAAAAAAAAAAAAAAAAAAAAAAAGTGTTAAAAATAATAAAAAAAAAAAAATCGCTAAATAAATCAGTAAAAAAAAAAAAAATATTCCCCAATAAATCCATTTTTTCAAAATAAAAAAAAACAAAAACAATAAAAGTACACATATTTGGTATCGCCGCGTCCGTAATGACCTGCCCTATAAAACTGTCCCATTAGTTAACCCCTTTAGCGAACCCCTTAAAAAATAAAAATAAAAAACGAAGCAAAAAATAATGATTTATTATCATACCACCGAACAAAAAGTGCAATAACGCGCGATCAAAAAGACGCATATAAATATGCATGGTACCGCTGAAAACGTCATCTTGTCCCGCAAAAAACGATCCACCATACAGCATCATCCGCAAAAAAATAAAAAAGTTATAGCTCGCAGAATAAAGCGATACAAAAATAATTATTTTTTATATAAAATAGTTTTCATTGCAAAAAACCGACAAAACATAAAAAAACGACCTAAATGAGGTATCGCTGTAACCGTACTGACCCGAAGAATAAAACCGCTTTATCAATTTTACCGCACGCGGAACGGTGTAAACGCACCCCCCCCAAAAGAAATTCATGAAACGCTGGTTTTTGTTCATTCTGCGTCCCAAAAATCGGAATAAAAAGCGATCAAAAAATGTCACGTGCCCGAAAATGGTACCAATAAAAACGTCAACTCGTCCCGCAAAAAATAAGACCTCACATGACTCGGTGGGTCAAAATACAGAAAAATTATAGCTCACAATATGTGGTGATGCAAAAACTATTTTTACAATAAAAAGCGTCTTTTAGCGTGCGACAGCCGCCAAACATAAAAACCGCCATAAATCGTAAATCAAACCCCCCGTTATCACCCCCTTAGTTAGGGAAAAATAATAAAACTAAAAGAAAATGTATTTATTTCCATTTTCCCGGTAGGGTTAGGGCTAGGGTTAGGGTTAGGGCTAGGGTTAGGGCTAGGGTTAGGGCTAGGATTAGGGCTAGGGCTCAGATTAGGGTTAGGGGTGTGTTGAGGTTCGGGTTGGAGTTATAATTGGGGGTTTCCACTGTTTGGGCACATCAGGTGCTCTCCAAAGGCAACATGGCGTCTGATCTCAATTCCAGCCAATTCTGCGTTGAAAAAGTCAAATGGTGCTCCTTCCCTTCCAAGCTCTGCCATGTGCCCAAACAGTGTTTTACCCCCACATGTAGGGTATCAGCCTACTCAGGACAAATTACAAAACAACTTTTGGGGTCCAATTTCTCCTGTTACCCTTAGGAAAATAAAAAATTGGGGGCAAAAATATAATTTTGCGGAAAAAAATGTTTTTTTTATTTTCACGCCCAGGCGTTATAAACTTCTGTGAAGCACTTGGGGGTTCAAAGTGCTCTCCACACATCTAGATAAGCTCGGTGGGGGGTCTAGTTTCCAAAATGGGGTCACTTGTGGGGAGTTTCAATAGTTTAGGTACATTAGGGGCTCTCCAAACGCATATGACACCCGCATACCAATCCATCAAAGTCTGCATTCCAAAACGTCACTACTTCCCTTCCGAGCCCCGACGTGTGCCCATACAGTAGTTTTCTCCCACATATGAGGTATCAGCGTACTCAGGACAAATTGGACAACAACTTTTGGGGTCCAATTTCTCCTGTTACCCTTGGGAAAATAAAAAAAATGGGGACTAAAAGATGATGTTTGTTGAAAAAATACGATATTTTTATTTTCACGCCCGGTCGTTATAAACTTCTGTGAAGCACTGGGGGGTTCAAAGTGCTCACCACACATCTAGATAAGTTCATTAGGGGGTCTAGTTTCCAAAATGGGGTCACTTGTGGGGGGTTTCCACTGTTTAGGTACATCAGGGGCTCTCCAAACGCAACATGACACCCGCAGACCATTCCATCAAAGTCTGCATTCCAAAACGTCACTACTTCCCTTCCGAGCCCCGACGTGTGCCCATACAGTAGTTTTCTCCCACATATGAGGTATCAGCGTACTCAGGACAAATTGGACAACAACTTTTGGGGTCCAATTTCTCCTGTTACCCTTGGGAAAATAAAAAATGGGGACTAAAAGATGATGTTTGTTGAAAAAATACGATTTTTTTATTTTCACGCCCGGTCGTTATAAACTTCTGTGAAGCACTGGGGGGTTCAAAGTGCTCACCACACATCTAGATAAGTTCATTAGGGGGTCTAGTTTCCAAAATGGGGTCACTTGTGGGGGGTTCCCACTATTTAGGTACATCAGGGGCTCTCCAAACGCAACATGACACCCGCAGACCATTCCATCAAAGTCTGCATTCCAAAACGTCACTACTTCCCTTCCGAGCCCCGACGTGTGCCCATACAGTAGTTTTCTCCCACATATGAGGTATCAGCATACTCAGGACAAATTGGACAACAACTTTTGGGGTCCAATTTCTCCTGTTACCCTTGGGAAAATAAAAAAATGGGGACTAAAAGATCATGTTTGTGGAAAAAATACGATTTTTTTATTTTCACGCCCGGACGTTATAAACTTCAGTGAAGCACTGGGGGGTTCAAAGTGCTCACCACACATCTAGATAAGTTCCTTGGGGGGTCTAGTTTCCAAAATGGTGTCATTTGTGGGGGGTTTCTACTGTTTTGGTACATCAGGGGCTTTCCTAACGCGACATGGTGTCCGATCTCAATTCCAGCCAAAAACGTCAAATGGCGCTGCTTCCCTTCCGAGCTCTGCCATACGCCCAAATAGTGGTTTACCCCCACATGTGGGGTATCAGCGTACTCAGGATAAATTGCACAATATCTTTTAGGGTCCTGTTACTTTTGGAAAAATAAGAATTGATCATTTTTGTGGAAAAAATATGATTTTTTAATTGTACTGCTGTACGTTATAAACTTCTGTGAAGCCCTTGGGGGTTCAAAGTTCTCACCACACATCTAGATAAGTTCCTTGGGGGGTCTAGATTCCAAAATGGTGTCATTTGTGGGGGGTTTCCACTGTTTTGGTACATCAGGGGTTTTCCAATCGCGACATGGTGTCCGATCTCAATTCTAGCCAAAAACGTCAAATGGCGCTGCTTCCCTTCCGAGCTCTGCTATGCGCCCAAATAGTCATTTACACCCACATATGGGGTATCAGCGTACTCAGGACAAATTGCACAATAACTTTTAGGGTCCTGTTACCCTTGGAAAAATAAAAATTGGGGGTGAAAAGATCATTTTTGTGGAAAAAATATGATTTTTTAATTGTACCGCTGTACGTTATAAACTTCTGTGAAGCCCTTGTGGGTTCAAAGTTCTCACCACATATCTAGATAAGTTCCTTGGGGGGTCTAGTTTCCAAAATGGGGTCACTTGGGGGGGTTTCCACTGTTTAGGTACATCAGGGGCTCGCCAAACGTGACATGGCGTCCGATCTGAATTCCAGCCAATTTTGCATTGAAAAAGTCAAACGGCGCTCCTTCCATTCTGAGCTCTGCCATGCGCCGAAACAGTGGTTCCCCCCCACATATCAGGTATCAGCGTACTCAGGACAAATTGCACAATAAGTCTTGCAGTCCAATTTCTCCTGTTACCCTTGGTAAAATAAAGAAAATTGAACCTGAAGTATTTTTTTGTGAAAAAAAGTTAAATGTTCATTTTTTTTTTAATATTCAAAAAATTCCTGTGACGCACCTAAAGGGTTAATAAACTTCTTGAATGTGGTTTTAAGCACCTTAAGGGGTGCAGTTTTTAGAATGGTGTCACTTTTGGGTATTTTCTATCATATAGACCCCTCAAAGTGGCTTCAAATGTGAAGTGGTCCCTAAAAATAAAATGGTGTTGCAAAAATGAGAAATCGCTGGTCAATTTTTAACCCTTATAACTTCCTAACAAAAAAAAATTTTGGTTCCAAAACTGTGCTGATGTAAAGTAAACATGTGGGAAATGTTATGTATTAAGTTTTTTGTGTGCCGTATCGCTGTGATTTAAGGGCATAAAAATTCAAAGTTGGAAAATTGCGAAATTTTCAAAATTTTCGCCAAATTTCCGTTTTTTTCACAAATAAACGCAAGTTATTTGAATGCAATTTTACCACTAACATGAAGTACAATATGTCACGAGAAAACAATGTCAGAATCACCGGGATCCATAGAAGCGTTCCAGAGTTATGACCTCATAAAGGTACAGTGGTCAGAATTGTAAAAATTGGCCCGGTAGTTAACGTGCAAACCACCCTTGGTAGTGAAGGGGTTAATGTGGTACTAACTCTGGAACGCTTCAACTGATCCCACTGATTCTCAGAATGTTTTTTTCGTGACATATTGTACTCCAAGATAGTGGTAAAATTTCTTCAACGTGACTTGCGTTTATTTATGAAAAAACTGAAATTTGGTGAAAATTTGGACAATTTTGCAATTTTCAAACTTAATTTTAATGCAACTTTTATGCCCTTAAATCAGAGTCAAGTCACACAAAATAGCTAATAAACAACATTTCCCACATGAGTACTTTACATGAGCACAATTCTTGAAACAATTTTTTTTTTTTTTGAAACTTATAAGGGTTAAAAGTGGACCAGCGATTTCTCATTTTTCAACAAAATTTACAAAACCATCTTTTTATAAACTATATTACGATTGAAATGACAGAGGTCTATATGACAAAAAACACCCAAAAGTGACACCATTCTAAAAAAAAACTGCACCCCTCAAAGTGTTCAAAACCACATTCAAGAAGTTCTTAACCCTAAGGGTATGTTCACACTGGGCGTTTTTGCTGCATTTTGTACTGCATTTTTAATGCTAATTTATTCGGACTCCCATGACAGCACTACGAGAGAGGGGATCCGCCCTTCAGGAACAGGAAACCTACAGATACAAAAGGTCGGCATCTCTCCCACGCATCAGTTGGTTTCCTGTGCCTGAGGTGATGGGACCCTACAGATGAAATTCCGGATGCCTAGGCCCAAGATGGCGGCGCCCATCAGGAAGGGCGCCGGTAAGCGCTGGACCACCGACCGGTGGCTTGGCAAGCTGGGAGGGGGCCCAATTAAGGGGGGCGCGGCTGGTAGCTGCTATCCGGAGGAGGAGGGGTATATAAGCAGGCCCCTACATGGGTTCCGTGCTTTGGCCACATTATTGCACGCAGTAATGGAGAGCAATCAGGAGAAGCAGCAGCAGCAACGGCGGCAGCAGCGACAATCATTGCCGCCCCTTGAGGACCTTCGGCAGGTCAAACAGAAGAAAAAGGAGTCCCGCGACAGTAAGGAGCGTGCAGGATGAAGTGACCAACACAGTCATAAAAGCTCCTCTAGACAGACAGGAGCAGCGACTGAGAAAAACCCCCCTCATTCTCCGGTACTTAATTGCGGCACTGGTAAGTGATCTTCGTGAATTTTCACTCAGTGACGGGGCCTCCTTCTGTGTTTTATTCTAGGGAAAGAAAGCTACGAGTAAAAACACAGGGAATGCGCACTCTGTGTATGCCCGTTACCAGACTCATGCCCCAAAAGGTTGTGTCCCCCCTGTATCCAGGAGACAGTGGCGGAGGAGTCGCCTGCGGTAGCTGCGATTTTAAGGGACATAGTCAGGGCAGAGATGAAGGAAACCCTGAAATCCATGTCCCAACCAGAAAGTCTAATGGGTGGAGACCCTGTGGAGTCTGATACTTCGGCAGAATGGAGGAGAAGCAAGGGCTCCCATGTTTCACCTTCCTCGTCCTCCTCAGAAGATGAGGACTAGGGTCGGTATTGCCTGCCGCTTCACTGAGTAGACAAGCTAGTAAAAGCAGTCAGAGGGACAATGGAAGTGGAGGAGCCTAAGCCCCAGTTATCCATGCAGGATGTCATGTTCGGGGGGCTGGAGCAGAGGAAGCGAAGAGTCTTCCCATTGAATGAAAAAATTCAGGATCTGATCCGCAGAGTGTGGAAAAAAACAGATAAAAGAGGGTCGCTACCACCAGCCCTCAAGCGTAGATATGCCTTTGACGATCCGACAGTGAATACTTGGGACAAGGCCCCCAAATTAGATGCAGCCATTGTGAAGGCATCAAAAAGGTCCTCACTACCCTTTGAGGACATGGGGTCCCTTAAAGATCCTTTAGACAGGAAGGCAGATACCTTCCTTAAAAATACCTGTGAGATGGCAGCCGGTTCCTTAAGACCAGCAGTGGCGTCAACATGCACGGCCAGGTCCATGATGGTCTGGTTGGACCAGTTAGAGGCGCAGTTAAAACAGGGAATGTCTAGACAGACAATTCTTGGGGCCCTACCAATAATCCAGGAGGGCACAGCCTTCCTAGCGGATGCCTTGGCTGATGCAGTAAGAATGGCCACCAGGGCAGCAGGACTCTCTAATGCGGCTCGTAGAGCCCTGTGGCTAAAGTGCTGGCCGGGAGATATTCAATCCAGGGCGAAACTCTGTACGATCCCGTGTGAGGGGGAATATTTGTTCGGTGCAGTCCTGGACGAACTGCTTGAGAAGGCCGGGGATGATAAGAAAAAAAATTCCCAAATCTTTGGTCTGCGTCCTACCGACGTCCATTTAATAGAAGGAGATTCGGTCAGGGGAGAAGGCGCAATCATTCACCTAATCGAGACTGTCCCAGATGGGAGGATAGAAGAAGAAGTGGTACAGGATTCATGTTCAGGCGCTCGTCGAGAGAACGAAAGAGACAGAATCAATGACTAGCAATTCCCGTGGGGGGTAGACTGTCATCCTTCCTCCCAGCATAGTTACAGATCACTAATAGTGACTGGGTGCGCAATGTAATATCCACCGGGCTTAGGTTGGAGTTCACTCAGGTCCCACGACATACCTTTAAACCAACTCCCTTAAGATCTTCACCCCTCGAACAAGCTGCTTTAGAAGCAGAGGTCTTGAGTCTGTGCCAGAAAAACGTCCTGAAAGAGGTTCCGGAATCTGAGAGGAGGTAGAGGGTTCTACTCTCCCTTATTCCTAATCCAAAAACCGGATAAAACATTTAGAACGATTATTAATTTAAGTTTCCTTAATGAGTTTTTGGTTAATCGCACCTTTAAGATGGAATCCATCAATTCAACAATAAAAATGCTGTTTGAAGGGTGTTTTATGGCAGTCGTGGACTTGAAAGACGCGTACTATCATGTACCTATCCACGCAGATTTCCAGCAGTTCCTGAGAGTGGCGGTTCAAATAGGCGGTATAGTCCGTCATTATCAGTATAGAGCCCTTCCCTTTGGTCTCTCAGCAGCGACCCGGGTATTTACAAAAATAGTGGCCGAAGTTATGGCTCATTTACGGGAAGTTGACATCTTAATTGTCCCATACTTAGATGATTTTTTGATTGTGTGAAATCCGGTGGGCCATTGTCTATCCCAGATAGAGAGAGCCAAGTCCAGATTAGAGAACCTTGGCTGGATAATAAATTACAAGAAATCCCGATTTCAGCCCTTAAGGGTCCAGAAGTTTCTAGGCTTGCTATTAAATTCAGAAAATCAGCAGTGTCTGTTACAATTAGATAAATTACAACAGATACAGCAGCAGGTTCTTCGTGCAATTGATAATCCCTCCATGACCCTCAGGCAGGCCATGTCTCTGTTAGGCTCTCTAACCTCATGTATCCCAGCAGTCAAGTTGGCACAATTCCACATTAGGGCCCTTCAGAAAGACGTCCTGGTTAATAGCAGGGCCTTAGAAGGCTCCTTACAGGGTCAAGTATTGCTAAGCCCCTCGTCTCTTACATCTCTTAGGTGGTGGCTCGATGATGGAAACTTAGCCTCGGGGGTGCCCTGGGTGACGTAGATAACCCGCATTATAACCACAGACGCTAGTCCTTTTGGTTGGGGGGCCCATATGGGGGACATAGTGGTACAGGGACATTGGGACTCCGATGCTGAGACCTCATCTACCCAGAGGGAGTTATTGGCGATTGAGTTGGCAGTCAAAAGACTCATTATGTACCTACAGGGCCATCATGTGAGGATACTCTCGGACAACCAGGTAGCAGTAGCCTATGTCAACCACCAAGGTGGAACTCGCTCCGACGCCCTGATGCGGATAACGGAACGTCTCCTTCAGATAGCCGAGAAAAATTTTCGATCTTTAACTGCGCTCCTCATCAGGGGAAAAGACAACATGAAGGCAGACTTTCCAAGCCGCAGGGCCCTAAAGCAAGGAGAATGGGCTTTAAACATGGATATTTACCACCAGACTGTCCGCAAGTGGGGTCAGTCGGAGGTAGACCTCTTTGCCACCAGAGAAAACAGGAAAGAAAAATCGTTCTGCTCTCTGAATCCCAGGGAAAATCCACTGGCAGTGGATGCCCTCCTGATAAGATGGGACTTCTCTAGCATATGCCTTTCCGCCATTAAATTTCCTACCTCTGGTAGTAAGGAAGATCAGGGAAGATCGGGCAAGGGTCATGTTAATTGCCCCCTTTTGGCCCAGGAGGACCTGGTTCGCATGGTTGAGGACCATGTCTGTATGCGATCCCTGGGTACTGCTGAACCTTCCGGATCTCCTCTACCAGGGGCCAGTCAGCCACCCACAGGTAGCGGGACTCCATTTGACGGCGTGGTGTTTGAGAGGACACTATTAAACGATAGAGGGTTCTCCAAAAATTTAATTGATACCCTCCTAAAAAGCAGAAAACAAACTACCACAAACATCTATGCTAGAACCTAGAGGCGATTTCTGTCCACCTTTCAGTTTGATGTCAGGGACGGAATTCCCACGAAACAAATTCTGGAATTTCTCCAGAGGGGTCTCGAATTGGGTCTCTCCACAAGAACATTAAAAAGTACAGGTTTCAGCCTTAGGGGCCCTGTTTGCATGTGATATTGCCATTAACTATTGGGTAGCGAGGTTCATCAAAGCAGCGGCTAGATCGAGACCCATACACAAAGACAGATGTGTACCTTGGGACTCAGATTTAGTCCTTACAGCCATGACAGAAAGACGATTTGAACCTCTGGATTCGGCCTCATTAAAGATTATATCTCTTAAGGCAGCTTTTCTGGTGGCGATAACATCCGCACGTAGAGTAAGCGACATACAGGCACTTTCCAGATTGCCCCCTTACACAGAGTTCTTACAGGATAGAGTAATCCTAAGGCCGGACCCGGCATACCTTCCCAAAGTAGCATCACACTTTCATAGGACACAAGAGATAGTTCTGCCTTCTTTCCTCCCTAATCCGACCAATCCTAAGGAACAAAAACTTCAGGCATTAGATGTTAAGAGATGCTTACTTAAATATTTATCAGCCACGGATCCTTGGAAAAAGGAGAATGCATTATTCCTATCCTTCCAAGGTCCCAGGAAAGGATGTAGAGTATCAAAACGCATGTTAGCAAGGTGGATTAGGGAGGCTCTCTCTCTTGCCTACACAGCAGGTGGCGGTCCAGTTCCACAGAATTTGAAGGCGCATTCCACTCGTGCCATGGCATCATCTTGGGCAGAGAGATCGGGAGTGTCAATTGACCAGATATGTAAGGCGGGCACCTGGTCATCTCCTTCCACCTTTTTTAACCACTATCGGTTAGACATGGGTGCCTCCTCAGATCTCACCTTTGGGCTAAGGGTGCTGCAGGCTGTAGTCCCTCCCTAAATTAGTTTTACATCTCTGTAATTCTCTCGTGGTGCTGTCATGGGAGTCCGAATAAAGTATTAAGTTACGTACCGGTAACGGTATTTTTCGGAAGCCCATGACAGCACCCTTAGTTCCCTCCCTTGTTCACATACAGGGGTGCACTCCTTTAGAAGATTGTTCACGAAATTACCTTATGTGGGAGATGGTGTGAAAAAAAAAAAAAAATGTTTTGGTAAATAGGATAGATAGGTTGTATATATTATATGCTGTGTACTAACCACCATGGTAGCCTCTCAAGCTCTGTAATCCAACTGATGTGTGGGAGAGGTGCTGCCCTTTAGTATCTGTAGGTTTCCTGTTCCTGAAGGGCGGATCCCCTCTCTCGTGGTGCTGTCATGGGCTTCCGAAAAATACCGTTACCGGTACGCAACTTAATACTTTTCAGCTGCTTTTTAAGAAATCTCATACACTTAGTGATTTTTTTTTTGTCATCAGGATTTTGTGCTTTCCAGTGTTTTTTTTTACATAGAGCATGTCACTTCTGTCAGCGTTTTTGCAGCGTTTTTCACCCATTGACTTGAATGGATGGTTAAAAAAAAACGCTGCAAATACGCAGGTTGACTTTTTTGCAGCATATTTGCTGCAGAAAAGTCAAGGACAGTCGGATGTGACCTCACACTCAGCTCTGCTACCTCTAGATGGCAGGCTGCATGATGTGTCCATACAGCCTGTCATCCAGCAGAGCGTACCCGAAACCATTCACTTGAAGGAGGGGGGGCCAACAATGCACTGTTTTACAAGCTGTCATATGCATGACAGCGCAGCAAACACCGCTTCTGATCGGCGGGGAAATAATCCCCACCAGTCAGAGAGCCATGGTTCCCACACTGTCAGAAGACACCGTGAGCTCTCAGCTGTGATCGGAGGTATAAACTTTACCTCCGGTCACTGATGTCAGCTGATGGGACTACAACTCCCATCATCTGACACCTGCTACCAATAATTACAGTGAGAGCAGGAGCGGCGGATGGGAGTTTTCATCTGCCGCTCCGGAGCTGTAAATAAATGATTTAAAAAAAAAAAAAAAAACAGCATGGGTCCCCCCTTTTTTTGATAACAAACCAGGCAAAACTCACAGCTGAGGGCTGCAACCCCCGGCTGTCAGCAAGGTTGGTTATCCAAAATAAAGGGGTCTCCACGTTTAAAAAAAAAAAAAAAAATTTAAATAAATAATTTAAAAAACCGGCGTGGGGTCCCCCCATTTTTTAAAACCAGCCTTGCTAAAGCTCACAGCTGGGGGCTGGTATTCTCAGGCTGTAAAGGGCCATGGATATTGAACCCCACAGCCTAAAAATAGCAACCAGCAGCTGCCCAGAAAAGGCACATCTATAGATGCGCCAATTCTAGCGCTTTGCCCGGCTCTTCCCACTTGCACTGTAGCAGTGGCAAGTGGGGTAATAGCTCAAGCCCACGGCTTAGTAATGGAGAAGCGTCTATAAGAAACCTATCCATTACTAATCCAATAGTTTCATGTTAAATAACGACACAGCCAGAATAAGGTATTTTATTTGAAATAACACTAAACAGTTTTCCCTTTTTACTATTACACCTAATCCCAGCGAAGCCCTCGATCTACTGTAATAAAAACAAAATAAAAAAGCAACAATATACTATACCTGTCAGTCGCTGTGTCCCATGCTGTAATCCATATCTGGGGGACATACAGTTTTCAACCTGGACGGTGCCAAGATGCGAAAGTCCCAGCTGAAAACCACGGGTCAATGAGATCCTGCGGGCACAGCCTCGGTGACTAGCCGTGACGTCACTGAGCCTGCGCTCCTTGCCACCCTGAACAGCGGTGACCTCTGGACCGTGGGAAAATGCCAGTGAAGAGGTCACCGCAGTAGTTCACCTCATCACAGGCATTTTCCCCGGTCCAGAGGCCACCGCAGTTTAGGGTGGCAGGGAGAGCAGCCTCCGTAACGTCACCAATAGCCACTGAGGCTGCGCAAGCAGCATCTCATACACCTGTGGTTTTCAGCCGGAAAGGTTGCATTTTAGCACCATCCAGGATGAAAACTGTATATCCCCCAGATATGGATTATGGAGTGGGAGACACAACGACGGACAGGTATGGTATATTGTTGCTTTTTTATTTTACAGGAGTCTTCAAATAAAGGATTTTTCTTCTGGGTGTCTGTTGCTTACAATGTGACTATGGGGTTAGTAATGGGAGCGTCTTATTGACGCCTCTCCATTACTAACCTCGGGGCTTGATGTCACCTGACTGTTATATCAACCCCCCCCCCCAACTAATACCCCACTTGCCACCGCTACAGGGCAAGTGGGAAGAGGAAGGATAAGTGCCAGAATTTGGCACATCTTAGAGATGCACCTTTTCTGGGGCGACTGAGGGATGATGTTTTGTAGCCATTGGGGGGGGGCATTATCCATGGCCGCTTCCTACGCTATTAATATCAGCCCCAGCTGTTTGCATAGCCCTTGCTGGTTATTAATTATAGGGGGACCCCACGTCATTTTTTGGGGGGTCACCCCATGTTAATAGCCAGTACATTAATAGCCTGGGAAGCTCCATGGGTATTACCCCCTTCCCAGGCTATAAACATCTGCCCCCCAGTCGCTAGTCTTCCCTCTGCGGGTTTTGGAAATTACACAGGAGCCCATGCCATTTTTTCCAGAAAAAAGGTCAAGCAAATTCTTATCCTCTCTTGCTGACAACTTTATCTTCCAAAAGGTAGGAGAGAAAACAAGGGGATCTGCTAACTTGGATCTAATCCTTATAAACAGGGAGGAAATGGTTGAAGAGGTAAGAGTGGCTGGGATCCTAGGAGGTAGCGACCATGTTATTTTAGAATATTGGATAACTAGAGAGGGAAGACCTGTGAAGACTCAGATATCAAGGTTAGATTTGAGAAAGGCAGATTTTAAGGGATTCAGAACGAGGATCGGAGAGATCCAATGGCTGGATATCCTTAAGGACAAAAATGTCCAGGAAGGATGGGAAATTTTGAAAAATGAGATTCTCAAAGTACAATCATTAACAATTCTGAAAAGAGGGGAGAATAGGAAGCATTTAAGGAAAACAGGATGGATGAACACAGAACTTAAACACATGCTAAAAAGGAATAAAGAAACGTTCATCAAATGGAAAGAGGGAGGCATATCTAAAGAAGAATATAATGCTGCCTGCAGAACCTGCAGGGGATGCATCAGTTTATCCAAATCTGACAATGGATCAAGGCTTGCAAGAGACGTCAAAAGCAATAAAAAAGGATTTTGGGGTTATGTCAAAAGTAAAAGAAAAGTCAAAGATGCTATAAAATTTTCACAAGATGAAAATCATGAAATGGTAAGAAAGGATGTTGTGAAGGCCGAACTTTTAAATTCCTACTTTGCATCTGTTTTCTCTCAGAAAGGAAATGTAACAAACTGATCTTCAAAGTCCTATTAAAGGAATAGAAGAATCCAGGCTATCTATAAACAGAAAGATAGGAAGGGAATACTTAGTTAATATAAATGAATTCAAGTCACCAGGTCCAGATGAATTACACACCAGAGTACTGAAAGAGATAGCAGAAGAAATTTTTGAACCACTCTCAAGGAGAAGTCCAAGAAGACTGTAGAAGAGCAAATGTTATTCCTAATGTGATGCAGTGACCCCTGTGACAGCTAGGGGGCGCTGTATGGGACATGCATGCAGGCGTTCTTTAATGGTAATAGGGAAAATGGTTACTGTCAAGGTTATAAATGGCCGATATGTATCACAGGGGAGAGTGCCCTGTGATGGAAGCCGAATCTTGTTGTGCTTAGCAGATCTACTGCTAATGAGGTTTTTTGTTTTATATGGGGCAGCTTTCAGATGACTTGGTGAGATGGGTGGAACCAGTCACCTACAAACCCACCCACGGGCGTGGGTCTGAACGCCCAGGATAAAGCCTGCGTGTGTCTGTGTGAAATAGGACCTGCGATGAGGTCATAGCCATGGGATCCACCGGTAGGCGTGTCTACGGACCAAATAAGGTGACCAGGGTAGGTCACAGGAGAGAGTGCCTGGATCTGATTCGTCTGTGTGCAAGGTCCCGGAAGGCCACGTGTGAGAGCAGCTTCTGTGACTGACTGCGTTTGGGGAGCCACCGTCTGGCTGTAGTTCTGCAACAGTGAGGCGGCCTAGTGAATAAAGCACTGTCCGGAACGGTGAGCCCAGTGCGGCCGCTCCCCTGAGAAAAAGGACTAACAGCGAGTCGGCATCTGGAGCAGGAGCTCCAAGAGGTAACTCGAAAAAGGGGAAATAACACAGACTGTTGAGTCTGAGTGCTGGACAAAGCACAGCCTGTGTGAACATAGGGCTACTGGAGCAGAGCTCCACTATGAACATTTGTTTGGTCTGCTGTAAGACTGTTATTTTTTCAAGCTGCCATGGTTTATGCAGTATACAATAAACCATATGGACTGTGTTATGTGAAAAGCCTGTGCCAAACCTGGTTTATCTGCAGCCAAGTGAGTGTCCCCCAATTCACTCAGTGAGCCTACCTTACATTATCTTCAAAAAGGGGAAGACAGTGGACCCAGGTAACTATAGGCTGGTGAGTCTGACTTCTATGCCAGGAAAGATCTTTGAACAAATTATTAAACAACATGTCAGTACCTGGATAAGAATGAAGTGATTAACCAGAGTCAGCATGGGTTTGTAACTAATAAGTCATGTCAGACTAAGTTAATTTCCTTCTATGACAGAATCACTGACTGGGTGGATAAGGGAAATGCTGTTTAGTATATCTTGACTTCAGCAAAGCATTTGACCATCCTTATTGAAAAAATGACTAAGTATGGAATGGACAAGGCAACTGTTAGGTGGATTCATAACTGGCTTAGTGATCGGACCCAAAGAGAGGTCGTAAATGGCTGCACATCCAGTTGGAAGAATGTCTCAAGTGGAATATAACAGGGCTCTGTTCTGGGCCCTGTATTGTTCAACATTTTTATCAATGATTTAGATGAAGGAATTGAGGGTCCACAGATTAAATTTGCTGATGACACAAAGTTAGGAGGGATAGCTAATAATAAAGAAGAGAGAGAGGATTCAAAAAGATATAAATAAATTGAAGAAGTGGGCAGCAACTAGCAGAATGGTTTTTAATAGGGAAAAATGCAAAGTACTACATCTGGGCAATAAAAATGAAAAAAGCATATATAGAATAGGAGGAATAGGGCTAAGCAACAGCACATATGAAAAAGGACTTCGGTATACTAATGTATCATAAACTAAACATGAGTCAACAGTGTGATGCAGCAGCAAAAAGGCCAATACAATTCTGGCATGTATTAACAGAAGCATACAGTCTAGATCATGTGAAGTCATTATCCCCTCTATTCATCTTTGGTCAGACCTCATCTGGAATACTGTGCCCAATTTTGGGCAACACATTTTAAAAAAAGACATCAAACTGGAGCAAGATCAGAACAGCGACCAGAATGGTAACCGATCTGCAAACCATGTCCTATGAGGAACAGTTACAGGATTTGGGAATGTTTAGCTTGCAAAAAAAGAAGACTGAGAGGAGACTTAATAGCTGTCTACAAATATCTTAAGGGTTGTCATATTGTAAAAGGGTCATCTTTACACTCATTTGCACAAGGAAAGCCTAGAAGCAATGGGATGAAACTGAATGGGAGGAGACACAGATTATAGATATTAGAAAAAAAAAATTTGACAGTGAGGGTGATCAATGAGTGGAACAGGCTGCCACGAGAGGTGGTGATTTCTCCTTCAACTGAAGTATTCAAACAGAGGCTGCTGGACATACATCTGTCTGGGATTATTTAGTGATGGATGGACCAGATGACCCAGAAGGTCCCTTCCAACTCTACCATTCAATGATTCTATGATTAAAAAATACATATACAGTAATTTGCACACACACTGTACTAATTGTATTTGTCACTGACATCTATATATCTACCTATTCTGTATGCAATCCATCTCTTCTATTCGGGCGGCTACTGCTGTGATTTTACACTACCACAGCTGCTGAATTACAGGCTTTTCTTCTATCTCTCCATGCAATATAATACAATACAAATATATATGTCTGACACACACACACTAATTAATATTATATATATATATATATATATATATATATATATATATATATACACACACATACATATCGACACACACACATACATATATACAGTATATACACACACACGCACACATAGATATACACACACATATATACACACACATTATATATCATACATACATACATATACACAGACCGTATATACTCGTGTATAAGCCGAGATTTTCAGCCCATTTTTTGGGGGCTGATAGTCTCTCTCTCTCTCCCCCCCCAATCCCCCCCCCCCCCCCTTCTCGGCTTATACACGAGTCATATACCGGGGGTGAGTGGGGGTGTCAGAGATCATACTCACCCTCTGCAGCCCCCCTGCTTGTTCCATGTTGTCGGCGCTGCTCTTCCTTCCTGCTTCAGCTGTAACTGCTCATTAAATATGCGCATATTTAATGAGCGGTACCACGTGACCGCTGCAGCAGGAAGGAAGAGCAGCACCGACAACATGGAACAAGCAGGGGCTGCGCTGCAGAGACAAGCGCCAGGACCGGGTGAGTATGAACAGGGCGGAGGCATATTCACCTGTCCCTGCGCTCTGCTGTCTTGCGTCCTCTGCAGTGACATTCAGGTAAGAGGGTGCGATCATGCCCTCTGCCTGCACAGTCACTGCAGAGCCGGCAACGCTGATGAGCAGGGGGCAGCGATGGAGGTGAGTATACAGTTTTATTTTTTTTTTTGGCAACGGAGGCAGCGGCAGCAATATGATGGGGCCACTCACTGTGCAGCAAAGCTGGGGCCACTCACTGTGCGGCATAACTGGGGCCACACACTGTGCAGCATTATCTGGGGCCACTCACTGCGCAGCATAACTGGGGCCACTCACTGTGCAGCATTATCTGGGGCCACTTATACGCGAGTCAATAAGTTTTCCCAGTTTTTGTGACAAAATTAGGGGGTCGGCTTATACACGAGTATATACGTTATATTATATATACACACCCACACGTGTGTGTGTGTGTGTGTGTGTATATATATGTATTACATACATAGACACACACACACATATATTTTTTTTTTTTCAATGTACATATATCTATTCTAAGCGGTCAGTGTGATTTTACCGTAGCGGCACTTGAATTGCCAGCTTTTCAAAGGAGGTACGATTCTACAGGATGTAGTTTTTTTCTCTCTGGGGGCACTCAGATAAATTAGCATGCACAAAAAGAGACAAGTTAGCCCCAAAGACGCATGAAAAAACATACCAAAACCGCAACAAAAGCGCACAAAAAAATGCACTAAAACATGAGTTTTTGCCACTGCTTTTTTCCTGCCAAGAAATCAGGTTTTGCTGCACAAAAGAAGCAGCAAAACACCCAGTGTGAATATACCCTAAAGGTGCTTCACAGAAATTTTTAGAATTTGGAAGGAAAAAATAAACATTTAACTTTTTTCACAATTTTTTTTTTTTTTTTTACCTTAATCCCATTTTTTTTTTTTTTCACAAGGGCAACCAGAAAAAATGTGTTTTGCAATTTCTCCTAAGCATGCTAATAACCCGTATGTGGGAAAAAAAAAAAAAAAAAAAAAAAAACACTATTTGAAAGCATGGCAATGGTTGGAAGGGAAGTAGCACCACTTGACTTTTTGAATGCAAAATTTGCAGGAATAATTAGCGGACGCCATGTCGCATTTGCGGAGCCTCTAATGTGCCTAAACGTTGGAAACACCCCCCCCCCCCCCCCCCCCAATATGTGACACCATTTTGGAAACTAGACCCCTCAGGGAACTTATCTAGGCGGTGTGGTGAGCACCTTGAACCCTGAGGTGCTTCACAGAAGTTTAGAACTTTGAGCCGAGTATAAAAAAAAAAATTCCCACAAAAATGTTTTTTTAGCCCCCAATTTTGCATTTTTAATGAAGGTAACAGGAGAAATTGCATCACACAATTTGTTGTGCAATTTCTCCTAAGCATGCAGATACCCAATATGTGGAGGAAAACTAATGTTTGAGCGCACGGCAGGGCTTGAAAAGGAAGGAGCGTCATTTGACTTTTTGAAAGCAAAATTTGCAGGAATAATTAGCAGACACCATGTTGCATTTGGAGAGCCCCCGATGTACCTAAACAGTGGGAAACCCGCTCAACTGACCCCGATTTGGAAACTAGACAAATAAAGAAATCTATCTAGACGTGTCGTGAGCACCTTGAACCCAGGTGCTTCACAGAATTTTACAACATTGATCCATAGAAAAAAAGGAAAAATAGGTTTCACCCAAAAATTCAATTTCACTGCCCTCTGCTGCTCACAAAGCCTTGCCAACATTTACAATGTTGAGTTCCAGCGCGTGGTCATTTCGCACACAAGTCAGTGGACTGGCACTTGCAAGCACTGGTGCTGCACTGCCAGACCGAAGGCACCTGTTGCCAACATGCGAAAATGGGCGTGCACGCGGCATATCTTCACAAGTAGCACAGGCAGATCTGGGTGGGTTTTCAGAAACCGCTAAACCAGTAAGTTGAGCACGTGGGCCAGGAATGGTACATGTGCAAGCTAGCCAAGCTTTAGAGCTCCCACCAGGTTACGACTATCATCACACATGACAGCGCCTGGTTGTAGGTTCAGCGGCGAGAGCCACAAATCTGTCTGGTCGGTTTTACCTTTCCAAAACTCTGTGGCAGTGTGCTGTTTGTCACCTAAACAAATTAGTTTCAGAAGAGCCTGTTGCCACCACCAAGGCAGTGCTGCAGTACTTCCAGCTTAAAACTGAAATAAATGACGTGAGCTGAGATGACAATTCGGAGATGGAAGTTGAGGAGGAGGGGGTGGAGTAACTGGTGTAGGAGATGGAGGAAACACTAATGGAACTAGAGCCTGCAATCTTCGGCGTTGGTAGCACGCATGTCTCTGAGGAAGAACCTGGTGTAAGGTTCGAAACGCGTCAGGCGTGGGGGTCTGTTTTCCCCTTTATGGTTTTATCATGAAATTATGTGAATAAAACTCATCGTGGATTTTATCAAGTCTCCAGTGCCGGATCTTCCTTCTCTTTTCATGTTTGCAACACATGGTGGTCAGCCATTTGATCCCTAGGCACGACCGGCTTACAGGACTATTTTGGTGAGCACAAATTTCCCTTTCCCCTTCCTAATTTTCTAACTAATGGAACTAGAGCCTGCAATCTTCGGCGTTGGTAGCACGCGTGCGGTCCCAGGGTCCAACTCTGTCCTGGCCTCCTAAAGGTCCACCCAGTGTGCGGTCAGGGAAATGTAGCCTACCTGGCCACAAGCACTTATCCACATGTCGGTGGTTAAGTGGACCTTCCCAATAGCTGCATTTGTCAGGGCATAGGTGAAGTTATGGGACATGTGCTGGTGTAAGGCAGGGACGACACACCAGGAAAAAAAAGCGGCGGTTGGTGACCGAGTACCGAGAGCAGCCTCCGCCGTGAGGTTGAAGACAGACTTAAGCTACTTTCAGACTTCAGTTTTTTAAATCGAGCGGGCTGCGGCGAAAAGTTGTCAAACCTGATCCGGTAGAAGCCGCAGCCCGCAGCACCATCTGTTGAGGCCAGAGACAGTGCAGGAGAGGGAGAGGGCGAGAGAGTCTTCTGGCATGCGCAGTGGAAAAAAGCGGTCCGGCGCTGTCAAAAAAACGTTGCAGGGAACGTTTTTTGCAGACGCCGGACAGGCATTTTTTGCCATATCCGACAAAAGCCAGACACGCCGCATGGCCATCATGCGCAGTGCGGCGATAATGCTAGTCTATGGGAAAAAAGCCGGATCCGGTGGCAACCGGCGCCGGATCCGGCTTTTACATTTTTCACCGCATCGCACCTGATGCTTAAAAACTGATGTGTGAAAGTAGCCATAGTGTCCATAAGCCTAAAGGCAAACAGTCTGGAAATGGCCGTTTGGTGTTTGGGTCTGTAGGTGGGCTGGGTATTTTCACTTGCGTTCCAAGGCCTGAGGCAGAGACAGATGAACATTGCGCTGGGACAAGGAATTGGACAAGTTTGCTGATGGTGCTTGTGAATGTTCAACGATAACAGAAAAGTCTGCACTATAATATGGCGCATGTAGCGCCCGCATCTCTGCTTGCAGTCCCTCTCTCCCTGCAGAAACATCAGCATACTCACCACCAAGGATCGCGTCCTGCCCGGGGTGCATGCACTCATAGCTAGTCTCCAAGCACTGTGCATACAGCACGGGCGCTCTCCCTTCCTCTTTCTTAAAGGGGCTGCGCGCGTTCCTCTAAAGTATCACCAGCGAATGGCTGGAGGTCTCTTTCTATTTAAACCGCCTCCTATAACATGGAGGTCCCTGTACTTGTATCCGAGCCAGCAGCACCCGCCAGTGCTCACCTCAACAGCACAGAGCCAGCAGGACACGCCAGTGCTCACCTCAACGGCAGCAGAGCCAGCTGCATCCGCCAGTGCTCACCTCAACGACAGCAGAGCCAGGAGCACCCGGGGAGATAGGCCGGGTCTGGTCTTAGAACCACTCGGTCATCCAAGATCTGTGTATATGGAGGACATATAGATAGAGCTTGTAGGTCGCTCACTCTTCGGGCTGATGTAAAGGCTACCAGTAAGACAGTTTTAAGTGTAAGTAGCTTTGGTGACAGCTCTAGTAGTGGTTCAAAGGGATCTTTGGTTAAGGCCTCTAAGACTAGGTTGAGGTCCCAGGGTGGTATCTTTGGGATAATGACCGGCCTTGACCTGCCACAGGACTTTATGAATCGGGACACCCACCTATTGGCTGCTAAGTTGCAGCTATATAGGGCCCCCAAAGCTGAGACTTGGACTTTGAGTGTGTTAGTGGCTAACCCCAGTTGTAGCCCCGACTGTAAGAATTCTAGGATCGGTCCCACTGGCGCTACATCCCCCAAGGGTTCCCCCAGGAAGTCTAGGAACTTTTTCCGCGTTCTACCGTAGATTTGGGATGTTATAGGTTTCCTACTTTTCAACAGGGTGGAGACTAACCCTGGAGAGAATCCTGGCGACTCAGTAGCGCCCTCTCAAATTCCAGGCTGCTAGATGGAAGCCCTTCACCTGAGAGTGGACCATTGGTCCCTGGGAAAGCAGGTCTGGAATCTCCGGTAATATCCATGGATCTGTCACCGACATGAGTCTCAGAAGGGAGAACCAAGGTCTCCTTGGCCAAAACGGAGCTATAAGAATTATTCTCGCTCGATCCTCCGATTTTCCTGACCACTACTGGGATCATTGTTATCGGGGGAAATGCATAGGCCAGGATGAACTTCCAGGGTATTTGTAGGGCATCTACTGCAAAGGGATTTTCTCTTGGATTTAGTGAGCAGAACTTCCTGACCTTCCGGTTGTGTGCGGTAGCGAACAGGTCTATTTCTGGTTTGCCCCAGGCCTGAACTATTTGTTGGAAGACTTGGGGGTTTAGGGACCATTCCCCTTGTCTTAGGTGCCTCAGACTCAGGAAGTCTGCCTGTATATTTTAAACCCCCTTTATGTGCAGTGCTGTGATGGATAACAGATGTTGCTCTGCTAGCTGGAAGAGTAGATCCGATATTTGCATGAGGCCCCGAGATCTCGTTCCCCCCTGGTGATTGATGTAGGCTACTACTGCCTGATTGTCAGTCATGACTCGGGTTTGGCGGCCCCGAAGTAAAGGAAGGAAATGTTTCACGGCTTTTTCCACTGCCCATAGTTCTTTTACATTTGAACCGTGATCCCTTTCTAGCGAGGACCAGGTCCCCTGTATTGAGTGGGATCTCAGGTGTGCTCCCCATCCTGTGGCACTCGTGTCTGTTGTAATGATGTCCTCGACTGTTTTTTGCCACGGGACACCAGCTGTTAGATTATTTTCTACAGTCCACCAGAGCAGGGAATCTCTTACAGCCACTGAGCGACATAGTTTGCCTTCTAAATGCCGTTTTGTTTCTGTGCTGACAGAACTTCCCACTGTAGTTGCCTTAAGCGGTACTGCGCCCATGCTACTGCGGGTATGCATGAAGTCAACGAGCCTAAAAGGGACATTGCGTTCCACAGTGTCATATTTGGTCTTTGTATTGCTGTGCGAGCTAGGCCTCTTATCTTGGTCATTTTGCTCTCTGGTAGGAGGCAGCGTTGTTGCTCGGAGTACAATATCAACCCTAGGAAAGATTGCTCTTTTACTGGGGTTATCCTTGACTTGGGGATGTTTACTATCCATCCTAGTCCTACTAGAATTGCTGTCACTTCCTTCACTTGATGTGCGCAGTGGGACTCCGACCTCCATATTACAAGAAAGTCGTCTAGGTATGGGACGATCACTATGTCCCTAGAACGAAGAAAAGACATTACTTCGGCCATCACTTTGGTGAATACTCTGGGGGCTGTAGACAAGCCAAACAGAATGGCTGCGTATTGGTAGTGTTTCACCTGCCCCTGGACATAGAGCGCTACTCTCAAATATTTTTGATACTCCCTATGAATTGGGATGGGATAGTAGACATCTTTTAAGTCTATCACTGCCATGAGGCAATGCTGGAACAGGATCTTTGTGGCCGTGTTGATTGACTCCATTTTGAAGGAGCAATTGTCTACCAACTGATTGAGTCTCCTCAGGTTGACAATGGTTCTGCAAGAGCCGTCTGGTTTTTGTATTAAGAAGAGGGGGGAGTATAACCCCCTTCCTTCTTCTTGCACTGGGACTTCCTGTAGGACTTGTTTTTTCACTAGTCCCAAGACTTCCATCTTCAGGGCCAGCTGTTGCTCTTGGGCTTTCCTTCTGGGTGTCATTATGAAGGTATGCCTGGGCGGACAGATGAATTTTATTTTTAAACCGTCCTTTATTATGTTTAGGACCCATGTACTGGGGGAGATATTCGCCCAGGTGGAAAGGAAGAGAGAAAGCCTTCCCCCTACCTCCAGCCCATAGCAATTGGGGAGATTTTTTGGAGGAAGTGGAGGGCCCTTTAAACATATAGCCCGATCCTCTTCTTTCATTAAAGTCCCAGCTTTTTCTATCTCCCGGGGGACGACCCCTATTAAATCTCCTCCTCCAAAAGGGCTGCTTTTTAGGTTCTCCTGGAAATCGGGGAAAGCTTTTCTTCCTATCCCCCGCATGTTCCAAAATCTCTTCTAGTTTTTTCCGAAGAGGAATTGGCCATCGCATGGAATGGAACATAACCTATGTTTTGATGGTAAATCTCCAGGACACCCTTTAAGCCACAGGGCTCGTCTTGCTGCATTTGACAAACTTGCCGCTCTAGCTGTCAACCTTGCGGAATCTGCAGAGGAATCTGCTAGGAAAGCCGCTGCTCCGTGTACCAGGGTCAAATTAGACAGAATTTCGTCCCTAGGAACTCTATCCTTGTTGTAGCCAGACCATGAGGGCACGAGCAGTACAAGTACCAGCTATCGCTGGCTTTAATCCACCTGCTGAAGCTTCCCAGATACGCTTTAGGAAACCGTTTGCTTTTTTATCAAGCGGGTCTTTCAACTAGCCAGAGTCCTCTAATGGTAGAGATACCTTTTTTGAGGATCTGGCTACGGCCCCATCAATTTTAGGGACTTTTTCACAGGTTTCTGAATCCTTTTGCTGAAAAGAGTACCTCCTCTTTGCTGTGGAAGGTAAGCCCCCTGACCTCTCCGTTTTTTTCCATTCCCTGTCAATTAGTGCTTTTATTTTATCATTTACAGGGAAGGTACGTTTTCTCTTTTCCTCCAGTCCTCCAAACATTACATCCTCTAATGACTTTGGAGTCTTTTCCTCTTTAAGGCCCATTGTAGCCCTGATAGCCTTGACCAGCTTTTCCACGTCCTCCGTTGGGAAACATGGACGGCCGCCTATATCGCTGTCCGAGGAGGATTCTGAGGACTAAGTAGAGGAAGAGGAGGTGGAGGGGGACAAGGATCTATCCTGCCCCTTCTGCCTTGGCGAGGCCTCTGAATCGGAGCTCCTTCTATGGTTTCTTTTATCTTTCTTTTTAAGGGCTGCCTTTAGGGAACCTTTCACCTCCTGTTGTATTCCTCGTGAATAGTTTTGTTTATACAGTCAGCGCAGAGGTCTTTCTGCCACTGATCTGCTAGCGGGTGTTTGCAAAGGCCGCATTCTCTATTCTTGGTTTTGCTGCTAGCCTTCCTCGACCCCTAGTGATCAAACAGAGAAAACGGAACCCCGTTACCATAAGGGTGACATTCACGTAGATCACTCACCACCGCTGTCAATCAGGGGTACCGATCTCGGAGGCTCCTCAGATGCACTCATGACGTTTCTCCTGGATGTATCAGAGTCATGCCGGTTGCGTTTATGACTGCCGCTCCGACCACTCGAGCGACTGCTCCTGGTATGCTGGCGGCTCGGCCTGGCATCTGGCGAGAGTTCTTGCTGCTGACGCTGCTGCTGTCGCTGCTGCTGACGCTGCTCGTCTTGCCCCACTTCCATCATGAAGCCTTGGGCATGAGTGCGTCTTCTGTGATCATCCCCCTTATGTAAGGGGGATCCACTGCACTCTCCGCCTCCTCCGGTTACCCCAACAGCCCCTCCCCACTGCCATGCCGCCGGGATCTCCTTTCGCCGGCCGGCGTTGTTTGCTATGGGCGCCGCCATCTTGGATCACCGGCGCCGCCTCCCGACGTCACGCCCCTTTCCCAGCGTGCCTTGCGTGTGACGTCAGAGGGGTGCGTCACGGAAGCGGCCGCTCCCTTACGCTCCTGCGCTGCTTCTGGACGCGGCAGAGGGGGAGAGGGCGGCGCGGCAGCCACGGCAGAGCCCCAGGACCCCAGCCGTGCTGTTTCTGCGCCTGCTCGGACGCTGAGCCCCCGGGGGACCCGCTGACGGCGCATCCCCCTCCCAACACACAGCGCTCAGGAACCAGCCTGATCTTCCACGCCGGCACGAGAGAGGGGCAGGTACGTGATCTTCAGAACACGGGTCCCTGTCAGGACAGGAAACCCAACTGAAGCGAGGGAGAGGTACCGCCCCTTTTATCTTCAGTAGGGTTCCTGTCCTGACTGGGTGGATCCCCTCTCTCATGTGTGCCGTCATGGGAGACGGGAAAATTGTAGTGATTACCTCAAAATGATACTGGTAAAAACTGGAAAATTTACCCTGGTCAGGAAGGTGACAATAGACTTTCGGGAGAAGGGTAATAAAGGATATACTTTTATCATTTTGGCATTTGATTTGCAGGCAGTATTTGTAGTTTATGAGAAACAAAATCTCGAGCACAGAAAACATGATATATGGCACATTCCTAGTCTTCAATACCTAGGTTTGGGAAAATACCCTATGGAGCTCCTTCTAACTGAGAAACACACGAAAAAACAATGGAGCCTATAACCCATAACAAAGAGTCTGCATAGTTTCATTAAGTATAAAAATATTTTTAATTATTTGCATACAAAAAGACAGACTACAGTTTAGTACATGTGATAACCAAAACAGAGATCAGATGGTACAAATCAAGGTGCACCGGTTACGAGAAAAGCGTACTGTTACATAGTCCAGAAAAATGGGCAAAGGATCACCACCCCAAGATACATGTATATCGTGATAGGTTCGCATCTGAATGAGACTAGGTCGTCATATAGAGTGCCAGTGCCACCTCAAACATAACTACAATAAGGGGGAGGAAAGGAGGGGAGAGGGGGAAAAGGGACCATACCATACTTTTATCCCCACCAAAATAGTTCCATCCTATAACTCATGACAGAGTGTCACTGCCCATAAAGTGTATCCACTACAAAATCTGCCCACAAAGTAAAGGACATAAAGAGGATAGGAAAGATCAATTACCCATGCTGGGATCCATGAACAGGTACTTGCCCCTATGCGCGTTTCGCGGTTGCTTCTTCGGGGGGAGAAAAAAAAACGGATGTGCTAAATGTCCCTCACATACCTCTTAAATACCTGGCCAAGGAACACCATGGGTGGCGCATGTCGCGTGTTAGCGGGGTCCGCACTGAGCGACACTCACGGCGTCCACACTGCGCCTGCGCGAGCCGCGACGTCACTAAAGACACCGGAAGGGACACCGGTAACAGCGCCCACACCCAGGACATGCGCACTGGTGAAGAATATCAGGCGCCGCCATGTTGTTAAAGGGCAAATAATGCCCACTATTCATCAGACCGCTAGGCAACAGCAAGGAATCAGAAGCTCTATAGCCAAATATTAAACCGCGATACAAAAGGGACCAATATCAATCACATTTTAGTTAAATAGTCACAGAAGTTAATACATATTGGAAATACATAAAAAACTTTTAAATAGATAAATATAATATCGTTTATCATTCTTAATAAGTCCGACTGTAAAGAGGAATATTGAGAGAATTCAGACGGCTCCATATTCCACTATTTCAGAGATTTACGGAGGCCAGGTATACAGAAATTCCAGAGGTATAGTCTCACAGGCTAAATAAAGGAGAAACAACATAAAGTTAAAAACAAAATATAAAATGTAGTGACCATTAGAAAGCAGACAACGAGCTCATAAATAAGAAGAGAAACTAAGTTATTCATTTAAGCCTAAAGGAACCATAGTCCCCAAGGTTACAATCCAGCGACATTCTTTTTGCGTGAGGAGACGAACACTATCGCCACCCCGAAGCCCCATATTAACGTGGTCAATTCCCCTAATTTTCAGGTCGCCTGGATTACATTTATGTTTTAATTTGAAATGTCTGAGGATTATTTTAAGAGAGTCCACGTCCTCCACATCACGTGCAGCCTCAATGTCCCTAATGTGTTCCTGGGTTCTCACCCATAGTTCTCTTGACGTTAAACCAACGTAGATCAAATTACAGCTACAGATGGCGTAATAAATCACATGTGTGGTAGAGCAGGTGATATAACCCCTAACTGAGAACCCCTTGAGGCCATCCGATGATGCGAAGGTCGTGGACCTCACATGATTCCTACAGGCTAGACATTTTCCACATGGGAAAAATCCCTTATTTCTCCCTTTAGAGCCAAATAAAAAACGTGATTTGAGAGTATAGTGACTTGAAACCAAAATATCCTTTAAATTTTTACTCCTTCGTGTTGTCATTAAAGGGCCAGGGGATAAATGCCGGCCAAGGAGGGGGTCAGTCGTCAATATCGACCAGTGTTTCCTTAATATAGATCTCATAGTACCCCATTGCTGGTTAAACGTAGAAATGTATCGAATCACACCCTCAGTGGTTTTTTTCTTTTTCCTTTCTCTGTGTGGCCAGAAGATCACCTCTCTTGGAGTTCTTTGCCCTCATATATCCTTTCTTAATACTCCTATTGCTATAGCCCCGGTCCCGAAACCTCTGCCCAAGGTCCCTGGCCTGCCCCTCAAATGACACATCAGTGGCACAGATCCTCCGAGCGCGGAGAAACTGTCCAGTGGGGATAGCATTGATTGTGGAGACTGGATGTGACGACGATGCATGCA
Source organism: Dendrobates tinctorius (assembly GCF_039654945.1). Lineage (NCBI taxonomy): Eukaryota > Metazoa > Chordata > Amphibia > Anura > Dendrobatidae > Dendrobates > Dendrobates tinctorius. Next base: position 12,151,049 of record NW_027361838.1, on the reverse strand, counting down.
AAAGGGAATTAACAGATGTCTTTTTACGGTACATATCAGTTTGAATATGACCGGCATCGTCAACTCCAATCTCCAAATCAATAAAAAACACATTTTTTTGACTAGTTATATGTAAGTTTGATATTAGATTCACTGCGATTCAGACCCACCATAAAGGACTCCAGATCCGGGGCGGAGCCCTGACAGATAAACAGGATGTCATCAATATATCTGTTCCATCCCAGAATCTGGGGGGCGGCATCTGCGCCATCCAACAACAAATCCCTCACCCAAAAACCGAGAAAAAGGTTAGCGTAGGAAGGCGCACAGGCCGCCCCCATTGCTGTACCACACCTCTGTAAGAGAAAACGGTTCTTAAAGGTGAAAAAGTTGTGGGTGAGAATGAATCGCAACAAATCCAATACCAATTCACGAGTATCTGGATCTAAATTACTTGCCTCCAGATAAAATTGTGAGGCTTCCAGTCCGTCGTCGTGTCGGATACTGGTATATAATGATTCAATATCTGCTACCACTAGAAATGTGTCATGATCAAGGGACAGGCCATGAAGGGACCTCAGGACGTCTGTAGTGTCCCTGACATAGGAGGGCAGTGTCTCCACCTGTGGATGTAGATAGTATTCAATAAACTTACAGATTGGATCACATAGCCCTCCAATGCCAGAGACAATCGAACGCCCCGGGGGATGGAGAGGATCCTTGTGGACCTTGGGCAAAAGGTAAAAAGTCGGGACTACTGGGGCCTTAACAAGTAATCCATCCAACACCTTTTTGGAGATAATGCCTCTCTCGAACGCCATCTCCAAGATTACTGAAAGTTCACTCTTAAAAGAATTGAGTGTATTATTACACAATTGAGTATAGGTAACCCCATCCTTCAATTGCCTAAAGGCTTCTTTTTTGTAGTCCACCACTGGCCAGATGACTACATTCCCCCCCCCGTATTAGAAGAATTGACCACGTTAATATGGGGGTTCGGGGTGGCGATAGTATTCGTCTCCTCATGCAAAAAGAAGGTCTCTGGATTGTAACCTTGGGGACTATGGTTCCTTTAGGCTTAAATGAACAACTTAGTTTCTCTTCTTATTTATGAGCTCATGTTGTCTGCTTTCTAATGGTCACTACATTTTATATTTTGTTTTTAACTTTATGTTGTTTCTCCTTTATTTAGCCTGTGAGACTATACCTCTGGAATTTCTGTACGCCTGGCCTCCGGAAATTTCTGAAATAGTGGAATATGGAGCCGTCTGAATTCTCTCAATATTCCTCTTTACAGTCGGACTTATTAAGAATGATAAACGATATTATATTTATCTATTTAAAAGTTTTCTATATATTTCCAATATTTATTAACTTCTGTGACTATATAACTAAAATGTGATTGATATTGGTCCCTTTTGTATCGCGGTTTAATATTTAGCTATAGAGCTTCTGACTCCTTGCTGTTGCCTAGAGGTCTGATGAATAATGGGCATTATTTGCCCATTAACAACATGGTGGCGCCTGATATTCTTCACCAGTGCGCATGTCCTGGGTGTGGGCGCTGTTACCGGTATCACTTCCGGTGTCTTTTGGTGACGTCGCGGCTCGTGCAGGCACAGTGTGGACCGCGTCGCCATCTTGACGCCATGAGTGTCGCTCGGTGCGGCCCCCGCTAACCCGCGACATGCGCCACCAATGGTGTTCCTTGGCCAGGTATTTAAGAGGTATGTGAGGGACATTTAGCACATCCGTTTTTTTCCTCCCCCCAAAGAAGCAACCGTGAAATGCGCGTAGGGGCAAGTACCTTTTCATGGATCCCAGCATGGGTAATTGATCTTTCCTATCCTCTTTATGTCCTTTACTTTGTGGGCAGTGACACTCTGTCATGAGATATAGGATGGAACTATTTTGGTCGGGATAAAAGTATGGTATGGTCCCTTTTCCCCCTCTCCCCTCCTTTCCTCCCCTTTATTGTAGTTATGTTTGAGACGGCACTGGCACTCTATATGACGACCTAGTCTCATTCAGATGCGAACCTATCACGATATACATGTATCTTGGGGTGGTGATCCTTTGCCCATTTATCTGGACTATGTAACAGTACGCTTTTCTCGTAACCGGTGCACCTTGATTTGTACCATCTGATCTCGGTTTTGGTTATCACACGTACTAAATAACTGTAGTCTGTCTTTTTGTATGCAAATAATTAAAAATATTTTTATACTTAATGAAACTATGCAGACTCTTTGTTGTGGGTTATAGGCTCCATTGTTTTTTCGTGTGTTTCTCAGTATTTGTAGTTTATATATGCACGAAAATTTGAAGAAAAATAAAGTCCGCAATTATTACATTTTGGCTTTTTTTTAACAAGCATTCATTCCACAACAAAAGTAGAGAAGATTAATTCTCTACTAAATATGGGCTAAATACCTCAATGCCAATTCTGTTGGACTGCGTAATTCTTGTATTACCCAATACATGTCCTGATGCTCCATGAACATAGTAATGGTAGATGTGTCTAGGGGAAAAAAATATTTAAAAAACATATGAAAAAAAGGAATAAAAGTTTTCAACATATTCCAAAGCGGAAAGTTTAACATTTCACTACTCACGCTAGCTGTGTGACCCATAGATGACGGTAATTTTTTAAGTATAGTATATGCTCAGGCTGAACACCAGTTACAATAACAGTGGTAAAGCTTTTTTTATCCTCCTCCTCCATGATAAGGTTACGAAGGTTCTTCTCATCTTCTGTAACATGTGAACAATCAGTAGGCTACAAAATTAAATGAGGACCATTAGACATTAAACAAACATTTACAGAATGTATGAAAAATCAATTTGTTAACCCATTTGTCCCCCGGGCGATTTTTTGCTTTCGATTTCCTCCCCTTCTGAGAGTCGTAATGTTTTTTATTGAGGGCAGCTGTTAAAGGTACATCATGACTAATTAAATCAGCAATCATCTACTGGGAAAGATGCAGGCTTAGCTTACAAACCCGCATCAAAGGCAGGGACACGACATGTGACGTAAATGTAGGTGGGGCTGCGACACTCAGATGCTCCCAGTGCGGGGCAATAGCCAGATGTGCTCTGTTGTGGAGCACCACAGCACAGCTCAGACCCCTTTCACACATCAGTTTTTTTTCATCAGTCACAATCCGTTGGCTCGATTGTGAAAAACTGATGCGACGGATACGTTTTTTCGACAGATTCGATGAAAAAAATGGATCCGTCGCATCAGTTTTTTCATCTGTTTCTTCCGTTTTTCAAACCATGAATTTTTTCTATTTTAACCAACGTTTTGTACCTTGTTACCCAAAGTATTGTACCTTGTTACCCAAAGTATTGTACCTTATTAAATAAATGAAAGACAATAAAGCTTTTTATATAAAAAAATATGGATTTTTGTGATAACTCACCGTAAAATCCTTTTCTCCGAGACGCTCATTGGGGAACACAGATACTGTGGGTGTATGCTTCTGCTGCTAGGAGGCTGACACTAAGTGAAAAAAAGAGGTTAGCTCCTCCTCTGCCGTATACACCCTCGCCCCTATTGCGGGCGGAAATCATTTTGGTGCCGAAGCAGTAGGAAGACAAGAAAATCAGCCTTAATACAGGTACAACATGTCCAAAACACGACCCTTATATCAAATGCATATAAATTTAAACAAATCAAGAGCCAACTGGCTAACAGGGTGGGTGCTGTCCCCCCCAATGAGCATCTCGGAGAAAAGGATTTTACGGTGAGTTATCACAAAAATCCATGTTTCTCCTTCGCCTCATTGGGGGACACAGATACTGTGGGACGTCCTAAAGCAGTCCCTGGGTGGGAGATTGACTCACCGATACAAGCTACATGCACCTCTTGTGTAAAAGGTGCGCCACCGCTACTTGGAGAATCCTTCTACCCAGGCTCGCATCCACCGAGGCATGTACATGGATATTATGTTTTGCAAATGTGTGCAGGCTGGACCAGGTTGCTGCCTTGCAAACCTGTTCCGTCGAAGCCTGGTGTTGAAGCGCCCAAGAGGCGCCCACTGCCCGAGTAGAGTGCGATATGATCCCTGCTGGAAATCGGCGTACCTTTAATGCAGTAGGACTCCTGAATAGTCAAACAAATCCATATGGCTATGGTCGATTTTGAGGCAGCGAGTCCCTTCCTGCGCCCTTCGGTAGGCACGAACAGCGTGTCCGTCTGACGAAAGGGTGCCGTCCTCGACACGTACCTCCGGAGGGCTCTTACCAGGTCTAAAGTGTGAAAAGCCTTTTCCACACGGTGCACCGGTGCAGGACAAAATGAAGGCAAGACATCTTCAATGTGAAAAGAGGACACGACTTTCGGCAGAAAAGGAGGGGCTGGTCTGAGCACCACCATATCCTTATGGAAAATGAGGAACGGGGCTTGGCAGGATAGGGCTGCCAGTTCTGAAACCCGCCTGATAGAAGTGATGGCCACTAGGAAGTTGGACCACCACTTTTCCGGAAAGGTACCTCAAAGAGATATCCTGAAGCGGTTCAAATGGAGCTTCCTGCAGAACACTTAGGTTAAGGTCCCAAGCGTCCATAGGCGCCTTATAGGGAGGTACCAAGTGGGAGACTCCCTGGATGAAAGTCGATATTTGTCTCCTGAGGGAACTTGGGGCTAAGCCCGAGTCTAGGCCCGACTGGAGAAAAGTCAAGATGTTGGGGATCGAGAATCTCAGCGGAGAAACACTGCGGCCTTGACACCAAGCAAAGAACACCTTCCAGGTGTGGTGGTAAATTCGTGCTGAAGCAGGCTTCCGGGCGCTAATCATTGTAGCGACCACCTTGCTTCCAAACCCTGCCTGGGTTAGAATCCAAGATTCAACGGCCATGCCGTCAAGCACACTTCGGGCAGCAGCTGCATTACTGCGTACCAAGTTCGATGGGGCCAGCAGAATCGCCGGGACCCCTTCCGTCTTGATCTTCTTGATGACCCTCGGAAGTAGTGGCAGCGGGGGAAATAGATATGGGAGGCAAAACTGGTTCCATGGCAGAACCAACGCGTCCACAGCGATTGCCTGTGGGTCCCTGGCTTGAGCGACATATGTGGGCACCTTGGCTTTCACTCTGGACGCCATCAGGTCCACATCCGGAGTTCCCCACAGCTGACAAATCTGCCGAAAGACTTCGGGATGTAGAGACCACTCTCCGGACGCAAGACCCTGCCGGCTGAGAATGTATGCTGCCCAATTTTCCACGCCCGAGATGTGGACAGCCGAAATCACCGAGTGGTTTGCTTCGGCCCACTGCAGAATGTGCCCCACCTCGCGCATGGTTGCTCTGCTGCGGGTGCCCCCTTGGTGATTCATGTAAGCCACCGCCGTGGCATTGTCCGACTGAATCCGGACGGGGCGGCCTGCTAGAAAGTGATGAAACTTTTGCAGAGCCAGCCGAATTGCTCGTATCTCCATTAAGTTGATCGGGAGGCGTTCCTCCTGTGGCGACCACCGTCCCTGGGTCGTGTGGTGGCGAAACACCGCTCCCCAGCCGAGGAGACTGGCATCGGTTGTCATCACCAACCAATGGTCTGGGGGGAACTGGTTAACCACCATCCGAGCGACTGACTGACTTGAAAGGACAGTCGGCACTGCCGATCGAGCGTGAAGGGATTCTTGTCCCAAGCTGACAAAAGGGTGTGCTAAAGGGGGCGAAGATGGAACTGGGCGACCGGTACTGCTTCCATTGCTGCCACCATTTTCCCTAGACTCCTCATCCCGGATCGGATGGTATGAGGGACTGGTTGCTGAAGTGTCCGGACTCCCTGCAGGAGCGCTAGCACCTTTTCCTGAGGGAGAATTACCAACCCTCGGCGAGTGTCGAGACTCATTCCTAAGAAGTAGATCTTTTGAGCTGGCACAAGGGATGACTTCTTCACACTGACCAACCACCCTAAGCAGGCAAGAGTATCTAGCGTGATGTTGACATTTTCCTCGCATGCCCATATTGAAGGGCGTTTGACCAAGAGGTCGTCCAGATAAGGCAAGACGACTATGCCTCGAGAATGCAGTATGGCCATGACAACTGCCATAACCTTTGTGAATACTCTGGGAGCCGTGGCTAGCCCGAAGGGTAGTGCTACGAACTGAAAATGTAGATTGCTGATGGCAAAGCGTAGAAACCTCTGATGAGGAGGAAGAGTGGGAATATGCAGATACGCGTCCTGGATATCTATTGAGGCCAAGTATTCTCCCTGCTCCATGGCCGATATGACTGACCGGAGAGACTCCATCTGGAAATGTCTGATCCTGATGAATTTGTTCAGAAGCTTCAGGTCCAAAACAGGCCTGACAGACCAGTCCTTTTTGGGAACCGCAAAAAGGTTGGAATAGAACCCCTGATTTTTTTCGTGTTCCGGCACTGGAACAATGACTCCGTTGTGCTGGAGCAATTTGATGGCTCCCAATAGAGCCCTTGCCTGGGCATCCACCCTGGGAAGCCAGGAAAGAAAAAAACCGTCTTGGCGGGTATCTGACAAATTCTATTTTGTAACCCGAGGCCAACAATTCCTTTACCCATGCGTCGTGAGAGACATTGGCCCAGACATGGAAAAATCAGAGCAGGCGGCCGCCCACCTTGCTGGAGTCGTCTGGTAAAGGCCTCGAGTCATTTGGCCGACGATCTTTGGGATCTAGATCCCTCGATCTGGGCTGCTGAGTACGCAATCTCCCCAATGGGTTAGCTCTATATGAGACCTGCCGCTCCCTATCCTGGTTGGGGCGGCCTGAGGCGGCGGAATTGGCCGCTGTAGTCCACCCGGTGTTACGAAAGGCCTGAAAACGTGCCTGAAACGGGTGACGAAAAAGCGGTTTGACCTTTTGTTGAGGGAGAAACCCGCTCTTTCCTCCTGTGGAGTAGGAGATAAGTTGATCCAACTTCTCCCCAAATAAGCGGCCGCACTGATAAGGCAGGGAAGTCAAGGACTTCTTAGAAGAATCGGCTCGCCATGTCCTTAACCATAGGACTCTTCTGATTGAAATTGCATTAGCGGCAGCAAGTGCCGAGCAATTGGCCGCATCCAAAGAAGCATTGATTGCATAGTCTCCGGCCATCGCCATCTGACCTGCAACCTAAGAATCTCAGCAGGTAGATCCTGCTCCTGCATGACCTTGTTTAATGTTTCTGACCACGATATCATAGCCTTGGCTACCCAAGTTGCTGCGAATGAGGGAGCGAGTGCTGACCCTGACGCCTCATATACTGAGCGAGCTAAGCTCTCTTATAAGGCGATCCATGGGATCCTAATTGCGGAAACACTAGGGACGGATAGCAGGGTCTTAGTGGCTAGGCGCGAAACCGGAGGATCCACCATCGGGGATTCCATCCATCTTTTACGGAAGTCCGGAGCAAATGGATACCTTGTTTCGAGTGCCTTTTGACATGAGAAACGCCTGTCTGGACATTCTCTGTGCCGCTGCACTATGTCCTCAAACTCCGGGTGAGAGGAAAAAATTCCGTGCGGGCGCTTCACTCGTTTAAATGCCACTTTATGCCCCGTAGCCGCTGCGGGATCATACTCAATCCCCAAGGTCTGATTGACGGCTTCTATGAGGCTGTCCACTGTTTCACGTGACCCTGGAGTGTCCAGGTCAAGGGGCTCGTCAGAGTCGCAATCTGAGGTGTGCTCGCTATTAACCACTGGTGACGGGGAGCGAGAAGCAGAGCCTACGGATGCCAAGGCACCGGATGGACCGGACGACACCGTGTGGATTCGTTTCCTCCGGGTCTGCCTGGAGTGAGAGCGGCCCCTGCAGGCCGGAGGCTTTTGTGAGGTGGAGGTTCCCTCTAAGGCCTGCGAGCCATTGTCCCTGCCCCTATCTGGGGCTTGAAGGGACTCTATTGCTCTCGTAAGCGACGCCATGGACTCTGACTGTGATCGGGCCCACTCCGGGGGATTTGACACATTGGTCACGGTCGCAGGGGAGGGCTCCTGGGCGCGTTCGGATTCGCAGGCTTCGCATAATCGCTTGCTCTGCGCCCGCGGAAACGCAATCCGACAAGAGATGCATGCAGCATAAAAGAACGTGTGCGTCTTTGCCTTTTCGGACATGCTGTATCTGTCCGCTGCTGGGGATGTGGGGAGGAGGTACCACCTCGTTTTCCCTGTAGCGTGGCCTCTCGGGCAGCACTTACCCCAGTCCTGCGCCCCCCCGTCCTGGCTGCTTCCTTCAAATCGCGCGCCACCAGCTGTGGGAGTGAGCCAGCATGTGAAACCGCTCTAGGGGCGGTGCTTCCATTCTGCAGCCTAGCCGCGCTACGAAGCCGGGGCCTAAATTTCTTCGTTGCCGCCCAGTGCGTGGCAGGCCGCCTGAAGTAACGCTCGGCTCCAGGGGAGGGACTTTCGGCCGCGGCCTAGCTCTGGCTGAATCTGCGGCCTCAATTTTTCCCCTACCCGACGGGGGGGGGGGGGGGGGCGCGGGACACAAAACATGCCGCCACTAACTGCGCGACTCCGCCTGACGGATCCAGCCACCCTCAGCCTTGCATGGCCGGTGGCTTCCGCCAGCTGGGGGCTCCAGCCCTGAGATCTTCGCAGGAGCCCTCCCAGACCCTCTCCTCACCAATGATCCTCTTCAGCCTGAGCGCAGGTATGTCAGGGGGCCTTGATAAAATAGGACGGTGCAGGCACCCCTAGCTCCATCTAACCCCTTCAAGGGGTGAGGAGAGGGACCGTCCGCCACCTTGCAGCACCGCAGTCTAAGCATTGGTGGAGCAGTGGGGGCCGCACGGACTAGTCTTGTACCTCTGTACAGCCCATGGTTTCAATACCTAGGGGTGGTCAGAGCCAAGTCCGGCATTGTGTCCCACGATGCGGGAGAGGATACGTGGAGGGATACTCGCACGCGCTCGACCGTTGTTGGTTTGGAGAAATCGGACCCTTTCAATAGGATCCGTTGCCCGTCACATCTTCATCGAAAAAGACGAAAAAAGTCTGGAGAAAAAAAAAAAAAACAGACTTGTGCCTCCATGGACACTAAGCAAAAAACTTATCTCCGACCGCAATAGGGGCGAGGGTGTATACGGCGGAGGAGGAGCTAACCTCTTTTTTTTTCATTTTGTGTCAGCCTCCTAGCGGCAGAAGCATACACCCACAGTATCTGTGTCCCCCAATGAGGCGAAAGAGAAAAATATATTTTTATTTATTAAAGAATTATAAATTAAGATAGTTTGGGGTGGAGATAGTAATCGGAGCATGCTCAGTTAAAAAATAATGGAATCCGTCGCCGGATTCCGTCATTTGACGGATTACGACGGATCCTGTGCCCATAGGCTTCCATTCTAGCAAACAACGGACAGCGACAGATTCGTCGCTGTTCGATTTTTCGACGTAGACAAAAAACGTTACTTTGTCCGTCGTCTCCGGCCGACGGACAAATAATTTTCGACGGATCCGGTGAACGACGGATGAAACGTGCGGCAATCCGTCGTTAATACAAGTCGATGAGCAAAAAACGGATCCAGCGGCATTACTCGCCGGATCCATTTTTTTAAAAAAATTCGACGGATTGCGACTGATAGCAAAAAACTGATGTGTGAAAGGGGGCTCAGTTAACTGTATAGTGGCCATAGCTGAGTACTAAACATCTGCCCCCTATTCAAATCAATGGGTGGCTTATATTCATTAACCAGACACAGAAACTATGCTGCAAAGATCTGTGCAGTTCTGCACTGCAACTAAGCACATCAGAATGCCGCCAGCACCGGGTCCAACTGATCAGCTAGGGTGCCCTCAATATAAAAGTCCGAGAAAACCCTTTAAGGATGGCCATTCAATATACAAAACATGCTGTCAAACAGAGGTTTTCACAATGTTCATACCTTTCTGTTTCTTATATAGCCAGTGAAAATTGATTCCTTGTTCTTCTCCTTTGCCTCAAAATCTTCTTTGGAAATTAAAAATTCATGGACATCTTTGGAGTCTGATGTCTTTGTGATAATCTTAAAAGTAGTAAAAAACGTACTTAACAACTACAAATATATGCTTATAATAAAGAAGATAGATGCATTCAGAAAGGATAATAATGAAGAAAATACTTGAAACCAGTAAAATAATACTTTCAAAAAGAATGCTCACTAGGAGAGAACATATAATAGGAAAAAAAAAACAAATTTTTCTCCAAGTACTGCAATCAAAAACAATGTTGCAAGATCATGGGGGAATGCAATGCTGAGCGGAGGAGCAACACTGTTCCAACAGTCAAGTATGGTTTCTTCTTATTTTAATATAGCACACTGGGGGCATTCAAAAGAGGACGTCTAGTAGAGGACAACCTCCAAAATATTTTAGAAGGTTATTGCCATAATCACATTTTTCACACAGCACAGTAAATGCATAATTTTTGTATATACAGCTCTGGCAAAAATTAAGAGACCACTGCAACATTTTCAGTTTGTCTGATTTTTCTCTCTATAGATATATTTTTGAGTAAAATGAAAAATTGTTCTTTTAGTCTACAAACTTCTGACATGTCTCTGAATCTCCAAGCAAAAAAAAATTGTTTTTGTTTTTTTCTGAAAAGGACAAAATAAAAAAAGTGCTTTCAGACCTCAAATAATGCAAATAAAACTGTTAGGCGTCGGATTTCTGGCTCTGCATAGCAGGAATCCAGAGCCGTACATTCAGCGGTCTCCCATTCCGCTCCGACCGCTCAGGGCCCAGCTCAGCAATCACGGCGAGCCAGGCGTGCTGCTCAGACTCGTTCTGTGAGCCTGGATATTGTTGCCCCCTCTGGTGCAGCAATGGTAGCGCAACCTGCCCTGCAGGGAACCGCTCCAGAGGCTAAGTCCTCGTGCCGTGCTACTGGGCATGCCCGCAACTTGACCTCTCACTGGAGAGCAGGGGTCACATGCTCAGGTCCTGCGTCGGATCCGATTGGTCCTTTCCAGGGTACTGGAGAGTCCCGGAAGCGCATGGCTATAAAAAGCCCGCATGGCGTCTCGGCCATGTGCTAGTGTAATCTAAGATTGCTATGTGTGTATGGTGATGGATGCATGGACTGGTGACTGACTTATTAAGAATCCCCTTCCCTCTGATATTACGAATGGTGACAGAGTGTTGGCTTAGTCAACGCCAGGTTGTGGCAAGCTACATGCCACTGTGCTTACCGCACCTACACTAGCATCCGTCGGTGTCCGGCTCTCCAGCACAGTCGCTTAGCAGCTAGTTTCCGCCGCGCTGCAGTAGCAGCCACTGGTGTTCGCGGCTGCGACGCCACACGTCGGCTGGCCTGTGGAGCCAACAGGTCCGGCGTTCATTTCTAATATATGTTAGGGCGTCTCTGTGGCTTAACAGAGTCCGCCTTTCAGTCCTTGGGTGACTTTAACTCGAGTGCTGTACTTCGCCAGCTAGCGAGCCTGCCATTGTCCAGCAGCGGTCTTGTCATCTACCGCATGGTGGACCCCGGGCGGCGAACGCACCTCCTATTATTTATATCTGGTGCATTCCGCCGACCCTAACATTACACTAGCGCCCAGGGTCTGGCTGGTAATGGCAGACGTGCAGCAGCTGCAGCGCTACATTCGGCAGCTGGAGAGCAGGTTGGCGGCTATTGAGAGCACCAACTCAGCTGCGAATGCTGCGCTAGCTGCTGCTCAGACAGTCGCTGAGGCGGTCTCACGTGTGCCAACACTTCTGCCCTCGCCGACAATTTCTCGCCTCCCACTCCCCGACAAGATTTTGGGTGACAGCACCACCTGTAGGGGATTCGTCAGCCAGTGCTCTATTCAGCTGGAGTTCCTGGCTGCACGGTTCCCTAATGAGCGGGCTAAGGTGGGGTTTATTGTCTCATTATTGTCTGGCAGGGCATTACAGTGGGCCACGCCATTGTGGGAACGTGATGATCCCGTGGTTCAGGGTGCTGCTCAGTTCCTTGCGGCCCTGAAACAGGTCTTTTTGGGAGCACGGATCACGCACGATACCTCACTCCAACTACTATCCCTAACACAGGGGTCGCTCTCGGTTAGCCATTATGCCGTCCGGGTCCGGACACTGGCTTCCGAATTAGAGTGGCCAGACAAAGCATTAGTCCTGGTGTTTTGGAGAGGGTTGGCTGAGCATGTAAAAGATGCTCTAGCTACTAGAGAAGTTCCCACAAGTCTGGAGGAACTGATTGCAGTTTCCACCCGCACTGACTTCCGGTTTACGGAGCGTGGGCTGGAACGTGCACAATCCAGACGAAGGGTTAATTTGACTCCCACCTTCACCGAACCGCTGAGATACCCTGCACATGAGCTTGTACCCTCTGAACCTATGGAGGAGTCCCGCACCGGCCCCAAGCCATGTCCGATGCAAAGCTCTGTACGTTGCTATCAGTGCCGACAGTTTGGTCACTCGGCTAGCACGTGTCCTTTGCGGGCGAAAAAACGCCCACGTCCTGTGGTCATAGGAGGTGGTCAGTCCAACATGAAACCCTTTTCACCCAAACTAGTATTCCGGGGTACCTTAGACAGTGGTTCTTTCACCTGGGAGGCAGAGGTTATCGTGGATTCCGGGGCGGAAGGGAATTTTATGTCCTCAACCTTCGCCCAGAAACACGCTATTCTCCAGGTGTTGCTGCCCCAGCCTCTGACCATCATGGTGGTTAATGGTGCACATTTGCCCACTCAGGTGACCCATCAGACAGTTCCACTCGGGCTTTCTATCTCTACCTCCCATCGTGAGACTCTGTCCCTGCTCATTTTGCCTGATGGCATCGACCAGGTGCTTCTTGGTCTTCCCTGGCTCCGTTGCCACGCTCCTCATATCGAGTGGGCGTCAGGGAAGATACTGGCCTGCAGCAAGGACTGTGAGGGAAGGTGTCTGAGGGGCATTCTTCAGGTAGCTTCCACTGAAGTGCCTGCTGATCTCTCCGCGCTTCATAAACCCTACCACCAGTACGCGGACGTCTTCTCCAAAAAATCTGCGGAGACGCTCCTGCCGCACCGTCCATATGATTGCCAGATAGACCTCACGCCAGGCACAGAACCTCCTAGAGGCTGTGTGTATCCACTATTGCTCCCCGAGACAGAAGCTATGTCACAATATATCCGGGAGAACCTGGCTAGAGGTTTTATCAGAAAGTCGGTGTCGCCGGCTGGTGCAGGGTTCTTCTTCGTTCAGAAGAAGAACGGAGAGTTACGTCCCTGCATTGACTACAGATGTCTCAATTCCATAACAGTAAAAAATAAATACCCTCTTCCGATGATCTCTGAACTGTTTGACAGGTTGCGAGGGGCCCGGATCTTTACGAAACTAGATCTGCGGGGGGCATACAACCTGATTCGCATTCGCGAGGGAGACGAGTGGAAGACAGCCTTTAATACCAGGGATGGCCACTATGAATATCTGGTCATGCCCTTCGGCCTGTGTAATGCGCCTGCTGTCTTCCAGGATTTCATCAACGACGTCTTCCGCGACATGCTCTCTACCTCGGTGGTGGTCTATCTGGATGACATCCTCATCTTCTCGCCATATTTGACTACCCACCGGACAGAGGTCTGCAGGGTCTTCGACAGTCTACGGGCGAATTCTCTTTTCGCCAAGCTAGAAAAGTGCCAGTTTGAGCAGGAGTTCTTGCCGTTCCTGGGCTACATCATCTCGGCCAAGGGATTGGCTATGGATCCTGCCAAACTGCAAGCGGTAATGGACTGGCAAGAACCCCATTCACTCAAAGCGGTGCAGCGCTTTCTGAGGTTCGTCAATTATTACCGTCAGTTTATACCACACTTTTCCACACTGGTTTGCTCCTCTGATTGCTCTCACAAAGAAAGGAGCTAACCCCAACGCTTGGACTGAGCAAGTCTCCAAAGGCCTTCTCGGCTATAAAATCTAATTTTCCTGGCGCTCCCATTTTACATCGTCCCGATGTGAATAAACCATTTATACTGGAGGTAGATGCCTCTTCTGTCGGTGCAGGAGCTGTCCTTTTCCAAAAGTATGCTCAAGGTCGGAAGCATCCCTGCTTCTTCTTCTCAAAGACCTTCACACCGGCGGAGAAGAATTACTCCATCGGTGACAGGGAATTGCTAACCATGAAGTTGGCCTTTTTTGAGTGGAGACATCTCCTGGAGGGAGCTCGGTTCCCCTTCCAGGTATATACGGACCATAAAAATCTGGTCTACCTACAGACGGCCCAGCGCTTGAACTCACGTCAGGCCAGATGGTCGCTCTTCTTTTCCCGCTTCACCTTGCATTATCTCTCAGGAGAGAAGAACGTCCGTGCGGATGCTCTCTCATGCTCGGTGGTTTCTGCGGAAGAAGGAGAGGCTGAGCCTCGGTTAATCCTCCCGCCGGAGTTTTACGACCATGGCGCCAGTCGCTCTCGAGTCAGTGCCACCAGGCGAGACCTTGGTGCCTCCTCAGCTACGGCCTGTAGGTCCTCGCTTGGGCACACGCCTCCAGGGTGGGTGGTCACTTTGGCAATAAATGGACCACTGAACTCATGGCAAGGTCATATTGGTAGCTGCATATGGCTCGAGATGTCAAGGAATACGTACAAGCATGCGTCTCGTGTGCTCGGAACAGGCCCTCTAGACAGAGGCCGGCGGGGCTGTTGTATCCTCTGCCAGTGGCGGATAGACCTTGGGAGATGGTTGGCATGGACTTTGTGGTTGGCCTGCCCAAGTCTGGTGGCAGTACGGTCACCTGGGTGGTCACCGACCATTTTTCCAAAATGGTGCATCTGGTGCCACTCGCACGGTTGTCTTCCGCTCGTGGTCTCGCCACACTGTTCATAAAGCACGTATTCCGTCTACATGGCATGCCGGACAAAATCGTTAGTGATCAAGGTCCCCAGTTCGCATCTCGGTTTTGGAGGGAGCTCTGCAGCTTACTTAGCATTGAGCTCAATCTGTCCTCCGCTTACCATCCCGAGACGAATGGCTTGGTTGAGAGAGCCAATCAGACCTTGGTCACCTACCTGCGGCATTTTGTCTTTGCCAGGCAGGATGACTGGGCATCCTTGCTACCATGGGCTGAATTTGCCCTAAACAATGCGGTGGCTGATTCCACTGGTCAGACGCCCTTTCTCCTAAATTACGGCCAACATCCACGCGTCCCTGTCCCGATGCCAGTGTCCTCCGCTGACTCCAGGGTGGCAGACTGGGCAGTGGAGGCCCGGGAGATTTGGGATCGCACTCAGGATGCTATCCGTGCTTCTAAGGAAAGGATGAGGGCATCCGCCGACACGCAACGGCGACTCGCCTCAAGTTTCTCCTCTGGCGACATGGTGTGGCTCTCCACCCGAAATATCAAACTGCGGGTCGAGTCCCCCAAGTTCGCGCCGCGATACATTGGACCTTTCAAGGTCCTCGAGCGAATTAGCTTGGTGGTCTACCGCCTGGCTTTTCCTCCACATTTAGCCATTTCGGACGTGATTCATGTGTCCCTCCTCAAACCAGTTCACATGGCCCGGTTTTCCGAGTCATCGGCCGCGTCGTCAGACTTGTCCTCTGTCGAGTTTGAGGTTAATGCCATCGTAGCGCGCAGGTTTGTACGTGGCAAAACATTTTATTTAGTGGATTGGAAGGGTCATGGTCCCGAGGCTCGAACCTGGGAGCCGGTGGAAAACATCCACACACCACTCCGGATCGCGGCCTTTGAGCGCAGTGAGGCGCAGAGGGGAGGGGGCCCTAGGAGGGGGGGTAATGTTAGGCATCAGATTTGTGGCTCTGCACAGCAGGAATCCAGTGCCGTACATTCAGCGGTCTCCCATTCCGCTCCGACCGCTCAGGGCCCTGCTCAGCAATCACGGCGAGCCAGGCGTGCTGCTCCAACTCGTTCTGGGAGTCTGGATGTTGCTGCCACCTCTGGTGTAGCCAGGTAGCGCAACCTGCCCTGCAGGGAACCGCTCCAGAAGCTAAGTCCTCGTGCCGTGCTACTGGGCATGCCCGCAACTTGACCTTTCACTAGAGAGCAGGGGTCACATGCTCAGGTCCTGCGTCGGATCTGATTGGTCCTTTCCAGGGTACTGGATGGTCCCGGAAGCACATGGCTATAAAAAGCCCGCATGGCGGCTCGGCCATGCGCTAGTGTAGTCTAAGGCTGTGTGCACACGCTGCGGATTTTGCTGCGGTTCCGCAGCGGTTTTGGCCGCTGCGGACCCGCAGCAGTTTCTGCTGCGGTGTACAGTACCATGATTCCCTATGGGAATCAAAAACCGCAGTGCAGACGGTGCGGAATTTTCCGCGCGGATTATCTGCGGTTTTCAATCCGCAGAAAGAATTGACATGTCAATTCTTTCTGCGGATTCTCCTGCGGTTTGCCATCTCCTCCATTGAGGAGATGAAAAACCGCAGGGCAAAACCGCAGAGCAATCCGCAGGTATTTTGACCTGCAGTTTCACCTGCGGATTTTACAAAATCCGCGCGGATGAATCCGCACCTTTTCCGCAGCGTGTGCACACAGCCTAAGATTGCTATGTGTGTATGGTGATGGATGCATGGACTGGTGACTGACTTATTAAGAATCCCCTTCCCTCTGATATTACGAATGGTGACAGAGTGTTGGTTTAGTCAGCGCCAGGTTGTGGCAAGCTACACGCCACTGTGCTTACCGCACCTATACTAGCGTCCGTCGGTGTCCGGCTCTCCGGCACCGTCGCTTAGCGGCTAGTTTCCGCTGCGCTGCAGTAGCAGCAGCCACTGGTGTTCGCGGCTGCGACGCCACACGTCGGCTGGCCTGTGGAGGTAACAGGTCCAGCGTTCATTTCTAATTTATGTTAGGGCGTCTCTGTGGCTTAACAGAGTCCGCCTTTCAGTCCTTGGGTGACGTTAACCCGAGTGCTGTACTTCGCCAGTTAGCGAGCCTGCCATTGTCCAGCAGCGGTCTTGTCATCTACCGCACGGTGGACCCCGGGCGGCGAACGCACCTCCTATTATTTATATCTGGTGCGTTCCGCCGACCCTAACAAAAACAAGTTCATAATCATTTAGAAACAACAATACTAATGTTTTAACTCAGGAAGAGTTCAGAAATCAATATTTTGTAGAATAACCATGATTTTTAATCACAGCTTTCATGCGTCTTGGCATGCTTGCCATCAGTCTTTCACACTACTAAGTTCTGAGGCCAAAATTTAAGCAGTTCATCTTTGTTTGATGGCTTGTGAGTACCCAATATCCTCTTGATTACATACCAGAGGTTTTCAATGGGGCTCAGGTCTGGAGAATGGGCTGCCCATGACAGGGTTTTGATGAGGTGGTCTCTTAATTTTTGCCAGATTTTTTTGCCAGAACTGTATAAAGGCTAAGCCCAACATAGGAGTTTCTTTCTGTCTTTTTTCATTTCTACCTGCCCCTCTCTGCATCCAGCTTCACAAAGCTGAATGAGCAGTCACATACTTACACTGCTAAAACTACAAATTCCCAGAAGCACATGCTTCTACTCAGTGCTGCATGCAGTCACCTCCCTGCCACAAATGTGCTCCTGACTAGTCCCACCTCCCTGATTTAGTAACTAGGTAAAGAGTATGTTTTCCCTCTCTCCAAAAACCTAAAGGGAGTCTGTCACCCCATTTTAGCCCTATCAGCTGACGGCACCGCCATCAGGTGCTTATCTACAGCAATCTGTAATGCTGTAGATAAGCCCCCGATGTAACCTGAAAGATAAGAAAAAAAGAGTTAGATTATACTCACCCTGGCGTCCGGTCCAATGGGTGTCGCCGTCCTGTCCGGTGCCTCCCATCTTCATACGATGATGTCCTCCTCCTTGCCTCTCCCTCGGCTCCTGCGCAGGCGTACTTTAACTGCCCTGTTGAGGGCAGAGTAAAGTACTGCAGTGCGCAGGCGCCGGGAAAGGACAGAGAGGTCCCGTACCTGCGCACTGCAGTACTTGACTCTGCCCTCAACAGGACAGATAAAGTACACGTGAGCAGTAGCCGATGGAGAAGCAAGGAAGAGGACATCATCGTATGAACATGGGAGGCGCCGGACCGGACCGCAACACCCACCGCACCATGCCCCCCGGTGAGTATAATCTAACATATTTTACTTATCTTTCAGGTTTCATCGGGGGATTATCTACAGCATTACAGAATGCTGTAGATAAGCCCCTGATGGCTTTGGCCGCAGCTTATAGGGCTAAAATGGGGTGACAGATTCTCTTAAAAAAAAAAACTCTGTGTGCACATCACATAATTGTAGAATTCACTTTACGCTCCTATGCACGCTCTGTTCCTGTACAGTACCCTGCTTGACCAACAATTTTATCTGCTGCCAACAACATCAATATTGCGGTCTGTGTGGTTTTACATAATTGCTATAAAGTTTCTAGAAGAGCTCAAATGTCCTGCATGTCTCCACACTGGAACTTGTAATTATAAGATAGTCCAGAGTTCTCTGTTGCCTGATGAGAGATCAGTGATGTGAAATTGCAAATGCTGCTCTTTCAATGCAGATGACAGAGGATTACTATATGCACGAACAGAGCAGCATTTGGAGTTTCATATCACTGATCTCTAAGCAACAAACTGTTAGGCCTGTTTCACACTTCAGTTTTTTGTCATCAGTTAAAATCCGCCAAAATGGCAGAAAGCAGATCCGTTGTTAACTGAAGTGAACGGATGTTAGCAGTCCGGATTTTTGACGGATCCGTTGGCTGAAGAATTTTAAAGGAGAGAGAGAGAGAGAGTTTTTTTTTTCCACCGCCAGAAAGGATTTCAGGGTTAAATTCCCGGCTGACTTCCTTTCTCCGGGCATGCGCACTGTAAAATGCGGATCCTACAGCAAAAAAAACGTTGCAGGGTCCGTCCAGGCATGCCGGCGGACGAAAACATTTTGGCGGATCCGCAAAAAAACGGATCCAACGGATGGCCATCCGTCAAGATCCGCCAGTAATGCAACTCAATGGGGAAAAAAACAGATCCGCCAAAAAAAATGGCGGATCCGTTTTTGTCAAAAACTGGCGGATTTTGACTGATGGTCAAAAACGGAAGTGTGAAAGAGGCCTTAACCTCATCTTAGTCCCTCTATGCACAGTTCCAGCCTCGATTATAGCTCTGCTTTCATCACTCTACATACATCCCCATCCTACAGTATATAGATTCTATCAGTACACTCTAAACACAGCTCTATTTTGCAGTATAGCACCCCTATAGACAGCTCCATCCTTCAGTACACCAGTCCCCTCAGAACCATATACCGAGTGCAATTGTTGCTGTCATTTTAGTCCACTCTATATACAGCCCCAGCCTAAAAGTATATTTTCCTTTAAGCCCTTATATATACACACACAACCTCTGCACCTAGCATTCACATGGTATGTCCATCCACCCAGCTCTCCTGCTCTCCTGCTATCTGTCTATGAAGGGCACACAGTGCATCACCCAGCTTTGCACATAGACTTGCCTTTGCACCTAGCATTCACATGGTATGCCTTTCAGCTAACCCCAGCTTACCCCAGTGTTATTTATGACCTTGTTTACTCTGGCTTGATCATATACATCTGGTCCACTCTTAATTGTCTGGCCAAGATGAGCAGAGACCACTCCTCTCTGCTTCACACCTGACTGCACTTAGTTGTACATATATTGCAGAGCACAAGTCTGCATAAAGACTTCAGTCTGCAGTGTGATTTCCTATAAGTGTGTTCTAGAAGTGTGAAGATTAATTTAAGAATTAAAACCAGAATTGAACCAAAAGGGAACTGAAGGTAACTGTACAGTCACTGTAAACAATGTTTCTGTTTGTTTTCATTTTCACCCCAATAATCCTTCACTTTCTGCTAATTCCCCTAATCCCTACTCCTAGTAAGGAACTGTTCATCTCTTCTTCAATCCTCCCCATCCACCTCACCTCCGCCTCAAAACTGTTCCTTAACATACAATCCTCTGTCTCCAAACACAGACAGCCCCCTCATGCACTCTCCTGCTCCCACCTGCTAACACTTTCTCTGCTCCTTCTCACTGCTGGTGATATCTCTCCAAATCCTGGTCCTCCTCACCACATTCCCACAGTCATTTCTACCTCCCATCCACGCTCTATCACAACCTTCCGTAACCTCTCCAACCTTATACCCATTCACCCAGCCCCCGCTTCCCCAGTCCCACTAACAGGAGCTCTGTGGAACGCTCGCTCTGTCTGCAACAAGCTTTCCTACATCCGTGATCTTTTTGTTACTACCAAACTTTCCTTCCTCGCCATCACCGAAACCTGGCTCACCCCTTCTGACACAGCCTCTCCTGCTGCACTTTCGTATGGCGGCATCCACCTTTCTCACACCCCCCGCCTCAGCAGCAAACATGGCGGAGGAGTTGGTTTTCTCCTGTCAGATACCTGCTCCTTCACCCCAATCCCACTGCCACCCTCTGGTACCCTCCCTTCCTTTGAGGTGCACTCTGTGCGCATCTACTCCCCCTCCAACTGGCTGTCATCTACCGCCCCCCAGGGCCAGCCACCACCTTCTTTGACCACTTCACCACCTGGTTACTTCATTTCCTTTCCGCGGACATCCCTACTATCATCATGGGCGACTTCAACATCCCCATTGACACTTCCCTCTCAGCTGCCACTAAACTTCTATCTCTCACTTCCTCCTTCGGCCTCACTCAATGGTCTTCTACATCCACCCATAAAGATGGCCACACACTGGACCTCATCTTCACCCGCCTCTGCTCCCTATCTAACCTCTCTAACTCACCTCTTCCTCTCTCTGACCACAACCTGCTCACATTCTCTTCCCTCTTCACTCCATGTCTACAATCCCCACCCCACAAACTTTCACACCCTCGCAGGAATCTTAAACACCTTGACCTACACTCATTCTCTGAATCCCTCCTCCCTCTCACAGATATAAGTTCCTTACACAATGCAGATGACACTGCTGCTCTATATAACACTACAATAGCTGTAGCTTTGGAATCCGCTGGCCCACTTACACAGACCAAAACTCGCAAAATCAACAGACAGCCCTGGCACACCAGCCGGACCAAAGAGCTGAGGAGAGCTTCCAGGGCTGCTGAGCGCAGATGGAAAAGATCCCACTCCAACGAGCACTTCATCGCATTCAAACAGTCCCTCACTACTTTCAAGACCACACTCGCCACAGCTAAACAAACCTACTTCTCATCTCTCATATCCTCCCTGTCTCACAACCCTAAACAGTTATTCAACACCTTCAATTCTCTCCTCCGCCCCCCAGCACCTCCTACCTCCCCACTCATCTCAGCTGAAGACTTTGCCTCATTTTTCAAGCAGAAAATTGATAACATCAGGGATAGTTTTGGTCAACAACCCCCAGAGCCCTTCCTCCTGACTTCCCAGCCCTCCACCTTCAAAACCAACTTCTCCACCATTACAGAAGATCGACTCTCCACTCTACTCTCAAGATCACATCTCACCACCTGTGCACTCGACCCGATCCCATCCCACTTCATACCAAACCTCACCACAGTCTTCATCCCAACCCTAACCCATCTCTTCAACCTATCACTAACAACTGGTGTTTTCCCCTCAAGCTTTAAACATGCCTCCATCACACCTATCCTCAAAAAGCCCTCTCTTGACCCATCCTCTGTATCTAGCTATCGCCCTATATCACTTCTCCCTTACGCCTCCAAGCTACTGGAACAACACGTCTACCTTGAACTGTCCTCCCATCTCTCTTCTTGCTCCCTCTTCGACCACTTACAATCTGGCTTCCGGTCACACCACTCCACTAAAACTGCCCTTACTAAGGTCACCAATGACCTCTTAACCGCCAAGAGCAAGCGACACTACTCTGTCCTCCTCCTCCTGGACCTGTCGGCTGCCTTTGACACAGTGGACCATTCCCTATTATTACAGACCCTCTCATCCCTCGGCATCACAGATTTGGCCCTATCCTGGATCTCATCATACCTAACAGACCGGACATTCAGCGTCTCCCACTCACACACCACCTCCTCACCTCGCCCCCTATCTGTCGGAGTCCCACAAGGTTCAGTCCTTGGGCCCCTGCTGTTCTCTATTTACACCTTTGGCCTGGGACAGCTCATAGAATCTCATGGCTTTCAGTATCATCTTTACGCTGATGACACACAGATCTACATCTCTGGACCAGATATCACCTCCCTACTAAACAGAATCCCTCAATGTCTGTCCACTATTTCATCATTCTTCTCCGCTAGATTTCTGAAACTCAACATGGACAAAACAGAATTCATCATCTTTCCCCCATCTCACGTGACCCCCCTATGAACCTATCAATTACAGTAAATGACTGCCCACTCTCCCCAGTCCCACAAGCTCGCTGCCTCGGAGTAATCCTTGACGCTGATCTCTCCTTCAAACCACATATCCAAGCCCTTTCCACTTCCTGCCGACTTCAACTCAAAAATATTTCACGAATCCGTTCATTCCTCACCCAAGAATCTGCAAAAACCCTAGTCCATGCCCTCATCATCTCTCGCCTTGACTACTGCAACCTCATGCTCTGTGGCCTCCCCTCAAAAACTCTCGCACCCCTCCAATCTATTCTAAACTCTGCTGCCCGACTAATCCACCTGTCCCCCCCCGCTATTCCCCAGCTTCTCCCCTCTGTCAATCCCTTCACTGACTCCCAATTGCCCAGAGACTCCATTACAAAACCCTAACCATGACATACAAAGCCATCCACAACCTGTCTCCTCCATACATCTGTAACCTCGTCTCCCGGTACTTTCCCGCACGCAACCTCCGATCCTCACAAGATCTCCTTCTCTACTCCCCTCTTATCTCCTCTTCCCACAATCGCATACAAGATTTCTCTCGCACATCACCCCCTACTCTGGAACTCTCTACCACAACATATCAGACTCTCACCTACCATCGAAACCTTCAAAAAGAGCCTGAAGACCCACCTCTTCCGAAAAGCCTACAACCTGCAGTAACCACCGATCGACCAAACCGCTGCATGACCAGCTCTACCCTCGCCTACTGTATTATCACCCATCCCTTGAAGATTGTGAGCCCTCGCGGGCAGGGTCCTCTCTCCTCCTGTACCAGTTATGACTTGTATTGTTTAAGATTATTGTACTTGTTTTTATGTATACTCCTACTTACATGTAAAGCGCCATGGAATAAATGGCGCTATAACAATAAATAATAATAATAATAACCTCATCTTGCAGTACATCATTTGATTTCAGCCCCTCTACACACATCCCCATCGTGCAGTATATTCCTCCTCTCAGCCCCTCTATACTCAGCCTGTACTGAAGTATACCGCTCCTCTAAGTTACCAGAACAAATGCAGTTCCAGACATGTCTCAGTATTGCTAAGCTAACAGGAAGCCAAATGAGAGAGACTGCTTTCTCCACAGGATCAACCATGAGCAGTGAAACTACATCAGGAGGTTCCAATGGAAATTAAATGGAAATAAACCTTTAAAAATATGTATCAAGAGAAAAGCAAATACGGTCTATGTTTCTTGCTAAAAGAAAACCTTATAATAAAATGTTTAAATAAAAAATGAAGATAAAGACAGATTCTCAAAGTGGATACACCCTATTTAATGTATTGAAGGAGTTGTCCCATCATCTATGGCAGAAGCACAACCTCCCCCCCATCCCCAGCCTCCTGGTGGTGCTTGCTGGGGTGCAGGCTCTCCAGCTTGACTGACAGTTTGGACTCTTGGCATTGTGGTTCCGTTGGCCTGAACTGTGCACTCCCCAATGCTGCTGTATTAGGTAGTTTTGACTCTGCAACATCAGAGCATCTAAGTAACAATGAAGGCGGCTGGGATCAGGTAAGAACATAGTGCGCTCCAATAATCCCAGCGAGCTTCAGTGCAGTGCTTAATATCGCTAAATAAAAAAGCTTGAAAGCACTATGGATGTTCAACCTCCAGTACTAGACTGTAACCAAGACAACAAGCTGGGAGCAATAAAGTACAAAATTGTTATTTTCTGGAGAACTGTGCACAATTTTAATACAAAGAAAATTGGAAAGTTTCCATTTATACCCATCTTTAAAGATGGCAGTTTCGGAAAATCACTGCTTCTATTCTGCAAGAACTGAAGATTAATGAAATGCTATAATGAGGGTGCTCGGTGTACTTATGGCATGGACAAGATTCTCAGTTTCACCAACTGATTTTGCATTCCCCGCCTCCCTCACTGATGACGACAATGCTGGCTTGCTTGGAGTGAGCACTGTCTCCTGAGACAACTCAGGCAAGTCATCGCTGTAAATCAGTTGTGCGTGAGGCGGAGGGCATTCAAATCCATTGGGTGTAACAGTGCACTGAATAGCTTGGCCAACACACCAAAGGTGCACAGAGCACAAAATTAGCATAATATATTAAAGCACTGATTAAAATTCTAAAAGGTGAACTTTTTATAGGGGCTCTTGCCCTACGTGCTTAGTTCATAATGTTAATATTTAAAATTAAATATTAAAATCTCAATGTAATGGCTGTGTCTGTCTATGCAGAAACATGGGAGGAAGAAAAACAAAGTAAACACTCAGGACAGCATGGTATTGTAGCAGATTCTTTCTGTGAGGTAAGACATGCTGTCCTGTCGGTATACTCTCTTTTGCTTCCTCCTCTGCCCAGGACATGTGGTATATTCCTGTAAGGTCAGACACAGCCATTACACAGTACACAGCAGGGGCACATTTAATAGATTATCTCAGCACAGGAACGTTTCTTTAAAACACAACCAATTGTGGAACTTATTTCTATTCAAAGAATTATTTATTATAATGTACTTTGTGGAACAACCCCTTTAATGGGACTGACCACAACTTTGTTGACATTGAAGACTTATCCTACAGGCAAACAGTGCGTTGCGAAAGTATTCGACTTCCTGGAACTTTTCAACCTTTTCCCACATATGCTTCAAACATAAAGGTACCAAATGTAAATTTTTGGTGAAGAATCAACAACAAGTGGAACACAATTGTGAAGTTGAACAAAATTTATCGATTATTGTAAATTTTTGTGGAAATTCAAAAACTGAAAAGTGGGGCATGCAATATTATTCGGCCCCTTTAGGCTATGTGCACACGTATGGAATTGCCGCTGATTTTATGCGTTTTTGCCGGAAATTTTTGCTGCGAAAACGCATATAATAAGCAACCCATTGAATTCCATGCTGTGCTAATGCTGCATTTTTTTCCACGGCAGAATCACATCGCGGAAAAATACACAGCATGCTCATTCTTTTAGCGGAATCGCAGGGACTCCGCACACATAAGAATGCATTGTTCCGCTTACTTTCCGCATGTGGCTATACCCACCATGAGCAAAGTAAGCTGAAAATGAGCAGATGGTACCCAGGGTCTGGAGGAGACTGTCCTCCAGACCCTGGGTACCATATCCCTGTTAAAAAAATTATTAAAATAAAAAAATCGTGATATTCTCACCTTCCGGCATCCCCCGCAGCCTTCCCAGGCCTCAGCGATGCTCCCGACAAGTCCCGTTCCCAGTGATGCCTTGCGACAATGACCTGTGATGATGTAGTGGTCTCGCAAAATGCTATGTCATCTGGGGTCATTGTCGCAAGGCATCGCTGGGAACGGGACTTGCCGGGAGCATCGCTGAGGCCTGGGAACGCTGCGGGGGGACGCCGGAAGGTGAGAATAACACAATTTTTAATTTTTTTTTTATAATTTTTAACATTGTATCTTTTTACTACTGAGGCTGCATAGTAGTAAAAAGTTGGTCAAACACTAGGTTTGACAAGTGTGACCAACCTGTCAATCAATTTTCCAATGCTACAGATCTCTTGAAAAACGCTAGCATTCTACAAGCTAATTACGCTTGCAAAATGCTAGTTTTTCGCGGGATTCCACATGCGGATTTCCCGCGGCAGGGAGTTGCGGAATTGCAGCGGAAATCTCCGTGGAAATGCCGCACGTGTGCACATAGCCTTACATTCAGTGCAGCAAACTCACTCGAAAAGCTCATTGGGGATCTCTGAACGATCCAATGTTGTCCTAAATGACTAATGATGATAAATATAATCCACCTGTGTGTAATCAAGTCTCCGTATAAATGCACCTGCTCTGTGATAGTCTCAGGGTTCTGTTTGAAGCACAGAGAGCATCATGAAGACTAAGGAACACAACAGACAGGTCCTTGATACTGCTGTGGAGAAATTTAAAGCTGAATTTGGATATAAAATGATTTCCAAAGCTTTAAACATCCCAAGGAACACTGTGCAAGTGATCATATTGAAATGGAAGGAGTATCATACCACTGCAAATCTACTAAGACCCAGCCGTCCCTCTAAACTTTCATCTCAAACAAAAAGAAGACTGATCAGAGATGCAGCCAAGAGGCCCATGATCACTCTGGATGAACTGCAGAGATCTACAGCTGAGGTGGAACAGTCTGTCCATAGGACAACAATCAGTCGTGCCCTGCAAAATCTGGCCTTTATGGAAGAGTGGCAAGAAAAAAGCCATTTCTCAAAGATATTGTAAGGTAGCGCTGTCATTCAAGGTTTGGGACACTCGCTTGGCAGCCAAATCATGTCCGGCATGGGTTTTCCAAAAAACAATAACAATCCATGCGGTTTATTCATGCATCATAAACCCACAGCAGCAACATAAAGTTCATATAATCAGCATAGCGTTCATGACAGAGCTTCCCTCTGTAAAGCCTGTGGTCACACAGGTTATGCAATGTCTAGTACTCAGGCTCTTCAGCCTCACAGTTCTCACCCCGTCAGGGTTACCTCATGGCTGCTTCAGCTCACTGCAGACGTTCATTCCCTCTCCCTGGGAACTGTCAGACACTTGCAGCCATTACTCACAGCATTCAGGTGCTGTCAGGCAGGAAGCTCCATCTCCCAGCGGGACCTACCACAACAGACCAACCAGGTCCAAGGATTCACGTCATGTGACCTACCCTGGCCACTTTATATGGTCCGTAGCCACGCCCACCGGGTTACATGGCTACGACCTCATCACAGGTCTTTGACACACACACTCATATATACTTTACTATGGCGTTCTTAAACACACCCCTGGGTGGATTTGTGGGTAGCTTCTCTGTTATGAATGAGTCACCGAGGAGGAAAAAACAAAAAGCAAGCTAAGCCCAGAAAACCGGAGAGGTTGGTAACTAGCGGATTGCAGACCCCTGATGCTATCCACAACAACTAGCAGTAGCCGTGGAGCGTGCCTACGGTGGTCCTAGATGCCTCGTCATGGCCAGAGAACTAAATAAGCCTAAAGAAAGGGAAAATCTAACATGCCCCAGAGCAAACCCCAAAGCAATAGACAGCCCCCAACATGTATTGTTGGTGAAACAAGATGAAAACACAGACACCGATAGAAAGATAGGCTGAGCAAACAATGGGGCCCTCACTAACTAGAAAGAACAGGAAAGAAAAGTCGCTGTCTGCAATTACGCAAAAAACCCTGCCAAAAATAATGTCCAACACGTCTGATAGAAAAAGGCCCTGAAGTCGTTAAGACTTCAAAACACTATATCAGCACTCAGGTATATTCTGAAGACAGAGCAAAAGAGATCAATTGATCAGAGACAAAATGGGGATTCAGCCCATTCCCAGCCAGGGCTGGCTGAACACAAAAACTAAGTAAACCAGACAAAAACTCATATGAAAAATAGCAGAGAAAACTTAGCTTTAGGAAGGCAGGAACCAAACTGGAAACCAGAAGCCACAGTCAGGAAAAATCACCAGCAAGAAACTAGGGAGTCGGCTGCCTTAAATCCAATCAGAAACTCCTGATGTCCAATCGCAGTCCTCTTCCTCAGGTGGCCGGTCTCTGCCATTTAGATCAGCTTCATTACCTCCATTCACCAACAGAGGGAGTCCAGATAGAAAACTCACTACTCCTCTGTCAGCACAGAAAGCTCCATAACCCTCACAGAAGCCAGAGGAAAACCCGAAAATGAGCTCACAAAACTTCTCCCTAACACATTGGCACGAAAGATCAGCTCTGCTGATCAGCACATAATCAAGCCTTCATCTCAAGGCCACCCACCTTGAGATACAATACGATCATTCAGCATCCTACTCCAATCAGGACACTGGAAATGCTTATACGCCTGTCCTGGAACACCCACACAGTGCCCCCTAGCGGACACAGTAGGCACTACACCACATGCCTTCCCCCTCTGTTCAAACTTGTGGGGTTGAACACACATTACCCCGGGATCTCGAGACCTACACCTTGCCCCACAGGTCAAGAGAACCATCTCAGTCTGTCATCCGGCCCCATCTCTACGCCCTCAGCGGTCAGAATATCGGCCCTGATCTTTGGCCCTCCAGTCACAGTCTGTCTGCTTCATCAGACACGGTTTAGTCACCACACTCCTTTCTCTCACTGACGAGCTCTCCCGGTTGGTGCGGTCATAAGTCTTAATCGAGGTAACTGTCTGGCCTGAGTCTGACCCATTCAGCGTCTCACAGGAAATAAGGTCTCTCAGCCTCGTACGGCCCGTCGAACTGCCACTTGCTGAATTCTTCGGCCACCTGCCATGTCACTACTTGGAGGAACCCTTCGGGTCCTTACATCTTGGGTTGAAGGCGGCCGCCACCTGGTGTTCCGTACCTCTTTATTGATCCGCCAACGGTCCAGCCTCAACTGCTCAATCTCTTGCAGGTACCTGTTGTGAGTTCATTCTCTGGTCCACCAGACTCCCTCTGGTGGTGACAGGAGGTGGTGAGGCTGATTTGGTCAGTGGAGATCTACCACCTGATGGTGATGACGATTGGACCTCAGGGATCTTAGATTGGATTTAAGACTGCCGACGCCCTAAGTCAGTGCTGGTGATTGCTTCAGGCTGCTCAGGTCTTGGTTTTCAGCTCTGTTCCAGCCTTCTCAAAGCTAAGTGTTTTTGCTAATGTTCACACTTGATTTTGTTGGTCTATTCAGTTTTTTGTGTGTTCAGCCAGCCCCGGCTGGGCTGTGCTGAATTTCCACTCTTATTTATCTGTATTTGCCAATTTGCTTTTTTGTCCCTTATTAGATTGGCCTCTTTTTGCTCTGTCTCAGAATATTTCAGAGTGCTGATATAGTGGGAGAAGTCTAGTGACTTCAGGGTTAATTTTGTTATCAGAAGTGTTGGACATTATTTTGTAGGGTTTTTTGGCAGATTGCAAACAGTGTCTTTCCTTTCCTGTTCTTTATAGTTAGTTGGGCCCCATCGTTTGCTCAGCCTATTTTCCTGCCTGTGTTTGTGTTTTCATCTTGCTTCACTGTCAATACATGTGTGGGGGCTGTCTATTCCTTTGGGGTCTTCTCTGGGGCAGTTAGTTTTCCCTTTTCTTGCTTTAGGTTTATGTAGTCCTCCGGCGGTGACGAGGCATCTAGAAACATCGTAGGTACGCTCCACTGCTACTGTTAGTTGTGTGGTTAAGATCAGGGATCTGCAATCTACACAGTTACCAACCTCTCTGGTTTTCTGGGACTTAGCTTTTTGTTGTTCCTCCTCGGTGACCCATTCATAACAGAATCACCAGCCATACCGCAGATTCTAGGGTACTCAAAAGTAGGGAAAAATTGTTTAAAAGAAAAGAAAAAAAAAAAGTGTCAGAATTTTTTATATATATATATATATATATATATATATATATATATATATATATATATATATATATATATATATACATACATACATACACAGTGCCTACAAGTAGTATTCAACCCCCTGCAGATTTAGCAGGTTTACACATTCGGAATTAACTTGGCATTGTGACATTTGGACTGTAGATCAGCCTGGAAGTGTGAAATGCACTGCCGCAAAAAAGAATGTTATTTCTTTGTTTAATTTTTTTTTAAATTGTGAAAAGTTTATTCAGAGGGTCATTTATTATTCAACACCTCAAACCACCAGAATTCTGTTTGGTTCCCCTAAAGTATTAAGAAGTATTTCAGGCACAAACAACAATGAGCTTCACATGTTTGGATTAATTATCTCTTTTTCCAGCCTTTTCTGACTATTTAAGACCCTCCCCAAACTTGTGAACAGCACTCATACATGGTCAACATGGGAAAGACAAAGGAGCATTCCAAGGCCATCAGAGACAAGATCGTGGAGGGTCACAAGGCTGGCAAGGGGTACAAAACCCTTTCCAAGGAGTTGGGCCTACCTGTCTCCACTGTTGGGAGCATCATCCGGAAGTGGAAGGCTTATGGAACTACTGTTAGCCTTCCACGGCCTGGACAGCCTTTGAAAGTTTCCTCCCGTGCCGAGGCCAGGCTTGTCCGAAGAGTCAAGGCTAACCCAAGGACAACAAGGAAGGAGCTCCGGGAAGATCTCATGGCAGTGGGGACATTGGTTTCAGTCAATACCATAAGTAACGTACTCCACCGCAATGGTCTCCGTTCCAGACGAGCCCGTAAGGTACATTTACTTTCAAAGCGTCATGTCAAGGCTCATCTACAGTTTGCTCATGATCACTTGGAGGACTCTGAGACAGACTGGTTCAAGGTTCTCTGGTCTGATGAGACCAAGATCGAGATCTTTGGTGCCAACCACACACGTGACGTTTGGAGACTGGATGGCACTGCATACGACCCCAAGAATACCATCCCTACAGTCAAGCATGGTGGTGTCAGCATCATGCTGTGGGGCTGTTTCTCAGCCAAGGGGCCTGGCCATCTGGTCCGCATCCATGGGAAGATGGATAGCACGGCCTACCTGGAGATTTTGGCCAAGAACCTCCGCTCCTCCATCAAGGATCTTAAGATGGGTCGTCATTTCATCTTTCAACAAGACAACGACCCAAAGCACACAGCCAAGAAAACCAAGGCCTGGTTCAAGAGGCAAAAAAATCAAGGTGTTGGAGTGGCCTAGTCCGTCTCCTGACCTTAACCCAATTGAAAACTTGTGGAAGGAGCTCAAGATTAAAGTCCACATGAGACACCCAAAGAACCTAGATAACTTGGAGAAGATCTGCATGGAGGAGTGGGCCAAGATAACTCCAGAGACCTGTGCCGGCCTGATCAGGTCTTATAAAAGACGATTATTAGCTGTAATTGCAAACAAGGGTTATTCCACAAAATATTAAACCTAGGGGTTGAATAATAATTGACCCACACTTTTATGTTTAAAATTTATTAAAATTTAACTGAGCAACATAACTTTTTGGTTTGTAAGATTTATGCATCTGTTAATAAATCCTGCTCTTGTGTGAAGTTTGAAGGCTCTAACTTATTTGCATCTTATCAAACCTGCTAAATCTGCAGGGGGTTGAATACTACTTGTAGGCACTGTATATATATATATATATATATATATATATATATATATATATATATATATATATATTTATTTTTTTTTTATTTTTTTTTTTTTTTCTGGGGCCGTAGGAGGATTTTTTTTTTTCCTCATGGAGATTAAGTAATTGTCTGATCGCGTGGAGCAACTTGCTGCTGAAGTGCAGGGAATTTCCACCTACCTCATTCAGTCACATGCTGCTGAACCTAAGATTACTACTCCTGATGTGTTTTCTAGGGATTGGTCTAAATTTCTGAATTTTAAGAATAATTGTAAATTATTTCTGGCCTTGAAGCCTAATTCATCGGGGAGCTCTGTGCAGCAGGTTAAAATTGTCATCTACTTGCTGCGCGGTGATCCCCAGGATTGGGCTTTTTCTCGGACACCTGAAAATCCTATTTTGACTAATGTGGATGCATTTTTTCAAGCCTTGGGGTTGTTGTATGATGAACCTAATGCTGTTGATCAAGCTGAAAGAACCCTGTTGGCATTAAGCCAGGGTCAGGATTCTACAGAGTTATACTGTCAAAAATTCCGAAAGTGGGCGGTCCTTACTACATGGAATGATAGTGCATTGGCAGCTCTCTTTCGGAAGGGTTTGTCAGAGACAGTAAAAGAGGTTATGGTGGGATTTCCTGTTCCCTCTGGTCTGGATAATTCTATGTCATTAGCCATTCAAGTTGATCAGCGTTAACATGAACGTAAAACTACACGGGAGGCGCTGCCACCTTTTGAACAAATGTCTGAACCTATGCAATGTGATGGGGTTTTTTGTCTAGGGCGCAACGTCAGGAGTTTAGAAGGCGTAATAAGCTGTGTTTTTTCTGTGGAGACGCCTCTCATACTATTTCTGTCTGCCCTAGACGAGAGAAACGTTTTGCACACACATTTGCTGTAGGTGGTGTACAATCTAAGTTTCTTTTGGCAATTACTCTAATCTGCTCCTTATCCACGTTTTCCACTAAAGCTTTTGTGGATTCTGGAGCAGCATTGAATCTGATGGATTTAGACTTTGCTAAACGTTGTGGTTTGTCCATGACGCCTCTGCGGACGCCTACTCCTTTGAGGGGTATTGATGCTACTCCTTTGGCGGAAAATAAACCTCAGTTTTTGACCAAGGTCATAATGCGAGTTGCCTCAGACCACCAAGAAAATTGTAAATTTCTGGTGCTGCATAATTTGCATGATACTATTGTTCTGGGTTTTCCCTAGTTGCAGGCTCATAATTCAGTTTTGGATTGGAAATCTGGGTCTGTGGTGAGTTGGGGCTGTCAGTGTGTTCTTAGAGACGCTCCTGTTTTCTCCACCTCTCCTCAGTCTCATGATATTCCTGATTATCTGGTCAATTTTTCTGATGTATTTAGTGAGAGTAAGTCTGCGTCTCTGCCCCCTCATAGGAGTTATGACTGTGCAATTGAGTTGATGCATGGGTGTAAATTTCCCAAGGGTCGGCTTTTCAACTTATCAGTACCCGAACATGATGCTATGCGATCCTATATTAAGGAGTCATTGGAGAAGGGTCATATTAGACCATCCTCGTCACCTTTAGGTGCTGGGTTTTTTTTGTGACCAAGAAAGATGGTTCATTAAGACCGTGTATTGATTATCGTTCCCTTAACAAGATGACAGTTAAATATCAGTACCTGTTACCTCTGATGTCTGATTTATTCTCCAGAGTTAAGAGTGCCTGCTGGTTTACTAAGCTTGACCTCAGGGGGGCATATAATCTTATTCGCATCAAGCACGGGGATGAATGGAAGGCAGCGTTTAATACTCTGGAGGGGCATTTTGAGTACCTGGTGATGCCTTTTGGGCTCACTAATGCCCCTTCTGTATTCCAGTCCTTTATGAAAGATATTTTATGTGACTTTGTGGATAAGTTTTTGATCATCTATCTGGATGATATTTTGATCTTTTCTAGTGATTGGGATTCTCATGTGGAACACGTCCAGACTGTGTTCCGGATTTTGAGGGAGAATTCCCTGTTTGTTAAGGGATCGAAATGCCTCTTTGGTGTACAGAGGATTTCATTTTTGTGATTTATCTCGTCTCCGTCAACTATTGAAATGGACCCGGCCAAGGTACAGGCCATTTATGATTGGGTTCAGCCTACTTCTTTGAAAGCTTTCCAGAAGGTTGTGGGTTTTGCTAATTTCTATCATAAATTTATAGGTAATTTTTCTGGTATTGTCAAACCACTGACTGATCTGACCAAGAAGGGCGCCGATGTGCTGAATTGGTCTCCTGAGGCTGTCTCAGCATTTCAGGAGCTTAAGAGGAGATTTACTTCAGCTCCAGTTTTACGGCAACCTGATGTCTCACTTCCATTTCAGGTGGAGGTAGATGCTTCTGAGATTGGTGCAGGAGCTGTTTTGTCCCAAAAAGACCCTGTGACTTCTAAGATGAATTCTTGTGCCTTCTTTTCTCGAAAGTTCTCCCCATCTGAACGCAATTAGGACGTGGGGAATCGGGAATTGTTGGCCATGAAGTGGGCATTTGAGGAGTGGAGACATTGGTTGGAGGGAGCTAGACATCAAGTTTTGGTCCTCACCGATCACAAGAATTTGATTTATCTGGAGTCGGCCAAACGCTTGAATCCTAGACAGGCTAGATGGGCCTTGTTTTTCACGCGTTTTAATTTTGTGGTCTCTTTTCTTCCGGGCACTAAGAATGTTAAGGCAGACGCTCTTTCTAGGAGTTTCTTTGCTGATTCAATTAATGTGACTGAGCCTACTACCATCCTAGGTAAGGGGGCAGTTCTTTCTGCCATTTCGCCTGATTTGAGACGCACCCTGGAGGAATTTCAGGAGGATAAACCTGAGCGTTGTCCTATGGGAAAATTGTATGTTCCTGACCAGTGGAGGAAGAGAGTGATGTCTGAAGTTCATTGCTCCGTATTGGCTGGTCATCCAGGTATTTTTGGTACCAGAAAATTTGGCGAGTTGGTCTTTTTGGTGGCCCGCCTTATCTCGTGATGTCAGGAATTTTCTGCAGTCCTGTGGGACTTGTTCTCGGTCTAAATCCTGTTCTTGTTCTAGTGGGTTGCTGATGCCTCTGCTGTTGCCCAAGAGACCATGGACCCATATCTCAATGGATTTCATTTCTGATCTTCCTGTCTCTCAGAGAATGACTGTGATCTGGGTGATTTGTGATAGATTTTCGAAGATGGTCCATCTTGTACCACTCCCAAAGTTGCCTTCTTCCACTGAGTTTGTGTCCTTGTTTTTACAACAGGTGGTTCGGTTGCATGGGATTCCTGAGAACATTGTGTCGGATAGAGGAGTCCAGTTTGTTTCCAGATTTTGGAAAGCCTTTTGTTCCAATCTGGGAATTCAGTTATCCTATTCCGAGTTTCATCCCCAGACTAATGGGCAGACAGAGAACAAACCAGACCTTGGAGTCTTATTTAAGATGTTTTATATCTGCTGATCAGGATGATTGGGTTTCTTTTTTGCCCTTGGCCGAATTCGCGCTGAACAATAGAGCTAGTTCTGCCACTTTGATGTCACCCTTTTTCTGTAACTTTGGGTTTCATCCTCGATTCTCTTCAGGGCAAGTGGAATCTTCGTCCTGCACAGGTGTGGATACTGTGGTTGAGAGAATGCGGCAGATATGGGACCAAGTAGTGGATAAGTTGTCACTCTCAGGAAAAGGCCCAGCGATTTTCCAACCGATGTAGGACCATTGGTCCCCGGTTTAATGTGGGTGATATGGTCTGGTTGTCGTCTAAGAATGTTCCTATGAAGGTTGCATCTCCAAAATTTAAGCCAAGATTTATTGGACCTTATAAAATTTTGGAGATTCTTAATCCTGTTTCTTTTCGATTGGCTCTTCCAGTTACGTTCAAGATTCATAACGTATTTCATAAATCACTGTTGAAGAGGTTTGTTGAGCCAGTGGTTACTATGGCAGCACCTCCGGACCCTGTATTGGTTAAAGGCAATATGGAATATGAGGTAGAGAAAATATTGGATTCTCGTTTGGTTAGATGGAGACTCCAGTATTTGGTCAAATGGAAGGGTTATGGCCAGGAGGATAATTCTTGGGTCTCTGCCTTTGATATTCATGGCAATAGATTGGTTCGTGCTTTTCACCTGGCCCATCCTGATCGGCCTGGTGGCGTGGCTGAGGGTTCGGTGACGCCTCCTCAAGGGGGGGTACTGTTGAGAGTTCATTCTCTGGTCCACCAGTGGTGAGTTCGCATTCCAGACTCCCTCTGGTCGTGACAGGAGGTGGTGAGGCTGATTTGGTCAGTGTAGATCTACCACCTGATGGTGATGATGACGATTGGACCTCAGAGATCTTAGATTGGATTTAAGACTGCCGACACCCTAAGTCAGTGCTGGTGATTGCTTCAGGCTGCTCAGGTCTTGGTTTTCAGCTCTGTTCCAGCCTTCTCAAAGCTAAGTGTTTTTGCTAATGTTCACACTTGATTTTGTTGGTCTATTCAGTTTTTTGTGTGTTCAGCCAGCCCCGGCTGGGCTGTGCTGAATTTCCACTCTTATTTATCTGTATTTGCCAATTTGCTTTTTTGTCCCTTATTAGATTGGCCTCTTTTTGCTCTGTCTCAGAATATTTCAGAGTGCTGATATAGTGGGAGAAGTCTAGTGACTTCAGGGTTAATTTTGTTATCAGAAGTGTTGGACATTATTTTGTAGGTTTTTTTGGCAGATTGCAGACAGTGTCTTTCCTTTCCTGTTCTTTATAGTTAGTTGGCCCCATCGTTTGCTCAACCTATTTTCCTGCCTGTGTTTGTGTTTTCATCTTGCTTCATCGTCAATACATGTGTGGGGGCTGTCTATTCCTTTGGGGTCTGTTCTGGGGCAGTTAGTTTACCCTTTTCTTGCTTTAAGTTTATGTAGTCCTCCAGCGGTGACGAGGCGTCTAGGAACATCGTAGGAACTCTCCACTGCTATTGTTAGTTGTGTGGTTAAGATCAGGGATCTGCAATCTGCATAGTTACCAACCTCTTTGGTTTTCTGGAACTTCGCTTTTTGCTGCTCCTCCTCGGTGACCCATTCATAACAGGTACCCCACTCGATACTCCAATAGCATCCGAAAGTTTCTCAGGCTTTCCACGGAGCCAACCACCATGATGGGGATCCTACCCTCTTCACTGGATACCTAGTCTTCATCATCAGGAGGGATCCTCACCCTCACCACACCGGAGATATTTACAAGGTCTTGCATTACCTTCCCGAATGTTCCATTGATTCTCCCAATCAGACCTTTGGGTATTGGAACTACATCTTTCCGCAAATCCAGCCGATCCATAGCCTCCCTTGCTAACTCCAGGCGTCGAGCAGCTTTCATATTACTCCGCCTGACCAGCTGTTTGGCGTGGAGACATTGCAAATGCATCTCTTTCAGGACAGCTAACAGGTTTGCTTTATCTTCCCTGGCTGATATTATCACCAACTGCCGAGTCTCAGGTGCCCAGTGTACCTCACATGCCTTGACCGCCTCTTTGAAAGCCTCATGCACTCCTTCCTCAGCACAGGCTTCTTGCATGTCTTCGGGTACCTCGATCACAGATTTGAAGGTCGTGGTCTTGCTCTCTTCCTGGACAGAAGGCTCTGGCTTTACCACGGACACTTCCCTT
Source organism: Dendrobates tinctorius (assembly GCF_039654945.1). Lineage (NCBI taxonomy): Eukaryota > Metazoa > Chordata > Amphibia > Anura > Dendrobatidae > Dendrobates > Dendrobates tinctorius. Next base: position 12,114,305 of record NW_027361838.1, on the reverse strand, counting down.
ACTACAATTGACCCAACCGGATGACTGTCTTCTTCAGCTCTTTGCTCACCAACTTCACAAGATTTTATCTCTTCACAACCCTTTGCCAAGATGGGTACTGGCAGTTCCGTCTTATTATCAGTGAGGCCCGGCCGCTGTAAATCTTCGTCCAAGCCCTTCTTCCGCAGAAGACCATTTACTACTCATATGAGTTCTTCCATCTCTTCCCTAAGGGTCTTGTTCATGCTTTGCCAGGTTGACAGGTGACCTTTGAGCTCAGAGACTTCTTTCTCTAGCTTTTCTATTCTGTGCTCCCTTTCTCTCTCAGAGCCACAGTCACCCCCAGAGTCTGAGTCACCCCGGCCTGTCGAGTAATCCTTCCAGTTACCCACTAACCGTGTGAATACTTCAGCCGTCTTATCAATCAGGTCAACGTCAGTCCTGTCATGAGACGTCACCGTCTTAATATCTGTTAGCCCAACAGTAGAAACGTCTCCAACCTCCTGCCATATATCATCAAACACGATAAAGTCCCGGCCCCTCTCCAAGGCATACACTAAGTCAGGTGGTATCCCGCCTCCTTGGCACTCACCACTTGTGGACCCCTCGAACATTACTGTATCTACCGCATAGTTCACCGTGACCCCATGTTTATAGCGAACCTGGACCACTTTCTCGGCCAGACAGAAAGTGAGAGGAGTTCCTGTCAGAGTCACCTGACTGAGTCCAGCCGACCAGAGACTCCTTCTCGGTGTAGCATTACGGTACACACCTGTGGCCCGTCGTTATCTGGAAAGAATATCCCACATTCTGAAAAAGTCATACACGAACATTGCTGTTCCTCTTTTGACACACCGGCCCCTCTCTGGACCACCATCCCAATTTGGGCCACCGCCTCCCTCTGGGACTCCACCCCTTTTTGAGTTACCACCCCAATTTGGGTCACGGCGCCCCTCTGGGACTCCACCCCCTTTTGGGCTGCCACCCCGATTTGGGTCACCGCCCCCCTCTGGGACTCCACCCCGATTTGGGCCACCTCCCCCTTTTGGGATTTTCCCATGTCCGTTCTACAGGTCTTCTTAGACCACAGTTCACGTCTCTTTTACGATACCACACAAGTCCTTGCTGGCACCACTACAGCTCCTGCTGTCACCGATCTCCGACACCTACGGCTGCTGTTCACACACAGCTGCTGGTGTCACCTTCGTAACCCCACCGAGTTACAGGAAGCCGCTTGTCCCCTTCGTAACCCAGCCGAGTTACAGCAAGCCGCTTGTCACCTTCGTAACCCCGCTTAGTTACAGCAAGCCACTGGTCACCTTTTTGACCCCACTGAGCCACCGCCAGCTGACTTGAGAGGGAAAAGAAAAAAAACAACACCACAACACAAAACTCACGTGTCCTGTCTGTGTGCTCTTCAGGACATCCGGCTCCTCTCCTGAGACCGTCCAATACACAGGGCGCACCGGGTGCTATTCAGGGAGCCGACCCATCTCCCAGCGTTTCCCAACACACCGGCCTCACCAAATTCAGGGGCTCTGCGGGTGCTTTTCCGGACATGTGTCTCCGCCTCAGACTGTCCAACACTTACGCCTCACCAGGTCCAAGGTCATACCACGTGCTCCAGGGATCCGATTGTTCTCCCGGAACCTCCCAACACTGACCCTTCAGGACCTTGCTCACTGAACCCTCCAGGTACACAGTCTCTCTCACTGACCCAGGTCAGTACAACACGAACACCTGTCCGTTACCTGTGTCGGCCACACAGGTCCTCGGGTACCTCATATCCACAGAGACACCCTATCATAATCCACAGTCTCTTTCTCTAACCCCGGTCATCACATCACACGGTTTTCACGACCGTCACCTGCCGGCCGCGCAGGTTCTCAGACCCTTCTACCACAGAGGTGTCCTATAAGTCTTTTCCACTGACTTCGGTCAGTATATCACAAGGCTTTCAAGACAGATAGCCCTCCTGGCTCAGCGTTGCCAGCACTGCACCATGTGCTTTTGGAAACCGTTGCCCTTAGCAACCGAACTTTGCAGTCCTCTTCCCTTGCTCCTAGCAACAAGGCTACAACACTGCCCGCATTCTCCACCAATTGTAAGGTAGCGCTGTCATTCAAGGTCTGGGACACTTGCTTGGCAGCCAAATAATCACGTCCGGCATGGGTTTTCCAAAAAACATTAACAATCCATGCGGTTTATTCACGCATCATAAACCCACAGCAGCAACATAAAGTTCATATAATCAGCATAGCATTCATGACAGAGCTTCCCTCTGTTAAGCCTGTGGTCACACAGGTTAAGCAATGTCCAGTACTCAGGCTCTTTAGCCTCACAGTTCTCACCCCGTCAGGGTTACCTCATGGCTGCTTCAGCTCACTGCAGACGTTCATTCCCTCTCCCTGGGAACTGTCAGACACTTGCAGCCATTACTCACAGCATTCACGTGCTGTCAGGCAGGAAGCTCCATCTCCCAGCGGGACCTACCACAACGGACCAACCAGGTCCAAGCATTCACGTCATGTGACCTACCCTGGCCACTTTATATGGTCCGTAGCCACGCCCACCGGGTCACATGGCTATGACCTCATCACAGGTGCTTCACACACACTCATGTACACTTTACTATGGAATTCTTAAACACAACCCTGGGTGAATTTGTAGGTAGCTTCTCCCTAACACATTGGCACGAAAGATTAGCTCTGCTGATCAGCACATAATCAAGCCACCCACCTTGAGATACAATACGATCATTCAGCATGCTACTCCTATCAGGACACTGGAAATGCTTATACGCCTGTCCTCGAACACCCACACAGCGCCCCCTAGCGGACACTGTGGTCACTACGTCACAATATCCAAAAAAAATTTAGTTTAAAGTTTGCAACAAGCCACCTGGGAGACACACCAAACACGTGGAAGAAGGTGCTCTGGTCAGATGAAATCAAAATCGAAGTTTTTGGCAATAATGCCAAACGATATGTTTGGCGTAAAGGCAACACAGCTCATCACCCTGAACACACCATCCCCACTGTTAAACATGGTGGTTGCAGCATCATAATTTGGGGCTGCTTTTCTTCAGCAGGGACAAGAAAGATGGTTAAAATTGATGGGAAGATGGATGGAGCCAAATACAGGACCATTCTTGAAGAAAACCTGTCGGAGTCTGCAAGAGACCTGAGACTGGGACGGAGATTAGTCTTCAAAACAAGATTGATCCCAAACATAAAGCAAAATCTACAATGGAATGGTTCACAAATAAACGTATCTAGGTGTTAGAATGGCCAAGTCAAAGTCCAGACCTGAATCCAATCGAGAATCTGTGGAAAGAGCTGAAAACTGCTGTTCACAAACGATCTCCATCAAACATCACTGAGCTCGAGCTGATATCCAAGGAAGAATAGGCAAGAATTTCAGTCTCTCGATGTACAAAACTGATACAGACATACTGCACCCCAAGCGACTTGCAGCTATAATCGCAGCAAAAGGTGGCGCAACAAAGTATTAAGTTAAAGGGGCCCAATAATATTGCACGCCACACTTTTCCGGTGGTGAGCCCACCGCAAAGCCGCGACATGTCAGCTGTTTTCGGGGCGTTGCCATAACAACCTGAGGTCTCCTCGAGACCCCTATGGTTATTGATGGCAGATTGCTACCGTGTTTCCCCGAATATAAGACAGTGTCTTACATTCTTTTGACCCCCAAAAGTCCCACTATGTCTTACTTTCGGGGTATGTCTTATATTAGAAAAAAAAAATGACGATTTTTGTTTTAACCAAAAAATAACATTTATTAACAAGCTGAACAGTGTGGTGTTCACCACAAAACAGTTTTATTAAACCAAGTGCCCAAGAAAGTGCCAAGAATGTCTTGTTACAACCGTATCATGACGGTATTTCCATGTATAACATGTAAAACATTTAAAACAATGAAAAACGGTAACAATGAACAGTCTGAATAAGTTATACTGGAAGATAAAACAAGATTTATTCGATGACAACCATGTCATCATCTTCAGGAACATCATCGTAAACATCCACACTCTGAGGTTCCTGTGGATTTTCTTGGGACTCTCGGGAATCCATTTCCGCCTGAATCATTGGCCCATATCTCTCATGGGTAGCAATGGCACTGTCCTGAAATGAGCAGGCCTTGTCCAGGTAGCCAGCTCGCAGTGCATTTTCAATGCAGGTGTCACTGATCTTAACACATGAATTCTTCACCCAGTTCACAATCTCAGGCAGTTTTGGCTTGCTTAACAAAGTTCCCACGTACGTTCCTCTCCATACGGTTTTCAATGTAGTCACTGATTTCCGCACGCAGATTGTCCTTGAAGGGCTTGTTTATGGCGATATCCAGAATCTGGAGATAAGCCGTCATCCCTGCCGGAATCATGATCTGGTCGATACGTCGCTCATGAAGGAAGTTTTTCATGTCTTTAGCCCGGTGTGTGCTGGCTGCATCCCAGATCAGCATCCCTCTTTTGCTCCCTGGCATAACAAGCGGCAGCATTAAATCAAGCCACTTCCTTATAACCGCTTGCGTGGCCCAGGCTTTTTCCATTTCCAGCACATAAATACCAGAAACCCGCTCTATCTTGTCCTTCTTGCCCTTTGAAATCAGCAAAGGTGTGACTTTAGTGCCATCCAGACGAATCACCAAAATGCAGGTGACACGTGCACTTTCATAAGCGGTGGAGGGAACGTACACTGAGGAGGCACCTCGTTGATCAACGGTGGTTTGAGCTGCTTGGACCATGAACACAGCAGTTTCATCCATGGCGATCATGTGGCAAAGATTGTATTTGGAGAAGTCAGTGTCATCCACAAACTTCTTGTAAGCAAATGCACGTTTCACAATCTCTGCATCTTCCAGCCTAAAGAGGGTCGTGGATCTTCTCAGAGACAGGTCATTGCGTTCCATGAAGTTATCCACCCAGTGCTGTGACGCCTTGAATTGTTCAGGGGTAATGTCAAACTGTGGTGCCACAGCAAGGGCATACTCCTGAATCTGAGCCCTGGTCACCACCAATGTCTTCGCTCTCCTGTCAGCAACCCACTCACACACCAGGCTTTCCAGCTCGGGATACATTGGCTGCCGACCACATCCAACCTTACGCCTTTTAGCCATTCCACTCTCCTCTTTCTCACTCAGGTTAGTGTATTCTGCACGCCATTTTTGGAACAGTCGGTGATCCAACATCTTCTCCTTGCAGAACTCCACTACATTTTTGCCCCAAGATTCTTCAACCATGGCTTTTTTATACTCCACAGAGTAGCTCTTCCTTTTACTCGGACCGGAACCACTCATGTCTGGGGGCAAAAATATAGCGTATAAGCATTGCTTATGGTTCCGTATCACAGTCACCCATACAGTCCCATACAGTATCCCACAGCAGCCTGCCATACAGAAGGGTTGCTGCCATTACAGTACGGTATCTCACAGCCTGCCATTATTGTACAGTATCCCACAGCCTGCCATTATTGTACAGTATCCCACAGCCTGCCATTATTGTACAGTATCCCACAGCCTGCCATTGTACAGTATCCCACAGCCTGCCATTGTACAGTATCCCACAGCCTGCCATTGTACAGTATCCCACAGCCTGCCATTGTACAGTATCCCACAGCCTGCCATTGTACAGTATCCCACAGCCTGCCATTGTACAGTATCCCACAGCCTGCCATTGTACAGTATCCCACAGCCTGCCATTACGGTATGGTACAGTATCCCACAGCCATTGCTTACCGGATGGCGATTCCTCTGCGGTGCGGGACAGGGCAGGGCAGGCTTCTTCTTCCTCGTGCAGGGGGACACTGGCCAATGAGCGGTGACGTCAGGGCGGCGGCCGGGCTCACAGAAGCCGCTGGGCCAATCAGAGAGGCCCTGACTTCTGCCCGGGGGACACAGGGGGACACAGGCACCGGTACCGGTATGTTAAACCTAATGCATTATACCGGTACCGCACAACGTCTTACTTTCGGGGCACAGCTGATCCGCTATGTCTTATAAACGGGGGATGTCTTACATTAGGCATCCCCCATTATTCCCCTAGTACGTCTTACATTCGGGGGTGTCTTATATTCGGGGAAAGACGGTATGAGCACCACCCTGTGGACGGTACTCATGGCAATGCGGTAATTCTGCTGCATAGAGGTGATCTATGCATCACTTCTATGTAGCACAGCCGATCATGCTATGGCAGCTTCAAGCCTCCTATGCTATTGAAGCATGCCAAATGTAAAAAAAAAAAAAAAAGTGTTTAAAAATTAAGAAAAAATATATAAAACATTAAATTTCATATCACCCCCCTTTCACCCCTGTTAGGTACGGCGGAACACACCAAATAAAAAATATAAATAAAGTGCGTTCGCCGCTCGGGGTCCACCATGCAGTAGGTGGTATAACCGCTGCTAGATGGTGGCAGAGCAATATGGCGGTAATGTGCACAGGGTTAAGCGTCACCCAAGTGCATAGAGCAATCTCTGTTAAGTCACAGTGACGCCTATGTACATAAACAAACGAGCTGAGCATGTTAAGGTCACAGGTACTCAGAGTAGTTACACACTTGGTATAAGGTCACAGGAGTAGCCCAAGATGGCGGCCCAAAGTCCTTCTAGACCTACCGTGTGTGTAGCGTCGCAGCCGCGAACGCTTAAGTGGGCTGCTACTGCAGCGCTGCGTAGGACATTGCCACTATACGACAATGCTAAGCGCAAGCGCAATATCGGACGCTAGCAGCTGTGGACTATGAAGCAGAGGCGCGCTGGTGCTGGTACTGAACTCAATCCCTCACACAAGCGTAATAAAAAAGGATAGGGGTTTCAAATGAGTCATGCACCAGAATCATGCATTCATCGTCATTCACACAGCAACAAGTACAGTCTATACTAGCGCATGGCGGAACAGCCATGCGCACCTTTTATAGCAGCCGGGACCTTCCGGAAGCTTCCAGATCTCCGAGATGGACCAATGAGATCTGGAGCGGGACCTGAGCACATGACTCCCGATCTCCAATGGGAGATCGTCTCATGTGCATGGCCAGAAGGTGGATGGAAGGACTTAGCCTCAGGAGAGATTTGCTGCAAGGCAATCTCCTCTGCAATCTCTTCTGCAGTGGATAAAGAGCAGGAGACTGCAGAATGTGACGGTCTGGATTCCTGCATAGCGACCGCAGAAACCTGACTCCTAACACACCCCAATCAAAATAAAACAAATAAAACAATCAAACCTACACATATTTGGAATCGCCACGTTCAGAATAGCCCGAACAATAAAAAAAAAAAAAAAAAAAAAAAAAAGGACTAAATCCGAACGCTAAACGGCGTAGCAAAAAAAAATCAAAAAGCCAGAATTACTTTTTTTGGTTGCCGCGACATTGCATTAAAATGCAATAATGGGCGATCAAAAGAACGTTATCTGCACCAAAATGGTATCATTAAAAACGTCAGCTCGGCATGCAAAAAAATAAGCCCTCACCCAACCAGAGATCACGAAAAATGGAGACGCTAAGGGCCTCAGAAAATGGCGCAATTTTTTTTTTTTTTTTTTTTAAAGCAAACTTTGGAGTTTTATTTTACCACTTAGATAAAAAAAGAACCTAGACGTGTTTGGTGTCTATGAACTTGTAATGACTTGGGGAATCATAATGTTAGGTCAGTTTTAGCATTTAGTGAAAAAAGCCAAACAAAAAAACAAGTGTGAAATTGCACTTTTTTTGCAATTTCACTGCACTTGGATTTTTTTTTCTTCCCGTTTTTGAGTACACTACATGGTAAAACCAATGGTGTAGTTCAAAAGTACAACCCGTCCCGCAAAAAATAGGCCCTCACATGGCCTTTTTGATGGAAAAATAAAGTTATGGCTCTGGGAAGATGGGGAGCGAAAAAAGCTCCGGTCATGAAGGGGTTACAAAAATTATTTTTGCCAAATTTCCGTTTTTTTCATAAATAAACGCAAGTTATAACAAAGAAATTTTACCAATAACATGGAGTACAATATGTCATGAAAAAGTTAAAGTATTCCAGAGCTATAACTTAATAAAGAGACAGAGGTCAGAATTGTAAAAATTCACTTGGTCATTTAGTACCAAGTTGGCTCTGTCACTAAGGAGTTGAAAGTACAAAAAGTCATTATTTTTCAACTTAAACCAGCAACAGGTTTTATTTTTTCCTTATAAAATGCAATTCCATAAAATTTTAAGAAAATTAATATACTTACACGAGTGGAATGACCAATAAAGAAAACTGCTTGTTTTCCACCAACACCAAAATAAGAGATGTCACTGTTTAGACTGCGTGGCATAGAAGGAGGACGAACATAACTTTCTTCATCACTATTATGAAACAAAATTAAAAATGTCACATTTTCTCGAAGAGTAAAAAGTAACTATAATATAAGTATTGTTCCAGAAGGCTAAAATATGGTCACATGATGGGCTAGTTTCACACTAGCGTTAGGAGGCGCAGCACAGGGCCACCGCTAAGCTCCGCCCCTGGCCACGCCTCCTCCGGTCAGCTCCTCCTATGGGCGCATGACGCTGCATGCGACCAGCGTACCCTATATTTAGCGTTGGGTACGCTGGCCATGCGCTGGTATGTTTTTGCCGGTGCATGCGCCCTTCTTGCGCTGAGCCGAGCGCACAAAAATGCAACAGTGCATTTGGCACACGTCGGCGCAGAGCAAAAAGGGCGCATGCATTGGCAAAAACATACCAGCGCATGGCCAGCGTACCCAACGCTAAATATAGGGTACGCTAGTCGCATGCAGCGTCATGCGCCCATAGTAGGAGCTGACCGGTGAAACTAGCCTTAAAGAGTAGTAAACAAACATGAGCATTTTCTGCTCTTCTGTCTCTTATGGAACACATTTTTAACTCCTTACCTACAACTGACGTAATATTCCGTCCATGTGACCCTGGACCTAATTACCATGGACGGAATATTACGTCACCGCGATCAGCGGCGCCCACGTGGTGAGCGCCGCTGATCGCGGCCGAGTGTCAGCTAATTATCATAGCTGACACCCGGCACAATGTGTCAGGGGCGGTCACGGACCGCCCCCGACACGTTAACCCCTTGCACACCGCGATCAAACACGATCGCGGTGTACCGGGGGTTAAAGGGAAGCATTGGCAGGGAGGGGGCTCCCTCCTTGCTTCCCTGAGCCCCCCACGGCAGCGCAATGTGCAGCGCTGCTGCGGGGGACTCCTTTCCTGCAGGTCCCCAGATCCAATATGGCGACGGGGACCTCCGAGGGCCTGCAGGAAGCTGGCTTCTTCAGTGCCTGCAAAGCGCAGGCATGAGGAAGCCTTCTGCACTGCCTGTGACAGATCGCTGATCTGTCACAGTGATCTGTGATGTGACAGATCAGCGATCTGTCACAGGACAGTTATGTCCCCCCTGGGACATTGTAATAAAGTAAAAAAAAATAAATAAAAAAAAATTAAAAAAAGTGTAAAAATAATTTTAAAAAAAATCGCTAATTAAAAAAAAAAAATATATTCCCCAATAAATTCATTTTTTGGAAATAAAAAAAAAAACAATAAAAGTACACATATTTGGTATCGCCGCGTCCGTAACAACCTGCCCTATAAAACTGTCCCATTAGTTAACCCCTTAAGCGAACCCCTTAAAAAATAAAAATAAAAAATGAAGCAAAAAATAATGATTTATTATCATACCGCCGAACAAAAAGTGCAATAACGCGCGATCAAAAAGACGCATATAAATATCCATGGTACCGCTGAAAATGTCATCTTGTCCCGCAAAAAACGAGCCACCATACAGCATCATCAGCGAAAAAATAAAAAAGTTATAGCTCGCAGAATAAAGTGATGCAGAAATAATTATTTTTTTATATAAAATTGTTTTCACTGCATAAAAGCACCAAAACATAAAAAAACTACCTAAATGAGGTATCGCTGTAACCGTACTGACCCAAAGAATAAAACCGCCTTATAAATTTTACCGCACCCAGAACGGCGTAAACGCACCACCCAAAAGAAATTCATGAAACTCAGGTTTTTGTAAATGCTGCATCCCAAAAAACTAAATAAAAAGCGATCAAAAACAGTCACATGCCCGAACATGATACCAATAAAAGCGTCAACTCGTCCCGCAAAAAATAAGACCTCACATGACTCGGTGGGTCAAAATATGGAAAAATTATAGCTCTCAATATGTGGTGATGCAAAAACTATTTTTACAATAAAAAGCGTCTTTTAGCGTGGGACAGCCGCCAAACATAAAAACCGCCATAAATAGTAAATCAGACCCCCCGTTATCACCCCCTTAGTTAGGGAAAAATAATAAAATTAAAAAAATGTATTTATTTCCATTTTCCCATTAGGGTTAGGGTTAGGGTTAGAATTGGGGGTTTCCACTATTTGCGCACATCAGGTGCTCTCCAAACGCAACATGGCGTCTGATCTCAATTCCAGCCAATTCTGCGTTGAAAAAGTCAAATGGTGCTCCTTCCCTTCCAAGCTCTGCCATGCGCCCAAACAGTGTTTTACCCCCTCATGTGGGGTATCAGCCTACTCAGGACAATTTGCAAAACAAATTTTGGGGTCCTATTTCTCCTGTTGCCCTTAGGAAAATAAAAATTTGGGGGCAAAAATATCATTTTTGTGGAAAAAAAATATTTTTTTATTTTCACGCCTGGGCGTTCTAAACTTCTGTGAAGCACTTGGGGGTTCAAAGTTCTCACCACACATCTAGATAAGTTCCTTAGGGAGTCTAGTTTCCAAAATGGTGTCATTTGTGGGGGGTTTCCACTGTTTTGGTACATCAGGGGTTTTCCAATCGCGACATGATGTCCGATCTCAATTCCAGCCAAAAACGTCAAATGGCGCTGCTTCCCTTCCGAGCTCTGCCATGCGCCCAAATAGTGGTTTACCCCCACATATGGGGTATCAGCGTACTCAGGACAAATTGCACAATAACTTTTAGGGTCCTGTTACCCTTGGGAAAATAAAAATTGGGGTGAAAAGATCATTTTTGTGGAAAAATATGATTTTTTAATTGTACCGCTGTACATTATAAACTTCTGTAAAGCCCTTGTGGGTTCAAAGTTCTCACCACATATCTAGATAAGTTCCTTGGGGGGGTCTAGTTTTCAAAATGGGGTCACTTGTAGGGGGTTTCCACTGTTTAGGTACATCAGGGACTCTCCAAACGTGACATGGCGTCCGATCTGAATTCCAGCCAATTTTGCATTGAAAAAGTCAAACGGCGCTCCTTCCATTCTGAGCTCTGCCATGCGCCGAAACAGTCGTTCCCCCCCACATATCAGGTATCAGCGTACTCAGGACAAATTGCACAATAACTTTTGCAGTCCAGTTTCTCCTGTTACCCTTGGTAAAATAAAAAAAATTGAACCTGAAGTATTTTTTTTGTGAAAAAAGTTAGATTTTCATTTTTTTTTTTTAAATATTCAAAAAAATTCCTGTGACGCACCTAAAGGGTTAATAAACTTCTTGAATGTGGTTTTGAGCACCTTAAGGGGTGCAGTTTTTAGAATGGTGTCACTTTTGGGTATTTTCTATCATATAGACCCCTCAAAGTGGCTTCAAATGTGATGTGGTCCTAAAAATAAAATGGTGTTGTAAAAATGAGAAATCGCTGGTCAACTTTTAACCCTTATAACTTCCTAACAAAAAAAATTTTGGTTCCAAAATTGTGCTGATGTAAAGTAAACATGTGGGAAATGTTAGTTATCAAGTTTTTTGTGTGCCGTATCTCTGTGATTTAAGGGCATAAAAATTCAAATTTGGAAAAATTGCGAAATTTTCAAAATTTTCGCCAAATTTCCGCTTTTCTCACAAATAAACGCAAGTTATTTGAATGAAATTTTACCACTAACATGAAGTACAATATGCCACGAGAAAACAGTGTCAGAATCACCGGGATCCATGGAAGAGTTTCAGAGTTATTACCTTATAAAGGGACAGTGGTCAGAATTGTAAAAATTGGCCCAGGAGTTAACGTGCAAACCACCCTTGGTAGTGAAGGGGTTAAAGGAAGCAGCGCCATGGAGGGCTTAATATGACAGTACTGAGAAATGTATCTACAGATCAAGCACTGAAGAGAGAAAGCTGCAGCGCACAAGTGAGTCTTTTACATTGACTTCAACATGCTGCTAAAATCCGACACCAGACTGGTCCTGACAGTGCACAATATGTTTATCAGAGATGATTTTTATACTGAACTAGCTGAGGAGCCCGGCGCTGCCCGGACACAGAAATTAACTACAGTTAGTTATAACAAATTAAACTGGTTGCCATGGCGAAGCTGATTCATCATAGGTTGCAAGCCCCGCTGCTCATTATGATGTCATAATGGTTGACTATGGGATGGAGGATGTGTGATGGGTATATGGGCACTGGACTATGGGATGGAGGATGTGTGATGGGTATATGGGCACTGGACTATGGGATGGAGGATATGTATGACGGGTATATGGGCACGGTACTATGGGATGGCGGATATTTATATGGGCACGGGACTATGGGATGGAGGATGTGTGATGGGTATATGGGCACGGGACTATGGGATGGAGGATATGTATGACGGGTATATGGGCACGGGACTATGGGATGGCGGATATGTATGATGGGTATATGGGCACGGGACTATGGGATGGAGGATATGTATGATGTGTATATGGGCATGGGACTGAGATGAAGGATGTGTGATGGGTATATGGGCACTCGACTATGGGATGGCGAATATGTATGACGAGTATATGGGCACGGGACTATGGGATGGCGGATATGTATATGGGCACGGGACTATGGGATGGAGGATGTATGATGGGTATATGGGCATGGGACTATGGTATGGAGAATATGTATGATGGGTATATGGGCATGGGACTATGGGATGGAGGATATGTATGATGGGTATATGGGCACGGGCCTATGGGTTGGTGGATATGTATGATGGGTATATGGGCACGGGCCTATGGGATGGTGGATATGTATGATGGGTATATGGGCACGGGACTATGGGATGGAGGATAATTATAATTTGCTATAACTAATCACAGTTAGATACTATGCCCGGGCGCAGCACCGGGCTCTTCAGCTAATATATAAAAATATATATATATATATATATATATATATATATATATATACACATACACACACACACAGCTGACTGTATAGCGCCGCCCACTCCATATAGCCACATTCACTATAATATCCCAAATCATCCCGTCAGCCAGAGCTACCGGACTACTACCCCTAGTATCCCACATCGTCCTACATTAGACGTACTATTCCGTCCATGTGCCCTGGGACCTAAGTCCCAAGGACGGAATAGTACGTCTAACGCGATCAGCTGCGCTCATGGGGGGAGCGCAGCTGATCGCGGCTGGGTGTCAGCTGATTATCACAGCTGACACCCGGCACAATGTGTCAGGGGCGGTCACGGACCGCCCCCGACACGTTAACCCCTGGCACACCGCGATCAAACATGATCGCGGTGTACCGGGGGTTAAAGGAAGCATCGGCAGGGAGGGGGCTCCCTCCGTGCTTCCCTGCGACCCCCACAGCAGTGCGATGTGCAGCGCCACTGCAGGGGTCGCCTTCCCTGCAGGTCCCCGGATCCAATATGGCGACAGGGACCTTCGGGGGCCTGCAGGGAGCATTCTTCCTCACTGCCCGCATGAGGAAGCCTGCAGCAGTGCCTGTGACAGATCCACAGCGGTCTGTCACAGGACAGTGATGTCCCCCATGGGACATTATAATAAAGTAAAAAAAAAAAAAGTAAAAAAATTTTTTAAAAAATAGCTAAGTAAATAAAAAAAAAAATATTCCCTAATAAATTCATTTTTTGAAAATAAAAAAACAATAAAAGTACACATATTTGGTATCGCCGCGTCCGTAATGACCCACCCTATAAAACTGTCCAATTAGTTAACCCCTTTAGTGAACCCCTTAAAAAATAAAAATAAAAAACGAAGCAAAAAATAATGAATTATCATACCGCCGAACAAAAAGTGCAATACCACGCGATCAAAAAGACGCCTATAAATATCCATGGTACCATTGAAAACGTCATCTTGTCCCGCAGAAAACGAGCCGCCACACAGCACCATCAGCGAAAAAATAAAAAAGTTATAGCTCGCAGAATAAAGCGATGCAAAAATAATTATTTTTTATATAAAATTGTTTTCATTGCATAAAACCGCCAAAACATTAAAAAAAAATGCCATAAATGAGGTATCGCTGTAACCGTACTGACCCGAAGAATAAAACCGCTTTATCAATTTTACCGCACGCGGAACGGTGTAAACGCACCCCCGAAAAGAAATTCATGAAACGCTGGTTTTTGTTCATTCTGCGTCCCAAAAATCAGAATAGAAAGCGATCAAAAAATGTTACGTGCCCAAAAATGTTACCAATAAAAACATCAACTTGTCCCGCAAAAAATAAGACCTCACATGACTCCGTGGGTCAAAATATGGAAAAATTATAGCTCTCAAAATGTGGTGATGCATAAATTAATTTTACAATAAAAAGCGTCTTTTAGCGTATGACAGCTGCCAAAAAATAAAAACCCGCCATATATAGTATATCAAACCCCCCTTTTTATAACCCCCTTAGTTAGGGAAAAATAATAAAATAAAAAAAAAAAATATTTCCATTTTCCCATTAGGGCTAGGGTCAAAGCTAGGGTCAGAGCTAGGGGTAGGGCTGGAGTTAGAATTGGGGGGTTTCCACTGTTTTGGCACATCAGGGGCTTTCCAAACGCAACATGGCGTCCGATCTCAATTCCAGCCAAAAAAGTTAAATGACGCTGCTTCCTTTCCGAGCTCTGCCATGTGCCCGAATAGTGGTTTACCCCCATATACAGTGGGGCAAAAAAGTATTTAGTCAGTCAGCAATAGTGCAAGTTCCACCACTTAAAAAGATGAGAGGCGTCTGTAATTTACATCATAGGTAGACCTCAACTATGGGAGACAAACTGAGAAAAAAAAATCCAGAAAATCACATTGTCTGTTTTTTTTTCATTTTATTTGCATATTATGGTGGAAAATAAGTATTTGGTCAGAAACAAAATTTCATCTCAATACTTTGTGATATATCCTTTGTTGGCAATGACAGAGGTCAAACGTTTTCTGTAAGTCTTCACAAGGTTGCCACACACTGTTGTTGGTATGTTGGCCCATTCCTCCATGCAGATCTCCTCTAGAGCAGTGATGTTTTTGGCTTTTCGCTTGGCAACACGGACTTTCAACTCCCTCCAAAGGTTTTCTATAGGGTTGCGATCTGGAGACTGGCTAGGCCACTCCAGGACCTTGAAATGCTTCTTACGAAGCCACTCCTTCGTTGCCCTGGCGGTGTGCTTTGGATCATTGTCATGTTGAAAGACCCAGCCACGTTTCATCTTCAATGCCCTTGCTGATGGAAGGAGGTTTGCACTCAAAATCTCACGATACATGGCCCCATTCATTCTTTCATGTACCCGGATCAGTCGTCCTGGCCCCTTTGCAGAGAAACAGCCCCAAAGCATGATGTTTCCACCACCATGCTTTACAGTAGGTATGGTGTTTGATGGATGCAACTCAGTATTCTTTTTCCTCCAAACACGACAAGTTGTGTTTCTACCAAACAGTTCCAGTTTGGTTTCATCAAACCATAGGACATTCTCCCAAAACTCCTCTGGATCATCCAAATGCTCTCTAGCAAACTTCAGACGGGCCCGGACATGTACAGGCTTAAGCAGTGGGACACGTCTGGCACTGCAGGATCTGAGTCCATGGTGGCGTAGTGTGTTACTTATGGTAGGCCTTGTTACATTGGTCCCAGCTCTCTGCAGTTCATTCACTAGGTCCCCCCGCGTGGTTCTGGAATTTTTGCTCACCGTTCTTGTGATCAGACCCCATGGGGTGGGATTTTGCGTGGAGCACCAGATCGAGGGAGATTATCAGTGGTCTTGTATGTCTTCCATTTTCTAATTATTGCTCCCACAGTTGATTTCTTCACTCCAAGCTGGTTGGCTATTGCAGATTCAGTCTTCCCAGCCTGGTGCAGGGCTACAATTTTGTTTCTGGTGTCCTTTGACAGCTCTTTGGTCTTCACCATAGTGGAGTTTGGAGTCAGCCTGTTTGAGGGTGTGCACAGGTGTCTTTTTATACTGATAACAAGTTTAAACAGGTGCCATTACTACAGGTAATGAGTGGAGGAAAGAGGAGACTCTTAAAGAAGTTACAGGTCTGTGAGAGCCAGAAATCTTGATTGCTTGTTTCTGACCAAATACTTATTTTCCACCATAATATGCAAATAAAATGAAAAAAAAAACAGACAATGTGATTTTCTGGATTTTTTTTCTCAGTTTGTCTCCCATAGTTGAGGTCTACCTATGATGTAAATTACAGACGCCTCTCATCTTTTTAAGTGGTGGAACTTGCACTATTGCTGACTGACTAAATACTTTTTTGCCCCACTATATAATATATATATATATTACAGAAATAGTGAATAAACTTGAGCGGACATGAATTCTACTTAAATTTTACCAAAATCTGCATTCGCCAAAAATATGGCTGTCAGCTTCTCGACATGTCTGACAGATATTCCATTCCAGTGTCATTTGAATTCCAACTAGAGTACATCTCATTCTACTTAATGTACTTCTGATTAGGTGATCACCTGAACCAAATCTTATTTAACGAAGGAAAGTATAAAAAACCCTGCTGTGGTGTTCACAATCCTCTTTCAATAGGACAAGCTGTATGGCAAAACAAGTGATAGTAATATCCCAAAAGTAAGAGGAATGAAAAAATCACTTTTAACCATGCCAAAAGGAGTTGAAAAGAAAAGTCTTGAGTGAGGAAAAGAAGGGCTCAATTCTGGCTATACTAGCAGAGGGATACAGTGAGCATCATGTTGCCTCCATCCTTAAAATTTCTAAGACGGCAGTCTATTACAACAAGGTCAAGCAGCAGACATTGGGGGCAACGAAGCTACAGACCGGCAGAGGGCGAAAATGACTCTCCACTGACCGGGATGACCGTCATCTTATTCGAATGTCACTCAGCAACCACAGGATGACATCAAATGACCTACAAAAGTAATGGCAGCTGGGGTGAAGTGCACGGCAAAAACAGTTCGTAACAGGCTACTAGGGGCAGGGCACAAGTCATGTAAAGCTAGAAAAACGCCTTTCATCAATGAGAAGCAAAGAAGAGCCAGGATGAAGTTTGCCAAAGACCATAAGGATTGGACCACAGAGGACAGGAGTAAGGTAATCTTCTCTGATTAGTCTAATTTTCAACTTTGCCCAACACCAGGCATTCTACTGGTTAGACAGAGTCCTGGAGAGGTGTACAAGCCACAGTATCTTGCACCTACTGTGAAATTTGGTGGAGGATCGGTGATGATCTGGGGATGCTTCAGCAAGGCTGGATTTGGGCAGGTAACTCTTTGCAAAGAACGTATGAATCAAGCCGCATACAAGGTTATCCTGGAAAAACAGTTAACTCCTTCTCCTCAGGCAATTGTCCCCAACTCTGAGGACTGTTTTTTCCAGCAGGACAATGCGCCATGCCACATAGCTAGGTCAATCAATGTGAGGATTGAAGGATCACCACATCAAATCCCTGTCATGGCCAGCCCAATCTCCAGACCTGAACCCCATTGAAAACCTCTGGAATGTAATCAAGAGGAAGATGGATAGATAAAATCCATCAAACAAAGAAGAACTGCTTAAATTTTTGTACCAGGAGTGGCACAAGGTCACCCAAAAGCAGTGTGAAAGACTGGTGAAAAGTATGCCAAGACATATGAAAACTGTGATTAACCCCTTTCTGACCTTGGACACAATAGTACGTCCAAGGTCAGATCCCCCGCTTTGATGAGGGCACCGGTGGTGAGCCTGCATCAAAGCCGGGAGATGTCAGCTGGTTTCAACAGCTGACATGTACCCGCAATAGGCGCAGGTGGAATCGCGATCCACCCACGCCTATTAACTAGATAAATCACGCTGTCAAACGCTGACAGCGGGATTTAACCAGCGCTTACGGCCATGCGGCCGGAAATACGCTCATCACCGACCCCGTCACGTGATTGGGTGTCAGCTCATCGCCTATATGTAGAGGAGCCGATCGCGTTGTGGATGATTCTAGCCTCCCATGGAGGCTATAGAAGCATGCCAAAATAGAAAAAAAATTGTTTTGAAAAAATTTAAAAAAAAATCTAAAAGTTTATATCACCCCCTTTCGCCCCATTCAAAATAAAAAAAAAAAACTCACACATACACATTAGGTATCGCAGCGTTCAAAATCGCCCAATAAATAAAAAAAAAAAGCATTAACCCGATCGCTAAACGGCGTAGCGAGAAAAAAAACGAAATGCCAGAATTACGTTTTTGTCGCCACGACATTGCGTTAAAATGCAATAGTGGGGATCAAAAAATCATATCTGCACATAAAAGGAATCCTTAAAAACGTCTGCTCAGAGCGCAAAAAAAAATAGGTATTAGACCTACCGGTAATGATGTTTCCAGGAGTCCATCCTGACAGCACCATGGAGGACGTCCTCCTCCTCCTTACAGGGACAGGAAAGCACACGAGAGGTTAAAAGGCCCCGGCCCACCCCTTTTCCCTCAGTGATTTAACAAGTACCACAGCGTGGATAATGCAATAATTCTTTTAATGATACCATCATATTACATCATATGACATAGCATAACATAACATAACAGGGAGGGAACTACCCGTGCTGTCAGGATGGACTCCTGGAAACATTACCGGTACGTCTAATACCTATTTTCCAGGACGTCCCCCTGACAGCACCATTGAGAGTACCAAAGCACCTCCTCAGGGTGGGATCACTGCCTGGAGAACTTTTCTCCCGAATGCAGTATGTTGGCCTGATAACACGTCAAGCTTGTAGTGTTTACAAAATGTATTAAGGCTGGCCCAGGTTGCTGCTCTACAGATTTGCTCGACTGAGGCGCCTGCGCGCTCAGCCCAGGAGGCTGAAACTGCCCTGGTAGAGTGGGCCATTAAGGAATCTGGCGGGCTAGCGTCTTCCGACTGGTAGGCGTCCGAAATTACCGAGGTAATCCATCTTGCGATGGACGCCTTAGAGGCTTTTTTCCCCTTATTTCTACCCCTAAAGAGGATAAACAGGTTTGGGTCAATACGCCAGTCATTAGTGGCCTCTAGATAGCTTATAACTGCCTGTCTTACGTCTAGAAAGTGGAGACGCTGTTCCTTCCCATTGCGGGGATTGCTGCAGAAGGATGGTAACACGATCTCTTGATTTATATTCTGGTAAGAGGCTACCTTGGGGATAAACGTCGGATCTAATCTTAAGATTATCTGATCTTCTCTGATCTGGAGATATGGATCTTTGGTGGACAGGGCCTGGATCTCTCCTATTCTTTTGGCCGTGGTGATGGCTACAAGGGAGGTCGTCTTCCGAGTGAGAGTTGAAATGGTCATCCTTTCACTAGGGATGTAGGGGTTCCTACATAAGGATCTGAGTACCAGGTCGAGGTCACATGGCGGGGTGAGCTGCCTAATTGTGGGGCGAAGACGCTGCATGGCCTTTATGAATCTTACCACCCAAGGATGGGAAGCTAAGGGGTAGTCAAAGAAGAAGCTCAAGGCCGAAATCTGGACTTTTAACGTGCTGGGTTTAAGGCCCTTATTATACCCCGACGGTAGAAAGTCTAGAACACTAGGGAGGTCGGGGGTACCTGCCAGGCAGTATCTCTTCCATATCTTCCGGTAGATTGCGGATGTTACCGGCTTCCTGCTGGCCATTAGAGTGGATATGACATGATTGGATAAGCCCTTTGCTCTCAAGATGTTCCTTTCAGGATCCACGCCAAGAGGTGTAGTCTTGCTGGATCTGGGTGGCAGATCGGACCCTGGTGGATGATGTCCTCCTTCAGGGGTAGCTCGACTGGGTTTCCTACTGCCATGGCCCCTAGCAGCGGAAACCAGCTCCTCCTTGGCCAGTATGGCAGTATCATCATTACCGTCGCGCGGTCCTCGCAGATCTTCCTGAGTACCACCGGTATAAGCACCAGTGGTGGGAATGCGTACAGGAGAGGTTCCTTCCAGGCCTGGCTCAGGGCATCCACTCCATCCGGGTGGTCCGCCAGGTTCAGGGAGTAGAATCTGGCAACCTTGGAGTTCTTCTGGTATGCGAACAGGTCTATACTGGGGGTTCCCCAACGCTGACACAGTTGATGAAAGATCTCTCCGTTTAGTTCCCACTCTGTCGGGCAGACCTGCTGTCTGCTTAGGTAGTCTGCCACTACGTTCTGAGAACCCTCCAGGTGGATTGCCGTTACTGAGAGGACTACTTCTTCTGCCCAAGCGAATATTCGTTCTGCTAGTGCCTGGAGCAGACGATGTCTCGGGCCTCCCTGGTGCTTCAGGAACGAGACTGCCGTTGTGTTGTCGGAGAGTATTCGGACGTGTCGATTTCTCACTACCGACCGGTTATGACGCAGGGCTTCCCAGACCGCATAGAGCTCCCTGAAGTTGGAGGATCTGTTTCTGATGCTGGCTGGCCATCTTCCCTGGAAAATTCTTCCTTCTACATGGGCTCCCCACCCCCACATACTGGCATCTGTAATGATTATCACATATGGCGAGGTTATCCATAGCACGCCCATCTGTAAGTTTCTGGGCTGCATCAACCACCGTAGAGATTTTCTTACCGGATCTGGCAATGATAGGGGCCCATCTAGTGAATCCTGACGTCTGTCCCATCTTGCGAGGATCTCTTTTTGCAGGGGCCTCGAATGGAACTGGGCCCATCTGACACACGGAATGCAGGCCGTCATCAGGCCCAGGCCCTCCATTGCCCCTCTTGTGGAGGAGCGATGTTTTAGGAGGCTCTTGGCTCTGTCCTGAATGATCCGCTGCTTCTTTTCTGGAAGCAGGGATACTCTGCTTCTTGAGTCTAGAAGGACTCCCAGGAAGATTTTCCTGCTTTCTGGCTTTAGGTCCGACTTCTGTTCGTTGATAAGCCAGCCGAGATATTGTTCTGATCGTTCGGCTCCTGTCCTGAATGAGCCTCTCTTCTGATTTTGCAACTAGGCGAAAGTCGCCTAGGTATGGTATTATAGTGACACCCTGATTTCTCAGGTAGGCCACTACCTCTTACCAGCTTTGTAAATATTCGGGGGGCTGAAGCCAGCCGGAATGGAAGGCATTGGAACTGGAAGTGGCAGGTCCGGGCCAGTAGTCTGATTGCGAATCTTAGCAGGCTCTGAGATGAGGGATGGATGGGGGCCCGATAATACGCACTCTTCAGGTCGAGGGTACACATAACGTAATTCCTGTCTATAAGATGAATTGCCGAACGTATGATTCCATCCGAAACCTTTTATATACCACCCAGGCATTTAGAGGTTTCAAGTTTATGATAGTTCTAGCCTCGCCGGATGGTTTTGTAATGGAGAACAGGGAGGAGTAGTGACCCTTTCCCCTTTCCGACTGCGGAACTGGTACAATGGCCTTTGACCTGAGCATGTTCTGTAGGTCTGCCCACATGGCAGAGCCTTCCGGAACTACAGTGGGGGCAATGTATCTGTCGGGGGGGGAGAGGAACAACATTCTATGCTGTAACCTTCTGTGATGGTTTTGAGGACCCACTGGTTGTGAGTTACCTGGCCCCACCTCTCTGCAAAGTGTCGCAGTCTTCCCCCGACGCCTATGGCGTCATTGCCTTCTGGACCTGGAGGTGGATGCAAAAAAAAAAAAAGGGGCTTTGCTTCTCCCCCCTTGGCTCTGAACGTTTCTATAGGAGCTTTTATTGGATCTACCCTGGCTCCTAAATTCGGTCTGTCTCCGGAAAAAGGGCCCCCTCCGAAAGGACTGGGGACGCTTGGGTTTTTCCTCTGGAAACCCTTTGTTTTTGTCAGACACCCGCTCTAAGATGCTATCTAGAGCTGGTCCGAACACCCTTGAGCCTGAAAAGGGGATGGAGCAAAGCTTCGCCTTTGAAGCATTATCCCCCGACCAGGACTTTAGCCAAACCGCTCGCCTAGCTGCATTGGAAAGGGAGCTGTTTCTGGCTGCGAATCTTACTGATTTGGCCAACGTATCTGAAAGAAATGCCGTGGCTGATTTCATCAGGGGGAGGGAAGCTAGGATCTTGGATCTAGGGGTCTTGTTGGTTAAGTGCTCTTCCAACTGCCCCACCCATAGGAACATGGACCTGGCCACCGAGGTAGCTGCTACGTTAACCCTAGTGAGGGCCACCGCCGTTTCCCATGTTCTCTTTAACAGGACATCCGCCTACCTGTCCATGGGGTCTCGGAGACCTGACGAGTCCTCGAAGGGGATGGCGGTCTTTTTGGTAACCTTAGCTACAGGAACATCGATCTTAGGAATTTCCTCTGGGTCAAAAGGCAGTCGGCTCTTAAAGACCCAGGACAGCACGAGTCGACGTTCTGCCTCCTTCCACTCTTCTAGGACCATTATCTTAATGTGCTCACTCACAGGGAACACAGTCTGTCTCCGAGCAACCAGTCCCCCAAACATCAGGTCCTCTCGGGACTGCGGCTTAGGAACCTCCTCAATTTGCATGGTGTTCCTTACCGCCTGCACCAAGTCCTCAGTGTCCTCTAGTCTAAACAGGTATTTCCTGCCTTGGTCCCGCCTGTCAGTTGGGATCTCTCCCTCATCCTCGGGATCCGAGTCCCGGAGGTCTGACCCCTCAGGCGAGCATGTTTCCGAGGCTAGCTCCATCTCCCACCTCGGCCGCTTCCGGCCTGGCCCCAGACTGGGGGACTGTGGCCATGAGAGGCTGGATCTGGAGGCCTGTACTTCCTTCCGGATCAGGGATCGCATCTCGGCCAGGAGGGACGGTTGCTCATCTCTTACGACCCTTGAGGTGCAGGGTCCACAGAGAGTTTTGACGTGGGTGTCTGGCAGCTTTACCCTGCAGACCGGGCATCTGACAGATTTAGATGTGGCCTTGGCCGGATCTTTAGCGTCTGCCTGGGGGGGTTGGGGTACCCTTCTCCTGTATGGTACAGAACAGGGATAGTCAGGTCAATCGTCCTGGGCTGCGGGGAAGGTGGTTTGGGGGGTGGATTGCGCCAAGCGCACTAACCCCTCTGTCGGCTGGTGCCTCTGAGTCCATCACCACCAAAGATGCTGCTGGCGTGCGCTGAGCTTGCTGGCGTGCTCCTGAGCCTGCTGGCATTCCTGCTGGCGAGCGGTGAGCCTGCTGGCCTGCACTAAGCTTACTGGCATGCCCAGGCTGCTGGCGCGCTGATTCAAAGCCAGCGCGTGACGTCACCGCCGGGCCACGGGTCCTCCCTGCTGCCGCTTCCGCTTCCTGCCCGGATCTGACGTGCCCCAGGCATTCTGTAATGGCGGCGCCCGCGCCCGTCTGCGGGGATCCGGCTTCCTGCGCCTGTGAGGCCGGCGCCCGCACCGCCTGCTGCCTGCGGGGACTCTGCTCCACTGCGGCGGCGCCTGGAGCCGAGAGCCTCCCACCGGGAGGAACGGCTCCCTCCAGGAGCGCGTCCTGCTCCTGTCTTTGGGGCAGAGGGACTCCCCACCGGGAAGTGTCGGCCCTAGGCATCCCGGCAGGGGGAAGGTTTGGACTGGCCGCCTGATCCCCCTGCGCCCTCCGGTAAGCTGATCTTCCTCTCGTATGTCCCTCCATGCAGGGACAGGAAAGACACTGAGGGAAGAGGGGTGGGCTGGGGCCTTTTAACCTCTCGTGTGCTTTCCTGTCCCTGTAAGGAGGAGGACGTCCTCCATGGTGCTGTCAGGGGGACGTCCTGGAAATAAGCCCTCACCCAACCCCAGATCACGAAAAATGGAGACGCTACAGAAAACGGAAAATGACGCAAAATTATTGCGGTAGGACTCCTGTATAGTCAAACGCATCCATCTGGCTATGGTCGATTTTGAGGCCACGAGTCCCTTCCTGTGCCCTTCGGGGAGCACGAACAGCATATCCGTCTGACAAAAGGGTGCCGTCCTCGACACGTATCTCTGGAGGGCTCTTACCAGGTCTAACGTGTGAATCGCCCTTTCCACACGGTGCACCGGTGGACAAAATGAAGGCAAGACAACATCCTCATTAATGTGAAATGAGGACTCAACCTTCGGAAGAAAAGGAGGGGCTGGTCTGAGCACTTTATGCTTATGGAAAGTGAGGAACGGAGCTCGGCAGGATAGGGCCGCCAGCTCCGAGACCCGCCTGATAGAAGTGATGGCCACTAGGAACACCACTTTCCAGGAAAGGTACCTCAAAGAAACCCTCTGAAGTGGTTCAAATGGAGCTTCCTGCAGAACACTTAGCACCAGGTTAAGGTCCCAAGCGTCCATAGGCGCCTTATAGGAAGGTACCAAATGGGAGGCTCCCTGGATGAAAGTCTTCACCTGCAATTTGGTAGCAATTCTGCGCTGGAACAAAATGGATAAAGCCGATATTTGTCTCCTGAGGGAACTCGGGGCCAAGCCCGAGTCTAGGCCCGACTGGAGAAAAGCCAAGATGTTGGGGATCGAGAATCTCAGCGGAGAAACACCGCAGCCTCGACACCAAGCGAAGAACACCTTCCAGGTGTGGTGGTAAATTCGTGCTGAAGCAGGCTTCCGGGCGCTAATCATTGTAGCGACCACCTTGCTCCCGAACCGTTCCTGGGTTAGAATCCAAGATTCAACGGCCATGCCGTCAAACACAGGGGTCCTGAGTTCGGGTGGCAAATCGACCCTTGAGAAAGAAGATCTGGGCGCTCTGGTAGACACCAAGGGACATTGGCGAGTAGCAGCATTAGATCTGCGTACCACGCTCGACGAGGCCAATCTGGAGCCAGCAGGATTGCCGGCACTTCCAGGTGTGGACGGCCATGCCGTCAAGCACACGTCGGCGAGCAGCTGCATTACTGCGTACCACGCTCGACGGGGCCAGTCTGCTGCCAGCAGAATAGCCGGGGCCACTTCCGTCTTGATCTTCTTGATGACCCTCGGAAGTAGTGGCAGCAGGGGAAATAGATATGGAAGGCGAAACTGGTTCCATGGCCGAACCAATGCCTCCACAGCGATTGCTTGCGGGTCCCTGGCCCGAGCGACATACGTGGGCACCTTGGCGTACACTATGGAAGCCATCAGGTCCACATCCGGTGTTCCCCACCGCTGACAAATCTGCTGGAAGACTTGGGGATGTAAAGACAACTCTCCGGACGCAAGACCCTCCCGGCTGAGATAGTCTGCTGCCCAGTTTTCCACACCCGGGATGTGAACTGCCGAAATCACTGTGTGGTTTGCTTCGGCCCACTGAATAACATGCCCCACCCATGGTTGCTCTGCTGCAAGTGCCCCCTTGGTGATTTATGTAAGCCACCACCGTGGCGTTGTCCGATTGAATTCGGACAGGGCGGCCTGCTAGAATGTGACGAAACTTCTGGAGTGCCAGCCAAATTGTTCGTATCTCCAATAAATTGATCGGGAGGCGGGCCTCCTGTGGCGACCACCGTCCCTGGGTTGTGTGGTGGTGAAACACCGCTCCCCAGCCGAGGAGACTGGCGTCAGTTGTCACCACCAGCCAATGGTCTGGGTGAAATGGTTTCCCCTGGGTCAGAGAGGAACTGGTTATCCACCATCCGAGAGACTGCCTGACCTGAGAGGACAGACGACACTGCCGATCGAGCGTGAAAGGGTTCTTGTCCTAAGCTGACAGGAGGGCATGCTGCAGGGGGCGAAGATGGAACTGGGCGAAAGGTATCACTTCCATTGCTGCCACCATTTTCCCTAGAATCCTCATCCCAGAACGGGTGGTATGAGGGACTGGTTGGCGAAGTGCCCGGACTCCCTGCCGGAGAGCCAGTACCTTTACCTGAGGGAGAATCACCAACCCTCGGCAAGTGTCGAAGATCATTCCTAAGAAGGAGATCTTCTGAGCTGGCACAAGGGATGACTTCTTTGCATTGTCAACCATCCTAAGCGGGAAAGAGTAGCGTGATGTTGATCTTTTCCTCGCATGCCCATATTGACGGGCCTTTGACTAAGAGGTCGTCCAGACAAGGCAAGACAACTATGCCTCGAGAATGCAGTGTGGCCATGACAACTGCCATAACCTTTGTGAACACTCTGGGAGCTGTGGCCCGAAGGGTAGCGCTACGAACTGAAAATGTTGATCGCCGATGGTGAAGCGTAGAAACCTCTGATGAGGAGTTAAAATGGGAATATGCAGATATGCGTCCTGGATGTCTATTGAGGCCAAGTATTCTCACTGCTCCATGGCTGATATGACTGAACGGAGAGACTCCATCCGGAAATGTCTGGTCCTGATGAATTTGTTCAGAAGCTTCAGGTCCAAAACAGGCCTGACAGACCCGTCCTTTTTGGGAACCGCAAAAAGGTTAGAATAGAACCCCTGAGCTCTTTCGTGTTCCGGCACTGGAACAATGACTCCGTTGTGCTGGAGCGATTTGATGGCTCCCAATAGAGCCCTTGCCTGGGTATCCTCCCTGGGAAGGAGGGAAAGAAAAAACCATCTCGGGGGCGTGTCCTGGCCATGCAGGAGAGAGGAAGCTGAAAGCAGAGGCTCCTGCTCTGGGCCACTTTGAGGCCGTATAACAAGCAGCCGCTGCGCTGGAGAGAGACCCACATGTCACCTAAGAAGAGGGGAACACAGCCCAAGCAGAACCCGGGCGGTGCAGCAGCTCCTTCTGCTGATATAACATGCTTTCTCTGCAGTGCGGGAAAGCAGGCTCCTAGACTGACCCCGGCCAAGATGGCGACCGCAGGCAGCGTGGGGACCGGCCCTGGCGCGCACATGAGGAGACGGAGAGGCCAGCGGAGACTGTGTCAGAGCAACTGCAGGGAGCACAGAGGCCCAATCAAAACCTAATTGAGACGGCAGCAGGTACCAACGCTATCCCAAGTGCCACTCAGAGGGATGATACAGCACCTCTGCAGGGGGTTACAGCCTCCCAGAAAGCTCCGGGTGTAAAGGAGAACGGAGGAAGCCGGAGAGAGCATGGAGGGAAGGAAGATAAGGCAGCACAGCGGGGAGGGGAATCCCCATCAGGAGAGGACATTGAAACTGAAACCCAGAGTACAGGAACTAAGGACAGAGAAGGATCACCACAGGCTGAGTGGTATATACATAAGCCTGACACTTCTGGGCCCCCCTGTCCAGCGCCTTTGATCAATAACCAACCATTAAATGTATATGCAAATTCTTGGACACCCCGTGAGGGAGATGAGGGGTGTGAGGAACATACACTCCCCATGTCTATCAACGTTATGCAGCCTGCTGTTAGTATCCCTTTATCTGTAAGAAGAGATGCGCAAGCTCCCTCACAGAAATATATCCATACCCAACAAGTTCACTTTGGTACAGCAGATAGGGGTGGGCAACCTGAAGGAGTATGGGATGACTTCAAGGCCCGTATTGCCGCTATCCCTTCAAGGGAAGAATTTGAAAGTTTTATTAGTCGGCTGGAAGCCTCCTTTAAAGCTGAGACGGCAGCTATCAGAATTGAGGTCCGCCACCTTAATGACAGGGTTACTGAATCTGAATCTGTCACTGACAACATTTCAAGGCGTATAGCCGCAGTGGAAAAGCATGTTGCAGACCAGGCGTCTCATGTTGAACTTGCACTAGATCTCATGGAGGATTTGGAGAATAGAGATCGCAGAAATAATTTAAGAATCAGGGGGTTACCAGAGTCAATTCGGTCAGGAGACCTGGATACGACATTAAGGGGCTTTTTGAACTCCATCCATAATATGGAAGATGATACTCCTCTTGAGTTTGACCGAGCGCACAGATCCCTGGGCCCTCAACCGCCAGAGGGAGCGAGACTGCAGGATGTTATTTGTCGGATCCACCATTATAAGGCAAAAGACGAAATCTTCTCAAAAGCCAGACTGTGTGAGCCTCTGTCATTCCAGGGACATCCCATACAAATATTGGCAGACCTTTCTCGACGCACACTCATGAAACGAAGAGCCCAAGACCTGTCCTCGATACCCTGCGAGCTCACAAACTCTCCTACTCCTGGGGGTACCCCTCCCGTCTGCAGGTGAAGGAGGGCCGACTCTTTGTGCTGTCTCATCCCAGAGACATCCCTGACTTTCTTGGCCAACTGGGCATCTCGTCTTCGGGGATCGCCGTCTCGGACTGGCCAAACACTCCAGGAGGCCCTGAGGGAGGATTGCCACCACGGAACCCGAACCGACGGAGGAGACAAAGGGCCGCCCCCCCGGAGACGTGACCCAAAGAGATATGCTAAGGGGTCGTCCGGAGATGGATGAATAATTTATTATATGCTTTAGAGGGGTCTCTTCCTGTTCTCACAAGGTTTTATATGTGGGATATTGATATTGAAATTGGTTAATACTGTTTCAGAAAATCTTTCCCTTCTTTTTGGAATATTTTGCTGGAATTAATCACAAAGTTGTGTTGTGTTTCTCACTATATATGCTAAGCGGTTATATATGCTGTGCTTACATCTAAATGATATAGGATGGTACCAGTTACCAATATTATAATTATAGAATCACAGTTATATGTTAATAATTCGCAGGCCTCGGGGTCTGGAGTGGCTCTCTGTTGTTTGGAAAGGACACACTCCACTGGGGCATCCGCACGCTGCAGGCAGGTGTGGAAATTAACATAGCCCACCTAAACTTAGAACTGCTTGAGTTCCAATTATTTTGGTTGCATCGGTACAATACATATTTCTACTTTTGCAACCTCTTTCCTCTAATATCTTTGCTCTCTCTTTGTCTTCCTCTCTTTATCTTACTAATCTCTTTTCTCTTTACCCTTATTTCCCACCCCTACCTACCCCATCCGCACCACAGCACCATTGAAAGTATACAGCTTTACAAGAGTGACCTGAGAACCGTCTAATACTCAACTGTATAACAATGAGCTCATTAACAATTGGTACCATGAATGTAAAAGGGTTTAATTTACCCCAAAAGAGATCTCAGATCCTATATGGATTACATAAACAAAGGGCCCACATAGCCTTAATTCAGGAGACACATTTGTTTTCTCTGGTTAATGGTCATGTGTTAATATGCACTTACATTGTGCATATACATTAACTTACTTTTCTCAGTTCAGATTTGTTTTTTATTCATTTCATTGTGCATTCAGTGCATATATGGGTGTGACCGCCCTCTTTCTGAGCCGGGAAAGCCATCCAGTCTGGCCTAAGCTGTTACAAGTGGTTCAGCAGCTGGACCCTTATTCACATTCACGCCACTTGGCAAGTGAAAAGGTTTTAAATACTAGAGTAGGGACTGTCCCACAAGGGTTGCCGTGACGTGGCGGGATGGCTTGTACATTATTTTGATCAAAATTATGTTTACTAAATACCCTTATTATTATTATTACCTTTATGCATTATTTGCAGTATATTTTTTACTTTTAGTTCAGGATATTTGTGTTTTTTGCTTTTTGTTTTCTCTGGTTAATGGTCATGTGTTAATATGCACTTACATTGTGCATACACTTTAACTTACTTTTCTCAGTTCAGATTTGTTTTTTATTTTTTTTTGTTTTTTATACATTTCAAAACGGGCTCAGTTCCTACTTTGGTGAATAGGTATTATCCAACATGGATTCACAGCACCAACCCCGA
This sequence comes from Dendrobates tinctorius, assembly GCF_039654945.1. Classification (NCBI taxonomy): domain Eukaryota; kingdom Metazoa; phylum Chordata; class Amphibia; order Anura; family Dendrobatidae; genus Dendrobates; species Dendrobates tinctorius. Next base: position 12,084,714 of record NW_027361838.1, on the reverse strand, counting down.
CTCTAGATCAAAAGGGGTATCTATAGGGATCCACAAGAACTTATCTCATGTAACCTTGGATTCCAAGGTCGACCCAGGGGGTAGATACATCTTTTTGAAAGTAAAAATTGGGGCCACAGTCTTAACAATTGTTAATTGGTATCTCCAATCTCCCAAATAGAAACCAGTCAGCCGTTTGCCAAACTCTCCTGCCTCAACTTGCCGATTTTGCAGAAGGAACGGTCATTATAGGTGGCGACTTTAACTTTGTCCTAGACCCCTCTGTGGATTCCTCCTCTGGAAAAGGTACTGTCTCATGTAAAAAATTGCGCTCGGTTGGGAAACTCCTCCACACTCTCCAGCTTGGGGACATATGGCGAATATTGCATCCACAGGATAGGGACTACACGTATTTTTCTTCGGTTCATAACTCCTATAGTCGAATTGACTTTTTTTTAGTCAGTCATACGGCATTGGAATGGAGTCCCAGCATTAAAATTGGCGACATTTTCCTGTCAGACCATGCTCCCGTATTTCTATCTTTAGAGGTACCGGATCTGGCACGCAAAACATGGTCATGGAGGCTTAATGACCAGTTGTTAAGGGATAACTTCTGTCTCATGGAGTTAAAGAGGGATATTGAAGATTTTGTGCATACCCACTCAGGTGACACTACACCTCAACCAGTTCAATGGGAGGCGTTAAAATGTATATTAACCCCTTAACGACCGCCGATACGCCTTTTAACGGCGGTAATTAAGGGTACTAAAACCACAGCGCCGTTAATTCACGGCGCTGTGATTTAAGTGAATAGCGCCCCCCAGTGTCGGATTTTCTCCGGGGTCTCGGCTGCCAGGGGTAGCCGAGACCCCAGAGAACATGAATCGGTCAGTTTTTACCGACCCCCGCTTTTGCGATCGCCGTTATTAACTCTATAACGGCGACCGCAAAAAAAAAAGCCGCGATTGTACATTTAATTTCTCTCTCCTCTGATGTGATCGCACATCAGAGGAGAGAGAAATAGGGTCCCCGATCCCCCCCGGTACCTCTCCGTGGCCCTCCGTCCCCTCCCGGTGGTCCCACGTCCCGCCGGCATCCTCCGATGGGCGCCGCCATCTTGAAAATGGCCCGCTGGGAATCTGCCGGCTCCAGCTGGCAGATTCCATTCATTATTTTGATCACTATGATAAACGATCATAGTGATCAAAATAAAAAAAATAGTACATAACCCCCCCGTTTATCACTCCCTTATATAGGCCAATATAATGAAATAAAGAAAGGGTTGGGCTAGGGTTGGGCTAGGGCTAGGGTTGGGCTAGGGCTAGGGTTAGGGTTGGGCTAGGGTTAGGGTTGGGCTAGGGTTGGGCTAGGGTTGGGCTAGGGTTAGTGCTCGGGTCACAACTAGGGTTAGAATTAGGCTGAGTTCACACGTGGCTTTTTTTGCGTTTCCGCGGCGGTTTTAACCGCGCGATTTTAACGCGAAAAATAAGCATCCCATGCATTCCTATGGGATTCCGCAATGCTGTGCTAATGCTGCGGTTTTTACCGCGGCGGAATCGCTTCGCGGTTAAAAACCGCAGCATGCTCATTAATTTGCGGAATCGCGGCGATCCCGCACCCATAGGAATGCATTGTTCCGCTTATTTCCCGCATGTGGCTGTGCACACCATGCGGAAAGTAAGCAGAACAATTGCGGATAGTACCCATGGTCCGGAGGAGAGGAGACTGTCCTCCGGGCTTTGGGTACCGTATCCCTGTAAAAAATAGAATTTAAAAATAAAAAATATTGTTATTCTCACCCTTCGGCGTCCCGCGCAGCCTTCCCGCTTCTCTTCACGCTCTCGTTCCCAGTAGTCCTTTGCGAAAATGCTCGCGATGACGTCCGTTCTCGCGGGATCGCGAAGTCTCGCGGTCATTCGCGAGACGTCGCGATCCCGCGAGAACTGACGTCATCCCGGGCATTTTCGCAAAGGATTACTGGGAACGGATGCGCGGGACGTCGGAGGGTGAGAATAACACTATTTTTTTTTTTTTTTTTTTTTACATTCTATCTTTTACTACTGATGCTGCATAGGCGGCCTCAGTATTAAAAAGTTGGTCACACTCGTCAAACACTATGTTTGACGAGTGTGACCAACCTGTCAATCAGTTCTCCAAGCGATGCTCCAGATCGCTTGGAAAACGCTAGCATTTTGCAAGCTAAATACGCTTGCAAAATGCTAGGTTTACCGCGGGAAAATCGCGGGAATTTAAAATGCGATTTTCCCGCGGACTGGAATTCCGGAATTCTCGCGGTAATTTCCGCGAGAGTTCCGGTACGTGTGCACTTAGCCTTAGGGTTAGGGCGAACTAGAATTAGGGGTTTGTTGGGGTTAGGGTTGGAGGAAGAATTGAGGGGTTTCCACCATTTGCCAACTTTGGGGGTCTAAAAATTGGGGTCTAAAAAATCACTTTTGTGGAAATAAAAAAAGACTTTTTATTTTCACGGCTCTACGTTATAAACTTCTGTGAAGCACTTGAAGGTTCAAAGTGCTCACCACACATCTAGATAAGTTCCTTAATGGGTCTAGTTTCCAAAATGGGGTCACTTGTGGGGGGTTTCCACTGTTTAGGCCCATCAGGGGCTCTGCAAGCACAACATGATGCCCGCAGACCATTCCATCAAAGTCTGCATTCCAAAATGGCACTCCTTCCCTTCCGAGCTCTCCCATGCGCCCAAACAGTGGTTCCCCCCACATATGGGGTATCGGCGTACTCAGGACGAATCGCATAACAACTGTGCGGGTATGATTTCTCCTGCTACCCTTGTAAAACATAAAAATTTGGGGGCGAAAAGATCATTTTTGTGGAAAAAAATAGATTTCTTATTTTCACGGCTTTACGTTATAAACTTCTGTGAAGCCCTTGGGGGTTCAAAGTGCTCACCACACATCTAGATAAGTTCCTTAATGGGTCTAGTTTCCAAAATGGGGTCACTTGTTGGAGGTTTCCACTGTTTAGGCACATTAAGGGCTCTCCGAATGCAACATGGCATCCGATCTCAATTCCAGCCAGTTCTGCGTTGAAAAAGTCAAACGGTGCTCCATCCCTTGCGAGCTCTGCCGTGTGCTGAAAAAGTGGTTTACCCCCACATATAGGGTATCGGCGTATTCAGGAGAAATTGTACAACAAATTTTGTGGTTGATTTTCTCTTTTAACACTTGTGAAAATAAAAAAAATTGGTTCTGAAATAAATTTTTTGCAAAAAAAGTTAAATGTTAATTTTTTCCTTCGACATTGCTTTAGTTCCTGTGAAGCACTTAAAGGGTTAATAAACTTCTTGAATGTGGTTTTGAGCACCTTGAGGGGTCTAGTGTTTAGAATGGTGCCACTTTTGGGCATTTTCTGTCATGTACACCCCTCAAAATGACTTTAAATATGATGTGGTCCCTAAAAAAAATGGTTTTGTAAATTTTGTTGTAAAAATGAGAAATCGCTGGTCAACTTTTAACCCTTATAACTTCCTAACAAAAAAAAATTTTGCCTCCAAAATTGTGCTGATGTAAAGTAGACATGTGGGAAATGTTATTTATTAAGAAATTTGTGACATCTCTCTGATTTGAGGGCATAAAAATAGTTTTAAATTGCAACATTTTCAAAATTTTCGCCATATTTCCGTTTTTTTCATAAATAAACAAAACTTATCGAAGAAATTTTACCACTAACATTAAGTACAATATGTCACGAAAGAACAATCTTAGAATCAGCGGGATCCATTAAAGCGTTCCAGAGTTATAACCTCATAAAGGGACAGTGGTCAGAATTGTAAAAATTGGCCTGGTCATTAAGCTGCAAACTGGCTCTGTCGCTAAGGGGTTAAGAGGCACCTGATAAAGCATGGGTCTCGTATTAAAAAAGATAGGGCACAACAAATACGGGATCTATATACCCAGATCCATAAATTAGAGACGACAAATAAACAGACGCTGTCACAGGTGGTTAAAACGGACCTTGTACAGAAACGAATGGAGCTCAAAAAACTGCTGGACCAAAACTATACACAACAATTAGAGAAATCTAAGAATTATTTTTATAAATGCGCCAACAAATGTGGACGCCCCCTTGCTCGCATGCTCCACCCCAGAACAAACTGTACCCATATCCCTAAAATTAGAACGGGGAAGGATCAGATGACTCATAAGCCCTCCGAGATATTTGAAGTATTTAGGAATTATTACCATAACCTGTACAATATTAAAGGCAAATTTGTAGACATAAAACCAGATGAATTGATTAAGAAAGTTAGGGATTATGTATGGTCCACTGCACTTCCTACTCTATCAGAAGATATGATTATGACCTTAGAGGCGGACTTCACTGAGGAGGAACTAGTGGAGGCTATTAAAACAACGCCACTCTCAAAGTGTCTGGGGCCAGATGGCTTTATGCCAGCTTTTTTGTAAAACCCTCTGGGAGGCACTAACACCTCACATGCTTAGCACATTCAATTCTATAGAGGAAGGTGTGGACTTGACACACCAGTCCCTAGAAGCTCACATTAGCATAATTCCCAAACCGGGAAGAGATACAACCATGGCCCCCAATTATCGACCTATTTCCTTATTGAACGTGGACGTGAAGATTTACTCAAAAGTTTTAGCGAACCGGTTGTCGCAGTTCCTTCCTTCTATCATCAATCTTGATCAAGTGGGCTTTGTTAAAAATAGAGAGGCCAGAGACAATACAATCAAAACATTACTTCTGATGCATAAAGCCAAAAACACGAAATTACCGGTCTGCCTGTTGTCAGTCGATGCCGAAAAGGCTTTTGACAGAGTTCATTGGGGCTTTATGAGGGAGGCGCTGCGGCAGATCGGAATGGGTCCGCGATTCATGTCTAAAGTCTTTACTTTGTATTCAAAACCTTCTGCATGAGTCAGGGTCAATGGGGTGTTATCATACTCCTTCAGTATTGGCAACGGGACAAGGCAGGGGTGTCCACTATCCCCGCTCTTATATGTCATCGTAATGGAGCATCTAGCAGTGGCCATACGGAATAACAGTGATATACATGGTATTCAAATAGGCAAAACGCAACATAAAACGGCACTATTTGCTGATGACTTATTAATGTATGTGTCCAGACCCCACACTTCCTTTCCAAGTATTTTGAGGGAATTTGAGAAATTTGGTGCCTTAAGCAATTTTAAAGTTAATTATTCAAAGTCAGAGGCCAGGAACATATCTCTCTCCTCAGGAGAAGTACACCAGCTTAAAGCTAACTTCCCTTTTCGGTGGAAGGAGGATTTCATTAAATATCTAGGGATTTGTATCCCAACTGATTTGGCGAAGCTTAGCTCCTACAACCACTTTGCGCTACTTTCACAGGTAGAGGAGCAGTTGGCTTCCTATAAGTCATTAAAATTGTCATGGTGGGGGAGAATCAATGTAGTACGTATGGATATCCTTCCACGGTTCCTATACGTATTCCAAACAGCCTCTGTCCATCTTCCTGGGAGCTTCTTTACAAAACTTAACGCAGTTATAACTAGGTTTGTGTGGGGTGGACTGAGACCAAGAATAAAATTGAAGATTTTGACGGCACCAAGGGGAAATGGAGGTGCGGGTTTGCCTGATTATAAGACCTATTTCCGGGCTACAGCGTTTGTCCGACTGCTTGATTGGCAGTTCAGATCAAATGTTAAAAAATGGGTGGGGGTCGAGCAGGAGGGCTTGGGGATACCTTTGCATCACCTTCCCTGGATTGATCCAATAACTACTGGAAAGTTGGGACCAGAAGCGGAGATCACTTTAGCTACCTTAAGGACTTGGCATACATTCAGACGCACTTACATACCTAAGGGCACTCTTAGCCCATTAGCACCTCTTTTTTGTAATCCTGACTTTCCACCGGGCATGAACAGGCGGGCGTTCCTGGGCAGGACCAGTGTGGAGGGGATCCGATTGGGACAGATACTATCAAATGGGAATATCCCTACCCTTACCGAGCTTCGTCAGAGGGCGCCTTTCTTACAGGTGAATTGGCTTGAGTTTGCACAACTTAGATCGTTTCTTTCATCGGCAACTTATTCATGCAGAGTTCGCTCTACTCCTTGCTCGCTTGAAAGGTTGTTCCTTGCTAGCTCGTCGCCGGCACACGCAATAGCCGTGCTCTATCAGAATATGATTTTAGGAACAAAAAAGGAAAAATTTTCTTACCAACTAGCTTGGGAGAGAGAGTTGGGTAGAGAATATACAGAGGAGGACTGGAAGGGGAGCTTCTTTTGTACTCACTTCATGTCATCCCCATGTGTAGCACAGGAAAGAAATTATAAAGTCCTAACAAGGTGGTATTATTGTCCAAGCCAGCTTAGCAAAATTTCCACTTCATATTCTGATAAGTGTTGGCGCTGCGACGCAGAGACAGGAACCATGCTACATATCTGGTGGGACTGCGGGAAGATACGCGGTTTCTGGGATAAAGTTTTCAGAAATTATACGTTGATTACAGGTATAACTGTTGTGGGGACCCCTGAAGTGGCGCTACTGTCTATGCTCCCAGGTTCTCCGAACCACATTAAAAAAGACAAGGTTTTGCGTAGCCGCGGCTCGTGCAATTATCCCGAGGCTCTGGAAAACGACAGAACCACCATCTATACGAGATTGGTATGAGGAACTATCTATGATCTTTTGTATGGAAGAGCTGGCAGCTGAATGCTTTAACACACAAGTTAAATTCAATGTGACTTGGTGTGAATGGATTGTATTCCGTAATTCCCCTAACTTCCAGAGGTTGTTCATTTGAAGCCACACAGGTTAAAGGGTGGTGTGGGATTTCCCCTTGCCCCGATCCCATCCCCACCCCCCCATCCACTCTCTCTTTTCGTCCCCCCTTTCTCTTCCCCCTTCCCTTATTCCTCCAATTTTCTCTTTTCTCCTTCTTTCGTCAATTCTAACTTTTCTTATACCAACCTTTTTTCTTCTTTTTCCTTCCTTTCTTATATATATTGTTTCTATACTATCAAATATAGGTAAGATAGGTATTTCTGGACCCGCTCGTCTATATTACACTTATTCTATTCTATAAGCTTACTAATAGCAAATATACTAGATATGCTTATCCATTTATGTGGTTCACAAAAACAAAAATATGGATACTAGTATTAATATTAATAGAAACACAGAAGGGTCATGTCAATATGAAAAAGAGGATCTTGAAGTGGTACAATGTAATGTAATGTAATGCTTCTTCTTTATACTTTTACTAGTTGTATAATATATTTCTTTAAATATGAACATTTAATGTTTGGCTTGTCTATACCCTTAGGCTAAGTGCACACGTACCGGAACTCTCGCGGAAATTACCGCGAGAATTCCGGAATTCCAGTCCGCTGGAAAATCCCATTTTAAATTCCCGCGATTTTCCCGCGGAAAAACTAGCATTTTGCAAGCGTAATTAGCTTGCAAAATGCTAGCGTTCTCCAAGCGATCTGTAGCATCGCTTGGAGAACTGATTGACAGGTTGGTCACACTCGTCAAACATAGTGTTTGACGAGTGTGATCAACTTTTTACTACTGAGGCCGCCTATGCAGCACCAGTAGTAAAAGATAAAATGTAAAAAAAAAAAAAAAAAAAAATAGTGTTATTCTTACCCTCCGACGTCCCGCGCATCCGTTCCCAGTAGTCCTTTGCGAAAATGCCCGCGATGACGTCAGTTCTCGCGGGATCGCGACGTCTCGCGGTAATTCGCGATGACGTCGCGCGAATGACCACGAGACTTCGCGATCCCGCGAGATCGGACGCCATCGCGGGCATTTTCGCAAAGGACTACTGGGAACGGGAGCATGAAGAGAAGCGGAAAGACTGTGCGGGACGTCGGAGGGTGAGAATAACAATATTTTTTATTTTTAAATTCTTTTTTTTACAGGGATATGGTACCCAAAGCCCTGAGGACAGTCTCCTCTCCTCCGGACCATGGGTACCATCCGCAAATGTTCTGCTTACTTTCCGCATGTTGTGCACAGCCACATGCGGGAAGTAAGCGGAACAATGCATTCCTATGGGTGCGGGATCGCCGCGGTTCCGCAAATTAATGAGCATGCTGCGGTTTTTACCGCGAAGCGATTCCGCCGCGGTAAAAACCGCAGCATTAGCACAGCATTGCGGAATCCCATAGGAATGCATGGGATGCTTATTTTTCGCGTTTTCGCGGCAAAATCGCGCTGTTAAAACAGCCGCGGAAACGCGAAAAAAACGCCACGTGTGAACCCAGCCTTAAAGGTACTTATAGTGCTAACGGTACTTATTGTATATGATTATTGTACCTTCTGTAATTTAAGATACAAAACTCAATAAATAAGAGATTTAACAAGAAAAACCGTCTTGGAGGATATCTGACATTCTATTTGTAACCTGAGGCCACGAATTCCTTTCACCATGTGCCGTGAGCGACATTGACCCAGACGTGGTGAAACCAGAGTAGGCGGTCGACCACCTTGCCGGTGTAGTCTGGTAAAGGCCTTGAGTCATTTGGCCGACGATCTTTGGAATCAGGATCCCCTCGATCTGGGCTGCCGAGTACGCATTCTCCCCAATGGGTTGGCTCTATATGAGACCTGCCGCTCCCTATCCTGGTTAGGGCGGCCTGAGTCGGCGGAATAGGCTGCTGTAGTCCACCCGGGGTTGCGAAAGGCCCGAAAACGTGCCTGAAAATGGGTGACGAAAAAGCGTTTTGACCTTTGTTGAGGGAGAAACCCGCTCTTTCCGCCTGTGGAGTCGGAGATAAGTTGATCCAACTTCTCCCCAAATAGGTGGCCGCACTGATAAGGCAGGGAAGTCAAGGACTTCTTAGAAGCAGAATCGGCTCGCCATGTCCTTATCCATAGGGCTCTTCTGATAGAAATTGCATTAGCGGCAGCAAGTGCCGAGCAATTGCCCGCATCCAAAGACGCATTGATTACATAGTCTCCGGCCATCGCCATCTGACCTGCGACCTCCGAAATCTCTGCAGGTAGATCCTGCTCCTGCGCGACCTTGTTTAATGTTTCTGACCATGACATCATAGCCTTGGCTACCCAAGTTGCTGCGAATGAGGGAGCGAGCGCTGACCCTGACGCCTCATATACTGAGCGAGCTAAGCTCTCTATAAGGCGATCAGTGCGATCCTTAATTAAGGAAACACTAGGGACGGATAGCAGGGTCTAAGTGGCTAGGCGCGAAACCGGAGGATCCACCATCAGGGATTCCATCCATTTTTTACGGAGGTCCGGAGCAAACGGATACCTTGTTTCGAGTGCCGTTTGACCCGAGAAATGTCTGTCTGGACGCTCTCTGTGCCGCTGCACTATGTCCTCAAACTCCGGGTGAGAGGAAAAAATTCTTTGCGGGCGCTTCACTTGCTTAAATGCCACTTCATGCCCCGTAGCCGCTGCGGGTTCATCCTCAATCCCTAAGGTCTGATTGACGGCTTCTATGAGGCTGTCCACTATTTCACGTGACGCTGCAGTATCCGGGTCAAGGGGCTCGTCTGAGTCGAATTCTGAGGTCTGCTCGCTATTAACCACTGGTGACGGGGAGCGAAAAGCAGAACTTACGGATGCCAAGGCACCGGATGGACTGGGCGACACCGTGTGGATTCGTTTCCCTCGGGTCTGCCTGAAGTGAGAACGGCCCCTGCAGGCGAGCGGCTCTTGTGAGGTGGAGGTCCCCGCTAAGGCCGGTGAGCCACTGTCCCTGCCCCCATCTGAGGCCTGAAGGGACTCAATTGCATGACCTGTGACAGTGATAGAACCCACTCTGGGGGGCTTGGCACCTTGGTCGCAGAGGACGGACACTGAGGTTCTGTTAGGTGTCGGGCTCCGGGTGCTGCACAGCGGGAATCCCGAGCTTTGTCCTTTGCAGTCTGCCCACACCAGCTTTGTGGGTTCGGTCGCAGGAGAGGGCTCCTGGGCGCGTTTGGAGTCGCCGGCTTTGCATAATCGCTTGCTCTGCGCCCGACAAGAGATGCATGCTGCTTCTTCGGACATGCCGTATCTGTCCCCTGCTGGGGATAGGGGGAAGGGGGGGGCGACTCCATGGCGCCACAAAAAAATGGCGCTATTTACTGGCGCAGGCTTCACCGCACCGCTCTGCAGCCACTGGCCGGAGGCATCTGACAGCTAAAGGCTCCAGCCCCGGATCTTCGCCACAGGAGCCCTCCCAGGCGCTCTCCTCATTGACGATCCTCTTCAGCTTCCCTGTTCAGGGATGTGAGGGGGCCTTGACAAAATAGGACGGTGCAGGCACCCTAGTTCCATCTAACCCCTTCAGGGGGTGAGGAGAGGGACCATCCGCCACCTTGCAGCACCGCAGTCTAAGCATTGGTGGAGCAGTGGGGGCCGCATGGACTAGTCTTGTGCCTCTGTACAGCCCATGGTTTCAATACCTAGGGGTGGTAAGAGCCAAGTCCGGCATTGTGTCCCACGTCGCGGGAGAGGATACGTGGAGGGACACTCGCACGTGCTCGCCCGTTGATTTTTTGGGGAAATCGGACCCTTTCAATAGGATCCGTTGCCCCTGTCTCATCTTCATAGACAGTAAAAATAAAACAAAAAAAAGGTCTGGGGAAAACGGCCCAGATATGTCCCACGGTGCGGGAGAGGATACGTGAAGACGATACTCAATACATGTTCGACCGTTGATGGTTTGGGGAGATCGGACCCTTTCAATAGGGTCCGTCGCCCCTGTCTCATCTTCATGGGAAAAAAAAAAGTCTGGAGCAAAACCAGACGTGTGTGCCTCCATGGACACTAAGCAAAAAACGGGGCGCAGTATGCGTTTGGCGGCGCATGCGCCTTTTTGACGGAGCGCCGACGCAACCAAACTGCAGCAGGTTGCGTTTGGCGCAGGTCGGCGCACCGTCAAAAGGACGCATGCGCCGCCAAACGCATATTGAGCACGGCCTGCGCCCCCTGTGATAAAGATAGCGGACGCAGGGCGCATGCAGCGTCATGCGCCGGTGGGCGGAGCTACCGGCGGGTCGCGGCAGGGGGCGGGGCTTAGCTGTGGCCGTCCGCAGGCCGTCACTGCGCTCCAAAACGCTAGTGTGAAACTAGCATTTTTTTGTTATTTTGACCATTTCTCGTTTTCTGAAAATAAATACAAAATTTAGTGCTTGGAAATTCAAAGACATGTTGCCAGTAGTTTACAGAATAAAAGAGCAATTTACATTTTAATCAAAAATATACCTATAAAGAGAAAAATCAGACAGACTGAAAATTTTGCAGTGGTCTATTAATTTTTGCCAGAGATGTATACAGTATATACTTGAGTATAAGCAGAGTTTTTCAGCATATTTTTTTGCGCTTAAAACGCCCCCCTCAGCTTATACTCGAGTCATGGTCCCAGAAGATGGAGGGGGGAGCGGCAGCGGTGGAGCAGCAGGTCACAGAAGGCAGGAGCCAGTGACTGACGCTGTGCCCACTGCTAGAGAGAAATGAATATTCACTGCACTTGCAGTGAATATTCATTTCTCTGTAATAGCGCTCACAGTGTCAGCCACAGCCGCCGACGTCCAGCAGCCACCGGGAGATCACGTGTGCCCTCTACTTAAGAGAAATGAATATTCACCTCTCTCCACTCCCATAGACAAGGAGAGATGTGAATATGCAATTCCATTAAGTAAGGAGGATACATGATCTCCCGGCAGCTGACACTGTGCACGCCACTTAATAGTAATGAATACTCACTGCTCTCCATGCACACAGTTCCGGCGGGGCAAGAGGTGAGTATTACGTCCACTGTGCTATGCTTGTTAGCAACGTATGACGTCCCAGGCGCTGCTGACAGGCATAAAGCAGCTGCTGGCACCAGAACAAGACGATGCGAGGGAGCGCAGGAAGGGTAAGTAGGTTGTTTTTTTATGCTTTTTTGATGCTAGCCATGCATACAAGGATGGGGATGAGGGTGCCATGCACACAAGGATAGAGATGACGGTGCCATGCATACAAGGATAGAGATGAGGGTGCCATGTATACAAGAATCGGGATGCATACCAGGATGGGGATGAGGGGGCCATGCAAACCAGGATGGAGATGACGAACCATGCATATCAGTATAGGATGAGGGAGCCATGCATACTAGGTTAGGGATGAGGCCATGCTCACCAGGATAGGTATGAGGAGGCCGTGCATACCAGGATGAGGGGGCCATGCATACAAGGATAGGCATAAGGATGCAGGTGCCACGCATGCAAAGATGGGGATGAGGGGGCCATGCATACCAGGATGGGGATGAGGGGGCCATGCATACCAGGATGTGGATGAGGGGGCCATGCATACCAGGATGGGGATGAGGGGGCCATGCATACCAGGATGGGGATGAGGGGGCCATGCATACCAGGATGGGGATGAGGGGGCCATGCATACCAGGATGGGGATGAGGGGGCCATGCATACCAGGATGGGGATGAGGGGGCCATGCATACCAGGATGGGGATGAGGGGGCCATGCATACCAGGATGGAAATGAGGGGGCCATGCATACCAGGATGGAAATGAGGGGGCCATGCATACCAGGATGGAAATGAGGGGGCCATGCATACCAGGATGGAAATGAGGGGGCCATGCATACCTGGATGGAAATGAGGGGGCCATGCATACCAGGATGGAAATGAGGGGGCCATGCATACCAGGATGGAAATGAGGGGGCCATGCATACCAGGATGGAAATGAGGGGGCCATGCATACCAGGATGGAAATGAGGGGGCCATGCATACCAGGATGGAAATGAGGGGGCCATGCATACCAGGATGGAAATGAGGGGGCCATGCATACCAGGATGGAAATGAGGGGGCCATGCATACCAGGATGGAAATGAGGGGGCCATGCATACAAGTATAGGTATGAGGGGCCATGCATACCAGTATAGGGATGAGGAGACCATGTATACCAAGATGGGGATAAGGTGGCCATACATAACAGAATTGGGATGAGGGGGCCGTGCCTACCAGGATAGGGATGAGGAACCATGCATACCAGGATGGGGATGAGGAGTCATTCATACAAAGATGGGGATGAGGAATCATGCATACCAGGATGAAGATGAGGGGACATTGCATACCCGGCTTATACTCGAGTCAATAAGTTTTCACAGTTTTTCGTGGCAAAATTTGGTGCCTCCGTTTTTATTCGGGTCGGATTATACTCGAGCATAAATGGGTACTTTATTTTTATATCTGATTTTGGGGAATGCAGTTTAATGGATTGAGAAGCCAATTTTATAAATTTACTTTAGTAACATAGTAAAATAGTTATTAAGGTTGAAGGAAGACTAAGTCCATCTAGTTCAACTCATATCGTATCCTAACTTGCCCTAACATGTTGATCCAGAGGAAGGCAAAAAAAACCCCATGTGGCAAACAGTAAGCTTCACATTGGGGAAAAAAATTCCTTCCCGACTCCACATACGGCAATCAGACTAGCTCCCTGGTTCAACGCAATATTAAGGAAAGTAGCGGATTTACCCTGGAATATTAAACTTTTCAAGAAAGGCATCCAGTCCCTTCTTAAATTTTATTAGGGAATCACTCATTACAACATCATATGGCAGAGAGCTCCATGGTCTCACTGCTCTTACAGTAAAGAATCCACGTCTGTGATTATGCTTATACCTTCTTTCCTCCAGACATAGAGGATGCCCCCTTGTCACCGTCACAGGTCTAAGAGTAAAAAGATCATTAGAAAGGTCTTTGTATTGTCCCCGTATATATTTATACACTGTAATAAGATCACCCCTAAGCTTTCGATTTTCCAAACTAAATAACCCCAAGTGTAATAACCTGTCTTGGTATTGCAGACCCCCTAGTTCCCTAATAACCTTGGTCACTCTTCTCTGCACCCGCTCCAGTTCAGCTATGTCTTTCTTATTCACCGGAGACCAGAACTGTACACAGTATTCTAAGTGTGGTCGCACTAGTGACTTATATAGAGGTAAAATTATGTTCTCCTCATGGAGAGTGACATGCCAGCTCTGGCTTGTCAAGGTAAGGAGGCTTATTCGCCGTGCAATGCTCCTCTGGGAAAATATGCAAATTGCCTCTTCAGAAAGATAGAGGACTTTTACTCTACAACGCCACCTATTGGTAGTAGCGATCCTACAAGTCACAATCAACCCTTTAGCGAGTCTTGTAATATGACTTAGGATAAAAGCCAAATCAGAATCTCAATTTGCAGACACTGTGTTTCGAGCTATTGGCTCTCGTCAGTGCAAAGTATGAGATCTGATTTGGCTAGGTGAGAGGCTCTGGACTGAGGTCTAAGAGGTAAGGGAATTTGCATATTATTTTCCCAGAGGAGCATTGCACGGCGAATAAGCCTCCTTACCTTGACAAGCCAGAGCTGGCATGTCACTCTCCGCAAGGAGAAACCTTACCCCTTAGACCTCAGTCCAGAACCTTTCACCTAGCCAAATCAGATCTCATACTTTGCACTGACGAGAGCCAATAGCTCGAAACACCGTGTCTGCAAATTGAGATTCTGATTTGGCTTTTATCCTAAGTCATATTACAAGACTCGTTAAAGGGTTGATTGTGACTTGTAGGATCGCTACTACCAATAGGTGGCGCTGTAGAGTAAAAGTCCTCTTTCTTTCTGAAGAGGCAATTTGCATGTTCTCCTCATTAGCATCTATGCCTCTTTTAATGCATCCCATTATCTTATTTGCCTTTGCAGCAGCTGCCTGACACTGGCCACTAAATGTGAGTTTGTCGTCCACCTATACACCCAGGTCTTTTTCAGTGACAGTTTTGCCCAGTGTTTTACAAATAAGCACATAATTATACATCTTGTTCGTTCTACCCAAGTGCATGACCTTACATTTATCCCCATTAAAGCTCATTTGCCATTTATCAGCCCAAGCTTCTAGTTTACATAATCCTCCTGTAATATAAAATTGTCCTCCTCTGTATTGATTACCTTGCAGAGTTTCGTGTCATCTGCAAATATTGAAATTCCACTCTCTATGCCCCCTACAAGGTCATTAATAAATATGTTAAAAAGAAGCGGGCCCAAAACTGACCCCTGTGGTACCCCACTGCTAACCGTGACCCAGTCCAAGTTTGCTCCATTAATAACCACCCTTTGTTTCCTATCCCTCAGCCAGCTCTTAACCCACCTACACATATTTTCCCCTATCCCCATTGTTCTCATTTTATGTATCAACCTTTTGTGTGGCACCGTATCAAAAGCTTTTGAAAAGTCCATGTACACCATGTCCACTGCATTCCCTTGGTCCAGTCCTGAACTTACCTCTTCATAAAAGCTTATCAGATTAGTCTGACAGGAACAGTCCCTTGTAAACCCATGTTGATATTGGGTCATGAGGTTATTCTTCTCCAGATACTCCAGTATAGTATCTCTTAGAAAACCCTCCAGGATTTTACCTACAGTTGAGGTTAAACTTACTGGCCTATAATTTCCAAGTTCAGTTTTTGTCCCCTTTTTGAATATTGGCACCACATTTGCTATATGCGAGTCCTGTGGTACAGACCCTGTTATTATGGAATCTTTAAAGATTAAAAATAATGGTCTATCTATGACTGTGCTTAATTCCTGCAGTACTCGGGGGTGTATCCCATCTGGGCCCGGGGATTTGTCAATTTTAGTGATTTCTAGACGGCGCCATACTTCCTGCTGGGTTAAGCAGGTGACATTTAATGGAGAATTTTTATCCCTGATCATGTTATCCGTCATGGGATTTTCTTGTGTAAATGTTGGAAAAAAGTACTTTAGCATATTGGCTTTTTCCTCATCCACCATTTCACCCATACTATTTTTAAGGGGGCCAACACTATCATTTTTTAGCTTCTTACTATTTATGTAGTTAAAGAATATTTTGAGATTATTTTTGCTTTCTATGGCAATGAGTCGCTCTGTCTCAACCTTTGCTGTCTTGATTTGCTTTTTACAGAATTTATTTAATTTTCTGTATTTATTTAATGACTCATCACTACCTACTTGCTTTAATTCTCTAAATGCTTTATTTTTATCTCTTATTGCACCCCTTACAGCTCTATTTAGCCATAGTGGTTTCCCCCTATTTCTAGCAAGTTTATTCCCATATGGTATATATTGTGCGCAGGTCCTATTCAGGATGCTAATAAACGTCTCCCATTTTCTTTGTGTATTTTTATGTCTCAGGATATCGTCCCAGTTAATTGCACCAAGAACATCTCTCATCTGTTGGAAATTTGCCTTCCTGATGTTTAGTGTCCTTGTAACCCCTGTACAACACAACTTATTAAAGGATACATGAAAAATTATTAATTTGTGATCACTATTACCCAAGTGACCCTCAACCCTTACATTTGATATGCGGTCTGGCCTGTTGGTTAATATTAGGTCTAGCAGTGCCCCCCCTCTTGTTGGGTCCTGAACCAGTTGTGAAAGGTAATTGTCTCTCATAGTTGTCAAAAACCTATTACCTTTGCTGGAACTGCAGGTTTCGGCTCCCTAATGTATTTCAGGGTAGTTGAAGTCCCCCATAATAATGACTTCTCCTTGAGTCGCAGCTTTATCTATTTGCTTTATGAGGATATTCTCTGTTGCTTCCATTATTTTTGGAGACTTATAAAAAAACCCTATCAGTAATTTATTATTTTTCCCCCCTCCCCTTATCTCTACCCACAGGTACTCTACATTTTCATTAGATTCATATATATTATCATGAAGGATGGGTTTTAAGGATGATTTTACATATAAACACACGCCTCCCCCTCGCTTATTTGTTCGGTCATTTATGAACAGACTATAGCCCTGTAAATTAACCGCCCAGTCATGGCTCTCGTCCAGCCATGTCTCAGATATCCCCCACCATGTCATAATTATGTTCCAACAACATTAACTCCAATTCCTCCATTTTGTTGGCGAGGCTTCTGGCATTAGTATACATGCTCTTTAAGTATCTCTCTGTACCTCTATTCTTTCTTAAATTATTAACTGTTCTAACCCCATCCCCCATGCCACCCCCACCCCCAATTTCATTATTTGTGCCCAGGTCTCTATCTGCACTGTCTTCCCCTCCTATAAAAGGAATACCCTCCGCCCCCGTCCCTAGTTTAAACACTCCTCCAACCTTCTAGCAATTTTCTCCCCCAACACAGCTGCACCCTTCCAATTGAGGTGCAGCCCGTCCCTAGCGTAGAACCTGTAGCCAACCGAGAAGTCGGCCCAGTTCTGCAGGAACCCAAACCCTTCCTTCCTACACCAATTCCTGAGCCACTTATTAACCTCCCTAATCTCCCGTTGCCTCTCTGGCGTGGCACGTGGTACTGGAAGTATTTCCAAAAATACTACCTTGGAGGTCCTTGCTTTAAACTTACAGCCTGATTCCCTGAAATCATCTTTAATAACCTTCCACCTACCTCTAACTTTGTCATTTGGGCCAATGTGCACCATGACCGCTGGATCCTCACCAGCCACTCCCAGTAATCTGTCTACCCGATCAGCTATGTGTCGGACTCAAGCGCCAGGTAGGCAGCACACCGTTCAACGATCCCTGTCTTTGTGACAGATTGCCCTATCTGTTCCCCTAATAATTGAGTCTCCCACTACCAGAACCTGTCTGGCCTGCCCTGCTCTCCTATTTCCCCCCTTACTGGAGCAGACACTCCTCCGGCTTTCAGAGGACATGCCTTGCTGCAGCAGTGCTACTCCTGCACTAACACTCCCCACATCTGCCAACTTAGCAAACTTATTGGGGTGTGCCAGATCAGGACTAGCCTCCCTGGTGCTCTTCCCTCTACCCAGTCTTCTGTCACACAGCTAGCTGCTTCATTGTCCTGCAGCTCCAACCTAGCAACCCCCCCCTCATCTATCCCATTGAGCGTCTGCTCCGTGAGCAGAAGACTCCCTTCCATATTGTCTATGGACCTCAGTGTTGCCAGCTGCACATTTAGATCCAGTATCTGGGCTTCCAAATGCACAACGTGCTCACATCTCGCACAGCAGTATGCACCCTCGACCGGCTGGTCAAGGATTTCATACATGCGGCAAGACGTGCACTGGATGGTATTGGCAATAGTGGAGCACATCCTAATGGGGATTGCACCAGACAGAAAGATAAGCAAAAATAAATAAAAAGTATTAATAAAATATAACAGCAATTCAGTAATACCTCCCTTGGAAACTCCCTGAATCTAAAGTCACTGAATCACAAGTCACACACTTACCACAGTTCGCACTTACGCTCAGTTCACACTCGCTCAGGCAGAAAATGTAGGCGGAAGATTTAAAAGTTGTTTTTTTTTCCCTTTCACCAGCACACCACCCTGCTGCTCAATGTACTTCCAAAATGAGTTGAGCCCCAACCAGCTGCCCCTTATAAACCCTTAATTATGAACTCCCACCCTTAATTAACCCCTTGTGAATATAGTTACACCTCAAGATTTAAATGCAATATAGTTAACCCTTAAAAACACAGATAGTAAAATAGGAGATTAACCCTGTAGAAAGAAAAAATAGGTTAAACAAGCCCCCAAGCCCCCCAAAAATTGAACAGGTAGAAAGTACTCAGCAACCTACAATTCAGCAACTCACACAGGTATTTGTTACAGGTTTTCCAAATACCTCTTCACTGAATCACAAGTCACACACTTAACCATAGTTCGCACTTACGCTCAGGTCACACTCGCTCAGGCAGAAGATTTAGGCTATGTGCACACGTAGTTTTTTGGCTCTGCGGATTTTGTAGAGAAAAACGCAGGTTTACCGGCGGTTTTGCACCTCATAATGGATGAGGTGTAAAACTGCAGCGTTTCTGCACCAAACAATTGACATGCTGCGTTTTGAAAACAACTGCACGGAAAAAAACGCAGCATGTGCAGCTTTTTTTTTTTTTTGCATTGGAAATAAAAGGTACTGTACAACGCAGCAGAATCTGCTGCGTTTCTGCAGAGCCAAAAACGCTGCGGAAACGCAGCAGATTTCACTACGTGTGCACATACCCTTAGGCAGAAGATTTAAAAGATTTTTTTTTTTTTTTCCCTTTTACCAGCACACCACCCTGCTGCTCAATGCTCTTCCAAAAGTGCTAAGAAATAAATTAATTAAAAAACACACAAAAAAAGGACACTAGTTGCTGACCTGTATCCTTCATATCCTCTTCTAAACTTTGATAAACGGTACACTGCCCAATTTTTAAGCTGGACTGATGTCATTCCTTTTCCGTTATCTGTAACTGCAACAGTTGGTTTTCCTTGCGATTCATCAAAACACTGTAAAACATATGTACACATTGTTAAAAGCTATTTTAATAAGGAAAAAGGGAAAAAGGGAATAATACAATTTTCTTACCAGGTTTATCTGTATTTTCCTAATATCAGAATTTTTTGCTGTGGCCGAAAGTGAATTGTCTATTAGCTCAGCAAGCGCAAATGCTGAAAATAAAACAGAAGAAAGCTACATAATAAGAAATCTGCACTTCACACTAAAATATAATCATAAAAACACAATCCCAGGAGAAACTCATTAAGGCCACGTATCTGATCAGCAGTTTACATCAATATTTGTAAGTCAAAACCAGGCGTAGAACAGTCGGAGGAAAAGTATTATAGAAACACGTAACTTATTCTGAATTTTTCACCCACTTCTGGTTTTGGCTTACAAATACTGATATAAAATACTGACCGAATACCGAAGATTTCCTAAGGATCTCTTAATGCGGAGACTAGTACATGAACTGGAAGGTGTGAGGCAACTTGCTGAGTAAAGGAGGTTTTACACTAAGCGATATCGCTAGCAATATCGCTAAAACGTCACTGGTTTTGTGACGTTATAGCGATATTGCTAGCTATATCGCTATGTGTGATACTTACCAACGACCGGCTCCCCTGCTGTCCATCGCTGATCGCGCGAGAATGTCCGGCTCCATTTCTCGTCGTCTGCTTCCTGCTGTGTGAGACGAGCGACGCGTGGAGGCGGGCGGGAGGACGTCAGGATCGCTGTGTGTGAAATGTGAGTATCGTGCGCTGCGTCGCTGCTGCATCGCTGTGAGATCTTTCTGTATGAAAGCTCACTAGCGATCATTTAGCGATGCACCAGCCATCCTGACCGGGTCGGATCGCTGGTCGGATCACTGGTGCATCGCTAAATGTAAAAGGGCCTATAGAGGAAGACGGAACGAGAGAGAGAGAGAGACGGAACGAGAGAGAGAGAGAGACGGAACGAGAGAGCGAGACGGAACGAGAGAGAGAGAGAGAGCGAGACGGAACGAGAGAGAGAGAGAGAGACGGAACGAGAGAGAGAGAGACGGAACGAGAGAGAGAGAGAGAGAGACGGAACGAGAGAGAGAGAGACGGAACGAGAGAGAGAGAGAGAGAGACGGAACGAGAGAGAGAGAGACGGAACGAGAGAGAGAGAGACGGAACGAGAGAGAGAGAGACGGAACGAGAGAGAGAGAGACGGAACGAGAGAGAGAGAGACGGAACGAGAGAGAGAGAGACGGAACGAGAGAGAGAGAGACGGAACGAGAGAGAGAGAGAGACGGAACGAGAGAGAGAGAGAGAGACGGAACGAGAGAGAGAGAGAGACGGAACGAGAGAGAGAGAGAGAGACGGAACGAGAGAGAGAGAGAGAGACGGAACGAGAGAGAGAGAGAGAGACGGAACGAGAGAGAGAGAGAGAGACGGAACGAGAGAGAGAGAGAGAGACGGAACGAGAGAGAGAGAGACGGAACGAGAGAGAGAGAGAGAGACGGAACGAGAGAGAGAGAGAGAGACGGAACGAGAGAGAGAGAGAGAGACGGAACGAGAGAGAGAGAGAGAGACGGAACGAGAGAGAGAGAGAGAGACGGAACGAGAGAGAGAGAGAGAGACGGAACGAGAGAGAGAGAGAGAGACGGAACGAGAGAGAGAGAGAGAGACGGAACGAGAGAGAGAGAGAGAGACGGAACGAGAGAGAGAGAGAGAGACGGAACGAGAGAGAGAGAGAGAGACGGAACGAGAGAGAGAGAGAGAGACGGAACGAGAGAGAGAGAGAGAGACGGAACGAGAGAGAGAGAGAGAGACGGAACGAGAGAGAGAGAGAGAGACGGAACGAGAGAGAGAGAGAGAGACGGAACGAGAGAGAGAGAGAGAGAGAGACGGAACGAGAGAGAGAGAGAGAGACGGAACGAGAGAGAGAGAGAGAGAGACGGAACGAGAGAGAGAGAGAGAGAGACGGAACGAGAGAGAGAGAGAGAGAGACGGAACGAGAGAGAGAGAGAGAGACGGAACGAGAGAGAGAGAGACGGAACGAGAGAGAGAGAGACGGAACGAGAGAGAGAGAGACGGAACGAGAGAGAGAGAGACGGAACGAGAGAGAGAGAGACGGAACGAGAGAGAGAGAGAGAGACGGAACGAGAGAGAGAGAGAGAGACGGAACGAGAGAGAGAGAGAGACGGAACGAGAGAGAGAGAGAGAGACGGAACGAGAGAGAGAGAGAGAGACGGACGGAACGAGAGAGAGAGAGAGAGAGACGGAACGAGAGAGAGAGAGAGAGACGGAACGAGAGAGAGAGAGAGAGAGACGGAACGAGAGAGAGAGACGGAACGAGAGAGAGAGAGAGAGACGGAACGAGAGAGAGAGAGAGAGAGACGGAACGAGAGAGAGAGAGAGAGAGACGGAACGAGAGAGACGGAACGAGACGGAACGAGAGAGAGACGGAACGAGAGAGAGAGAGACGGAACGAGAGAGAGAGAGACGGAACAAGAGAGAGAGAGAGAGAGAGACGGAACGAGAGAGAGAGAGAGACGGAACGAGAGAGAGAGAGAGACGGAACGAGAGAGAGAGAGAGACGGAACGAGAGAGAGAGAGAGACGGAACGAGAGAGAGAGAGAGACGGAACGAGAGAGAGAGAGAGACGGAACGAGAGAGAGAGAGAGAGACGGAACGAGAGAGAGAGAGAGACGGAACGAGAGAGAGAGAGAGAGACGGAACGAGAGAGAGAGAGAGACGGAACGAGAGAGAGAGAGAGACGGAACGAGAGAGAGAGAGAGAGACGGAACGAGAGAGAGAGAGAGACGGAACGAGAGACGGAACGAGAGAGAGAGAGAGAGACGGAACGAGAGAGAGAGAGAGAGAGAGACGGAACGAGAGAGAGAGAGAGACGGAACGAGAGAGAGAGACGGAACGAGAGAGAGACGGAACGAGAGAGAGAGAGAGAGACGGAACGAGAGAGAGAGAGAGACGGAACGAGAGAGAGAGAGAGAGACGGAACGAGAGAGAGAGAGAGACGGAACGAGAGAGAGAGACGGAACGAGAGAGAGAGAGAGAGAGAGAGACGGAACGAGAGAGAGAGAGAGAGAGAGAGAGACGGAACGAGAGAGAGAGAGAGAGAGACGGAACGAGAGAGAGAGAGAGACGGAACGAGAGAGAGAGACGGAACGAGAGAGAGAGAGACGGAACGAGAGAGAGAGACGGAACGAGAGAGAGAGAGAGAGACGGAACGAGAGAGAGAGAGAGAGAGAGAGAGACGGAACGAGAGAGAGAGAGAGAGAGACGGAACGAGAGAGAGAGAGACGGAACGAGAGAGAGAGAGAGAGAGAGAGACGGAACGAGAGAGAGAGAGAGAGAGACGGAACGAGAGAGAGAGAGAGAGAGACGGAACGAGAGAGAGACGGAACGAGAGAGAGAGAGACGGAACGAGAGAGAGAGAGACGGAACGAGAGAGAGAGAGACGGAACGAGAGAGAGAGAGACGGAACGAGAGAGAGAGAGACGGAACGAGAGCGAGAGAGACGGAACGAGAGCGAGAGAGACGGAACGAGAGAGAGAGAGAGAGACGGAACGAGAGAGAGAGAGACGGAACGAGAGAGAGAGAGACGGAACGAGAGAGAGAGAGACGGAACGAGAGAGAGAGAGACGGAACGAGAGAGAGACGGAACGAGAGAGAGAGAGACGGAACGAGAGACGGAACGAGAGAGAGAGACGGAACGAGAGAGACGGAACGAGAGAGACGGAACGAGAGAGAGAGAGACGGAACGAGAGAGAGAGAGACGGAACGAGAGAGAGAGAGAGACGGAACGAGAGAGAGAGAGAGACGGAACGAGAGAGAGAGAGAGACGGAACGAGAGAGAGAGAGAGACGGAACGAGAGAGAGAGAGAGACGGAACGAGAGAGAGAGAGACGGAACGAGAGAGAGAGAGACGGAACGAGAGAGAGAGAGACGGAACGAGAGAGAGAGAGACGGAACGAGAGAGAGAGACGGAACGAGAGAGAGAGAGACGGAACGAGAGAGAGAGAGACGGAACGAGAGAGAGAGACGGAACGAGAGAGAGAGAGACGGAACGAGAGAGAGAGAGACGGAACGAGAGAGATAGAGAGAGAGAGACGGAACGAGAGAGATAGAGAGAGAGACGGAACGAGAGAGAGAGACGGAACGAGAGAGAGAGAGAGAGACGGAACGAGAGAGAGAGACGGAACGAGAGAGAGAGAGAGACGGAACGAGAGAGAGAGAGAGAGACGGAACGAGAGAGAGAGAGACGGAACGAGAGAGAGAGACGGAACGAGAGAGACGGAACGAGAGAGAGAGAGAGAGACGGAACGAGAGAGAGAGACGGAACGAGAGAGAGAGACGGAACGAGAGAGAGAGAGAGAGACGGAACGAGAGAGAGAGAGAGAGACGGATCGAGAGAGAGACGGAACGAGAGAGAGAGAGAGAGAGAGACG
Organism: Dendrobates tinctorius; assembly: GCF_039654945.1. Taxonomy (NCBI): domain Eukaryota; kingdom Metazoa; phylum Chordata; class Amphibia; order Anura; family Dendrobatidae; genus Dendrobates; species Dendrobates tinctorius. Next base: position 12,061,078 of record NW_027361838.1, on the reverse strand, counting down.
GAACGAGAGAGAGAGACGGATCGAGAGAGAGAGAGATGGATCGAGAGAGAGAGACGGAACGAGAGAGAGAGAGAGAGAGAGAGACGGAACGAGAGAGAGAGAGAGAGAGACGGAACGAGAGAGAGAGAGACGGAACGAGAGAGAGAGAGACGGAACGAGAGAGAGAGAGAGAGAGACGGAACGAGAGAGAGAGAGAGAGAGACGGAACGAGAGAGAGAGATGGAACGAGAGAGAGAGAGAGACGGAACGAGAGAGAGAGAGAGACGGAACGAGAGAGAGAGAGACGGAACGAGAGAGAGAGAGACGGAACGAGAGAGAGAGACGGAACGAGAGAGAGAGAGAGAGACGGAACGAGAGAGAGAGAGACGGAACGAGAGAGAGAGAGACGGAACGAGAGACGGAACGAGAGACGGAACGAGAGAGAGAGAGAGAGAGACGGAACGAGAGAGAGAGAGAGAGAGACGGAACGAGAGAGAGAGAGAGAGAGACGGAACGAGAGAGAGAGAGAGAGAGAGACGGAACGAGAGAGAGAGAGAGAGAGACGGAACGAGAGAGAGAGAGAGAGACGGAACGAGAGAGAGAGAGAGAGAGAGAGACGGAACGAGAGAGAGAGAGAGAGAGAGAGACGGAACGAGAGAGAGAGAGAGAGAGAGAGACGGAACGAGAGAGAGAGAGACGGAACGAGAGAGAGAGAGAGAGAGAGACGGAACGAGAGAGAGAGAGAGAGAGACGGAACGAGAGAGAGAGAGAGAGACGGAACGAGAGAGAGAGAGAGACGGAACGAGAGAGAGAGAGAGACGGAACGAAAGAGAGAGAGAGACGGAACGAGAGAGAGAGAGAGACACGGAACAAGAGACTGAACGAGAGAGAGAGACGGAACGAGAGACGGAACGAGAGAGAGAGAGACGGAACGAGAGAGAGAGACGGAACGAGAGAGAGAGAGAGAGAGACGGAACGAGAGAGAGAGACGGAACGAGAGAGAGAGAGACGGAACGAGAGAGAGAGAGAGAGAGAGACGGAACGAGAGAGAGAGAGAGAGAGACGGAACGAGAGAGAGAGAGAGAGAGACGGAACGAGAGAGAGAGAGAGAGAGACGGAACGAGAGAGAGAGAGAGAGACGGAACGAGAGAGAGAGAGAGAGACGGAACGAGAGAGAGAGAGAGAGACGGAACGAGAGAGAGAGAGAGAGAGACGGAACGAGAGAGAGAGAGAGACGGAACGAGAGAGAGAGAGAGACGGAACGAGAGAGAGAGAGAGACGGAACGAGAGAGAGAGAGAGACGGAACGAGAGAGAGAGAGACGGAACGAGAGAGAGAGAGACGGAACGAGAGAGAGAGAGACGGAACGAGAGAGAGAGAGACGGAACGAGAGAGAGAGAGACGGAACGAGAGAGAGAGAGACGGAACGAGAGAGAGAGAGACGGAACGAGAGAGAGAGAGAGACGGAACGAGAGAGAGAGAGAGACGGAACGAGAGAGAGAGAGACGGAACGAGAGAGAGAGAGACGGAACGAGAGAGAGAGAGAGAGACGGAACGAGAGAGAGAGAGACGGAACGAGAGAGAGAGAGACGGAACGAGAGAGAAGACGGAACGAGAGAGAGAGACGGAACGAGAGAGAGAGAGAGAGAGACGGAACGAGAGAGAGAGAGAGAGAGAGACGGAACGAGAGAGAGAGAGAGAGACGGAACGAGAGAGAGAGAGAGAGACGGAACGAGAGAGAGAGAGACGGAACGAGAGAGAGAGAGAGAGACGGAACGAGAGAGAGAGAGAGAGACGGAACGAGAGAGAGAGAGAGAGACGGAACGAGAGAGAGAGAGAGAGACGGAACGAGAGAGAGAGAGAGAGACGGAACGAGAGAGAGAGAGAGAGACGGAACGAGAGAGAGAGAGAGACGGAACGAGAGAGAGAGACGGAACGAGAGAGAGAGAGAGACGGAACGAGAGAGAGAGACGGAACGAGAGAGAGAGAGAGACGGAACGAGAGAGAGAGACGGAACGAGAGAGAGAGACGGAACGAGAGAGAGAGACGGAACGAGAGAGAGAGAGAGAGAGACGGAACGAGAGAGAGAGAGAGAGACGGAACGAGAGAGAGAGAGAGAGACGGAACGAGAGAGAGACGGAACGAGAGAGAGAGAGAGACGGAACGAGAGAGAGAGACGGAACGAGAGAGACGGAACGAGAGAGAGAGAGACGGAACGAGAGAGAGAGAGACGGAACGAGAGAGAGAGAGACGGAACGAGAGAGAGAGAGACGGAACGAGAGAGAGAGAGACGGAACGAGAGAGAGAGAGACGGAACGAGAGAGAGAGAGAGACGGAACGAGAGAGAGAGAGAGACGGAACGAGAGAGAGAGAGAGACGGAACGAGAGAGAGAGAGAGACGGAACGAGAGAGAGAGAGAGACGGAACGAGAGAGAGAGAGAGAGACGGAACGAGAGAGAGAGAGAGACGGAACGAGAGAGAGAGAGAGACGGAACGAGAGAGAGAGAGAGACGGAACGAGAGAGAGAGAGAGACGGAACGAGAGAGAGAGACGGAACGAGAGAGAGAGAGAGAGAGAGACGGAACGAGAGAGAGAGAGGGAGACGGAACGAGAGAGAGAGAGACGGAACGAGAGAGAGAGACGGAACGAGAGAGAGAGACGGAACGAGAGAGAGAGAGAGAGAGGGAGACGGAACGAGAGAGAGAGAGAGAGGGAGACGGAACGAGAGAGAGAGAGAGAGAGAGGGAGACGGAACGAGAGAGAGAGGGAGACGGAACGAGAGAGAGAGAGAGAGAGGGAGACGGAACGAGAGAGAGAGAGAGAGAGGGAGACGGAACGAGAGAGAGAGAGAGAGGGAGACGGAAAGAGAGAGAGAGAGAGAGGGAGACGGAAAGAGAGAGAGAGAGAGAGGGAGACGGAAAGAGAGAGAGAGAGAGAGGGAGACGGAACGAGAGAGAGAGAGAGAGGGAGACGGAACGAGAGAGAGAGAGAGAGGGAGACGGAACGAGAGAGAGAGAGACGGAACGAGAGAGAGAGAGACGGAACGAGAGAGAGAGAGACGGAACGAGAGAGAGAGAGACGGAACGAGAGAGAGAGAGACGGAACGAGAGAGAGAGAGAGACGGAACGAGAGAGAGAGAGAGACGGAACGAGAGAGAGAGAGCGAGAGAGACTGAACGAGAGAGAGAGCGAGACGGAACGAGAGAGAGAGAGCGAGAGAGACGGAACGAGAGAGAGAGAGCGAGAGAGACGGAACGAGAGAGAGAGCGAGAGAGACGGAACGAGAGAGCGAGAGAGACGGAACGAGAGAGAGAGAGCGAGAGAGACGGAACGAGAGAGAGAGCGAGAGAGACGGAACGAGAGAGAGAGCGAGAGAGACGGAACGAGAGAGAGAGAGCGAGAGAGACGGAACGAGAGAGAGAGAGCGAGAGAGACGGAACGAGAGAGAGAGAGCGAGAGAGACGGAACGAGAGAGAGAGAGCGAGAGAGACGGAACGAGAGAGAGAGAGCGAGAGAGACGGAACGAGAGAGAGAGCGAGAGAGAGAGCGAGAGAGAGAGCGAGAGAGACGGAACGAGAGAGAGCGAGAGAGACGGAACGAG